>NC_141686.1:67723158-68323158 GCF_964263255.1 Lissotriton vulgaris | reverse complement strand
CAAAATATCGTTTGGACAGAATATCGAGTTTTAAATATCGTTTGGACAAAATATCGACTAGACAGAATATCGACAGCCAAAATATCGTTTTTAAGGTAAGTGAAGTAATATCGACTGTAAATAATATAGACAGTGAAAATATCCAAGTATATAATCTAGATAGTAAAAAATATAGTTTTTAAAATAATATTTAATTATTTATAGTGTTTTTATGTAATAATATGTGTGAAAAGTGTCATTTTATTTTATAATTATTTTTAATTAATGATTTTTTTAATTATTGTGTCATTTTATTATGTAGCGGGTTGTGGGTTTATAGGGGAATAGGGTGGGAAGTAATTTAATTATAATTAATTAAATATGTAAATTCATTAATTGGTAGTAATAATTAATTAATTGGTAATTAAATAATATATGTTAATTATTTAAAATTTAATTGGTAATTAATTTAATTTAATTGATTAATTTCTAATTATGTAAATTAAAATAATGTCTTTTCTGTAGCGGGTTGTGGGTTTATAGGGGAATAGGGTGGGAAGTAATTTAATTATAATTAATTAAATATGTAAATTTATTAATTGGTAGTAATAATTAATTAATTGGTAATTAAATAATATATGGTATTTAATTAAAATGTAATTGGTAATTAATTTAATTTAATAGATTAATTGTTAATTATGTTAAATTAAAGGGGTATTTTTAGGGTTCAGGGTCAGTTTTTAGTTTTTGGGTAAAGGGGTATTTTTAGGGTTCAGGGTCAGTTTTCAGTTTTTGGGTAAAGGGGTATTTTTAGGGTTCAGGGTCAGTTTTCAGTTTTTGGGTAAAGGGGTATTTTTAGGGTTCAGGGTCAGTTTTCAGTTTTTGGGTAAAGGGGTATTTTTAGGGTTCAGGGTCAGTTTTCAGTTTTTGGGTAAAGGGGTATTTTTAGGGTTCAGGGTCAGTTTTTAGTTTTTGGGTAAAGGGGTATTTTTAGGGTTCAGGGTCAGTTTTCAGTTCATGGGTAAAGGGGTATTTTTAGGGTTCAGGGTCAGTTTTCAGTTCATGGGTAAAGGGGTATTTTTAGGGTTCAGGGTCAGTTTTCAGTTTTTGGGTAAAGGGGTATTTTTAGGGTTCAGGGTCAGTTTTCAGTTCATGGGCAAAGGGGTATTTTTAGGGTTCAGGGTCAGTTTTCAGTTTTTGGGTAAAGGGGTATTTTTAGGGTTCAGGGTCAGTTTTTAGTTTTTGGGTAAAGGGGTATTTTTAGGGTTCAGGGTCAGTTTTTAGTTTTTGGGTAAAGGGGTATTTTTAGGGTTCAGGGTCAGTTTTGGGTTTTTGGGTAAAGGGGTATTTTTAGGGTTCAGGGTCAACAAATAAGATTTAAAAAAAATATTTTTATTATTTTCATTTATTATTTAATTATTATAATTTAATTTAAGTCGTTTTAAGTATATTTTAGTAATTAAAATTTAATATTAATTTAATTTAACACTGTTTTTAATAAAGTCGATATTTTTTACATCTATATTTTTGTTAACGATATTTTTAACTCGATATTTTTGTACTTACCTGTTTGTAGATACAAACTCGATATTTTGACTGTCGATATTTTGTCCACGATATTTTGGCAAGTCGATATTTTGTCAGTCGATATTATTTCAGTGATCCCTTACACAGTGGTTCTAGTGGGGGTACCAGGACGAGATAGCACACAGGATGAATCTAGTGTCCAGTTGATAAACAAGGTAAGCCACTGGTTAGGTAAACATGTTGGGATAAACACCTCAGATCAAAGACACATCCTGATGGCCAGAAGGGTGGCGTGGATTGTCAGGTCTAAGAAAATTTTCCCTGGGGATAGCGTGATTGTCACACTCAGGTATCAGGCGATGGCACAGAATGTTATGTTATGTTATGTTATGTTAGCAGTTTTGTAAAGCGCAACAGCTGCCCTGGCAACGGGGCGTCCCGGCGCTAGAACCATCATAACCAGCTGGGAGAAAAGAGAAGGGAGAGAACCTACATGGGGGGGAAGAGAAGAGTTTTGATAGCTTTGCGGAAAGCCAGTAGGTTGTCAATGCAGCGGATGTGGAGGGGGAGGGAGTTCCATAGTTTGGCCCCTAGCAATCTGAAGGAGCGTCCTCCTATGCGACAGTACTTCGTGTGGGGGACCAGTACTAGGTGTTGCCCTTTGGAGCGGAGGTTGCGTTGGGGATTATAGGGCGTTAGCAACGGGCGAAGGAGCTCTGGTCCCTCAGCACTCAGAATTTTATAGGCAAAGATGAGGGCCTTGAATTGGATACGGGCTTCTACCGGTAGCCAGTGTAGTCGTTGGATGGTGGCTCTCGCGGAGCACCTTCTCGGCAGACCTACTATAGCCCTGGCGGCGGAATTCTGAATTCGTTGGAATCTCTTGATCTCCGCTTTGTTAGCTCCTAGTAGCAGGACACTCGCGTAGTCCAGCCTGGACAAGATGGTCGATTGTACGATGAGTTGTCTCGTTTTGGAGTCGAAGAAGCCTAAGATGGGATGAAGGCTTCTCAGTAGTCCAATGCAGGTCGCGGCAACTTTTTTAGTGTGAGCCTGGAAGCTGAGTGTCGAGTCCAGCCAGACTCCCAGGTTTTTTGCCAGATTTTTAGGCGGGGGGGCTGGGCCCAATGAGTGGGGCCACCAAAGGTTGCTCCAGCTGTTGGAATTTTTGCCCATGAGCAACACCTCAGTTTTACCTCCATTAAGTTGAAGGCAATTGGCTGTCATCCAGTTGGCGACGGCGGTCAGTCCATCCCTGAATCTAGTGGCATCGGGAGAGGGAGCCTCATTAAGGCTGATGACCAGCTGAGTGTCGTCGGCGTACGATACCATTGAGAGGTCCCATTTTTTAGCAACTTCCGCCAGAGGTTGCATGTAAAGATTAAAAAGGGATGGGCTGAGGGCAGAGCCCTGCGGGACTCCTTGGCCTATATCTTGGGGTTGGGAAATGAAGGGGGGGGCCGATACCTGGAAGGATCTGTTTGTGAGAAACGAACGGAACCATTCTAGTGCTGAGTCTATGATCCCTGCGTTTTCCAGTCGTTTGAGTAGAATGGCATGGGAGACCGTATCAAAGGCCGCGCTGAGATCTAGCAGTATCAGCGCGGCACTTTTGCCAGTGTCCATGATTTTCCGTAGGTGTTCTGTGGAGGTGAGGAGAGCGGACTCCGTGCTGTGACCCGGTCTGAACCCATGTTGGGAAGGATCCAGGATGTTATTCTTCGCCATATGGTCATTCAGCACTTTGTTCGCGTGGGCCTCCGCTAATTTCGCCACCCAAGGTAACAGTGAGACCGGCCGGTAGTTCTCCGGCTTGGAGGGGTCTAGAGTGGGCTTCTTTATAATGGGTGTAACCCAGGCCTGCTTCCAGCAGATGGGTACCGTTGCAGTTGCGAAGGAGAGATTGAGGAGTGAGGTTAGAGGTGGAAGAAAGAATTCCAGGGCTCCCTGAAAGTAAGCTGGCTTCATGGGATCTGCGGGGGCGCCGGATTTTACCTTTTTGCATATTGTAGTTATTTCCTCACGCGAGATGGCTGGGAGGCAGGAGAGCTTAGAGCCTTCATAGGTGACGTTAGGAGAGTTCAAGTCCTCTGGCAGGTCGTGAGTGAAGGAATCATGAATCTTCTTCACTTTTTCAGTGAAGAAGGTGGCTAGCTCTTCACATTGCTGAGTGGAAGTGATGTGAGAGGCCGGCTTGTCTCCATGTTGCAGTTTTTGGACGATTTTAAAGATTGTTTTCGTGGGGTTGGGGCTTGTTTTAATCTCGTTGGCGAAAAAGGCTGCGCGAGCCAAGCGAATGGCTTTATGATATACTTTAAGCAGGACCAGGTATGCGTTTTTTTCCTCCCGCTTGTAGTCCTTCCTCCAGTGACGTTCTGCTTTTTTGCATGCTTTCCTCAATGTTTTCAGGTTCACATTATACCAAGGGTTGGAGGGGGTGTTACGACCTTTGGTCCACTTGGCCGGTATTGCAGCATCCAGTCCCTTGGTGAGCCAGTCCTGGAAGGCCACACACGACGTTTCAATGTCGTTGATGCCCTCCAGGTTAAGTTCACCTAGGCTGTCAGCAAGGTTAAGATGTTGGAGTTTATGCCAGGGCCGTTTTAGGCACGCGGTGGGTGCCTTTGTTTCGGGAGGGGAAATACTCGGGACAGAGAACGTGACCAGCGAATGGTCGGTCCAGGCCATAGGTTTGGGATCCTCAGCTGTGGCTGTTGGGATATTAGTGAACACAGGGTCGAGAAGATGACCAGCTATATGGGTGGGAGTTAGAACAAGAGGGGTCAGCTGCAAGGCTGCTAAGTCCGCTAAGAAGTTGCGGATATTAGCATCACCGGTGTCGTCAAGGTGGAGATTAAGATCCCCTAGGATAGTAAAATTGGCCGAGCTCGTGATCAGTGCATGGGATGTCTCCAGGAGCTCTTCTATGAATTTCAAAGAAGGTCCCGGGGGTCTATAGATAAACAGGCCTGAAAGGGAGAAGTGAGGGCTTGTAGATATTTTAAAGCGTGCGCATTCACTGCCCGTGATGCTTTCTGATTGGAAGGAACAGGTGAAGGAAGATCTATAAATGGCGGCGATACCACCTCCTCTCGAGTCCCTATTGATGGTGGTCATAGAGAACCCGTCCGGTAGTGCTAAATTAGGGATGCTAGTTATGTCGTCTTTTAGCCAGGTTTCACAGAGAAACATAATGTCTGGGTTTTCATCTAATAAGAGCGTTCTTACCTCCGCATGATGTTTGACCAGGGATCTGACGTTGAGCTGAGAGATGGTGAGCAAAGCTTGGCTCCTACTGGTCGTTTTGCGGCTGATTGGCCATGGCTCGGGTATAGTCAGATTGCAGCTTTTACATTGAAGAGCTGTTTGACCCATACATCCTTCTAGATTGTGACATCTGGTGCCGGGGTTAAGTGACCAGAGTAGGTTGTTATCGTATACGTATAGAGATTGAGCAGGGGGTCTGGCGAGAGGCGAGGTCTTGGGGAGGACGGGCGAAGACGGGCTTGCCTTAGGCGCGCCTTCGGCGCGCAAACGGCGCGCCCGCTGCGCCCGTCCGCTGCGCGTACGATGGATGCACATAATTTCTAGCCAGAATGGGGGCGGGGGGCGTGTCCTCGAAGTGGGCGTGGCCTCTTGCCTCGCCGGCAATGGCGATCAGGGAAAGTTATCGTGCCTGGGCTCCGCTGATAGGGGAGGGGGCGTGGCCTCCAAGGGGGCGTGGCCTATCGGCACGCCGGCAATGGCGCTGAGGTGGATTTGGGCGTCCGGTGGCAGCGCGAGGGCAGCTGTGCAAAGTGCTTTTGGACCAAGTCCAGTGAGGCCAAGTGAGTAGTGCTATTAAGATCAGCAGAGTAAAACACACGTAACACAACAAATTTAAAACAATTTAGAGCCTATCTCCCGGCTTCCGCCTCAGGAGTAGTGAAGGTTCTGACAGGCGGCGCTTGCAATCAGCGGTTATGTACCTGTATTAGGGGAGGGGGCGTGGCCTCCAAGGGGGCGTGGCCTATCGGCACGCCGGCAATGGCGCTGAGGTGGATTTGGGCGTCCGGTGGCAGCGCGAGGGCAGCTGTGCAAAGTGCTTTTGGACCAAGTCCAGTGAGGCCAAGTGAGTAGTGCTATTAAGATCAGCAGAGTGAAACACACGTAACACAACAAATTTAAAACAATTTAGAGCCTATCTCCCGGCTTCCGCCTCAGGAGTAGTGAAGGTTCTGACAGGCGGCGCTTGCAATCAGCGGTTATGTACCTGTATTAGGGGAGGGGGCGTGGCCTCCAAGGGGGCGTGGCCTATCGGCACGCCGGCAATGGCGCTGAGGTGGATTTGGGCGTCCGGTGGCAGCGCGAGGGCAGCTGTGCAAAGTGCTTTTGGACCAAGTCCAGTGAGGCCAAGTGAGTAGTGCTATTAAGATCAGCAGAGTAAAACACACGTAAAACAACAATTTTAAAACAATTTAGAGCCTATCTCCCGGCTTCCGCCTCAGGAGTAGTGAAGATTTTGTTTTCATCCTCCCGACCACTCATTATAGATTCTGGGATTAAACCAGTACCACTGTTTTTTTTGTACAGACCCCCTTCCAAACTTTGTCTCCCCAATGCGTGGCAACACAGAAAGGGGGTCCTAGTTGGGGTGGGGTTCCCTTGAATTTAAGAAATCCATTTGCACCACTGAGGGATTCGAATGACATAGATTGACTCTCAGAGGGGGCAAGTATAGTAAGAACGGGTGGCAAGCGGGTGGGATACACTGAGGAACACAGTGGGAGAGTGGAGATTAATGACGGGACAATCTGTAAAACCCACCATGAGCATAGGGATCAAGGGGAAAGGAGCTCTCCCAGTGATGATGGCGCTATTATTAACTCTCCCGGACCTCACGTGAGGCGCATTATGGGTGATTCAAAGTTGATCTCGTGGAACGTGGAAGGTTTGACGAGCAAGTCTTGGGATGAGCAGTGGTTCCGCTATATTAGAAATTTTCACATAATAGCCATCCAGGAAACGTGGGAACCAGTAAACATCTTCTTTGTAGAAGGGTACAAAGCTTTTTTCTGCCCAGCTCAAAGGTCTAGTGTTCTAGTGTAGGGAGAGCTGGATGTGGCCTAATTATGTTTGTAGATTTAAGGGTCCAGGGGAGGTGGAAGCCCTTGTTATGGGAGTCAGATGTTGTGCAGGGTCTAATATTTGCAAGTAATACTTATCGTTTGGCACTCATTCGTTTTTATAATGCACAGTCAACCTCACAGGGATTAAAGTGCATGGATGAATTAAGTACTCATTTGGAGAAATTGCAATTTGATGGTCAAGCCCAGTCACATCTAATATTAGTTGGAGATGTTAACTTTCACCTGTGCCCCAATTTAAGGTTGACTGATGATGATTGGCAGACCTGTACACTAAAAAAGGAACCACACATTAAACCCACCCAGTTAGGATGAGAGTTGAGTGTGCTCTTAAATACCTTTGGCCAAACCCATACAATGGATCTGGTTGCCCACCACCCAGGTATACCTGTGCCCCCCACTTACAAGGGTAGAGGATGTGCATCATTTATTGACTTTATTTTTGTTTCCCATATAGTTAGGAGGTTTATAAACCTCTTTTAATATTTGTCACAGTATATTCATTGATCATAATCCCGTAATTATATCACTGATGGCCCCCGACATCAGCCGGTATCGCTAGTCTGACGGGGGGGGGGGGGGGGAGATCTCTGCAACTGATCAAGGCAGGCAGTTACACTGGGCAGAGGTTGATACTGCGGTTTTTAATAACTCCCTTTTTATCAGAGGCAAGCAAGAGATACAGAATTGTTTAGATCCAGAAATACAGGGTCATGAACTAGTTCAGACCTTTACAGATATTGAGCAACTAGTGAATAGCCTTTTAAAAGCCCCTGTACAGTCATGCTCTAAGGATGTGCCAAGAAGGTTTGATGGGCGTTGCTCGCAGGCCCTTAGAGCTGTAAAGAGGGACCTCAAACAATCACCCAGAGACATGCAGCAAAATGTACAAGCAAGCAGTTAGAATACGAAAGCACCAACTCCATTTGAAGGCACAGGGGGATCTAGAAGAGGCTGCTGAGCTAAAGGACCCTACCTGTTTTTAAAAGGTCATCAACAGCCCATGTTTCAAAGATTCTAATACTCCGAGCCTGGCCCATACCATTTTACCCGAGCAGTGGCAGGCTCATTTTGAGGGGCTGTACAATCAGCCCTCAAGAGTGGATGAGCAACAGACATTGGCCATTGCCCAGAAGATGGACACTATCTCTTTTACTTTAGAAGAGGTAAGACTTGTGAGATTGTCTTGCGGGAAATAAAGCCCCGGGACCAGACGGGATTCCACCTGATCTATTTCAAAGCAATCTAGAAGTATGGGTGCCTATCTTGGTGAGGGTATTAAATGCTGCAGTTGCAACAGAAATGCCCCCCTCATGGTCCATGGCCACAATTATCCCGACATTTAAGAAAGGGGATAGGGACAGTCCACACTGCTAATGCCCAATATCGCTTATCGATGTGACAGCAAAGGTCCTGGGCCGAGTGGTGCTGAACAGGTTGGCAGATTGGGCTGAGACCCAAGGAATAATAACGGATGTGCAATATGGGTTCCGTGCGGGTAAATCTACGGTAGACCAATGTTTAAATCTCTATCTTGTTACTGCAAAGTACACAATAGTCAAAGCAGGGGCGCATTATTTAGCCTTTATGGATCTTACAGCAGCTTTTTGGAACCTCATGGGATCACTGGGGGTGGATACGGCTTTATTTAACATCCTAAGGGCATTTAATTTGAACATTTCTGCTGCAGTAAGATACACGCAAGAGGGGAAGACCACAGAGTATTTTAAGTATCTGTATGTGGTCAGACAGGGATGTATTTTAGCCCCTTTTTTATTTACATTATACATTAACGGCCAGGGCTAGGCATTAACCGCACTTCAAGCAGACACCCCAAAAGTAGGTTCAAGATCAGTTCCTGTTCAACTCTATGCAGACGATGCAGTCCTCCTTGCTCATACACCTAAGGGCTTGCAGGTCTTATATTATGGGATGGTAGGGTTTATGAATGAGTTGGATTTATCACCTAATTTAACAAAATCTTACATAATGGAATTAGGGAAGAAGAGCAGGAAGCTACACAGTAGGCACACATACTCTTGGGAAAGTACCGGCCTTCTCATATCTAGGTATCATGTTCGATGATAAATTGAGTTTTAAACAGTTATTAGAGGGGAAGTGTCTCTGTTTGACAAAGTCTATTGGAGCGATTACAAGCTTTGCTCACAGATTAGGTAAATGGTTGCATGGGACAATTTTAAAATTGTATAACTCCTTTTGTAGCTCTCAAGTCTTATATGGAAGCGAAGTCTGGGGGTTTCTGAGGACAAACAAACTACAAAATGAAGAAAAAAGTTATTTTAGGCGTTTGTTGAAAGTCCCCCAGAGTACCCCTGCGTTTATTGCTCATGAGGAGTTGGGGTCTAAATATATCTCTGACCTGGTGGCAATGAACCCCTTTTCTGTTGGTTGAGCATATGGTCCAACGAGGAGACAGTTTTAGTAGGCAAGTAATTCACGATTGCCTCTCTTTGGACCATGTGTTAAAAATTCTGTGGCTGAAATATGTGAAGGACACTTTTGCCATGATGACTGATTTGTCCTCTCAACCAGACAAGGTGTGTGCACTGGATAAAGCAACTATCAAAGATCTATTTTTTAAATATACTGTAGCCCAAAGGGAGGAAATTTAACTGAAAAAACCCACGGTTAGAAATTATATCCTAGTTACGTCAACACAAAGTATAGAACCGTACTCAACCCTCATAGCCAGTGCACATGATAGATTTTTAATTACATAGTTTAGGCTGAATTTGTTTCATCATTTACTGGCTGTACCTGCTGGGTATACAGCACATTTTGAACAAAAGGGGCCCTGTGGCTGCAAAACTAGTTCTCTACAGGATACCCTACATTTTGTTCTTCTGTGTCCATATTACTCATTTCTGAGTAAAGTGTTCCTCACGGGCTTTTAAGGAACCTTACATTTAAGCAGGCCCATGTGGCCCTGCTGTTTTTAAAACTGTCCCCAGAGGTTTTTACCCTATTCTGTGTCTCGAACTTTTTAAGATCTGCTTTCAAGTTAAGAAACTCAAGGGGAACATTAAAGCAGAAGTCCTTTATCTAACCTGTGTATCAATTATGATTTTTTTAGAGTCTTTCAATGTTTTTTTTAGTAACCCCGAGTACTGTTTTTACTGTAATTTCTTGTCTCAAGCGTTTTTTGCCTTATGATCACTGTTTTTATGCTGATGTGTAGATGAAATTGTATCTTTTGTGGTCAAATTTTCTCATATGCCGAATAAAGATTATCAATATTATCATTATTTATATGCCAGCTGCGAAGAAAGTGTACCAAGCAGATTACAAAGTGTGCACATTGTAAATAGGTCAATGGGTTACTGCTCTTCTGTTACTTGCAGCTTATAAGTTAAAATCCTAACAGAACAGTGAATTTATAACTGTCATCAAAGCACTGCATACACTGGAAAGTTAAGATTAGAGGAGACATTAAAGTTGCAAAAAGCGTCCATCTGAATGGAAATTGATTCTTTTTATTTAAGCGAACTCTCAACTATGGTGTTCTGTTTTCATAGCTGAGTTTGTGCTTCTTAGGCCCAAGCACTCTTTAGCAATGCTGCCTACCAATATGCATGACTTGAGACTCCTACACCCTTTAGTCCTCTGTATGATGTAATATTTCCTTTACACTAATTTATACACTTATGATTGATTGTCTCTGTGTAATTTATGTGTGATGCAAAGTGCTCTGACACCCTACACTGGTATGTGTGACGCTTAATAACCCATTAAATGCATCTGAACATTAGTGGTTATGGAGCCTTAAGGGACACTGTTAAAGAGTGATGGTGAGGAAATCCGCATCACTCAGCCTTACCTCAATATCACCTGAGCACTGTCTCAGCATCAACACAGCGCCATCTCCTCATAAGTGCACCACCAGTGCAGCACCAACTCAGCATTAGCGCAGTACCACTGTAACATCAGCACTGCACAGCACTATCTCAGCATCAGTGCACCACCACCAACGCAGCCCCACCTCAGCATCAGTGCACCACCATCTCAGCACATTGCCAACTCAACATCACTCAGCACCACCTAATCACCAGCTCAGCACCACCTCAGAAACAGTGCAGCACCACCACCTCATCATCACTCAGCACCACCTCAGCATCAGCACAGCACATCAGCATCAACACAGCCCCACCTCCTCATCAGTGAGCCACCACCAGTGCAGCACCAACTCAGCATCAGTGCAGCACCAGTGCAGCACCATCTCCTCATCAGCACAGCACCACCTGAACACCACCACCTCAGCAACAGCACAGCCCCATCTCAGCATCAGGACAGCACAACCTCCTCATCAGCACAGCACCATCTCAGCATTAACACAGCACTACCTCCTCAGTGCCCCACCAACTCAGCACCAGCGCAGCACCACATCAACATCGGCACCATCTCAGCGTTAGCACAGCAAGATCTCTGCATCAGTGCACCACTACCATCGCAGCACCACCTCAGCAGCAACTCACGACCCATGCAGCACCACTTCAGCATCAACGCAGAACCAACCCAGCATCACTCTGCACCTCCACAGCAC
The DNA here is from genome assembly GCF_964263255.1 of Lissotriton vulgaris. Lineage (NCBI taxonomy): Eukaryota > Metazoa > Chordata > Amphibia > Caudata > Salamandridae > Lissotriton > Lissotriton vulgaris. The sequence goes on along the minus strand of NC_141686.1, from coordinate 68,311,965 downwards.
CAGCGCAGCACCACCACCCCAGCATAACTCAACACCACTCATCATCACTCGGCACCACCACAGCATCACTCAGCACCACCTCAATATCACTCTGCGCCACCTCAATATCAGTCAGAGCCACCTCAATATCACTTGGCACCACCTCCTCTTCAGTGCACCACCAACTCATTATTAGCACAGCACCGCCTCTGCATTTGCATAGCACCATATACACATCAGTACACCACCACTTCAGCACATCACCACATCAGCATCACTTAGGACCAACTGAGCATCAGCTCAGCACCACCCAATCACCAGTGTATTAGCACTACCTCAGCATGACCCAGCACCACCGCAGCACCACCTCAGCATTAGCACAACACTATCTCAGCATCAATGCATTACCACCAGCTCAGCACCAAAGCAGCCCCACCTTAGCAGCAACTCAGTGCCAATGCAGCACCACTTCAATATCAATGCAGCATTACCTCAGCACAGCACCAACTCATCACCCAGCACCACCTGAGAACCAGCTCAGCACCACCTCAGACCCAGCGCAACACCACCTCCTCAGCCTCAATCAGCATCACCTCACCCCCACTCAGCACCACCTCAGCATCATTCAGCACCACCTCATCATCACCTCAACATCACCTCCTTATCAGTTCACCACCAACTCAGCATCAGCGCAGCACCCTCTCAGCACCAGCACAGCACATCATAAACAGCACAGCACCATTTCTGCATCAGTGCACCACCACCACCTCAGCAGCAACTCAGCACCCATGCAGCACCACCTCAGCATCAGCAGAGCACCACCTCAACACAGCACCAGCTTAGCACCAGTGCTGCACGACCACTTCGGCATGACTCAGTGCAACAGTGTCAGTCAGCACCACCTCAGTAACATTCAGAATCACCCCCAGACCAGCACACAACTCCCTCAGCATCACTTAGCCCTACCTGAGTTTCATTCAGCATCACCTGAGCATCACATCTGTACCAGCACCCCCCCACCTCAGCACCACTTCAGCATTACTCAGCACCACCTCAGTGTGCCCTCAGAATCTGTCATCTGTTGATTCTCTCCTAGCTTGTGTCCGCTGCTCGTGTTGTAATTCAGGTACTATTTCTCAATCTCCACCCTCCTATTGTTTATGTAGCTGCATGACAAAAAATGTATAAAAAAACAGCATTACAACAGGCAGGAGGAGGTAGCAAGCATTGCAAGGACAAAAAAAATGACAAGAAATGTTTTGATAATTCTTTTTTTAAAAGAGTCATTCAGTTGTACACAATGCCATGTTTAAACTCCACACCATAACACTCCACAACACAAACTACCATAGCATATACTTACACTCCATTACACACAGTCTCACACCACATAATTCCAATACACTCAAAAATACATAAGTACGATCCACATAATACAACTGCACACAATACCACATAATTCCACTACACAAATCCACACCACACATTTTCACACTACACAACCCACAACTAACAAGTCCAAACCAACCCACATAATTGAAACACACACCACATATATCCATTCCAATCCATAACACAAAGGTAAGAGACATTTACATTCTTCAACTCTTTCCTTTTTAAACTCATAGATCTGATGCTTAGCTCCTACCTGTTATGTTATGTTATGTTATGTTATGTTAACGTTTATTTATTAAGCGCACGGCTACTCCCAGGAGTGTCCCGGCGCTAAAACATTCAGATGTCAGGTCACATAAAACACAACCGATCCACTGCTAGTGACTCACAGCTGAAAGACCCATGTCTTAAGACTTTTCCTAAAGTAAAGAAGATCCGGACTCTGTCTGATCGCAAACGGAAGGCTGTTCCACAGCCGTGAGGCAGTTGCATGAAAAGATCTGCCCCCTATCCGGGCACCTAGCACTCTAGGAGTGATGATCAGGAGTTGGGAAGAAGACCTCAGGATGCGCCGAGGGAGATAAGGCTGAAATCTATCTTTAAGATACGGGGCTCCAATCTTTTTGGAAAGCATTAAAAACCAGGACCAGGGCTTTAAACATAATTCTTTTCCGTACTGAAAGCCAATGAAGAGAAGACAAGAGCTGGGTCGTATGGGTTCTAGAACTTGTGAAGAAAATGGCTCTGGCTGCCGAGTTCTGAATCACTTGATGTCGGCTCAGAAGATATTCAGGAAGATCGAGATACAGGGAGTTAACATAGTCCAATCTACCTATTTGTTCTTTTCCTTCTCCACAAACACAAAGCTATACACAAAGTTCCATGCCACACAATTCAGCTCTACACATTTCCAACCCACATCACATAATTTAACACCAAACCACATAATACAACTCAACAACACAATGACACAACACCACATACATTGTGCCGCAAAATTCAACTGCACACCACATAATTAAACTGTCCAAGTTACTACTCCACACAATCCCACTACACATAATGCCACTACACTGAATGCCACAAAATTGCTAACCTTATATTTCCACAGTACACCATGCCACACAATGCCACTACACAAATCCACTCCTCACCACACATTTATATTCCACACAATTACACAACTAACTAATCCAATCCAACCCACATAGTTCCACTACACGCCAAATACATACACGCCATAACACATAAATAAAATACATTTCCATTTACAATGCCAATAGCTTCAACAAACAAATCCGAGACCGATTGCATTTCAAATGCTTGTTCTTCTTCTCTGTCCAACAATTTCTACCATTAGCCACTCTAGTTCCTTCTCCTTTTTTTGTTTTTAGGTTTCACCTGCACAGCGCTTGAGAGGAACGCTCTTGTAAACCACAAATTAAAAAACTTTAAATGGGCTTAGAGACCGCCCATTACTTATCATTGGTTGGCTACAACATCATTCTTGTTTCCTTCCTTCTTATTGGTCAGGGCCTCCTTTTTGCCATGGCTTCTAACTGGGGCTTTATGGGAGCCCTTCCCTACCGTGGACTATACTTCCTGTCTGCCGCCAGTGTCCTTCCACTGGCCGTAGGCTCCTCCAGGTAAATGTTTAAGTTCACACCTTGGCAAAGCATGTGTTGTCTCTCCAAACCAGGCTGCATCTACTCTGTGGGCTTACATTCATTTGTTCCTTTCTGTGTCTTTTCTAAAATCTTGCTTCTATTTGGCTGATCTATGTAGTTAGCCTCTCCTTTTTAGGTCTCGTCTGACTATGGGGGCTTAAACAATCTTTAACCAACTTGCAAGGAATCGTGGCGATTCCTTGCAGTGCCTGTGAAAATCAAGGTCAATGCGCATGCGCATTGAGCTTACAAGCGCGTGCACATGCCCCCAGCCGCCTGCCTTGCACTCCTCCCACACCCCCGCTCCGCCCCCTCCCCTGCCTGCCGTGTCGCATTTCTTCAGTTCCCTCAGCCGTCTGCCAGGCCCCTGCTGCTTTCACACCCTCTCCCCGCTCCGCCCCTCCCCTGCCCGCCGTGTCGCATTTCTCCTCCCCCCTCCCCTTCTCTGCCTTCCCTCCGTCTTGTTGCTTAAGCAGCTGCTTACCCACGAGCAATAACCACTAAACAAAGACGTTCCAGCCCGTGAATATGGATCCATCCTGGGTTTGCATTCTTTTGCTGCATAACTCGTGTCGCATTTCTCCTCCCCCCTCCCCTTCTCTGCCTTCCCTCCGTCTTGTTTTTTTTTTTACCCGCTCCGCCCCCTCCCCTGCCCGCCGTGTCGCATTTCTCCTCCCCCCCCCTTCTCAGACTGTCCGGCACCCGCACTTCGTTCGTTTTACAAATTAAGCACGGGGTGTTGCGATGCCAAAGCCTGCACAGTAGGTTATTGTTTTATTAAATTAGTTTGACTAGACCCATGTACGTCCCTCACAGCTTCGACCCAAATCCCTCTTTCTAGCCTCTATATCCCCCTCCTACCGCCTGTTTCCCGATGGGCGGCCTAGTTTCAGAGATAGTTACACTCATCTGTGAAATGAAATGTCCGCCCATCTCTTTCCCATTAGTCACTGAAGGGCCTCGCAGCGCCTAACGCTCATCCATTACCGGTAACTAACTAAGGCAATACTCGTAGTGCCTTGAAATATTTACTGTCCTCTCGCCCTCCCACCCGTTCAGAAACGTCAGTTTTGTCACCCACACCCATTCCCTCCCCTGCCCGCTGTGTCGCATTTCTCCTCCCCCCCCTTCTCAGACTGTCCGGCACCCGCACTTCGTTCGTTTTACAAATTAAGCACGGGGTGTTGCAATGCCAAAGCCTGCACAGTAGGTTATTGTTTTATTAAATTAGTTCGACTAGACCCATGCACGTCCCTCACGGCTTCGACCCAAATCCCTGTTTCTAGCCTCTATATCCCCCTCCTACCGCCTGTTTCCCGATGGGCGGCCTAGTTTCAGCGATAGTTACACTCATCTGTGAAATGAAATGTCCACCCATCTCTTTCCCATTAGTCACTGAAGGGCCTCGCAGCGCCTAACGCTCATCCATTACCGGTAACTAACTAAGGCAATACTCGTAGTGCCTTGAAATATTTACTGTCCTCTCGCCCTCCCACCCGTTCAGAAACGTCAGTTTTGTCACCCACACCCATTCCCTCCCCTGCCCGCCGTGTCGCATTTCTCCTCCCCCCCCCCTTCTCAGACTGTCCGGCACCCGCACTTCGTTCGTTTTACAAATTAAGCACGGGGTGTTGCGATGCCAAAGCCTGCACAGTAGGTTATTGTTTTATTAAATTAGTTCGACTAGACCCATGTGCGTCCCTCACGGCTTCGACCCAAATCCCTCTTTCTAGCCTCTATATCCCCCTCCTACCGCCTGTTTCCCGATGGGCGGCCTAGTTTCAGAGATAGTTACACTCATCTGTGAAATGAAATGTCCGCCCATCTCTTTCCCATTAGTCACTGAAGGGCCTCGCAGCGCCTAACGCTCATCCATTACCGGTAACTAACTAAGGCAATACTCGTAGTGCCTTGAAATATTTACTGTCCTCTCGCCCTCCCACCCGTTCAGAAACGTCAGTTTTGTCACCCACACCCATTCCCTCCCCTGCCCGCCGTGTCGCATTTCTCCCCCCCCCCCCCCCCTTCTCAGACTGTCCGGCACCCGCACTTCGTTCGTTTTACAAATTAAGCACGGGGTGTTGCGATGCCAAAGCCTGCACAGTAGGTTATTGTTTTATTAAATTAGTTCGACTAGACCCATGTACGTCCCTCACGGCTTCGACCCAAATCCCTCTTTCTAGCCTCTATATCCCCCTCCTACCGCCTGTTTCCCGATGGGCGGCCTAGTTTCAGAGATAGTTACACTCATCTGTGAAATGAAATGTCCGCCCATCTCTTTCCCATTAGTCACTGAAGGGCCTCGCAGCGCCTAACGCTCATCCATTACCGGTAACTAACTAAGGCAATACTCGTAGTGCCTTGAAATATTTACTGTCCTCTCGCCCTCCCACCCGTTCAGAAACGTCAGTTTTGTCACCCACACCCATTCCACTTTGTCTAGGTCGTCTCTTCCTTTTTCGCCCTGTCAGGCCGGCTGGGACACAGTTCGCAACTCGGCCGTGTACTAACCCTTCAGCCTGGTATTCAAATCCATCTACAGTCTCACCTCGAACTGCCCCTTCTCCTAAGTCATACCCATTCCAAGCTCAGAATCCTCCACTGCCTGACCATCCTGGCACAACCACACCTCTATCGTTGGGTGTTTTATCCTCCTAGCACCCATCAACTTGCACTCTACTCTCTGTGTTCGGCCGAGGGTAACACCTCAAATCCCTCCACTTATATTTGTGAGCAGTTTAAGTGATCTTTAATTAAAAAAAAATTAGTTTTTTTTTTCGAAACCTCTTCATTGATTTGATGGTGAAAGGGCATGGAATTTAAAGCACAGCATATGTTACTCCGTCTTGTTTTTTTTTTTACCCGCTCCGCCCCCTCCCCTGCCCGCCGTGTCGCATTTCTCCTCCCCCCCCCCCTTCTCAGACTGTCCGGCACCCGCACTTCGTTTGTTTTACAAATTAAGCACGGGGTGTTGCGATGCCAAAGCCTGCACAGTAGATTATTGTTTTATTAAATTAGTTCGACTAGACCCATGTACGTCCCTCACGGCTTCAACCCAAATCCCTCTTTCTAGCCTCTATATCCCCTTCCTACCGCCTGTTTCCCGATGGGCAGCCTAGTTTCAGAGATAGTTACACTCATCTGTGAAATGAAATGTCCGCCCATCTCTTTCCCATTAGTCACTGAAGGGCCTAGCAGCGCCTAACGCTCATCCATTACCGGTAACTAACTAAGGCAATACTCGTAGTGCCTTGAAATATTTACTGTCCTCTCGCCCTTCCACCCGTTCAGAAACGTCAGTTTTGTCACCCACACCCATTCCACTTTGTCTAGGTCGTCTCTTCCTTTTTCGCCCTGTCAGGCCGGCTGGCACACAGTTCGCAACTCGGCCGTGTACTAACCCTTCAGCCTGGTATTCAAATCCATCTACAGTCTCACCTCGAACTGCCCCTTCTCCTAAGTCATACCCATTCCAAGCTCAGAATCCTCCACTGCCTGACCATCCTGGCACAACCACACCTCTATCGTTGGGTGTTTTATCCTCCTAGCACCCATCAACTTGCACTCTACTCTCTGTGTTCGGCCGAGGGTAACACCTCAAGTCCCTCCACTTATATTTGTGAGCAGTTTAAGTGATCTTTAATAAAAAAAAATGTGTTTTTTTTTTCGAAACCTCTTTATTGATTTGATGGTGAAAGGGCATGGAATTTAAAGCACAGCATATGTTACACATCAGATCGTCTGTATGCGTAGGCTACAATGTACAGAGGACATAATTCCAACAGTAATCCCTTAAGGACAATTGGCTCAGCATAAAGCAACTTCCATAAAGAAACATCAGATAATAAACACAGAAGTGCTCCAAGTTGATGGGGGTACACGTTGGGTCTCTCCTATATAGAGAACAGTCAAGGAAGAGGCCCCACATTCATTCACCACCACCACATCCACCACAGCATCCACCACAGCATCCACCACCACATCCACCACCACATCCACCACACCCACCACCACCACATCCACCACCACATCCACCGCATCCACCGCCACCACATCCACCACCACATCCACCACATCCACCACCACATCCAACACATCTACCACCACTTCCACCACCACCGCATCCACCAACACATCCACCACCAACACATCCACCACCACCACATCCACCACCACCACATCCACCACCACCGCATCCACCACCACCACATCCACCACCACATCCACCACCACATCCACATCCACCATGACATCCACCACCACATCTACCACAACCACATCCACCACATGCACCACCACCGCATACACCACCACATCCACATCCACCACCACATCCCCCACATCCACCACCACATCCAACACATCCACCACCACTTCCTCCACCACTGCATGCACCACCACATCCACCACCACCACATCCACCACCACCACCACATCCACCACCACTACCGCATCCACCCCCACCACCACATCCACCACCACATCCACCACCACATCCACCACCTCATCCACCACCTCATCCCCCACCGCATCCACCACCGCATCCACCACACCCACCATCACTTCCACCGCCACATCCACCACTACATCCACCACCACTTTCACCACATCCACCACCACCACATCCACCACATCCACCACCACCTCCTCCACCACCACCACATCCACCACCACCTCCTCCACCACCACATCCACCCCCACCTCCTCCACCACCACATCCACCACCACCACCACATCCACCCCCACATCCACCACCATCACCAACACCGCATCCACCCCCACCACCACATCCACCACCACATCCACCACCACATCCACCACCTCATCCACCACCTCATCCCCCACCGCATCCACCACCGCATCCACCACACCCACTATCACTTCCACCACCACATCCACCACTACATCCACCACCACTTTTACCACATCCACCACCACCACTTCCACCACATCCACCACCACCTCCTCCACCACCACCACATCCACCACCACCTCCTCCACCACCACATCCACCCCCACCTCCTCCACCACCACATCCACCACCACCACCACATCCACCCCCACATCCACCACCATCACCAACACCACATCCACCCCCACCATATCCCCCAGATCCACCACCACCACATCTATATGTGTGTGTGTGTGTGTGTGGCTCTGTGTGTGTGTAGGTGCAAATGCAATGTTCTTGGATTTTCGTCACAATAAAATACACTGAACATAATCTTCACAAAAGTTATTTACAAACGTTTAAGCTATTGCCATTATAAATTACAATACATTTTGTTTAAGTATTAATTATTTACAAAATTAAACAAAATTAAAAGCCATAGTTATTTGTAATATCAATACATCTAAGTCACGTAAATACAACACACATTGCATTACAAATGCTATAGGTGTCACATTTGCGATTAAAACTATTGACATTGTAACTGACAAAGCTATTAATTTTGCTATTTTCAAAACCAACACATAAATAAAAAGTGTCATTTACAATACCAATCGCTCAAACTTTCCTAATGCGAGACCTATTGCATTTCCAATGCTTGTTGTGTTTTGCTGCTTCCCATGGAGCAGTGGCCTGTTACTTGTATCCTTCCACTTTTTGTATGTTTGATCGTGTATGCACACTTTTATTTCGTTGCTTTCAGACAGTGTTTTTTTTAAATGTTCAGTTTTGTGTTGCACTGCTGTTTTCATTTGTTCTGAACGTATTTATTTCTTACCCCGTCCCTTGCCTCTGTGGCTGCTTTCCCTGTGCTTTTCCACAATCACTTTGACTTTATTTTTCTTAGTTTTCTTAGTGCTGTTGTTTTCATTTGCTGCAAGCACAGTTTTTTTCCTTATCTCCTCCCGCGCCTGTGTTAGACCTCAATTGTGGTAGACCTATATTAACTTTATCCCTGAAAATAATTGTGTTCTTCAAATGGGGTAATTAGGCATTTTTGAGTACACAGGAGCATAAGTAGCATTGTCACCCTAAAGAATTAACAATATTTGTTAGGTGTGACCTATAATTTTTAATTTTTCCCACAGAGCGGGGCCTCCTTCCCTGAGCTGCCTGCCAGGTTGAGGTGAGGCATAATATTCTACTATTGAGGGTAAGTCAAGCAATATCTACTGGAGATATATATGGCTATTGGCAATGTTATGATAAAAGACTATGTCAGTAGTGGCGCACATCAATTGACTTGTGTGTTCTTTCTCTTCTCTCTCATTTATCTTTCAAATATCCCAAGTATTACCTGATATTAGTTACAGGAATACTGGTTTTGTATCTTTTTCTTCTTCTTTTTTATACTGTATATATCAGCAGCATCAAAAGTAATATTTTTGGTCCTGAAGAAAGCCACCAATACAGAATACTGATCATATGGCTGAAACATGTCGACCTTTTATTAATAATAGTTATAAATCCATATTACTTGTTTGCATTGCTTTTTAATCCTGTCAGGGAGAGCACATGAATAAAATCGGGTTTGTGCATCAACCTAGGCAGTTTTAACATTCATTTTACATATATTTTTTCCATCACATTACTCCTTTTGCGCTGCACCCTTGCTACATCTTGAGCCTCACATATCGAATTTTAGCATCCTTTCCTCATAGTTACACACTAATGAAAACATCTCTGAGCTCCTTCCTCACAGTGAAGAAGTTGTAGCTCCCACTAGGACTAGGTTTTCCAATTGGCAAGGAGGAACCCATATGATGAAGCATGTCACCCACGGGTGAGTGAGGGTTCTAGTCCTTAAGGGATAAATTCCCCCATATTTTTTCTCCTTTTAGTTTACACTGAAAATCTTGTCTAGTGAAAAAGTTTGGATATAGATCACACTTTTCTGCCTATTAAAGGCGATTAGACCCGAGTAGATAGTGTGTTGGTTATAATGACTAAGATCTATAAACTTGATTCCCTGGGACCCTACTCCACCTTTTTTGTTGTTACAGTCTCCGTACTATGCCTAGGTCTGAATCCAGATTGGCTCAGATGAAGAAGCCCATTGACCTCTAGGCGATTGACACGTTTTTCAGCTAGGTTGGAAGGCGAGGGAAGGAGGGAAATTGGCCTATAATTGTCTTGGACAATTGCATCCCCACTAGGTTTTTTTAGCAGAGGAACAATTTTGGCTTCCTTTCCACATATAAGCACGATAGCAGTGGCGATAGACTTCTTCAGCACCCATTCAAGATGGGGTTGATAATTTCCACCCCTATAGCCAGAATGGTAGGCCAGGGATCATTAGGAGAGGCAGATTTAAGATCGCTGTCTAAGAGTCTTCCAGTGACCTCCCAACAACTCCCAACTCCTGTTGCGTACAATTGTGTAAGCACATCCCAGCTCATGAGAGGAGAATGTGAATACAATTAAACATATTCTCAGTTTTCACAATCATTTTCCTGTTTACAGTCGCAAAGTTACTGCTGCATATTCGACATTTCGATAGAAGCCACAAGCTATAGACAAAACGAAGTGTACAGTAAACACGCCCATAGCCACCATAGTAACACAGACATGGAAGACATTCTGTGGCCGATGCAGGACACGAACAATAAACTGCTGTTAGGTGTGGCACAACTGATTTCCGTTTTTTCCTCTTACAAATTTGATGTTCGATTTTTGTAATGTATGGATTGGAACTTTAATTCGTAAAATAAAAAGGTGAGTTAGCCCCACTACTGCATATAAAAGCAGTATGGAAAGCACATTTTCTTATCTCAAACTAAACAGGCCTTGCATGTGAGGGCTTGTTTGTGTGAGGCACCTTTATTCCACCTGATACAATGCTGCCTTTTATTTATTTATTTATTTTAGACAGCTTTAAACAAAATTTTTGACTGCATTTCAACCACTAGCTAAGTTTTCTTCCCCTCGAACAATACTGACTTTCAATTCTTTTCTTAGACAGCTTTAAATAATAATTGTGACTGCAAAAACACAGGATGTGTGCAAGGTACAAGGGGAAAATGTTACCCTTCACTTATTTTAGCTTATGGGTGTCCAAAAAGCAACCGAGAGGGCAACATTTACATTCAGCTTTAAATGCACCTTTATTCCAGCTCAGGTAGTGCTGCCTTTCATTTGTTAAGTTAGACAGCTTTAAACAATATTTGTGACTGCTCATCATACACAACCTAAGTTTTATATTCAACTATACTGCGCCAAAACATGAGCTTTAAGGACACACTTTTGCTATGCTTTTAAAAATAAATAGCATTTTTTATTAGCTCAAGCACACATGTTATCACATCTGAGGAACTCCTTGACTATTATACACACACTGTGTGGCATTCCGTTACCTTAGAGATAAGAAAATGTGCTTCCCACCTCTTTTCGTTTGCAATGTTATGGGGATATGTCAGTCCTCTTTTTTTGCATACACATGTTAATTAAATTGCACCATTTGCATCCATTTAAATTAAATTGCACCATTTGCATCGATTTAAATTAAATTATTCCATAAATTAAAATTAAACAGTCCTTTCCACTAAACCTGATGAGTATTCACTACCCATTAGCCACCTTACTTATTACCTACCAACACCTATCCCATTCTTTATATTAAGCATCTCCAACACCCTAAAAAAGTGCCGCGTTCACTATATCATAATTCTTTTTAAAGACAGCTGTTGTTCATGACGTTGTTGTTTACAACGCCAATAGCTCTAACTCTCGTTTTATAATGCCTTTGGGTTGCTTGCCCCCTGCCCTCCTCCTGCTGTCCACCATACAATACCACTCAAATCCAGGACCTCATGAGACACAGAAAAGCATCTCCGAACGGTAAAAACAGAACTGAAACATTGCTGGATTTCCACTTGCATATTCTGCCAGACATTTTTTCTCCGGTGTTGCATTTGCTTGCATCCACAAGTGCAATCTTGACAAACAAATTCAGAATAGAAATCTATTATTTGTGGAAGATGCCTATTTAAATAGTAATTAACTAACTGACTGGACACAGTGTTCCTTTTAAAAAGAGTCACACAGGTAAACAAGATAAACAAGCACTCAGAAACGGCATTGCCCTTCCAGGAATTTCTGTACACCTTAGTCATGTATTCTTTAGTTGCTTCCAGAAAAGGCTTACCATCCCCCTCACGCCCAGACTTGCAATGCTGCCTCTTCATGCAGAAGTTTCCCTGCAGGCAGTGGCACCCCGCTTACCCCCCCCCCCCCCCCCCCCCCTGGCTACTTATTGGCTCCTTCTTGCTCCATTCATGGTTCACATGTGGGGTGGAAAAGCTTGTTTTACTCATTCTGTGAACTGCTAAATTCTTCCAGAACATACATTTGCCATCATTGCCACATCTGAAAATTGGCAGGCACGCTGCTGAGTAAAACAGAAGGTATTGCAGTGTAGGTGTAATTATATAGAGATTCATGCCACTGATGTGGAGCCTATGTGGATTTGGAGACAAGAAGCTTGTTGCGCATAAGGTATTGTTTTGATGATGTGCGTAAGATTCTGTCAGGAACTGAGGATCCGATTATGCTTCTCCATCTTTATTGCAAATTTTAAACGTAGCCAATTAAAATACATTAAACTTAAAACTACAATTCCCATGAAGAGGTTGTACATGTCACCCATCATGTGCTCCATATCCGGTGAAGCTAGTCCTTTAAGTACTGGAACCACCATTTTGATTCCTTTTTCTTTACTGCTCTACAGCCAGTTAAGTACTTGTCTTTTGAATTTCACATGTGTTTAACATTTTTTAAATGTATTGTCTGTGATTTACAAGGTACGATTTTATAAAGAGACCGCCTCAGGCGATATCCTATTAGAAACCACATTTGCTTAGCCCTGCATACCCCTATTATTGTTATTTACCAAGGTTTTTTGTTTTGTTTGTTTTGCCTAACACTTGCATTGTGAAGCTAGGGTGCATGCATAACAGCCTCCCGATACCCAGTAGTCGCCCCACACTGGGTTTTTCAATTGTGGAGCGTGAGACAGCTATGCCAGTCCCAGTCCATCACAACAGGCACAGTCCTATTTCTATGCCGATGGACCTTGTTGGCGTGAGAACCCATAGCCAAGGTCTTTAAACTACCACTTACGGCCACACCAGGCTGTACAACTGTGGGAGTTGAGAGGATCCAGCACCATATTTAAGAAGCTCCTCCAAGGCTCCTCAAAAACAACCTGATTGGCAGAGACAGATCTGTGTTATACAATCTATCAAGGCCTCTCCCTTAGAGTGAAGGTTGTCAGCCCGCTCCCTCTACAGCCAAATAATAATTTTCTAGTTTGGCTCGGCTTCCACTCACCCTACTATCGGACTAGCCCGCCATTGCTTGTGCCTTACAATAATGGCCCAACACCAACCTTTTGAGGGTGACCTGTAAGGTTACCAGGATGAGCCTGCCTCCAGGTAGGAACAGGATCTGGTGGATTCCCTGGACAACAGTGTCCCTCACTCAGTTAACAGAGCCATAACTGTGACTTTGGGGCCATTTAATACACAACTGTACAAATAGGATAGCATGGCTGGGGCCCCCAGAATCTAAATACAAGGGATAATGTCTCTGACCTGAAGAAGACCAATTCCAAAAGCACACAATGGCCTCTCTCTGTCACCTTCAAAAAATTGGCTGACACTTTTGTTTGTGATTAATGCTACAGTGCGCCAGTGCTGATTGAATAGCTGCATCACTGCTCTTACCTGTGCCGCACGCCTCCCCTCCGACCCCGGTCCACCGCAGCTGAGGCTGATTGAGTGGAGGGCGGATCGGGCTGAGCGAGACACACCCCCTCACACACCAGAAGCAATACATAAGGCCATTAACTTACCCAGGCGCGAGAGAAGCAGGCGTAAGTCCGCGCTTGTGTGAGTTGTACCCTTGTGGTTTTCCATGTTTTTAATTTTTTTTAGAATTCATTGCCTACCAGCACTTTACTTTTAAAAAAGCAAGCTGATTGAATAGCTGCATCACTGCTCTTATCTGCGCCGCACGCCTCCCCTCCGACCCCGGTCCACCGCAGCTGAGGCTGATTGAGTGGAGGGCAGACCGGGCTGAGCGAGACACACCCCCTGACACGCCAGAAGCAATACATAAGGCCATTAACTTCCCCAGGCGCGAGAGAAGCAGACGTAAGTCCGCGCTTGTGTGAGTTGTACCCTTGTGGTTGTCTGTGTTTTTAAATTGTTTTAGAATTCATTGCCTAAATGCACTTTACTTTTAAAAAAGCAAGCTGATTGAATAGCTGCATCACTGCTCTTACCTGCGCCGCACGCCTCTCCTCCGACCCCGGTCCACCGCAGCTGAGGCTGATTGAGTGGAGGGCGGACAGGGCTGAGCAAGACACACCCCCTGACACTGCCTCTCAGTATATATTATGAGCACTGCAAGACCGAGCAGCGGGCACGCCGGCGGCGCGCCAAAGGCAAGCCCGTCTGCGCCCGTCCAAGGGCCACGACCACTGTCAAAATTAACCCCCATAGAGGGAGGACAATCTACTCCGCAGAGGAGCTACGCCTACTAAAACCCAAACCCTGCTGTAGCCCTTTTTCCCGGCTATCAGAAACTAAAGACTGTGTAAATTGCCAACTCAAGGTTGAGTTCACACGCTGTAGAAGCATGACGTCACGTATTCATTCTAGCATTACCCGAAATAAAATCCTTTAGAGCTGGACTCATTCATGCCCGATCACTAGTGAAACACAACTCTGAAACAGCAGACCTCATCGAGGATAAAAAGTTGGATATCATTTTTATTACCGAGACCTGGGCTGACGAAGCCTCGGATACAGACCTGTTATTAGCAATCCCGGAAGGATATACAATAACCAGATCAGACAGAAAAAAGAAACAAGGGAGGGGCTTAGCAATTATTGCCAGAAACGAACTTCAGATGAAGGGCTGCGATTTAGGTAGCACACCTGATTGCGAAACATTGTCCTTTCACATCAAACTAACACAAAATTTCACTTTTAACGGCCTACTGATTTATAGACCACCTAAAGCCAAAACCAACCTGACAGCCACACTAAACCCCTTCTTAGAATCCATTTGTTTAGAAGAAAGTCAACAGTGGAAGATTCCCAAGAGAAAAGCACCTAAAAAAATGTTATATCCAGCAATCCGTCTTGAAAATCAAGAATACACTAGTGCTGTTCAATCTGTCACTAGGGAAACTTTAACACTTCTTTGTTCATTCCATAGGTGGCTTGAACATACAATGTGGAAACACCTTATATTATGGGTGTAAATCGATTGTAGTTGAATCCTGAATAGACATCTATCAACAATATTTGATCTGTTGAGACAGAACCCTAAACGTACAGTTGTTTGAAAGACGTGGTAGGTTATTAGTTTTTTCAACTTGACTTAAGCCAACAGACTCACTAATGGCCTTGTGTATGTGTTGACATGTGGCTTATCTCTCGTTACCTAGTCGTCCTTTTACTAATGATCTCCCGTTGATCATTCTCAGATGCCACGTGTCCCCTAATATAACTAGATGGTTATACCCACGCATTCCCTTTACAACGGGAGAAGATCCAGGGACATCACTGCTAGTGACCAACTTGGTATGTTTGTTGTTTTTATGTCAAATGCAAATTTGTTAGTGTCTTTCCCCATTTTCCTCTCTCCTCACACTTCGGGGCCTTTATTGCTCAGACCTCTATGGGGAACTACGAGCCCAATGGTATAGGGGCAACCAACTATGTGGAGAATATTATGCTAAATTTAGTATCATACTATTATGCAAGATAGGACTGTCTTTTTTAATGGTGAAAGACGTTAATGTTCCAAACAAGTGTCATAAATGAAATATGATGTTACCTTGAAAATAGGAGTAAAAGTTTAACAAATGATGTACATGCTTTCGCTCCTAAAGTGTGTTGACAAAATCTCTGTCCAAGAAAATGAAATTAGCTCTGGATACACCCTAATTTGTTGGCGTTAGAGGTATAGGGGCAACCAACTATATTATGCTAAAATTAGTATCATATTACTATGCAAGATAGGACTGTTGAAAGACGCCAATGTTCCAAATAAGTTTCATAAATGAAACATGGTGTTACCTTGAAACCAAGCTAAAAAGTTTAACAAATTAAGTTCATGCTTTCGCTCCTAAAGTGTGTTGACAAAATCTCTGTCCAAGAAAATGAAGTCAGCTCTGGATACACTTAAATTTGTTGGCGTTAGAAATATAGGATCTGTACTAATTTCAATTTTGTAATGTACTGTTGATGAAGCCTGGCAGGTTATGTACTAGCGTAAATGCTTTTTTTAAAGAAACTCATTTTATCTGTATGTCTTGTGCATTGTCTTTTTTGTAACAACCCTGAAGAAGTCCCTTGAGGACGAAACGCGTCGGCTGTAGTTTTTACCTACTGAATTGAATAAAGAACTTTCAAGAACTAAAGAAAAATTGATGTGATCATTACTGTTTGTCTTATTAGAGCTAACAGTTTTTCAAAAACGTTTAAGTGGTGCACCTGGACC
Organism: Lissotriton vulgaris; assembly: GCF_964263255.1. NCBI lineage: Eukaryota > Metazoa > Chordata > Amphibia > Caudata > Salamandridae > Lissotriton > Lissotriton vulgaris. Next base: position 68,295,459 of record NC_141686.1, on the reverse strand, counting down.
TTTTTTTCAAACCCTTCTTAGAATCCAGTTTGCAACATCCGGATTTTACCATTCTGGGGGATTTTAATTCCCATCTGGAAAATAATGACGATACAGGGACAGCAGCGCTGACCGACACAATGAACAATATGGCCCTCGTACAACTAGTGCACAAGGACACGCACAAAGCAGGACACACCCTAGACGGTATCTTTACATCTAACAAAGACATTAAAGTGATAGACTGGCTCCCCGTCCCATGGTCTGACCCTAAAGTCATAATTTTCTCTATAACTCTGGATCATATAGAGGGAATAGTGCCGCCCCAGAATAATGACAAACCTATCTCTTATTTGGACTGGTCAAAATTAGACACTTCTAAATTACAAGAACACCTTGCGTCACATGCACCTACTTTGGACCTGGAAAGTAATAAAGCCACTGACCAAATATCAAAATGGATAACAGCAGCAGTAAATATAGCTGCACCGCTGAAAAAAGCGACATTCAGGAAAAAACAACCTTCCCAGCCCTGGTTTTCCGAAAATTTAAGGACCCAGAAGCGAATTTGCAGAAAACTAGAAAGGATATGGAGATTAAGCTACGACCCAGATAGTAAAATTGAATATAAAACCTCCCTGAACATCTATAAAAAAATGATCTTCACAGCAAAAAGTCAGTACTTCACCATAAAAATAGAAGAGGCAAAAAACTCTAGTCGAGAACTATTTTCCATGGTAAAAATATTATCCAAAATAAAAGCAAACACGAATATGCCAGCCAGTACGGAGTTCTGCAACACTCTGGGTCAGTTTTTTGTCGACAAAGTGACCCGGGTTTATGAATCCTTTAATGCAATCAACCCACAGATCCCCACCCAAGACAAATGGGACCAAACTGAAAATTTGGACCCCAGAAAAACACCTAAACCATCTTTTAATTTCTGCATCCCTGAGAGGGAACAGATCCACCAAGTAATCATGACTACGAATTCGGGGGCATATTCAGACCCTTGCCCACCGAAAACTTTCCACCTCTTCCCAGAGCTGCTCAGTGAGCAAATGGTCGAGCTTATGGGCCACATAGTGAACTCAGGTTCCTATCCCGACCTCTGGAAACGAACATCAGTTTTACCCTTGTTAAAAAAAAAAAAACCTAGACCCAGAAGAACCGGGAAACTACAGGCCAATAGCTAGGATTCCCTTTGGTGCCAAGGTAGTTGAGAAGCTTCTGAATAAACAGCTTGCCCAGTTTATTGCTGAGGCAGACATCCTTGACCCTTGCCAGTACGGTTTCCGTGAGGGACACGGTACTGAGACGGCCTTGCTGATGGCGGTGGAAGAGCTCAGGAGCGTGTTGGACGCCGGGGGGAAGGCCGCCTTGATCCTATTAGATCTCTCGGCGGCCTTTGACACGGTAAACCACAACACGCTCTTGAATCGACTAGCATCAGCAGGAGTACATCAGGATGCAGGAAAATTACTGGCATAATCTCTAGACAGTAGAACTTTCACAGTGGAACTAGGAGAGATAAAATCCAAGCCCTACAACTCACCCTGCGGGGTTCCGCAGGGGTCATCATTGAGCCCGACGCTTTTTAACTTGTATGTGGCACCACTAGCTGGAATCATCAGGGCTTCAGGATTCCTGCCCGTGTCATACGCGGATGACACACAAATTGTTGTGTCAATCAAAAATGACTGCTCAGATACCGCAGATAAATTAAAACAAGCATTGGAAATGCAATAGGTCTCGCAGCATTAGAGTTAGTGCTTTTAGAATTGTTTATGGTTTTTTTTGTAAATCTTTAGCATTTTTGTTTCCTGTAGCCAATGCTAAAGAATAAAAAAAAAAAGCCATAAACATTTCTAAAAGCTCTAACTCAAATGCTCCGAGACCTATTGCACTGTGTGAGGGTGAGGGGTTGAGGGTGAGGGTGGGTGAGGGTGAGTGAGGGGTTGAGGGTGAGTGAGGGTGAGGGGTTGAGGGTGAGTGAGAGTGAGGGTGAGTGAGGGTGAGTGAGAGTGAGTGAGAGTGAGGGTGAGTGAGGGTGAGAGTGAGGGTGAGGGTGAGTGAGGGTGAGTGAGGGTGAGGGTGAGGGTGAGTGAGGGTGAGGGTGAGTGAGGGTGAGTGAGGGTGAGTGAGGGTGAGTGAGGGTGAGGGGTTGATGTTGAGGGGTTGAGGGTGAGTGAGGGTGAGTGAGTGGTTGAGGGTGAGTGAGGGTGAGGGTGAGTTAGGGTGAGGGGTTGAGGGTGAGTGAGGGTGAGGGTGAGGGGTTGAGGGTGAGTGAGGATGAGTGAGAGTGAGGGTGAGTGAGGGGTTGAGGGTGAGTGAGGGTGAGTGAGGGTGAGTGTATGTGACTTTAAAAAGACCTGTAGCTAAGACGGCTTCGTGGCGGCTATTGCGTTTTCCAACTTGTTTTCATATAATATGACTTGTATAATATCAAAATTCTGCAGAAAAATAAAAGCTGGATCAAAAACAAAATCTCACAAACATCATGATTTACACAAAAACTATGATGGAAATTGAGCGAATCAGAGGTTAGCTTTGAAAACACATCGACGGCTAAGGGCTATAATTATACAACCCAGGTGTCAAAAAGCCTTCAACCCTGTTAACAGCAATATTGGTTTAAAAAAAAAAAAGGTTACGAATCTGCAGTAACGTTATTACGCGTTTGAAAACATCTGAAATCTTCCTGGAGGCACAGAAAAACTCAACTCTTTAATCGTGTTTACAATATAAATGCCAAGCCATCCAAAGAGTGATTAGATAGCTAAGGGTCCCTTAAAATTCAAAATGAAAGAGCAAAATGAACTTAACACAATTGTGTCCCTTTGTAAATAAGCCGCCTTATGCACCCGGAGGTCGCGACAAACTTTTACACAGTAAGAAAACCAGCCAACTTCCACTAGTTTTCAGCACCCTAATGCATTCTTCATAGGCGATATTTTCCCCTACACAGCGAAGAGTTACGAAAATTCGACACAAAAGGACGTTCCAGAGGTATACTGAATTAAAGGGCTTCATCCGTTTCATCCGTCCACTACTTACACAACCAATTCAGCCTAACAACCGTTCTCTGTTGTGGATATTTTTAACGAATGCATTTTGTATGTAGTTTCGGAACTTCCGGGTGGAATACCAACCAATGTCACTGCCCAACACTTTCAGGAAGTAGGCGGTACTGCTAAAATGAAAGACGGCCTGGCATTGTAGCATTGAAGGCACAACACCCAATCGTAGTGCACGCCACACAATTTCGAAGTGCTGGTTGGCTGTGGAGTCTGCACTCTTTCTTTGTCCGAGCCGGTTCAGGTTGGTTATAAGAAAACGATCCAAAACCATCAACATCTGTTGCCAGTTGAGTCGCACAACTAACGTTACTTTTGCATAGGATGAAAACGTAAAGCGCATTTCTTTATAACGCAAGAACGGTTCATTTTAGGTTATTGTCTTGTTACATTGAGTGCCTTTATTTAGAAGTGCTTATTTCAAAACATGAACCTAGGAAAACAAGACGGAGGGAAGAGAGGGGAGGGGGGAGGAGAAATGCGACACGGCGGGAAGGGGAGGGGGCGGAGCGGGTTAAATTAAACTAACAAGACGGACGGAGGAGAGGGGAGGGGGGAGGAGAAATGCGACACGGCGGGAAGGGGAGGGGGCGGAGCGGGTAAAACAAGACGGACGTGCACGCGCTTTTAAGCTCAATGCGCATGCGCATTAAGCTTAAAAGTCACGGGCACTGCAAGGAATCGCCACGATTCCTTGCAGTGTGGATAAAGAGTTGATAAGCCCCCATAGTCTCGCTTGCTCGATGCGCATCGACAGGCGAGACCTAAAACTGCATGAAACAGGTCAGCCAGTGGATGGAACAAAACTGCTTAAAACTGAATGGGGACAAAAGCGAGGTCATGTTACTAGGAACAAATGCAGGAATTTGGTCACCAGACTGGTGGCCTGCGGATCTAGGCAACTGTCCGTCACCTGTAACTAAAGTCAAAAACGTAGGTATCATGTTAGATAAGAGACTCACCTTTGAAGCCCAAACTAGCACATTAGCATCCACTATGTGGTTTATCCTAAAAATGATCAGGAAACTAGTGCCATACATTCCTTCGGATTCCCGTAAAACTGTAGTGACCACCTTAGCCTTATCACGACTCGATTACGGGAACGCATTATACGCTGGTATGCAGGCACAACAGCTGACCAAACTACAACGCCTGCAGAACTCAGCAGCACGTCTAATCCTAGACATCCCTAGAACAGAGCACATATCGCACCATCTAGATACCCTACATTGGCTCCCACTGGTTAAACGAATAAGGTTTAAATCCCTATGTTTAACATATAAGGCACTCCAGGGCACTGGACCCCTGTTCCTCAGAACCTACCTTAAGCCATACATCCCCACAAGAGAATTACGATCTAGCCAGGCAAAACATATACAAGTTCCTAGGTTCAAACAGGCTAGATGGGGGGGGGGGGGAGGGGGGGGGAAGAAGCTTTCTACTGCATGCTGCCAAAGATTGGAATCGACTCCCCCTCGCTATCAAGAACTGCACCTCCCTGATGTCATTTAGGAAATCAGTAAAGACATGGCTGTTCAACCCCCGTTAAAACCAGCTCTCTGTGACACCAGGACACCACGTCTTCTTCTGCAGCGCCAAGACGCCCAAGGGCATACGCGCGCTTTACAAAGCTATAAATCAAATCAAACCTTAGACCCATAGGGTCTGATAAATCAGCAAAGAACAATACTTTTGACGGCATGGACATGTCCTCTTCACACTCAGATTCTAGAAGATAAGGAACTGGGCAGAGTAAAAAAAGGCAATCTAACTTGGCAGGTTTGCCTCAAATGGTATTTGCATTTTGAGTCTTAACTACATTGTACACCTGAGGTTCTCAAATTCTTTTCCCCCATCAGAAGGAGCGGAATATGTGCAATCGCATAGAAGGTGGAGTTTTGAAAAAACAGTAAGGGCTGAATTACGAGCAGAATTCCCTAGACGAGACCTCCTGGACAAAAGTTACAGCAATCCGGAGATCGACCCATGATGGTCACCTTCGTGAAGAAATACACAAAAGATCCTAAAAAAGGGTTAGCATAACTACCAAGTGAAATGATTGGATACATCAGGACCTTTGACAAAGATACTGTATATTGTGTACCAGACAAAGGACACGGACGCTCATATCGACCCAGATATTCCAGTGTGGTGGGCCCTAAGGACATTTTATCAGTTGGGAAATGCTAACTGTGCATTTTCAACAGAGTGTAGACGATCTATATTAATGCACATAGACCCCATATTGAACTATTTGACCTTCCCTGAAGTCGTACCAATAACAGAAGGACTCTACTTGGGACCCATTTGTAAATGATTTAGCGAAGTTTGTGTCCATATATAACACATGACACAAAGCCCAACTGTTGCTTTATAAGATTTCTGACAGAACCTTTTTGGCAAGGCGATTCTGGGGGTGATCGTCAGGCCGTGGTAATTTCCAAGGCTCCCAACGAGACTATGCCCCGTGCATATGAGGGGGGTGGTACTATGCATCAAGTGGCTCCATGTTGTTTCCTTCCCAATTCCGGGGAGGTCAAGTACATTTCCGTTAAGGAAACTACAGTGGTGCGAAAGGAATGAGTCAAGACATTGGATTTGAATGTGAGAGTTATCTCTCTTTTAAGGATGGTTTTTGGGGGCAGAATTAGATTTTTTCTAGACAACTGGTGAAATATTTCTCAGGATACGTGAGTCTTGGAAGCAGTCCGAGCTTCTTAGCTGTATTTTTCCCTAACCGAACAGAAATTCATAGACTCCAAGATCCAAGCTCTCGTTCAGAAGCAGGCACTTTGTCTGACTGAGACTTACCCCAATGGTTTCATCAGCACCAATTTCTTGGTAGAGAAAAATGTGGGGGTTTACGTTTGCTCTTGAATTTGAGAGACTTCAATGCCTGGATAATGTAAAGGCATTTAAAAATGGAGCGCATTCACCTGTTAAGGGACATTCAGTAAGAAGGTGACTGGATGGTCCGCCTGGATCTGAAGGCCGCCTATCTAACAGTCTCAATTTTTCCTCTGAATAAGAGGTTCATGCACATCCTTTGGCAAAACTGCTGTTTAGAGTTTAAAACCCTCTTTGGTCTCTTGTCTGCCCCATGATGCTTCACCTATCTGATGAGACCAGTAGTAAAAGTTCTTTGAGCGTGGGACGTTTTCCTGATTGTTTATCTGGACGATCCAGTTCTGATGGCATAAGTTTAAGAAACGGTGATACTCCACCTATCATGGACAATCCAATTATTACAAGATCTGGGTTTTGACATCAGAAAACCAAAATCTGTTCTGACGTCCAGACAGCCCCTCGAGTTCTTGGGATTTCAAATAGATTTGAGACAAACTCAATTGATCCTTTCCCCTCAGAAGATAATGACTTTTAAGTGATTGTCCTGGTCCTCTCCATTACAGAGCCCTGCAACAGTTAAAGAACCAGCATTTTGGGAAAGGCATTTCCTATGCTGATCAAATCAACTTATTGGAGGAAGCTAGGACTGAGATGCTTGGACCACATGGAGTTGTGGAACAGTAAAGCGATCTTCTGCAGTGCCCCGGAGTGTCTGATGCCAACATGTAGGGCTGAGGGGATGAAAGAGGGCCCAGTCTCCAGAGGGGTGGGGGATGGTCTGCGTAAGAATCAAATCTACACATAAATTGCTTGGAGCTTTGAGTGGGCGTCTTTGTCATCAAAAACTTGTCTCCCACAAAGACATATTATTGCATTTTGCTGAGAATGGACAGCATCTCAGTGTGGCAATATGTTAACAAATTGGGCGGGACAAAATCCTGTCTCTTGGCGGAGATTGACCAACAGTTTTGTCACTTTTACCTTCAACATCGGATTTAGTTATGCCAAAGTATCTCCCAGGTCAGAAGAATATGGTAGTGGATTAGCATTATTGTTACCTCATAGACAACAGTAATTGGAGACATATTCAGAATCCTCCAAATACATTGGGCTCCATGCATAGTGGACCTATTTCCATCCTGGCTTACCTGCCAACTACTGATATTCTTCAGTTGTTATCTGGACATGATAGCACAAATGGCAGATGCATTTCTCCAGGATTGGTTGCAGATTCAGGGGTATGCTTTTCCCCCTTTTATAATGATTCCCAGAGTTCTATCTCAAGTCAGATGGCAGAATGTAGAGATCATTCAAGTGACTCAGATGTGGAAGGTACCGTCATAGTTCCCTTAACGGACCTTCTGGAAACAGTGTGTGCCCTTCCGGTCAAATTTCCAGTTCATCAGAACGTACTGTTGGACCCAGTAGATCAACCGCATCCTATGATCCTGTTGGAACAACTCATTTTAGTGGCCTGGAAGGTGTCAAGGATAGATGGAATTCACTGGGTATTTTGTAGAAGGCTGCATTCTAGATCAAGCAAGCCTGGTCTGTAAATATCCATTACATTATGCTTCAGCATGGTGGAGATGGGTAAGCTGCCGTGACAAACTGGGTGCGGATCTCTTGGGAGAAGACTGCCACTTGATTATTAATTTCTTATCATCATTGGTGCTTTCCAGATTAGCTTACAGATGAATAAATAACTTTAAGTCAGCAATTTCCTCAGGTCATCTCCCTGTAGAAGGGAAACAAATCGGAGAAAACCCCTTGGTATATAAGCTCATGATAGTCATTAGATTGTCAAAGCCTCCTCAACCAAAATATTTGGTTTTATGGGATGTAAACACGGTGCTCAAGTTCTTGGAACAATAGCCAGACAATGGTGTATTATTTTGTAAGCAACATTCAGCTAGATTCACTGTTTTGTCCTGTATCCTGTAAAAGGGTGTAACATATCTGTGCACTGGATTTTTCGGTATTCTCCGGAAGGAGTTTCTTTTTCTATTACTGAGAGCACTAAATCAATATCTAAATCTGTTTCATATTTAGTTCTTCCCAATAAGGCGAACGTGTGTGGTCACCCTAGTGGTCAACTACTAATTGATTTATAGAAGCCATACAAGCCAGTGGCAGTGGTGACTTTGGACTGATGGATGCGTTGGCTATTAGAATCAGATATTGATGTATCAAGTGTGGTGCTCACTCTGCTAGGGAAACAACGGCTTCCAAGACATATGCCTTGGGTTCCCTTCTGAAAGACATCATGAGGGTGACAGATTGGTCCTCAAGATCTACTTTCAAAGCTTTCTTTTACAAACACATTGTGGATGTGGTATCATTGGTGGAAGCACAGATTTAAACAAGCATAAACGGAGCCTCTGTTCCTGGAATAGAATAAAACAAATTCTAGCTTATGCAACAAGAATTTTCAATTCTATTAAGGACTGGGAGGCAAGGATTATACCACCTTTGAACATTTACATTGACAAAATTTTGTTTACATGAGTTGCAATGATTTAATATAACATGCTAAGCACAATGTTGCTCAAATATACTCACCCTATGTTGCTTGGGTGATGTTGATGTTCATTTCATGTTGACAAGGTTTATGGTATCCCTTTTCTATTCGCAGGGAATGGACAGAAGCAAGGATGATGCGAATATGAACACAGCAGGAGCCGTTGGAGGAAGTTTATCCAATGGATCTGGCCCAGTTCAACGTTGTTGGACTCGCAACGCCGCACATGATCTTGGGCGTCCGTCCGTTCTTCTGGGTCTAGGAAAGAAGTTGTCATCCTATCTGTTGTGAGAAGAGTTGGTTCTTAGTTTGAACTTTGGGCATTGTTATGTTACTACGAATTGTTCAGAAATTTGGATCGGTTATACGAAATGGAAAAGAAAGATTACTAAAAATGTTAGTTCTAGTACTTAAAGGACTAGCTTCATGGTGATTAGAACATGTGATGGGTGGCATATACAAACTGTTCATGAAAAATTTAGTTTTAGGTTTAATTTGTTTTAATTTGCTGCTGTTAAAATTTCCTGTAAAGTTGGATAAGCATATTCCTTGCTTCTCAGTTCTTAATAGAATTGGAAATTCTTGTTGCATAAGCTAGAAACCTTTTAGCCAAAAGTGTGCGTTTATCGTGTTTTGTTGCTGTACCTGCACTGTTAAAACATTGATGATTTCTTAATTTCAAAAGACAATATACAAATGATTAATATAATATTACATACATTTAACCCATAGTACAAAAAGATGAATTACCTTCCCTCTGTGTCTGCAGATAGGACTCCACATTAACCTACACAAAGTACTCCAAGGACACAATTTATACTATCTGTGTACTGTGCATTATAAGAGGAAAAAAACAATTAAAAAATGTAAGAAAAGAAAAAAGGCCCTAAAGACGCAGATTTGTAAATGGTTTGCAAAGTAACCTTCTATGCCCATTTCTGTGACAAACAGATTCTGCAAACTTGGTAAGCCTTCCAATCTCTCCATGACCAACTAACACTAGGCAATTCTAAGAGATGTCCCCCCTGCCCTCCTCCCACTGTCCATTGTAGAACTAAATGGTTCTCCCTGCCCATCCAACCTGTTAGACGGAGACCCGGAGGGTCGGCCGAGTAAAGGGGGAGAGGCCTCCTGGTGAGGGCCCTCTCCGGTAATCGTACAGACAAGTAACTTCCCCCCCACAGATAGACACCACACAGAGATGAGTTCTGCACACTTTTATATATATCTTTAGGCAAGGTGACTGACGGTACAGCAGGACCAGGATACGAGGATCCCGTCAATTCTAGTCTCTTTGGGGAAAAGGGTAGCGGGACAGTCTCAGTACTGGACAGGTACGGGGATAGCGGGTGTGGAGCTCACAATCCTCGAGCTGGTGGGTTCGCAAGTAGGGGCCGCGGCAGCGCCAGCCGGCCTTCAAGATGGTTTACGAAAGGATGAGCCGCGGCAGCGCCAGCAGGCCTTCAAGATGGTTTACGATGAGGATGATCCGCGGCAGCGCCAGCAGGCCTTCAAGATGGTTTACGATGAGGATGAGCCGCGGCAGCGCCAGCAGGCCTTCAAGAGCGTTCACGAAGAGGAGCCGCGGCAGCGCCAGCAGGCCTTCAAGATGGTTCACGAAAGGATGAGCCGCGGCAGCGCCAGCAGGCCTTCAAGATGGTTCACGAAAGGATGAGCCGCGGCAGCGCCAGCAGGCCTTCAAGATGGTTTACGATGAGGATGAGCCGCAGCAGCGCCAGCAGGCCTTCAAGAGCGTTCACGAAGAGGAGCCGCGGCAGCGCCAGCAGGCCTCCAAGGATGAGTTCGTCTTGGTGTCTCTCGACTCCAGGATACAACTGCCTTCCTGCTCTGGAGCTACCCCAGTTATGGGTCTGGCGCCCTTTGATGTCCGGACCCTCGCACTTGGAGGTCAGGAGGTCTGAGATGAGGGAGTCCAGACACCCAGCAGGGGGGTGGAGCCAGCGCCTCAGGGAGGCTGGGGGCGATCGAAACCTGGCGGAGGGGAGCCATCGACACTCCTTCTCCCATTGACCTGCCAAGTGGTCTCTTCACCCCCTGGGTGGATGGTGGTGCCTCGAGGTCGGGGCCTGGCTGGGCCCGAGGCCGAGGTCGACCCGAGGCCACGAGGCCTGGTCGTGTAGTGTCCAAAAATGGCGGCTGGGCCGGAGACATGGGTTCTGGAAGGGACCCGGGCCAACCGATACTGTGGTGTTCAGGAGCCAGGGTTCCGTCGGGGAAGGGCCGTGGGTTGCCCCGGCGGTTTGCAAGGGTGGTTCTTGTCCGGGGAACAGGAGGAGCAGGGGTCTGTGACCCGCCATGCGGGGAGGGATCGGGCCTTCCACGAGGTTGTCCAACATGCGTCCCCCCCAGCTGAAGGCAGGGAGAGTCACCCATCCTCTTGGGTACTCTCCTCGCCGAGGCGGAAGAAGCGGGACAGGCCGTCTGCGTTGGCGTGGCAGGGAGATGGACCAACGTAACAGCTTCGGGTTTTCTCCCCGCATCTGCATCAGCCATTGCAGGGGTCGGTGATCTGTTTGCACCCGGAAGTGGGTACCGAAGAGATAGGGCCGGAGCTTCTTGAGGGCCCACACTACGGCGAAGGCCTCCCGCTCGATGATGCTCCAGCGCTGTTCTCGGGCCAGCAGGCATCGGCTGATGAAGGCCACTGGCTGATCGACTCCCTCGGTGTTGAGTTGGGAGAGGACGGCCCCCACGCCATGATCGGAGGCGTCCGTCTGCACTATGAATTCCCGGCTGTAGTCGGGGGCTTGGAGCACGGGGGCGGTGCACATGGCGGACTTGAGGTTCTCAAGGGCCGCCTGACATTCAGGAGTCCAGTTGACTTTCTGGGGGTTCTTTTTGGACGTGAGTTCTGTGAGGGGCCCCACAATGCTGCCATAGTCTTTTACGAAGCGCCGGTAGTACCCGGTGAGCCCCAGGAAGGCTCGGACCTCTGTTTGGGTGACCGGGGGCTCCCATGCCTGGATGGCGGCAATCTTGAGCTGGAGGGGGGCCACCAGGCCACTTCCCACCTGGTACCCCAGGTAGGTCACGGACCCTTGGCCGATCTGGCACTTGCTGGCCTTGATGGTTAGCCCGGCCTGCCGGAGGGCGTTCAGGACCTCCCGGAGGTGGTGGAGGTGTTCTGCCCAGTGGCGGCTGTACACGGCAATATCGTCCAGATAGGCGGCGCTGAATTCCTCCAGACCCACCAAGACTTTGTTCACTAGTCTCTGGAAGGTGGCGGGTGCGTTTTTCATTCCGAATGGCATCACCTTGAAGTGGTAGTGGCCATCCGGGGTGGAGAAGGCGGATCGCTCCTGGGCACCTGGAGTGAGGCAGATCTGCCAATAGCCCGCTGTCAAATCAAAGATGCTCAGGTAGCGGGCGGCCCCCATGCGGTCGATCAGTTCATCTGCTCGTGGAATGGGGTGAGCGTCGGTCCTGGTGACGGCGTTCAGACCCCGATAGTCTACACAGAACCTGAGCTCGGGGGCGACGCCCGGGGCGGCGGCCTTGGGGACCAGTACGACCGGGCTGGCCCAGGGGCTGTCGGACGGCTCGATCACTCCTGGAGCTAGCATCTTGGAGACTTCCGACTGGATGCAGGCGCGTACTCGATCAGGCACCCTGTACACCCTGTGTCGGATAGGGGGGCTTTCCCCGGTGTCAACGTCGTGGAGGCACCAGGGCGTGACCCCCGGAATGAGGGAGAACAGGTCGGCAAATTGTAGTAGCAGTTCTTGGCAGTCTTGGCGTTGCGTTGGGGACAGGGCATCGGAGCGGTGGACTCCCTCCACGGAGCCGTCTTTCTCGAGCGTTTTCAGGAGATCGGGGAGGGGCTTGGAGTCTTCTTCAGCCCCACTGTCGGTAGCCATCAGGAGGCTAAGTTCAGAGCGCACAAAGTGGGGCTTGAGTCGGTTGGCGTGGAGGACACGTAGGGGGTTTCGTGGTGACTCCATGTCTACCAGGTAGGTGACGATGGGAAAGGGTTGCAGGGGGACTTTCAGTTTTCGGCCGCTCTTCCCGCTGGCCTGGCAGGTGGGGCAGGCCCGGCAGTGGTTCGCTACATCGTTCCGCATCTTCGGCCAGTAGAAGTGGGTCACCAGGCGGCTGTACGTCTTGTCCTGCCTCAGGTGCCCGGCAAGAGGCACATCGTGTGCCAGGTTCAATAGGAAGTCTCTGAATCGGAGGGGGACCACCAGCACCCGGCTGGCTCCCAGCTCGGCAATCTTTTGCTCACTGTAGAGCAGCCCGTTGTCCCAGTAGATCCAGTGGGCCCCCGAGGCATCCCCTGCGCTCTGTGCTAGGGCTTGTTGTCGGAGTCCCTGGAGGGAGGGACATGCCCTTTGTTCCTGGCGGAACTGTTCCTGAGTGGGGCCACCTTCTTGGCGCCACTGGGCCAGCTCCGGGAGGTCTTGGAGTTGATCTGGTTCTTCGTTGCCGAACCCCGGAGGACCAGGCTCAGGGGTGGTTTCTTCTGTGACCATCGGCGGAGGAGGTTCGGGCCACTCCTGTTCCTCTGGGCTGGAGATGGCGCGGGCGGCCATGGATCGGGTCGTTACACAGACCCATTCAGGGAGACCAAGCATCCCCAGGTGCTCCCTCCGCTCAACTGCTGACCAGGGGGAGCTCTTGAGGTCGTTCCCCAGAAGGCAGTCCACCGGGGCATCGTCGCGGACAGTCACTTTTAGCATGCCGGACACCCCCCTTCCACTCGAAGGGGACGCGGGCCATCTGGCACAGGCTTTCGGAGTTGTCGGCCGACCGCACTGGACAAAGTACATTGGGTAGGATCTGGTCAGGGGTCACCAGATGGCAGCGGACTGCGGTCACACTGGCCCCTGTGTCACGGAGGGCTTCAGCCCGGCGTCCATTGATGGTGACCCACTGGCTGTATTTCTGCGTGTTGGCGGGGATGGGCGCCCGCGGGACAATGTCCCTCTCCCCTAGACAGACCAGGGACATGGCGGCTGGTTCCCACTCGCGCTGGTACTGCTCGTACTCTTCGGCTTCTTCGTGGCCCGGCTCTTCTCCCAGGGCGGCGGCGGTGATCTGGCGGTTCATGGGGCTCTGATTTTTCGGGCAGTTGGGATCATTGGCGTAGTGGCCGGGTCGCTGGCATTTGTGGCAGGTAACGTTGGAGCGGAACCCTGGCCGCGTTGGAGGGCTTCCTCTTCCGGGCGGGGGGTTGCTAGTGGGGGGCACCGTGACGGTGTCCCGGCCCCGACCCTGGCCTCCTCCTCCCCCCCGTGGGCGGTGGGGCCCTTGGGAGGCTCTGTTCTGTTCGCTGGGCCAGCTCCGAGGGACTCGGGTGCTCTCCCATCGGTCTGCTTCGATGGCGAGTTTTCGAGGTTCGGTCAGCTTACTGTCAAGGAGGTGCTGTCTTAGTTCGACAAAACAATTATTGGAGAGGTGCTCCCACACAATAAGGTCGAATAATTGCTCGTAGGTGGTGACCCGGCTGCCCTTGATCCATCCCTCGAAGGCTCGGCTAAAAAAGTTTACGTACTCCACCCAGGTTGTACCAGGGATGCATTTACAGTCTCAAAATCGCTGCGGGTACATCTCGGGCGTGAGCCCATAGCGAGTGAGGAGGGCGGCCTTCATGTGGTCGTAGGATGTCATCTCGTGGTCGGGGAGTTGCAGCAGGGCATCTCTTCCTTCGTTGACGAATTTTCCCCATAACCCGGCTCCCCAGTCACTCCGCGGGATTCGGTGGGAGGTCATTGCTACCTCGTAGGCCTTAAACCATTGCTGGATATCATCGTTCCGGTAGTATTCCCGGACGACGTCCTTGGGGATGTGGACCTTGGGGTCCGTAGGGGAAGTGGGGCTCTGGTGCCCGGAGATGCCGAGGTCTTTGTTCTGCCGTCGAATTTCTAACTCCTTCAAGTTGCGCTCATGCTCGTATGCTAGTCTTTTTTCTTCCAGCTCCCTCTGGCTCTTTTTCTCTTCTCGTTCTTCCCTGAGCCGTAAGTGTTCAAGGGTTATTTTTTGTTCTGCCAATTTGAGTTCTCCATCTAAGCGGAGTCGAGCCAGCTCCAACTCGTGGAGCCGGCTTTTCTCCCGTTCTCGGGCCTCCTCGGACGAGAGGCCCGCTCTTCTTTCTTCCACGGGAGTGGTATTTGTTTCTGTTGTCTCGAGGCTTTGATTTTGGGGTGGGGATGTTTCCGTCTCCACCCAAGATTCCAAGGCGTGCTTGAGGTCATCCTTCGTGCTTAGTCGCGTGGTAGCAATGCCCAGCTCTATGCAGAATTGCTTTAGTTCTTTGTGGCTGTATTCTTCCAGTCTTTCCACCTGAAATTTTTCGGTTGTTCCACTCTCTTTTGTCGTCATGGTGGCTGTGTGTTGTGGGGTGAGTTACTCTCTGTACAATTATGCGTCGGCTCGGATCGCGCCGCTGGCCACCAATGTTAGACGGAGACCCGGAGGGTCGGCCGAGTAAAGGGGGAGAGGCCTCCTGGTGAGGGCCCTAGCCGGTAATCGTACAGACAAGTAACTTCCCCCCCACAGATGGACACCACACAGAGATGAGTTCTGCACACTTTTATATATATCTTTAGGCAAGGTGACTGACGGTACAGCAGGACCAGGATACGAGGATCCCGTCAATTCTAGTCTCTTTGGGGAAAAGGGTAGCGGGACAGTCTCAGTACCGGACAGGTACGGGGATAGCGGGTGTGGAGCTCACAATCCTCGAGCTGGTGGGTTCGCAAGTAGGGGCCGCGGCAGCGCCAGCCGGCCTTCAAGATGGTTCACGAAAGGATGAGCCGCGGCAGCGCCAGCAGGCCTTCAAGATGGTTTACGATGAGGATGAGCCGCGGCAGCGCCAGCAGGCCTTCAAGATGGTTTACGACGAGGATGAGCCGCGGCAGCGCCAGCAGGCCTTCAAGAGCGTTCACGAAGAGGAGCCCGGCAGAGCCAGCAGGCCTTCAAGATGGTTCACGAAAGGATGAGCCGCGGCAGCGCCAGCAGGCCTTCAAGATGGTTCACGAAAGGATGAGCCGCGGCAGCGCCAGCAGGCCTTCAAGATGGTTCACGAAAGGATGAGCCGCGGCAGCGCCAGCAGGCCTTCAAGATGGTTTACGATGATGATGAGCCGCGGCAGCGCCAACAGGCCTTCAAGAGCGTTCACGAAGAGGAGCGCCAGCAGGCCTCCAAGGATGAGTTTGTCTCGGTGTCTCTCGACTCCAGGATACAACTGCCTTCCTGCTCTGGAGCTACCCCAGTTATGGGTCTGGCGCCCTTTGATGTCCGGACCCTCGCACTTGGAGGTCAGGAGGTCCGGGATGAGGGAGTCCAGACACCCAGCAGGGGGGTGGAGCCAGCGCCTCAGGGAGGCTGGGGGCGATCGAAACCTGGCGGAGGGGAGCCATCGACACTCCTTCTCCCATTGACCTGCCAAGTGGTCTCTTCACCCCCTGGGTGGATGGTGGTGCCTCGATGTCGGGGCCTGGCTGGGCCCGGGCCGAGGTCGACCCGAGGCCACGAGGCCTGGTCGTGTAGTGTCCAAAAATGGCGGCTGGGCCGGAGACAGGGGTTCTGGAAGGGACCCGGGCCAGCCGATACTGTGGTGTTCAGGAGCCAGGGTTCCGTCGGGGAAGGGCCGTGGGTTGCCCCGGCGGGTTGCAGGGGTGGTTCTTGTCCGGGGAACAGGAGGAGCAGGGGTCCGTGACCCGCCATGCGGGGAGGGATCGGGCCTTCCACGAGGCCTGTCCAACACAACCCTTCTGTTTGCCACAAAAAACATGAAACAAAGCCAAAAAGCTTGTGTGGATGCATGTGCTAGTTGGCTTTGTTTAATGTTTTAGAGATATTGCACCACAGCGTGACTACTGTGCAACATGGCTTAAAGTAAAGGAAAGAAATCGCTATAACACCATCAATGCTCCTCGAGTCATATTGCTTGTTTCCCTTACTTTAAGCCATGTTGCACAACAGCCGGCACTGCTCTGTATGTAAAATGTCTATAAAAACATTGACAAAGTCAATAAATCTCACATGTGCGAAACCTATTGGCTTTGCCAAGGCTTTATAGGTTTCCACAACCAAAAGAGGAGGAAGCTGAAGGTCATCTCATTTCGCTATGCGCTGTAAGGGCAATGGCCAGTTTTCATGGCAATCATAGAGGAAAAGCAAATGAAAACGGGTAAATGTTTGACCAGCCTTGACAGCTTAAGGCAACAAGTGTGGTTAAATGATTCCTGAAGTGTCCCAACCCCAAATTAGGGAAGTGCTTCAGAAAGGTTTTCTCTGGCCTTTTTTGTATTAGCGAGTGACCCTGAGAGTGGAGGTACCATACAGAAAATTCCAGCTGGCCCATTGCAACTGATGATGATTTCTGTTCAATAAAGTTGCAGCAGAAGGGTTGTTGGTGAGCCAGTGGACTTCACGTTTGCCTGGTGTTTACACATAGTGGTCTAGATCAGTTTGCAGAAGGCTTTCCTAATCTTTGAAATTGTTATTTCTGGGGGTGGCTTTATGGGAATAATTGCATGTTTTAAACCCACTCTGATGTGAACCCTCACCCTACGAATCCTCCGACATTTTGAATGCTCAAACCGGAATTGAAATGCACCACTTAAAGCACTATGCATGTTCACCTCAATCACAAGACGTCATCCCAGCAGTACTCTTCACCTGTGCAATTCACTGACCAAAATTTCCCCAGGATCTTTATTCTTTTGTAGTGATGCCTCTTTCTCCTCAGAGCGCCAATTATCATAAGTGTATGGTCCTTTCAGATATTTCTTTCAAATCCTAATTGAGGAATATTTTATCAAAAGTGGCACAATGTAACATGTCATGAAGAAATTTTCTACGGAGGTTTATGTGTCAACAACGTTTAAAACTGACTTCTTTTACTCACACTTCACACTGAACCAGTTTTGAGACACTCAAACAGTACCACAGACTTTAGGAGCTTCCTCTCTTCAGGTGACAGCTTTCCTTATATTGGCAACAATTTTTTTTTTGCATCACTTCGTTGTTGAAGAACACTAATCTCTAGTGTGTGATGTACTTACACAGTCTGTTCATTTTTGCCTCTCCTCATGTTGCTCCTCAGGATTACTTTTTCTACTTAATGTCATATTCAGACTCAAAATTATTTAAACCTCTTCTGAAGCAGTTTGATATCTCAAGTGACTATTTTTTCATTAATCTTTCTGTGATGATTGTGAACTGAGGTTATTTTACTGATTACACAATCCTTTATTTGTGTTATCTGCATGTTTTTTGTATATTTGAAGAGTGCGTAAACCACAATTTGTGTTTATACCTAAAAATCATTCTTCTCTGTCAACACCAACTTTTTCTTCAAAACCTCTATCATCCCTTCACGAAGAAGAGATGGCAGGTGTTACCTCTAACCGTTCTGCTTTTTCACAATAGACTGCTACAAAAACCTCACCACCTTCATCATCTTCCAAACAACTAAAGCATGATCCTCCTTCTCCTGGCAAATCGTCATCTTCTATCTCCTTGGAAATATTATTGGAAGAAATTCGGGCTCTGTGCCCCTTTGTAGAGGAAACCAATCACAAAAGGCAACTCATGAAGGAGAAGTGGTTTACAATGGAGAACAGAATATCTTTAGTGGAGCAGCAACTTACCACGGTACAAAATACTTCTCAAAGACTTTCTTGCCCAGAAAATGAAGTTCGAGACCTTTGCCATCACACAGAAGATTTAGAAAACAGAAATAGAAGGAACAATTTGCAAATCTATGGACTACCTGAGGCTCTAGAAGGTGATGATCCTGTCTCCTTCTTTTCCTCCTTCTTGCCAAAACTTCTGGATAGGCATCCCTCCACTCCTCTTAGCATTCAGAGATTGGGTCAGCGGTTGTCAAGTTTTACATCTCCGGTAAAACCAAGAGTAGTTATTATTCTTTTTCTGAAATTTACTGACCTTCTTTCTATTCTTTCAGCGGCTATAGCCAAACGGCAAATATCTTGGCTTGGACAGAGAGAGTGTACATTTCTCAGAACGTCTCCAATGCTACAGCAACAAGAAGGAAGGAGTTCCTTAATCTTCGAGCCCCTCTACGATCTCTTGGCGCTCTATATGGTCTCTTTCATCCCTGTATTTTCAAGGTGACACTTCAAAATCAGACTTGGTCCTTTCAAAATCATGCAGAACTTCAGAAATGTATTTAATTTCATACTGCAAGTGCCATGGATACTACCGGTCTTTCCAATGGCTTCCTCATGTTCTAACTTCTTAGGCATCTTACAGTTATGACATTGTCATATTCTTAGTTATTTCTACTATTTACTCAGAAATGTTTTTTTATGCGGTTTATTTATATTTTCTAATTGCTATTTTTTCTAAAACAGCACAAGTGATCCATACTTTTCGTATTTATAATTATATGTTTGCCAGTTGTTCAACTTTCTTATATTTTCTTAATGTTAATTATCTCCTTTATATTTCCCTACAGGTTTGTTTATGTCTTATCAACCCATAAAACCCTTATCCTTTTCCTCCCCCTTCATGATGCGACCCGGATGTCTTGGTTTTGGACAGTTTGTCTTGTTATGTGCCATCCTTGCCCCGTTGTACCTCCCTTTGTTACCCTCAGGTATGTGTTTTCAGTCATCCTTTTTGGATATGCACTGTCTCTGCTTGTCTTTCCTCTATCTTTCCCTTTTTCTTCTCTTCCCTTTTTTCTATTCTCTATTAAACACATTCATCTCTTCCATATTGTTACTTGATCCTCTCTATTAATCTCTTCTCCTCACTTTCTTTACTGTTTTTTATTCTTTTTTCTACAGCTATTTCAGGATGTTGCTTTTTTCTTAACTTTTTTTTACCATACACCTTTCTTCTTTGTTATATTCGTTCTATGTTATATCATTATATTCATTAAGTTTTTTCTTCTTCAAATTTTGATTGCTTATTTATCATTCTGTATTCATATTCCTTTTCTCTCAAAATCAAACTGTTGTTTACCTAATATGAATCTTTTTCGTTCAGAGTAATTACATGGAATGTAAAAGGTTTTAATAACCCTATAAAGAGGCAGAGAATTATCTTGCATCTAGCCTCATATAAACCAGATTAGTTTTGTTACAGGAAACCCATTTATCTGAGACTGAAGCTCTTAAACTTAAACGAAGCTGGGTTGGTTCCGTACTGGTCTCCTCTACTAACACAAAGAAGAATGGGGTTGTTATTTTATGTCATAAGAAATTAAAATGTACTGTTGTTACACAAGATATTGACTCAGATGGTAGGTGGATTCTGGTTAAAATTTTAGTTAACAATATTCCTCTCACTATATTTAACATCTATGGTCCAACTCAACCAGATTCCTCTTATTGGCCTACTGTTACAGACAAGTTTTTTCAACATAAAGATGAGTTTTTCATACTTGAAGGTGATTGAATCAAGTTTTAGACCCTTTTGTGGATCGTAAATCTCAGGTACATTTTATTCCCCACAAAACTCACAAGAATTACTCAACACGAGCTCAGTGTACCCTTTACAAATCCAGTTTGTTCGGGAGCTATTAAATGATGGAGGAAGGACTCTAGACGTAAAGCTAAAAGTTTGGCAAACATCTTATAATCCACATTAAACAGTGAGATGGGACAATAATTTTTGCAGAATTTGGGATCTTTGCCTTCCTTATGAATGAGACAAATTGAATCTTATAAAAAGGAACCACTCGCTGCGTTGGTAGAGCAGAAATGTTGGAAAAGATTAAAACGTTTTGTAAGCAGTAAATTGAAAAAATGAAGATAACATTCTACAGAAAAGCCATCAGGGCCTGGGGATTTTTTTTTTAAAGAATTTAAGGAGGAAGAGATTTCCTATGGTGTGAGATCTGTGTCTAAAGAGGCAAAATCTAGATCAGGAGCGGAAGGACGGCGATAGAACTAAGATCTTCATTTATATAAGTGAGTCGGTAGGAGGTGATTGAGGAGTATATAGAGTGCTATAAAATTCTTTGAATTCAGCTAGTATGTCTTTATTTTTGAAGAGGTGTTTGCCATCGTTAGATTAAATGGATTCAATGTAAGTTTTTTTCTGTTCTACATTTTAAATTATGAGCAAGAAGTGAGGCAGTTTTATTGCAGCCACCATAATATCTGGCACTACGACGAAACATAGTGAAGGAGGCCTTATCTGCAGAGATTTTGTTAAATTCCATCTTAGGACCAACGAGCACGGCGGCCGTGGTGCTGCCCCCCTGCCGCCTCTGTGACAGCAAGCAAGCACCCCTGGGTCCCGCTGGGGAACTTACAGTGCGCATGCTTTAGAAAGTTTCCAACTTTCCCAAGCATGCGCACTGTAAGTTCCCCACCACGGTCTGCTGCAGCCTGAGTGTGTGGACTGTCACTCAAGCTGCAGCAGGCCACGCCCACCCCCCCTGCGCAACCGGCGGCTGATTAGGTATTTTATTTATACTAGTAGGATAGGATTGCTCGGCGGCCGCGATGCTTCCATGTGGGCTTGTAGGGCTACGCCCCTACGCCCCAATGGACGCACCGCTGCTGCCACACACTCAGGCTGCAGCAGACCGTAGTGGGGAACTTACAGTGCGCATGCTTGGGAAAGTTGGAAACTTTCTAAAGCATGCGCACTGTAAGTTCCCCAGCGGGACCCAGGGGTGCTTGCTTGCTGTCACAGCCCGGGTTTAGAAAGGCTGACAGGGCGAGCAGCAAATATGCCTCCGTAGCCAATCCTGGTGCTGCATGCAGTACCAGGATTGGCTGGTCCACCGGCGCAGCATCCCATTGGATGCCACGCTTGGGGGTGAGGTCTGTCGCTGGCTCCAGTGTTTGTCTAGCTGTCGCGTGTCGCCCTGATTAGGACCCATCGGAATCTACTGGGGCGCGGGGGAGCACTTAAATTGTGGCTGCAGAGAAGGTACGGTCGGGTTACGCTACTACCAGCAAACAAGAGTGGCAAGCTTGATTTTTTTTTCAGGACTCTTTTCGCTAAATGCAAATATCGATTGCAGGGCCGAGAGACACAGAACGGGTACGTTTCTGTGGCTCTCTGAATCAGTGTTAGGTTCCAGAAAGTATAAGTGTGCACAGTGTGTAGTGGGGATGCTCAGTGATACGTTACATCGCCTGCACTGACAACTATTGTGCATACTCGTGCCCAGCGCTGCAGTTTGGAAACCACACGGGGAGGGAAGCTATAACACAGACCAAGCTGCCTGACTTTATTTTATTTCTGTTCGTTTTATTTGAAATGTGTGAAATAAAAAACGCGCCCAGAGCCCCATTAATAAACGTTCATTTTCCATAAACATGAAAGGGAGAGGAGACCGTCGCAAGGCAACAACCCTCAAACCATCAGTTGTAGGAGAGACATGCGAGGGTCCTCTGTTCTATCACCACTAGGACCCCCAGCAGCAATTCCCTCATGTGGACTGCACTGATGATGTCAACGGCTGTCGCCGTGGCAACAGGCGCTGTGATGTCATTGCTACATGTGGAGGACGGAGGCCCTTCCAGGAAGGGTGCATTCCAGAGCACTGGATGAGGGGCACAGGAGTTTAGCGACGCTGGTTTAGATGGGACAGCCACAAAGTCACGGTGACACTTTTGACGCACCGCCCAGACCGCACCAACATTATTCACAATCATGCCACGTTAAAAACCATGCTTTACAAACTACGCACCACAGACATGGCAGCCTCTTACTCGAGCACCTGGGTTCACTTCGGCGCCTTGTCTGGTGCATGAGGCGCTAGAGACATACTGCACTAATTAGTACTACCTGCCCATGTTCCAGTGCCGTGTCCAGCAGTGAGGATGGGTGGTGGAGGAAAAGAGGATTGACAGTCGCCTGACCCCTGACAAGTAGGCACTAGCTAGGGGCGCAGTGAGGCATTTTTTAGCAGCTAACTATGAGTATCAGAAAGGGAACAAAGGGAGAACAAGACAGAAAGGTACAGCGAGAAAGTGGAAGCGAAAAAGCAAGAAAACAAGCAGAGGTGCTTTGAACGAAGAAATGAGAGTAAGGTAAAGTAATGGAGGAAGTGTGAAAGGAAAGTACGGTGAAAGGATGAATGGAAAGATGGAAAATTAAGTGGGAAGGAATAGAGTGCTGAATGGATGAGAGGATAAAAAGATCGAAGGGAGAAAGGAGAGTTAAATTCAAAGGCACAGCGTGAGTGAGAATGCCGTTGCGAACCCTAGAACTCTCTTTCACTATCACTCCTTTTATCACTCACTGGGTTGTTTCTGAACTTTTCTTTTAATACATCTCAACCTTATTTCAACTTTTGTCATTCTTTTTTCATGTGTGCACCCTAACTCCCTTTTTTCGCTTTCTTTCATTACCATATAGCCTTCTTCCTTTGTCTCCCTTCTGCATCTTTCCTTTTTTATTTGTTTTCTTTCGTAGTTCGTACTTCTCATCTTCTGATGTTATTTCTCTTTCTGTTACTCCCGCGTTGCTACATCTCCTCATCTTCACTCGGTGCTTTCCCCTTTTCAGTCCTCGCTCTCAAGGTTCCTTCTTTGTTATTCAGCCCTTAGCGCTGTCCCTGCACGTGGTACTGAGCACAAGTCTGAGCAAAGGGACAGGGACGTAGCTGCAGGGTGTGTTTGGTGTGGTTACACTCCCCCATATAAATGTATTCTGTGTTGAATAGATTGGTACAAGTGCTTTAAGTTCGGTATGGTGAAGTGTTTGTTGGATTTCACTTCACATGTAGACAAGAACACACACACACACATACACTCTTGCCTAAAGGTCTTAAAAACGGTGATTTTACAAAATGAGGGTGATAAGTAGTCCTCACAATCCGCACTCCTCTCCCTTCCTACTGATCCTTAAGGCCCCCTCCTGCATTGCTGCTCGTATAATCAGCACAATAGTTGGGAAATCTGAAGCTGACCCACCCTCCCCCATACATAATGACCAAGCTATGCCCCTGCAAAGGGACACTAAGATGATACATGCAATATAAGTGCAACACCATCAGACCTACCAACTCACCTGGTGCCACAATGTGTCACGTGATTTCGGGTTGTACTTCCCATTTTCCAGGATTGGCTGGTCCACTGGCGCAGCATCCCATTGGATACCGCGCGTGGGGGTGGCCCGGCATTCATCTCGCAAGCCAAAGGGGGACTGGTCGTTGGTGCCGGCGGTGCCCGATTCTGGTTCCATGTTTCCACAGTGAGTGACTGTTTCAATTCATTTTAGCTGTGGAGTGTTGTTAAGTTGCAGCCATCCCATGCGAGCAGGCATGCTAAGGAGTGAGGTGTCCACCATTTACTTTACTAATTTACATCGCAAAGTCCTTCTCATCGTCACCTTTCACATCGAATAGAGTGGGGCTCAAGAGAGAGAGAGCGAGAGGCGGGAGCGAAGTGGAGGGGGCCGAGGGAGGAAAACGAGATAAGAGCGTGGACGGAGAGAACGAGACGCAGAAAGGGAGACGGGGGCGACGTGCAGAGAAGGGGACGAGAAGAGAGAAGATAAGAGAATGTAGAGAGAGGGAGAGAGAGAGAGAGAGAGAGAGAGAGAGAGAGAGAGAGGGTGAGGAGAGAAGCTAGGTCACTGCTGAGAGGGGAGGGCAGGCACGAAGGAAGAGGAAGAGCATGTGAAACATAGGGGGGGGGGTTGAGGGAAAGAGTGACCCAAGCAAGGGAGAAGAGATAGCTCGGTGGAAGAGAAACGTGTGAGGTGAAGGACAGTAGGAGGAAGTGAGGGAAGAGGGGACAGAACGTGGGAGGGACTGACACAGAGGGAGGGGGTGACACAGAAGAAGTGAGTGACACAGAAGGAGGGGGTGACACAGAGGGAGGGGTGACACAGAGGGAGGGAGTGACACAGAGAGAGGGAGTGACACAGCGGGGGGAGTGACACAGAGGGAGGGAGTGACACAGAGGGGGGAGTGACACAGAGGGAGGGAGTGACACAGAGGGAGGGAGTGACACAGAGGGGGGAGTGACACAGAAGGAGTGAGTGACACAGAGGGAGGGGTGACACAGAGGGAGGTAGTGACACAGAAGGAGGGGGTGACACAGAGGGAGGGAGTGACACAGAGGGGGGAGTGACACAGAAGGAGGGGGTGACACAGAGGGAGGGGTGACACAGAGGGGGGAGTGACACAGAAGGAGTGAGTGACACAGAGGGAGGGGTGACACAGAGGGAGGTAGTGACACAGAAGGAGGGGGTGACACAGAGGGAGGGGTGACACAGAGGGAGGGAGTGACACAGAGGGGGGAGTGACACAGAAGGAGGGGATGACACAGAGGGAGGGGTGACACAGAAGGAGTGAGTGACACAGAGGGAGGGGTGACACAGAGGGAGGTAGTGACACAGAAGGAGGGGGTGACACAGAGGGAGGGGTGACACAGAGGGAGGGAGTGACACAGAGGGGGGAGTGACACAGAAGGACGGGGTGACACAGAGGGAGGGGTGACACAGAGGGGGGAGTGACACAGAAGGAGTGAGTGACACAGAGGGAGGGGTGATACAGAGGGAGGTAGTGACACAGAAGGAGGGGGTGACACAGAGGGAGGGGTGACACAGAGGGAGGGAGTGACACAGAGGGGGGAGTGACACAGTAGGAGGGGATGACAC
This sequence comes from Lissotriton vulgaris, assembly GCF_964263255.1. Lineage (NCBI taxonomy): Eukaryota > Metazoa > Chordata > Amphibia > Caudata > Salamandridae > Lissotriton > Lissotriton vulgaris. The sequence goes on along the minus strand of NC_141686.1, from coordinate 68,270,466 downwards.
AGAGGCAGGGGTGACACAGAGGGAGGTAGTGACACAGAAGGAGGGGGTGACACAGAGGGAGGGGTGACACAGAGGGAGGGAGTGACACAGAGGGGGGAGTGACACAGAAGGAGGGGGTGACACAGAGGGAGGGGTGACACAGAGGGAGGGAGTGACACAGAGGGGGGAGTGACACAGAAGGAGGGGGTGACACAGAGGGAGGGGTGACACAGAGGGGGGAGTGACACAGAAGGAGTGAGTGACACAGAGGGAGGGGTGACACAGAGGGAGGTAGTGACACAGAAGGAAGGGGTGACACAGAGGGAGGGGTGACACAGAGGGAGGGAGTGACACAGAGGGGGGAGTGACACAGAAGGAGGGGATGACACAGAGGGAGGGGTGACACAGAAGGAGTGAGTGACACAGAGGGAGGGGTGACACAGAGGGAGGTAGTGACACAGAAGGAGGGGGTGACACAGAGGGAGGGGTGACACAGAGGGAGGGAGTGACACAGAGGGGGGAGTGACACAGAAGGACGGCGTGACACAGAGGGAGGGGTGACACAGAGGGGGGAGTGACACAGAAGGAGTGAGTAACACAGAGGGAGGGGTGACACAGAGGGAGGTAGTGACACAGAAGGAGGGGGTGACACAGAGGGAGGGGTGACACAGAGGGAGGGAGTGACACAGAGGGGGAGTGACACAGAAGGAGGGGATGACACAGAGGGAGGGGTGACACAGAGGGAGGTAGTGACACAGAAGGAGGGGGTGACACAGAGGGAGGGGTGACACAGAGGGAGGGAGTGGCCCAGAGGGGGGAGTGACACAGAAGGAGGGGGTGACACAGAGGGAGGGGTGACACAGAGGGGGGAGTGACACAGAAGGAGTGAGTGACACAGAGGGAGGGGTGACACAGAGGGAGGTAGTGACACAGAAGGAGGGGGTGACACAGAGGGAGGGGTGACACAGAGGGAGGGAGTGACACAGAGGGGGGAGTGACACAGAAGGAGGGGGTGACACAGAGGGAGGGGTGACAGAGGGAGGGAATGACACAGAGGGAGGGAGTGACACAGAAGGAGGGGGTGACACAGAGGGAGGGAGTGACACAGAAGGAGGGGGTGACAGAGAAGGAGGGGGTGACACAGAGGGGGGAGTGACACAGAAGGACGGCGTGACACAGAGGGAGGGGTGACACAGAGGGGGGAGTGACACAGAAGGAGTGAGTAACACAGAGGGAGGGGTGACACAGAGGGAGGTAGTGACACAGAAGGAGGGGGTGACACAGAGGGAGGGGTGACACAGAGGGAGGGAGTGACACAGAGGGGGAGTGACACAGAAGGAGGGGATGACACAGAGGGAGGGGTGACACAGAGGGAGGTAGTGACACAGAAGGAGGGGGTGACACAGAGGGAGGGGTGACACAGAGGGAGGGAGTGGCCCAGAGGGGGGAGTGACACAGAAGGAGGGGGTGACACAGAGGGAGGGGTGACACAGAGGGGGGAGTGACACAGAAGGAGTGAGTGACACAGAGGGAGGGGTGACACAGAGGGAGGTAGTGACACAGAAGGAGGGGGTGACACAGAGGGAGGGGTGACACAGAGGGAGGGAGTGACACAGAGGGGGGAGTGACACAGAAGGAGGGGGTGACACAGAGGGAGGGGTGACAGAGGGAGGGAGTGACACAGAGGGAGGGAGTGACACAGAAGGAGGGGGTGACACAGAGGGAGGGAGTGACACAGAAGGAGGGGGTGACAGAGAAGGAGGGGGTGACACAGAGAAGGAGGGGGTGACACAGAGGGAGGGAGTGACACAGACGGAGGGGGTGACACAGAGGGAGGGAGGGAGTGACACAGAAGGAGGGGGTGACACAGAGGGAGGGGGTGACACAGAGGGAGGGGGTGACACAGAAGGAGGGGGTGACACAGAGGGAGGGGGTGACACACAGGGATGGAGTGACACAGAGGGAGGGAATGAGGGATGGAGTGACACAGAGGGAGGGAGAGACAGTTGTTGCAACGCCAATACATTGATTGCTATTGGGCAGTACTTAACTTCGCAGACCACGAAATCGCACGGCCCTACAACGCATTTTGTTTTTTGTTCCCCTCTGTTTCATGTGTGAACTGCTCTTTTATCCTACTGAAACGTAATTGTTGTAAAAAAGACAAGAATACATATCCCATATCCGTCCGTATTTAGCCAGCCACGCATTTCCCAGAGTATGCTTGCTGCCCGTCCTATAAGGCACCTGGATGCCACCCAAAGCGTTATGAAGCGCTATGTAAATATCATTACTGTTGGGGATAGTGTGGTCCGCTGTGCATGAATTGTGATTGGCTTTTAAATCTGTTCCCTAAAGTGCAATTTATATCGGTGCATATTTCGTCAGCCACGCACTTAGCAGATTGCGCTTGCTATCCATTCGATAAGGCACCTGTACGCCACCCAAAGCGGTACAAAGCGCTATGTAAATACCATTAGTGTTCGAGATAGTCTGGTTCGCTGTGCATAAAATGTGATCAGCTTTATAATCCGATTTCTAACGTGCATTTTTCTTTTCTGCTGTGCGCCTGCAATTCCATCCATCCACCCTGTACAGACTTACATGAAGCAATTATTAAGTATTTGTTTACAAACTATCCACCCATTCATCCATCCACCCACCCTTTGATCCATCCAGCCATCCTTCACCCATCCACCCTTTGAAACATCCATTCATCCATGCACCATTTCATCTAGCCATCCACCAATCCTTCACACACCCACCCTTTCATCCGTCCATGCATCCAGCCACCCTTTCATTCAGCCAGCAAGCCATCTGTCATCCACCCACCCTTTCATACATCCAGCCAGCCTTTCACCAGTCCTACCATACACCCTTCATCCATCCACCCACCCTCTCCCCATCAATCCACCCATCGCATTAACATAGGAATGATGATATTGACATTGCGCACGATTTACGTTATTTGTAGCTTTGTTGAGCGTTTGCAGTATTAATGAATGCATTATAAACAATTCAATCAACTGGCATTAAGTATATGACCGTTATTAAGTATATGAGCGTTATTAATACGCGCGTCAATAAGCTAAGGTGACATAGCCGCTGTTTAAAATAACCATGTTTTCAGCTTCCTGGAGTGCCTCTGACTTCGTTCTGTTTCTTTACTTTTTGTGACTGTTGGTCCTGCTGGGAAACATTTTCAATTTATGTTGTCTTGTTTACTGGGAGCATTGCTTTTATTTTCCTTTAGTGTAATAGGCTGGCTGGTGAAATGCACTTCCCATAGTGTGCAGTCACTTCAATTTGCCTTTAGGTGACTACCTGGCTTGATGGTGGTTTTCTATTTGATTTCATGTAACTCCTTGTCTTGATGAGTGCACTGGTTTTAGTTTGTTTGAGGTAACTGCTTCACATGCTGGTTTCATCACACAGCTGACACCCACCCTGAGAAAGCAAGAGCTGCCCTGTTATTGGTATCAACACCAGTGCGCTTAGGTTCCTTACAGCTCCTTCACTTGTAGTGGGTTACCACCTACTCGTTTACTTTTTGTATCCTGCTCGTACCAAGTCAGATCCAGACCCAGACCAGTCATTTTTCTTTCATTAAACTGTTTTACTTGCTTGGTGCTTTTATGTTGGTACCTGCATGCTGAGGTGTACTCTTCTTCAGTTTAAATGTATGTGACTGGCCTGTTGACTAGCACCCTGCTTTCAATGTGAAGGTTCACAGGTTCACACTTGCTTTAGTTTACTTTTGTATGGTTGACTGCATGCACTGTTTTGCTGGATGCATTGCTTTAAGTTACTACTTGATGCATTGCTTTCAGTTTGCTTTCAAGTAATTGCCTCTCATTTTCCTAATGCTTTGTGAAGGCTGTTTCCCAACTGCTGTGCAACTTCTTCTACTCTTAGAGCTGAGATTTTCATGAAAGTCTTATAGTCTGAATTCAGCACCTGAGCGTAATAGGACGGAATGAATGAAGTTCTGTGGTTATACTGAATAAGCAGCTACCTATGTTATGCCATCTATTAATGTAATAACTGCACTTTCACAATTGCTTTATTAACCTTCCTGCTTTCTCAAATTTGCTTGAAAATGCACGATTTTTCTTCATTTTTTTCAAAATTTTCTTGGGGGGGTTATCCCCCCAATCCCCCCTTATGGGGTTCGGGGTCGCTCGCTGCGCTCGCTCGCTGCGGTGCTGTATGCAAATCACTTTGCGACCCACCACTTTGAAATGTCACCCACCGCCCCTGGTTTACCCTCTTTAACGAGCCATCATACCTCAAATTTGGGTCTTGTGAGCGATGTGCTGTTCACTGCGTCGAAACGCCAATATCAAGGACTGCACTTAAAAACCGGATGTTCAGATCTCGTTCTAGTAAAAATAAGAAAACTCTCTAAGGAATGGGTTCCTACAAGGGTAACAACTGAGATCTCCGTTTTTATTGCTTTCACGTACCTGCAAAACATGAATAGTAGTGAATAAAGCCTCCTCTCGTCTACCCGTCTTAAACTTCACTATACGCTTCCACCAAACTTAAGGCGGTGTAGCCATAAATAACGGACTAAAGGAATTAACCTCCATCCTGATCAAAAAATGAGTAAGCATCGATGATGGACTAGATTACGTCAAAACAGTGTCGGCCATCTTAGTGTGCTTAAGAAATAAGGTTGGAATATCCAACCAAACCAAACAACTGAGATCTCCGTTTTTATTGCTTTCACGTACCTGCAAAACATGAATAGTCGTGAATAAAGCCTCCTCTCGTCTACCCGTCTCAAACTTCACTACACGCTTCCACCAAACTTAAGGCGGTGTAGCCATAAATAACGGACTAGAGGAATTAACCTCCGTCCTGATCAAAAAATGAGTAAGCATCGATGATGGACTAGATTACGTCAAAACAGTGTCGGCCATCTTAGTGTGCTTAAGAAATAAGGTTGGAATATCCAACCAAACCCGTTCAAACTCAAACAACATAAACAAAGGACATTGATCTTAAAAAACTACAACGACCATCTATGTTTAAATAAGATCAAAACCTCTGTAGGCACTAAAAAGGAATGTAAATGTTGCTTGTTATATCTATTGGAAATAACAGTAGAGGGAGCATAGAATAGATACGAAAGAAGAAACAAAGAAAAGACAACAATTTATAAAGTTCATGATATTGTGAATGTTATCCAAAACCGCTTTTGGCATACATACATCTCAATTCAGTTTGTGAAAAAAACATTAACCAACAATCATTTTGCATCCTGAACTAACTTCTCCTGGAACATAATAAGTTCTATCTTTAGATTGTTGACTAGTATTCTCAATGGATAAGTAGTGACATTTAAGCTGGAATATTAAAGTTTGCATATGGTAATATGCTCTGACAAGAACTGATGCTTTAGTTAGAATGATAAGTTAAAGAAAACATATCATATCCACTTTATCATTGAGACCTGTTGGTATTATGGTTTTTAGAAAATGTATCCACCATATCTCTCATTGAGACTCAATTTATCGTATGTCATTTACTGTATTAAATGCCCTTGCGATAAACTGTAGATAGGTGAAACAGAATGCAAAGTCAAAGTAAGGATAACAGAGCACAAAAGCCGAATCCCAAACAATATCTTGACTTCGAGCTTGGTTACTCATTGGACAGAGATGAAACACACTATCCCTCAACTTAGGTTCCATGTGTTAGAACAGATACAAATTTTGCCAGACCAAAATAATGGAAAATGGCTGTCTCAACAAGAGATATGGTGGATAAATTTTCTAGAAACCATGATACCAAAAAGTTTTGATCTTATTTAAACATAGATGGTCGCTGTAGTTTTTTAAGATCAATGTCCTTTGTTTATATTGTTCGAGTTTGAACGGGTTTGGTTGGATATTCCAACCTTATTTCTTAACCACACTAAGATGGCCGACACTGTTTTGACGTAATCTAGTCCATCATCGATGCTTACTCATTTTTTGATCAGGACGGAGGTTAATTCCTTTAGTCCGTTATTTATGGCTACACCGCCTTAATTTTGGTGGAAGCGTGTAGTGAAGTTTGAGACGGGTAGACGAGAGGAGGCTTTATTGATGACTATTCATGTTTTGCAAGTACGTGAAAGCAATAAAAACGGAGAACTCAGTTGTTTGATTTGGTTGGATATTCCAACCTTATTTCTTAAGCACACTAAGATGGCCGGCCCTGTTTTGACGTAATCTAGTGCATCAACGATGCTTACTCATTTTTTGATCAGGACGGAGGTTAATTCCTTTAGTCCATTATTTATGGCTACACCGCCTTAAGTTTGGTGGAAGCATGTAGTGAAGTTTGAGACGTGTAGACGAGAGGAGGCTTTATTCACGACTATTCATGTTTTACAGGTACGTGAAAGCAATAAAAACGGAGATCTCACTTGTTACCCTTGTAGGAATGCATTCCTTATAGAGTTTCCTTATTTTTACTAGAACGAGAGCTGAACATCCGGTTTTTAAGTGCAGTCCTTGATATTGGCGTTTTCGACGCAGTGAACAGCACATCGCTCACAAGACCCAAATTTGAGGTATGATGGCTTGTTAAAGAGGGTAAACTACAACGGCATTAAACTCCTTGTTCGTGCAGCATGTTTAGCTTTAGAAGTCCTCCTGTAGGGACACAGTTCTCAGAGTGTTTTCTTATTTTACCAGAACGAGAACTGAACATCCGTTTTTCAGTGAAGCTCTCGGCATCGGTGTTTCAACACAGTAAATATCACATCGCATTAGAATACCATATTGAAGGTATGATGGTTGTTAAAGAGGTTACCGCATTAGAGCATATAACTCCTGGCTCGTACAGTATGCTAAGTTTCAAATGTTCACCCACAGATGAGATCAGGTTTGGATGAATCACCGCCTTATCGTTACTACAGTTTGTTCGCATGAGTTCACCATCGCATTGTTTCAGTTTTTTTTTTCTGGTTTACAAACCAGTGGTTACGACATCCATAATGAGACTTTTTATGAACATGCTAATGTTTAGCGGTTAGAATACAGAGAGTGCTTTTATTAATTTAGAGTCGGCTCCTGAGATCCCGAACACGAACACCATAGCATAGATCTGGTCAAACAGGAGTGAATGATGAATATTTATTATGTCAGTACATACTGACACGTGACTCAACTCACATTAATCTAGAATTTCTTAATGCACATGATTGGTCAATAGCTTCTATTAATACTCGTGACAGTTAGCCCAAATCTTGAGTTTTATCTTATCCATGTGCTTGTTTCTTTTTCTTCTTCCTTTAATAACTTTAAGCCTAGTTTAATTCTTTCTTTTACACAGTTCATGAAGAATAGTACTTAACAATGATTCCAAGATTGTAAATAGAGTCGCTTTATTACTGTGCTGAATGTCGGTCACATGCAAGCTTATGGTATGTTTATCATTCTTTACAGTGCTCCTGACGAAGGGATAATTCCCAAAATGCATTGGGACTTGAGACGGAAAGCGTCACCCAACAGCAGCACTTTAACCAGATTAATCTGAGTAAAAAACAATACAAAACACAAGGCTGTGCATTGATCCTACAAACTTAAAGTTCATAGCTTAGGACAATGACATATTGATTGTATATTCAGAAATGTATATAGAAAATGTTTGAAGCAATGAAGTTTTGAATCAAAGTTATTAAATCAAAATTGTATGAGCAAGTAACAAAACAGGAGTATTTTTCAGTTTACATAGGCAGATGGAGTTCCGCCTTTGGTAGTGTGGGAAGGGTCTAGTGATGATTGTCACTAGTTTCTATGTATTTCTAGTTTAATCAGAGGGTAGCTCCCTCTATCCCACCCAGCACACTCTTAACAAAATTGGGAGTTAAACAGTTCAATCTTGAATTGATGATAAAATAGGAGTGCGCTACACAACCCAGTTTTTCTTCTTTCAAAATTCAGCTACCAGTGTAGGAGCACCCAGTGATAACACGATGTCGTTCGACTCAATATCAAACATCACGGATAACAAAGCAGACACCAAAACATATACATCGGCTCAAGCCTCAGATATCTATTCATTAATCACAGATATCCGCACATTCAGCTCAAGACGTGGTTCAGTCACTCAATCACTGCGACAACTTGAATTCATTTCCAGGCGAGTTTTGAACCAAAAACTACATGCATCGACTTTAATACTGTATCATAAAGTCCAACGTATTCCACGAGGACTAAGATTATCAATTAAACCTATGCTGTATAAATTTCAATACAACAAACATTTCATGGACAAGTGGTATTCTATACTCAATAAATGTTCATTAGACTTGATACTTTTGTTGGTTGAGGAATTGGCCAAAATAATTAAGGAACTTGAAGAAGAAATTAACGTTTTGAAGGATGAAATATCTAAACAAATGCAACAAGAGGAATTATCAGTTACCTTAAAAGATTTAAATGATAAATTGGACAAGTACGGTAAAGACATCTGAGAAATGAAGCTGCACAAATTCAAAAGAGATACCATTGACTACAAACCTAATGAAGTGTACACTTGGGCAGAAGTGTACGCCAGAAGAAAACCTCCACCCAAGTTTGTATCATCTTCACAAGAAAGTGTGGTCTCTGACAGAGACCTGTCAGCAACACGTCAACCGGTGAACTTACCAGCTTCTATGATCTCCGCAGAGGGAGCACAAGCATCAACCAGCACAACATCTAAACAACAAAGTTTTTTAGAAAAGGGACCATCAACAGGGAAACCTCCAGAAACCCCAGACAGCGCAAGACCCGTCGTGGACAAAGACACGCCCATTCAAAATATACGGAGCAAAAACAGAGTTTAGCAATTATTATTTCATCAAAAAAATTAGACAAACAACAACTACAAACCTTGGAAAAAGGCACAGGATTTGTACCAACCTACCATAGCAACAAACTGGAAACAGAAGTTTCTTTGATTAAATGTATGTGCACTTTAAGATTACGACATTTTTTCAACAATGTAGTACCCATTTTGCCTGAATTTTCACAACATAAAGAACAAGCTGAATACAAGGAATTTAAAGCACCAAGTTCATATATGCCACCAATATCCCACAAAATTCTGGACACTTTTGAAGAACCAGTCAAACAGGATCTACAAAAGAATAATTGGCACCAACATCACAGAACCAACTTAAACAAACATGAACTGAATACTCTTAAGAAATTGGCAGAAGACACCACCATTACAATAAAGAAAGCTGACAAGGGAGGTGCACTTGTAATTATGGACACTCATTTCTACGAAACCAAAGTAGAAGCGCATATCAATGATGAGACTACATATTTGAAGTTGCCCAAAAATCCAGCTCAAGAGATCGCTAACGCATTGGAAGTCATACTGAATAAAGCTGTTGAAATGGGTTGGATTACTGACAAGACAAAAATGTTTCTGCCTACAAAACACCCTAGGTGCCCGAAACTTTACATGCTTCCAAAAATCCATAAAAACGCACTCGATCCGCCTATGAGACCCATAGTTAGTGGCTGTGGTTCTCTGTTTGAACCTTTAGGCAAATATATTGATGAGTTTTTAAAAATTTTTGTACAAGGATGGGTATCGTATGTGAGAGATACGGCTCATTTTTTACAATCATTACAATTTGTGGATTTAGGAGAACAAAACGTAGTGTTATGTACCATCAACGTGACTTCACTTTACACCTCAATTCCACTAGCAGAAGGTTTAGATGCCTGTGAATGGGCATTGTTATAAACGCCCCAAGTGGCTACCAACAAAGTGTTTATACTGGACCTATTGCAATTTTGTCATCCCACTCATATTTTAAATGGAAAAATGATCACGTCTTACAAATTAGTGGTACATCCATGGGGTTTTCGGGGGCCCCGTCTTTTGCTAATACATTCATGGCAAAGTTTGAAAATGATTTCATTCTCACCGAAACAGCTTGGAGAACAAACACAGTTTTCTACAAACGCTTCATCGATGATATATTTTTGCTATGGAAAGCCCCACACTCTTTGCTGATTGACAAAATACAAGAACTAAATACAAGAAATCCACGAATCCAATTCACCTTCACTACAAACAGTCATCAAATACCATATCTGGATGTACTTGTTCATCTACAAGAAAACAAGCTAGAGACTGCAGTGTATCACAAACCAACTGACAGGAATAACACCTTATCATACAGTAGTTTTCATCCAAAAGCTCTACTTCACAATCTACCATATTCACAATTATTGCGCATTAAACGCATTTCCTCAAGTGAACAGTCACTTAAATCAGAAATAATACGACAAAGACAAAGATTTGAAGCACGCGGTTATCATGGCGAGATTGTACAAACAGCTGAAAACAGAATTTCACCTTTATCAAGACAAGAACTTATACAAAACAAACCTAAATCACAGAACGACAGACAAGTGTTTGTAACAAAATTCTCAGTATCATCACAACAAATTTAAAAAATAATCAACACACGTTGGGAACTACTACACCAGGAAGAAGACTTTCATTGAATATTCTTGAATATACCACTTTTTGCATATACAAGAAGCAACAACCTGCATGAACTTGTAACTCGTACAAAGAAAGAGCAACTGAAATATCACTTGAATCCAGGTATGAAAAACTGTCACAATTGCACACATTGTAATAATGTTATAGAAGGGACATTTTTACTACACCCTCAAAGTGGCAAAAAAATCAAGCTTAGACAACGGACTGACTGCAATTCATCGTATGTCATTTACTGTATTAAATGCCCTTGCGGTCAACTGTACATAGGTAAAACAGAACGCAAAGTCAAAGTAAGGATAACGGAGCACAAAAGCCGAATCCAAAACAATATCTTGACTTCGAGCTTGGTTACTCATTGGACAGAGATGAAACACACTATCCCTCAACTTAGGTTCCATGTGTTAGAACAGATACAAATTTTGCCAGACCGAAATAATGGAAAACGGCTGTCTCAACAAGAGATATGGTGGATAAATTTTCTAGAAACCATGATACCAAAAGGTCTCAATGATAAAGTGGATATGATATGTTTTCTTTAACTTATCATTCTAACTAAAGCATCAGTTCTTGTCAGAGCATATTACCATATGCAAACTTTAATATTCCAGCTTAAATGTCACTACTTATCCATTGAGAATAATAGCCAACAATCTAAAGATAGAACTTATTATGTTCCAGGAGAAGTTAGTTCAGGATGCAAAATGATTGTTGGTTAATGTTTTTTTCACAAACTGAATTGAGACGTATGTATGCCAAAGCGGTTTTGGATAACATTCACAATATCATGAACTTTATAAATTGTTTTCTTTTCTTTGTTTCTTCTTTCGTATCTTTTCTATGCTCCCTCTACTGTTATTTCCAATAGATATGACAAGCAACATTTACATTCCTTTTTAGTGCCTACAGAGGTTTTGATCTTATTTAAACATAGATGGTCGCTGTAGTTTTTTAAGATCAATGTCCTTTGTTTATGATGTTCGAGTTTGAACGGGTTTGGTTGGATATTCCAACCTTATTTCTTAAGCCCACTAAGATGGCCGACACTGTTTTGACGTAATCTAGTCCATCATCGATGCTTACTCATTTTTTGATCAGGACGGAGGTTAATTCCTTTAGTCCGTTATTTATCGCTACACCGTCTTAAGTTTGGTGGAAGCGTGCAGTGAAGTTTGAGACGGGTAGACGAGAGGAGGCTTTATTCACGACTATTCATGTTTTGCAGGTACGTGAAAGCAATAAAAACGGAGATCTCAGTTGTTTGGTTTGGTTGGATATTCCAACCTTATTTCTTAAGCACACTAAGATGGCCGACACTCTTTTGACGTACTCTAGTCCATCATCGATGCTTACTCATTTTTTGATCAGGATGGAGGTTAATTCCTTTAGTCCGTTATTTATGGCTACACCGCCTTAAGTTTGGTGGAAGCGTGTAGTGAAGTTTAAGACGGGTAGACGAGAGGAGGCTTTATTCACTACTATTCATGTTTTGCAGGTACGTGAAAGCAATAAAAACTGAGATCTCAGTTGTTACCCTTGTAGGAACGCATTCCTTAGAGAGTTTTCTTATTTTTACTAGAACAAGAGCTGAACGTCCGGTTTTTAAGAGCAGTCCTTGATATTGGCGTTTCGACGCAGTGAACAGCACATCGCTCACAAGACCCAAATTTGAGGTATGATGGCTCGTTAAAGAGGGTAAACTACAACTGCATTAAACTCCTGGTTCGTGCAGCATGTTTAGCTTTAGAAGTCCTCCTGTAGGCACACAGTTCTCAGAGTGTTTTCTTATTTTACCAGAACGAGAACTGAACATCCGTTTTTCAGTGAAGCTCTCGGCATCGGTGTTTCAACACAGTGAATATCACATCGCATTAGAATATCGTATTGAAGGTATGATGGCTGTTAAAGAGGTTACCGCATTAGAGCATATAACCCCTGGCTTGTACAGTACGCTAAGTCTCAAATGTTCACCCACAGGTGCGATCAGGTTTAGATGAATCACCGCCTTATCGTTACTACAGTGCGTTCGCATGAGTTCACCATTGCATTGTTTCAGGTATGTTTTTCTGGTTTACAAACCAGTGGTTACAACATCCATAATGAGACTTTTTATGAACATGCCAATGTTTAGCGGTTAGAATACAGAGAGTGCTTTTATTAATTTAGAGTTGGCTCCTGAGTTCCCGAACACGAACACCATAGCATAGATCTGGTCAAACAGGAGTTAATGATGGGCATTTATTATGTCAGTACATGGTGACACGTGACTCAACTCACATTAATCTAGAATTTCTTAATGCACATGATTGGTCAATAGCTTCTATTAATACTCTTGACAGTTAGCCCAAATCTTAAGCTTTATCTTAACTATGTGCTTGTTTCTTTTCTTCTTCCTTTACTGACTTTAAGCCTAGTTTAATTCTTTCTTTTACACAGTTAATGAAGAATAGTACTTAACAATGATTCAAAGATTGTAAATAGAGTCGCTTTATTACTGTGCTGAATGTCGGTCACATGCAAGCTTATAGTATGTTTATTATTCTTTACAGTGCCCCTTACGTCAAAACAGTGTCGGCCATCTTAGTGTGCTTAAGAAATAAGGTTGGAATATCCAACCAAACCCGTTCAAACTCAAACAACATAAACAAAGGACATTGATCTTAAAAAACTACAACGACCATCTATGTTTAAATAAGATCAAAACCTCTGTAGGCACTAAAAAGGAATGTAAATGTTGCTTGTTATATCTATTGGAAATAACAGTAGAGGGAGCATAGAATAGATACGAAAGAAGAAACAAAGAAAAGACAACAATTTATAAAGTTCATGATATTGTGAATGTTATCCAAAACGGCTTTTGGCATACATACATCTCAATTCAGTTAGTGAAAAAAACATTAACCAACAATCATTTTGCATCCTGAACTAACTTCTCATGGAACATAATAAGTTCTATCTTTAGATTGTTGACTAGTATTCTCAATGGATAAGTAGTGACATTTAAGCTGGAATATTAAAGTTTGCATATGGTAATATGCTCTGACAAGAACTGATGCTTTAGTTAGAATGATAAGTTAAAGAAAACATATCATATCCACTTTATCATTGAGACCTGTTGGTATTATGGTTTCTAGAAAATGTATCCACCATATCTCTCATTGAGACTCAATTTATCGTATGTCATTTACTGTATTAAATGCCCTTGCGATAAACTGTAGATAGGTGAAACAGAATACAAAGTCAAAGTAAGGATAACAGAGCACAAAAGCCGAATCCCAAACAATATCTTGACTTCGAGCTTGGTTACTCATTGGACAGAGATGAAACACACTATCCCTCAACTTAGGTTCCATGTGTTAGAACAGATACAAATTTTGCCAGACCAAAATAATGGAAAATGGCTGTCTCAACAAGAGATATGGTGGATAAATTTTCTAGAAACCATGATACCAAAAAGTTTTGATCTTATTTAAACATAGATGGTCGCTGTAGTTTTTTAAGATCAATGTCCTTTGTTTATATTGTTCGAGTTTGAACGGGTTTGGTTGGATATTCCAACCTTATTTCTTAACCACACTAAGATGGCCGACACTGTTTTGACGTAATCTAGTCCATCATCGATGCTTACTCATTTTTTGATCAGGACGGAGGTTAATTCCTTTAGTCCGTTATTTATGGCTACACCGCCTTAATTTTGGTGGAAGCGTGTAGTGAAGTTTGAGACGGGTAGACGAGAGGAGGCTTTATTGATGACTATTCATGTTTTGCAAGTACGTGAAAGCAATAAAAACAGAGAACTCAGTTGTTTGATTTGGTTGGATATTCCAACCTTATTTCTTAAGCACACTAAGATGGCCGGCCCTGTTTTGACGTAATCTAGTGCATCAACGATGCTTACTCATTTTTTGATCAGGACGGAGGTTAATTCCTTTAGTCCATTATTTATGGCTACACCGCCTTAAGTTTGGTGGAAGCATGTAGTGAAGTTTGAGACGTGTAGACGAGAGGAGGCTTTATTCACGACTATTCATGTTTTACAGGTACGTGAAAGCAATAAAAACGGAGATCTCACTTGTTACCCTTGTAGGAATGCATTCCTTATAGAGTTTCCTTATTTTTACTAGAACGAGAGCTGAACATCCGGTTTTTAAGTGCAGTCCTTGATATTGGCGTTTTCGACGCAGTGAACAGCACATCGCTCACAAGACCCAAATTTGAGGTATGATGGCTTGTTAAAGAGGGTAAACTACAACGGCATTAAACTCCTTGTTCGTGCAGCATGTTTAGCTTTAGAAGTCCTCCTGTAGGGACACAGTTCTCAGAGTGTTTTCTTATTTTACCAGAACGAGAACTGAACATCCGTTTTTCAGTGAAGCTCTCGGCATCGGTGTTTCAACACAGTAAATATCACATCGCATTAGAATACCATATTGAAGGTATGATGGTTGTTAAAGAGGTTACCGCATTAGAGCATATAACTCCTGGCTCGTACAGTACGCTAAGTTTCAAATGTTCACCCACAGATGAGATCAGGTTTGGATGAATCACCGCCTTATCGTTACTACAGTTTGTTCGCATGAGTTCACCATCGCATTGTTTCATTTTTTTTTTTCTGGTTTACAAACCAGTGGTTACGACATCCATAGAGACTTTTTATGAACATGCTAATGTTTAGCGGTTAGAATACAGAGAGTGCTTTTATTAATTTAGAGTCGGCTCCTGAGATCCCGAACACGAACACCATAGCATAGATCTGGTCAAACAGGAGTGAATGATGAATATTTATTATGTCAGTACATACTGACACGTGACTCAACTCACATTAATCTAGAATTTCTTAATGCACATGATTGGTCAATAGCTTCTATTAATACTCGTGACAGTTAGCCCAAATCTTGAGTTTTATCTTATCTATGTGCTTGTTTCTTTTTCTTCTTCCTTTACTAACTTTAAGCCTAGTTTAATTCTTTCTTTTACACAGTTCATGACGAATAGTACTTAACAATGATTCCAAGATTGTAAATAGAGTCGCTTTATTACTGTGCTGAATGTCGGTCACATGCAAGCTTATAGTATGTTTATCATTCTTTACAGTGCTCCTGACGAAGGGATAATTCCCAAAATGCATTGGGACTTGAGACGGAAAGCATCACCCAACAGCAGCACTTTAACCAGATTAATCTGAGTAAAAAACAATACAAAACACAAGGCTGTGCATTGATCCTACAAACTTAAAGTTCATAGCTTAGGACAATGACATATTGATTGTATGTTCAGAAATGTATATAGAAAATGTTTGAAGCAATGAAGTTTTGAATCAAAGTTATTAAATCAAAATTGTATGAGCAAGTAACAAAACAGGAGTATTTTTCAGTTTACATAGGCAGATGGAGTTCCGCCTTTGGTAGTGTGGGAAGGGTCTAGTGATGATTGTCACTAGTTTCTATGTATTTCTAGTTTAATCAGAGGGTAGCTCCCTCTATCCCACCCAGCACACTCTTAACAAAATTGGGAGTTAAACAGTTCAATCTTGAATTGATGATAAAATAGGAGTGCGCTACACAACCCAGTTTTTCTTCTTTCAAAATTCAGCTACCAGTGTAGGAGCACCCAGTGATAACACAATGTCGTTCGACTCAATATCAAACATCACGGATAACAAAGCAGACACCAAAACATATACATCGGCTCAAGCCTCAGATATCTATTCATTAATCACAGATATCCGCACATTCAGCTCAAGACGTGGTTCAGTCACTCAATCACTGCGACAACTTGAATTCATTTCCAGGCGAGTTTTGAACCAAAAACTACATGCATCGACTTTAATACTGTATCATAAAGTCCAACGTATTCCACGAGGACTAAGATTATCAATTAAACCTATGCTGTATAAATTTCAATACAACAAACATTTCATGGACAAGTGGTATTCTATACTCAATAAATGTTCATTAGACTTGATACTTTTGTTGGTTGAGGAATTGGCCAAAATAATTAAGGAACTTGAAGAAGAAATTAACGTTTTGAAGGATGAAATATCTAAACAAATGCAACAAGAGGAATTATCAGTTACCTTAAAAGATTTAAATGATAAATTGGACAAGTACGGTAAAGACATCTGAGAAATGAAGCTGCACAAATTCAAAAGAGATACCATTGACTACAAACCTAATGAAGTGTACACTTGGGCAGAAGTGTACGCCAGAAGAAAACCTCCACCCAAGTTTGTATCATCTTCACAAGAAAGTGTGGTCTCTGACAGAGACCTGTCAGCAACACGTCAACCGGTGAACTTACCAGCTTCTATGATCTCCGCAGAGGGAGCACAAGCATCAACCAGCACAACATCTAAACAACAAAGTTTTTTAGAAAAGGGACCATCAACAGGGAAACCTCCAGAAACCCCAGACAGCGCAAGACCCGTCGTGGACAAAGACACGCCCATTCAAAATATACGGAGCAAAAACAGAGTTTAGCAATTATTATTTCATCAAAAAAATTAGACAAACAACAACTACAAACCTTGGAAAAAGGCACAGGATTTGTACCAACCTACCATAGCAACAAACTGGAAACAGAAGTTTCTTTGATTAAATGTATGTGCACTTTAAGATTACAACATTTTTTCAACAATGTAGTACCCATTTTGCCTGAATTTTCACAACATAAAGAACAAGCTGAATACAAGGAATTTAAAGCACCAAGTTCATATATGCCACCAATATCCCACAAAATTCTGGACACTTTTGAAGAACTAGTCAAACAGGATCTACAAAAGAATAATTGGCACCAACATCACAGAACCAACTTAAACAAACATGAACTCGATACTCTTAAAAAATTGGCAGAAGACACCACCATTACAATAAAGAAAGCTGACAAGGGAGGTGCACTTGTAATTATGGACACTCATTTCTACGAAACCAAAGTAGAAGCGCATATCAATGATGAGACTACATATTTGAAGTTGCCCAAAAATCCAGCTCAAGAGATCGCTAACGCATTGGAAGTCATACTGAATAAAGCTGTTGAAATGGGTTGGATTACTGACAAGACAAAAATGTTTCTGCCTACAAAACACCCTAGGTGCCCGAAACTTTACATGCTTCCAAAAATCCATAAAAACGCACTCGATCCGCCTGTGAGACCCATAGTTAGTGGCTGTGGTTCTCTGTTTGAACCTTTAGGCAAATATATCGATGAGTTTTTAAAAAATTTTGTACAAGGATGGGTATCGTATGTGAGAGATACGGCTCATTTTTTACAATCATTACAATTTGTGGATTTAGGAGAACAAAACGTAGTGTTATGTACCATCAACGTGACTTCACTTTACACCTCAATTCCACTAGCAGAAGGTTTAGATGCCTGTGAATGGGCATTGTTATAAACGCCCCAAGTGGCTACCAACAATGTGTTTATACTGGAACTATTGCAATTTTGTCATCCCACTCATATTTTAAATGGAAAAATGATCACGTCTTACAAATTAGTGGTACATCCATGGGGTTTTCGGGGGCCCCGTCTTTTGCTAATACATTCATGGCAAAGTTTGAAAATGATTTCATTCTCACCGAAACAGCTTGGAGAACAAACACAGTTTTCTACAAACGCTTCATCGATGATATATTTTTGCTATGGAAAGCCCCACACTCTTTGCTGATTGACAAAATACAAGAACTAAATACAAGAAATCCACGAATCCAATTCACCTTCACTACAAACAGTCATCAAATACCATATCTGGATGTACTTGTTCATCTACAAAAAAACAAGCTAGAGACTGCAGTGTATCACAAACCAACTGACAGGAACAACACCTTATCATACAGTAGTTTTCATCCAAAAGCTCTACTTCACAATCTACCATATTCACAATTATTGCGCATTAAACGCATTTCCTCAAGTGAACAGTCACTTAAATCAGAAATAATACGACAAAGACAAAGATTTGAAGCACGCGGTTATCCTGGCGAGATTGTACAAACAGCTGAAAACAGAATTTCACCTTTATCAAGACAAGAACTTATACAAAACAAACCTAAATCACAGAACGACAGACAAGTGTTTGTAACAAAATTCTCAGTATCATCACAACAAATTTAAAAAATAATCAACACACGTTGGGAACTACTACACCAGGAAGAAGACTTTCATTGAATATTCTTGAATATACCACTTTTTGCATATACAAGAAGCAACAACCTGCATGAACTTGTAACTCGTAAAAAGAAAGAGCGACTGAAATATCACTTGAATCCAAGTATGAAAAACTGTCACAATTGCACACATTGTAATAATGTTATAGAAGGGACATTTTTACTACACCCTCAAAGTGGCAAAAAAATCAAGCTTAGACAACGGACTGACTGCAATTCATCGTATGTCATTTACTGTATTAAATGCCCTTGCGGTAAGCTGTACATAGGTAAAACAGAACGCAAAGTCAAAGTAAGGATAACGGAGCACAAAAGCCGAATCCAAAACAATATCTTGACTTCGAGCTTGGTTACTCATTGGACAGAGATGAAACACACTATCCCTCAACTTAGGTTCCATGTGTTAGAACAGATACAAATTTTGCCAGACCGAAATAATGGAAAATGTCTGTCCCAACAAGAGATATGGTGGATACATTTTCTAGAAACCATGATACCAAAAGGTCTCAATGATAAAGTGGATATGATATGTTTTCTTTAACTTATCATTCTAACTAAAGCATCAGTTCTTGTCAGAGCATATTACCATATGCAAACTTTAATATTCCAGCTTAAATGTCACTACTTATCCATTGAGAATAATAGCCAACAATCTAAAGATAGAACTTATTATGTTCCAGGAGAAGTTAGTTCAGGATGCAAAATGATTGTTGGTTAATGTTTTTTTCACAAACTGAATTGAGACGTATGTATGCCAAAGCGGTTTTGGATAACATTCACAATATCATGAACTTTATAAATTGTTTTCTTTTCTTTGTTTCTTCTTTCGTATCTTTTCTATGCTCCCTCTACTGTTATTTCCAATAGATATGACAAGCAACATTTACATTCCTTTTTAGTGCCTACAGAGGTTTTGATCTTATTTAAACATAGATGGTCGCTGTAGTTTTTTAAGATCAATGTCCTTTGTTTATGATGTTCGAGTTTGAACGGGTTTGGTTGGATATTCCAACCTTATTTCTTAAGCCCACTAAGATGGCCGACACTGTTTTGACGTAATCTAGTCCATCATCGATGCTTACTCATTTTTTGATCAGGATGGAGGTTAATTCCTTTAGTCCGTTATTTATGGCTACACCGCCTTAAGTTTGGTGGAAGCGTGTAGTGAAGTTTGAGACGGGTAGACGAGAGGAGGCTTTATTCACGACTATTCATGTTTTGCAGGTACGTGAAAGCAATAAAAACGGAGATCTCAGTTGTTTGGTTTGGTTGGATATTCCAACCTTATTTCTTAAGCACACTAAGATGGCCGACACTCTTTTGACATACTCTAGTCCATCATCGATGCTTACTCATTTTTTGATCAGGATGGAGGTTAATTCCTTTAGTCCGTTATTTATGGCTACACCGCCTTAAGTTTGGTGGAAGCGTGTAGTGAAGTTTAAGACGGGTAGACGAGAGGAGGCTTTATTCACTACTATTCATGTTTTGCAGGTACGTGAAAGCAATAAAAACTGAGATCTCAGTTGTTACCCTTGTAGGAACGCATTCCTTAGAGAGTTTTCTTATTTTTACTAGAACAAGAGCTGAACGTCCGGTTTTTAAGTGCAGTCCTTGATATTGGCGTTTCGACGCAGTGAACAGCACATCGCTCACAAGACCCAAATTTGAGGTATGATGGCTCGTTAAAGAGGGTAAACTACAACTGCATTAAACTCCTGGTTCGTGCAGCATGTTTAGCTTTAGAAGTCCTCCTGTAGGCACACAGTTCTCAGAGTGTTTTCTTATTTTACCAGAACGAGAACTGAACATCCGTTTTTCAGTGAAGCTCTCGGCATCGGTGTTTCAACACAGTGAATATCACATCGCATTAGAATATCGTATTGAAGGTATGATGGCTGTTAAAGAGGTTACCGCATTAGAGCATATAACTCCTGGCTTGTACAGTACGCTAAGTCTCAAATGTTCACCCACAGGTGCGATCAGGTTTAGATGAATCACCGCCTTATCGTTACTACAGTGCGTTCGCATGAGTTCACCATTGCATTGTTTCAGGTATGTTTTTCTGGTTTCCAAACCAGTGGTTACAACATCCATAATGAGACTTTTTATGAACATGCCAATGTTTAGCGGTTAGAATACAGAGAGTGCTTTTATTAATTTAGAGTTGGCTCCTGAGTTCCCGAACACGAACACCATAGCATAGATCTGGTCAAACAGGAGTTAATGATGGGCATTTATTATGTCAGTACATGGTGACACGTGACTCAACTCACATTAATCTAGAATTTCTTAATGCACATGATTGGTCAATAGCTTCTATTAATACTCTTGACAGTTAGCCCAAATCTTAAGCTTTATCTTAACTATGTGCTTGTTTCTTTTCTTCTTCCTTTACTGACTTTAAGCCTAGTTTAATTCTTTCTTTTACACAGTTAATGAAGAATAGTACTTAACAATGATTCAAAGATTGTAAATAGAGTCGCTTTATTACTGTGCTGAATGTCGGTCACATGCAAGCTTATAGTATGTTTATTATTCTTTACAGTGCCCCTGACGAAGGGATAATTCCCGAAATGCATTGGGACTGGATGAAACTTTAATGTTCTGCTTGAACCAACGTTTATGTTTAGATAGTAATTCATATATCTAGCTTAGGACAATGACATATTGATTGTATATTCAGAAATGTATATAGAAAATGTTTGAAGCAATGAAGTTTTGAATCAAAGTTATTGAATCAAAATTGTATGAGCAAGTAACAAAACAGGAGTATTTTTCAGTTTATATAGGCAGATGGAGTTCCGCCTTTGGTGGTGCGGGAAGGGTCTAGTGACGATTGTCACTAGTTTCTATGTATTTCTAGTTTAATCAGAGGGTAGCTCCCTCTATCCCACCCAGCACACTCTTAACAAAATTGGGAGTTAAACAGTTCAATCTTGAATTGATGATAAAATAGGAGTGCGCTACACACCCAGTTTTTCTTCGGCCTCAACCTACTGGCATACACTCAACTCCTCTATAGGGGCCTTATCACCAGGGTGAGAGTGGGGAAGTACTTCTCAAATCCGTTTTGGGTGGAGCGTGGGACGAGACAGGGCTGCCCCCTGTCCTCCCTCCTCTTCGCCCTGGCAGTGGAACCCTTGACCATTAGGTTGAGGCAGGGAGGGAGGCCTGGGGCATTCCAATTGCAGACACGGTACATAGCGTATCATTATACGCTGATGATTTCCTGATATATGTGAAGGATATCACAAGTGATCTAACGCCGATCTAGGCAATATTGCAAAGCTTTGCTGAAGTCTCAGGACTTCAAGTCAACTGGGGAAAATCGACATTCTTTCCCCTTAGCCCCAACCTAGCCCCGTTGGAAATAATGATAGGACCCCAAACCATCGGATGGAGCGCAGCGGCGCCTCGATATCTAGGGGTGAGATTATACCATTCTCCCGAGAACCTGTACGAGGGAAACCACCGCAAGACGTTATCTGGTTTATGAGCGGCAGTTTCATTTTGGAAGACCTTACCCTTGGCACCCATAGGTCGTGTGGCCCTAGCAAAGATTATTATGGTTCCCAGACTGTTGTATTCCTTCGCTAATCTTCCAGTGATACCGCCTCACTCTTTCTTTTGTGAATTGGAAATACTTCTTGCCACTTTGATATGGGGTGGCGGCAGGCACAGAGTAGCCCTCCAAACCCTCTACTTACTCACCACACAAGGGGGTTTAGGGGCCCTCTTCTTTGAGGCCTGTTTCCTGGTTGTCTCATTGACAGCAGACAGGCACGCGGAGGAAACATATACTTATGAGGATCGAGTACCGCTCCCGGCTATCTGGAGACTGTTGATGCCGGGTATTAAGCCTTTGCGTACACACCCCCTAAAGGTATCAATCGCCCGCAAATGCATGATGTGCATACACCGTATGTCAAAGGGTCGACCTCT
Organism: Lissotriton vulgaris; assembly: GCF_964263255.1. Classification (NCBI taxonomy): domain Eukaryota; kingdom Metazoa; phylum Chordata; class Amphibia; order Caudata; family Salamandridae; genus Lissotriton; species Lissotriton vulgaris. The sequence goes on along the minus strand of NC_141686.1, from coordinate 68,247,871 downwards.
CTATTCTCGGCTGCTCCCATTAGTTGGTTTCCTGCTCCAGGAGCACTATTATACTGCAGGAGCCCTCCGGATGTGGACGGAGTGCGAGGTGACAGAAATAGAATCCCTGTTTGAAGATGGGCAACTGAAAACATATGTTCAAATGATGGAAAATTACGATCTCCCTTCGGGTCAATTCCTGGTACATAGGCGATTAGTAGAAAGCGCCCGTCAATGTTGGAACCTCACAGAGGGAGAACCACCGACACACCCGGTTTTACATACAATCCTGCGCATGTGTTAGAACTGTCGGGGTCCTAACAAAACCAAATCACGCAGTTTGTGTCCTGGGAGATCAGCATTTCCAAAATAACCAGAAAAGAACCACTCGGAACCGCTGCTGGAGCTCCGCGGTTCACGAGCGGAATTGCAAGATGGCCGCTGACTCGAATAACGAGTTAGCGGTCTAGTCATTGCTTGTTTATCCAGGTGCAAGATCTTTGGTGGAGCGCGCGCACAGATTGTTATGCGCATTTCACTAAATTCTGTGAAGGAGACGGTTGGCTTTTTCGGAATGCCGTTTAAATTCCGTTCTGGCCTTAGAGTTTAGAGTTAAACCCAAAAGAATTCCTGACTTAAATAATTAGACAATTTGCGCTACTAGAGCCATGACCAGAGCGAGAACAACAGAGGAAGAAGTCTCGAGTATCTACTTATCGCGTCGAGGTTGATGGAGAGTCCTATAGGATACCGAGTCGCCTAGTGAGAAGGAGAAAGAGAAGATACAGATAAGTGCATGCATGCAAATATATAGCTAAGAATACTTTTCGAATTCAGCGTGTTTATAGACAATATTAAAGGCTACAGATTTCTAGAGGCTTACAAGGAAAAAGGTTACTAATAAGATCTATCTCTGGAAAAGGCAATTCATAAAAAGACTGTCAAGGACTACCTAGCCTCAATTAGTTCGAGAGAGAGAGAGAGTACAGAGTAAGGTAAATACTTACCAGAGCAATATTAACAGTTGCAGGAGATTCCTGAAAGACATAAGAAGACAAGGTTAACTAAGGAAACTTAACTACCAGTGCCAGTTCTACAAGATAATTAATAATTTAAGGTGCTTTAAAATAGAGGTAAGATAAATTCCAAGAATTGCAGATAGAGAGAATTAGATGTTTAAATCAATGTTACAGATTAAATCTTCAGAAGCACAAAGTAGAACTTAAGAAGATAGGAAAACAAAGAAGAAGAGTAGCGCTAGAATCTGGATTGTTAGGTAAGAAAAGAGGTACGATATAGAGTAGATTGGTCAGAGTAGGAAGAGGTCTAAATTTTCCCTGTTTATGTGCATTAGGACTTCAATGGTAGATCAAAAGACTTCGTCTACAGAAGAAGCTGAACAGAACAGATCTAGAGCAGTCTCTTCTTGATTTATTATTTTATCCACTTCCCCTTACCCCTTTGGGTTTCTTGAGGGCCAAGTTTTATATAACTGGCTCTAAGTATCCTAGAGGTGGAGTTGGGAAAAAGGCAACCATCTGTTCCTGTGCAAGTCGTGGCAAGAGAACACTTCGGGACTACTCCCCTTGACAGCATGGGGGTGGCACTTGGTCACGTGGCATTACAGGGCAATAGGGGAACTGATCACGACCCCATTACACACTCTGCGTCAGAAATGGGAAGATGACATAGGAAGAGTACTCAATGACAAGGAATGGGAAAAGGCTTTAGAATACCCCAAAAAGGTTTCCATAAATGCACGCTTCAAAAACATTCAATTCAATATCCTCCATCATGCATACCTAACGCTGCATCGGCTTCACTGATTTTTCCCGGATACACATTTCGCCTGCCCCAGATGTCACACTCCAGAAGTGAACTTCAAACACATGTTTTGGGACTGTTCCACAATCCAATCTTTTTGGGGTAGGGTCCATCAGGTGCTGGAGGCGACGATGCACCTCACGAATATTGACACATGGGAGGCATGTGCCCTGGGGGTCTTCTGCAGGCGGAAGACAGAAAAGGTGCAGTGTAGCTTTGCGTCCCTGGTCATACACCTGGCGAAACGGGGCATAGCCATGCACTGGAGGGCCCCGGCATGGCCCCCGGAAGCTGCCTGGACCGGCGCCGTTAAAAAATGGGGGGCGGGCGGAAGATGAAAAGATAAGGGATGAGGAAGTGAAGGGGATCCGTAAACATCCCATCTCCATGGAATGGGCATAACTCATGTTCCAATTCACGCAGGAAACTACACCAGATGACTGCCCGGAGCTACTCAATCTCAATCCCTAACCCCACCTCTGTCCCCATTGGCACAAGAAAATGCCGGCACGTTATAGCTGGAGGGGGAGGAGGACAGAGCTTATAGTATGATCCACCCAGGTTGGGAACCTGACTCAGCATGGAGGAGATAGCGTTCCTAGGACGTCACACGCCCTGATCAACCGATGTCACAAATACCCCACATATGAAATGCAACCAACTAAGGGATAGACGATTACCACAACATAGAGCGCAGACCCCGAACCCCCTTCCATCCCCTTTCTTTCCCCTACTTAATTGTTATACATTTACCCCCCTGTCACCTCAGGCAGAGGCTCGTAAGTATTGGGAACTCAGGTAGGGGCATATAGTGCAGAAATGTGCAGATATAGAGTGGGGGACTAATGCTTCTTTTGTTTCCTTGCCGAAACCCACACATACAGACACTTGGCACTGGTCAGCCCATCCTCACACACACTAGTCCACTGGAGATACAGTATCCATGTAATTATGCTATCTTGTACTAGAGCTCCATGTTATAATGTAGGATGGATATGTTGCAAAATGTTGATATGGACTGACAATCTGTTTACTCCTGTTTTCATGCATTAATGCACAATGTATGCCAATGTACCATGAAAGTAAAAATTCCCAATAAAAGAAATTTAAACAAAAAAAAAAAAATAGGGGCCAAACGATCTAAACCAGTACCTAAATAAGGAAATGCCGGAAAGCAAATGGAAGTGTCAAAATCCACCAAATGCAAGACAAAGAGGGCATCGTAATGGGATCACTTCGAGCTGTCTATAGGAAACGCGCATGGGAGCAATGTATTAAACTAATAGAGGATGCCTGGCTAAAAATGTTCTCTCTTCTTAAGGAAAAAAAATCCAGCTCCATTTTGGAAATATAGCAACCAAGTCAGTAATAGTGGCCAGACTAAGGAGAATGGGGTACCCGAGAATGTCTGGGTGAATCATATCAAGCAGTGGGACAGGGGAGCTGTCAGCCCTCTACTCACCTTAAGCACCAAATCATGAAAACATCCAGGGTCCAGGCTTCTCCGAAGCCAAAGTGATCAAGATCATTAGTCGCATGAGGAATGATGGCGTGCCAGGACCAAATGGAATACCGCTACAGTTTTTAAATCAAATCGATCCTTCTGGGCAGAGCTCCTTACACCGCTCTTTAAACAAGCCTTTCTTACAGCTACAATTCCATCCACCTGGCAGATTATTACATCCACTTTACAAAAAGGGTAACCGCTCCAATCCGGCAAATTATAGGCTAATAGCTTTATTGGACATCGAAGCTAAGGCCTATGCTCGTGCCTTGCTGGCAAAACTCGAAAACTGGGTTACAGAAAACAGCATCCTCCCCCGTACTCATTCAGGCTTTAGATCAGGCTGCTCCACGACAGATGATATAATAGCGCTGTCCTACCTGTCGTGGAGAGCCACTTTGGCAAATCATCTACCTCTATTCTGCTGTTTTGTGGACTTCAGTGCAGCATTCGAAAGAGCCAATCCAGGGACGTCATGGAACAAATTAAATTCCTGGGGGATACGATCCGCACTTCTCTCTGCACTAATGTCACTGCATCAGAAAACCTGGGTGAGAATTAAAAGAAGTAACATATGCGAAATACCTCTAATTATGACCTATATTGCTTTTTAACAAGGAGTAAATCCTAACAATCTTTACACAGGAGAGAATGTCAAAGAGGAAGGCTAACACTTGAAAGTATTATCAAAACATATTTGTATTTGTTTTTTATATAATTTATATTGATTTGAAAATATCTATGCATCTGCACATTTCATTTTGTCAGTTGGCATATTAGACAGAAATTCACCATCTTACAAGAAACAATTTGTATAATTAGGAAAAGTGCAAGATGAGACAATAAAACTGAAGAAAAAGTGCCCCAAACAATCTATTTGATCCTAACATTCTCGCATACACACTTACATACCATACATACCATAACAATTATTAAAATACATTCCTAACAAACATTGGGAAACAAACTAAACACAATGAGACAAAGAGACCCAAAAGGTGTACTTGGTAGATTACATAAAGAACCTAGATGTAGTGGTTCTGCCAGTTAGAAATTGGTCTGTGTAGATTTGACCAAACTATATCCAGATTTGTGGATGCTGGGCCGACGTACGTTTCGGTGACAATGTCACCTTCCTCAGGGCCAAGGAGAACACATAACAGGGTAACATATAGGCATGATCTCTACACAAATTAAAAGAACAGGGGCATTGCACAGTTTATTCCTTTTCTGAAAATAAAGAGAACTTATGTAAATATACAAATACTATTTGCGTAAATATTTACAATCTTTGACATCCTATTCATGCATCTTTTGCATTAGATTAGTATTTTCTAAATTATTTGCACCATCTGCTCAGAAACAGCACAAGGAGCCTTGTTAGAATAGAGTCTAAGTAAGGTGAAATTTAGAAAATGCAGCTGAGAGGAGTTTCAGTATTGGATGGACAAGAGAGGTTTGAAAGGTATTAGAGAACATCACCAAGAAAAAAATGGACAAATTGAAAAAAGATGTCCGATGGTTCTCACAGGAGAAAATTTATCCATACTTGAAACCGGATTTCTATACCCAAAACCAAGAAGACCCAAATGGAGGCACTAGAACATATGACCAGACCCATTACAACCCAAGATACAACAAAAGAGTGAGAATTCAAAACTTCTCAGAAACGAACTCCTCAGATTCAGACTGAGAAGGACAAATGATTGAGGAAGACTATGATTATGGTTATTCCAATCACAACCAAAGAGGCCATTTCTCTGGAAGATCGAACAGAGGCCCGCGCCAACCTTTTTTATCGAGGGGCAGGGGACGAGGGAGACCGCGATATCCAACAGTGAATCCAAATCAATACCAACAGCCGAACCCTCCACATCCTCAAACATACGTACAAACGAGAAGACAACAGTATTGGAAACAATGAAAAATCACAATAACACTTCAATACCGATTTTCAATCTATCCTCACATAACTTATCCTCAGAGGAAGTTCAGGTTCTAAGTAAAGGTCTATCATATGTCCCCAGTATAGGAGCAAACAGATTCCAAATTCATCAAGATATATTCTCTTTCTTCAGAAAGATCAGGCTGAAGAAATACTTCGAAAATGCCGAGGTAAGAGAAGAAGAAGAAAATCAGTCAGGCTGCAAACCACCGTCCACCTTTACCCCAACTCTAGATATGCTTGGCCCAGAGGTAGCGGTCTTTGAGAAAAGTGTACTCAAAGAACTGGAAAGAGTGTTGAAATACATCCCACAACTGCATACCAATCTAGAAATAAAGGAACGACAAGCTTTAAAAGCACTACAAGAAAATCGCGACATTACCATTAAACCTTGCGATAAGGCAGGAGGTATTGTGATTATGAACACAAACCACTACACGGAGAAAATCAACCAGATGTTGGGAATAAAAGAGCACTACAAAAAAGCAAGCAGAAGATCTTTAACTGCCCTAGCAGAAGAGATAAGGGAAACGGTATCCAAAGCTTTCACAGAAGGATACATCTGCCAGAAAGAAATGGACTACCTTATCAACACCAACCCAGTAGTTCCGGCAATCTACGGTGTTCCAAAAACACACAAAAACATCTCTGACCCTCCGCTAAGACCTATAGTTGCCTCCATCAATTCAAGCACGGAACCTCTATCGAAATACTTAGACTCTTTCCTGTGCCCACTCACTACCACCTATGCCTCCTACATTAAAGACACCGGACACATGATCAGAGTTTTAGAGCATTCACCTTTTAACAACGTCACACAGTTGCTTGTCACATGTGACATTGAATCTCTATATACAAACATTCCACAGAATAAAGCAATGGAAGCAGTAGCCGCACTCCTAACCAGAACATCAGGATCCAGACCTAACACCTTCATACTGGAATGTCTCAGACTAGTCCTACAAAACAATTTCTTTGAATTCAAAGATGACTTATATCACCAAGTCAAAGGTGTCAGCATGGGGGCCTCTTGTGCCCCCAGCATAGCCAACATATACATGGGAGAATTCGAGCTCAAGAACATCTTTAATGAAATGGCACCATTATTCGAGAACATCTCCAGATGGCATAGATTTATTGACGATGTCTTTTTCATCTGGTCAGGAACGGAAGATATGTTAAAAGAATTCATGGAATGGCTCAATCTGGCAGACACAAACCTAAAATTTACCCACAACTTTTCGTCTGACAAAGTGGAATTCTTGGACATATGGATACGACATACAGAAGGAGAACTGACAGTCGATCTTTATCGAAAACCGACAGCAGAAAACACCATCTTAGAACATGGAAGTTTTCACCCCAACTGTCAGAAAGATTCCATCCCGTTTGGGGAATTTTTACGGATAAAAAGAAATTGCACAACCACTAAGGACTTCATGTTACATGCAACCAAACTAACAGAACGCCTACTAGCAAGAGGATATCCCAAACGCTTGATACGCAACTCCATGAAGAGAGCGAAGTATTATAACAGAGATGTCTTGCTTAATCCAACACCGAAAAAACAAGAAGAAAAGCTTGTGTGTGTACTAAATCACTCAACTGTGAATAACAAGATAAGAAAGGTAATAAACAGCAACTGGAAGATCTTAAACACCAATGAGCAGGAAGAAAAATTATGCAAACCAACCATAGCCTTCAGACGGAACCAAAACCTACGTGACAAACTGGTACACAGCAGATGGAAAAACAGAAACACAAACAAACAGAGCACAATGGATGGGAAGCCACTCCCCAAAGGGAACCATAAATGTGGAAACTGCCACGCATGCGACCAAATTATCACAGTTGACAAATGGACATACGGCCAAAAAAAAGGACATCTAAAAGAAATGACCAACTGCAGAACCCTAAATGTTATATATCTCATCAAATGCCCGTGTGAGATAGGGTACATAGGAGAGACATCCAGAGAATTTCGCACAAGATTCTCTGAGCACAAATCTGCTGTCAGAACTCAAAAAACAAATGCACCTATGGTACCCCATTTTCTTCAATATGGCCACACAGAGAAAGACATGAGATGGCAAATTCTGGAACGTGTCAATGTACCACCAGGAAAAGAATCAACACATGTCCGCAAGAAACGCGAAACATTTTGGATACACCATCTGGACACTGTCCGACATGGACACAACGAAGAAATCTCTTGGATAGTCACATTTTAAAATTATGGATCACTTATTTCCTATATCCATCCTTCATTATCTCGGACACTCAGCCATCTTATTATGATTATACACATATTTAGCTAATGACGAGCGTCCTGTGAATCACCATAATGCTAGGAAACTATGAACCTCCACAAAGCCCAATGATCTTTTTATCTTGGCTGTTTTTTTTTTTTTAATTCTTACTATAATCAACTCTCATTGGTCAGGTTTGTGTTCCAACCTCAGCAATAGACTAACTATGGGAACCCATTCCAATATGGCCCCCTTAATTCATTACCTTTAAGTCCCTCATCTATGTCTGCCATTCGAGGCATTTCACTAGTCCACTGTTTATGTCAACTTGCACTCAGCTGCAAATAATAGCCCACCACACTCGGGAAGTATTTAAATCGAGCGCCACCATTGCCACTTTCTTTCTCAAGATAGACCCAGGAACCCCTAGATACGGCATCAGCCCTCGCAAAAGCAGGTAAGACTCCAACCGCGTAATGAAAGTACTTTTAGCGCTTATTGGAAAGCGTTTCTCCTCCCTTCTAATCTGGCGTTTTAAATCCCGCAGTATGATCACGCTATATGTAAATCACCGTGACTCTCTGAAACAGCCTCTCGGAATCATTATCAACGCATGAGAGAGCGATCTAAACATATGCTAATAACCGACAACCACACAGGGGAATGACCTACTGAGGTCCCTTTAATATTCTCTACGATGGCTCGCATGCACTAATTAAGTAACGCACAGCGAAACAGAGCATGCGCGCTAATAGTAACAACCCGACCAACATCACCCCAAGCACTTCATACTGCACAGCGGTATTGTAAACTCCTACCCTGGCCCCCTTTAACATATTATGCATATATCCCGGTATACATGGGCCAGCAGGCACTAGCGAGCCAACGCCAGCCCTTCCTTCTAGTAACTGCAAAAGCAGGTGCCCATAAGACCCACGCACTCATGCCTTTGTTGTGCATTTTCTTCGAGCAATCACCCTCCTAATTGTTAACGTAAGCAGCAATTATGCTTTCATCACAGCGCTAGTCGCCCTTAAGCTGTATATGCTCATACCAACAACCGCAATGAATTCCAATATCAAAATGCCTCTATAAACGTGATTGATTTTAATACAGGCTTCCTGATAAAATCTTGTTATCCTATCACAGATGTAGAGGCTGGTCGGTGCTAGATTTTCAACTTCGTGAAAGAAAACACTCAGGTATATTTAAATAAAATGTTTCTCTGTGCCCTTTTAGTGCATGCACGTGTTTTGTGACATTTCCTAACACTAATAGAGATACCATCTTCTCTCATGCAGTAGGATCAATAGCGCTTGCTCACATATCTGACCGCCCATTGAATCAAATCTTTGCCAACAACCTGTGGATCTTTTTTCTTGTTTGATGCGCCCTGACCTGCAAAGGTAATACGCCGCAAAAACACTTAATATCCACAGTCTTAGCCCCTTACCTAATTTTCACTCACCATTATCAACGTCTCTTATAGATCATGCCTTAGCCAGACTCGGCAGCTACAAGTATTTGACCATACACAGTCTTACCCATTAGGTAACAACACTATATCCCTCCCCCCGACCTGGGAAATTGAGCACTGTTCACTAGAAGAATAACATGAGCACACTGGGTGTTAATCTTAAGTCACCTCTCGGTTCTCTAATACCTTTCAAACCTCTCTTGTCTCTCCAATACTGAAACTCCTCTCTGCTGCATTTTCTAAATTTCACCTTACTTAGACTCTATTCTAACAAGGCTCCTTGTGCTATTTCTGAGCAGATGGTGCAAATAATTTAGAAAATACTAATCTAATGCAAAAGATGCATGAATAGGATGTCAAAGATTGTAAATATTTACGCAAATAGTATTTGTATATTTACATATGTTCTCTTTATTTTCAGAAAAGGAATAAACTGTGTAATGTCCCTGTTCTTTTAATTTGTGTAGAGATCATGCCTATATGTTACCCTGTTATGTGTTCTCCTTGGCCCTGAGGAAGGTGACATTGTCACCGAAACGTACGTCGGCCCAGCATCCACAAATCTGGATATAGTTTGGTCAAATCTACACAGACCAATTTCTAACTGGCAGAACCACTACATCTAGGTTCTTTATGTAATCTACCAAGTACACCTTTTGGGTCTCTTTGTCTCATTGTGTTTAGTTTGTTTCCCAATGTTTGTTAGGAATGTATTTTAATAATTGTTATGGTATGTATGGTATGTAAGTGTGAATGCGAGAATGTTAGGATCAAATAGATTGTTAGGGGCACTTTTTCTTCAGTTTTATTGTCTCATCTTGCACTTTTCCTAATTATACAAATTGTTTCTTGTAAGATGGTGAATTTCTGTCTAATATGCCAACTGACAAAATGAAATGTGCAGATGCATAGATATTTTCAAATCAATATAAATTATATAAAAAATAAATAAAAATATGTTTTGATAATACTTTCAAGTGTTAGCCTTCCTCTTTGACATTCTCTCCTGTGTAAAGATTGTTAGGATTTACTCCTTGTTAAAAAGCAATATAGGTCATAATTAGAGGTATTTCGCATATGTTGCTTGTTTTTGTCTCCCCCCTCTGGACCTAAAATCATTTGGGAGAACTCTCTTTCTTTGTCTGTGAGAATTAAAAGAAGTGCCACAACAGTATCTGCAAAAATTGCAACTAAAAATGGTACAAAGCAAGGCCGTGTATTTGGCCCACTACTTTTTAATCTTTATACCGCCGACTTGCCTAAAGAATTGGCAGGGTCAACTTTGGTCGCCCCAAAATTGGGCGACTACAGATCATGCAATACCCTGATGACATTATTATTATGGACCATACAAAAACAGGTCTACAAAGAGCGCTCACTGCCCCTAATACATACAATATAAAAAACAATCTTTTGATGAATGAGTCAAAAACTAAAGTCATGATTTTTGGGAAACATCGAAAAAAGAAAATCCTGTCTTGGTGAGCAGGTGGTCTACATATAGCGACCTGCACTAGCTATAATTATCTAGGAGTTTGGTTTAACGATAGAGCAAATCAAGTAGCCCATCTCAAACATCTTCAGCCCAAGGGAGCAGGGGTTAAACATAGTCTGAGGTGTTTGAATCAACATTTACACAGCCCCACAGCCAAGTCAATCTTAAGGGTCCTACTCGCCAAACTGCTCCTGGCAGTGTCTTATGGTCACCTGGCTTTCCCTGGTAAAATGGATTCCTTTCTAGGGAATTATCAAATAATGGCCTATAAGAAAATATTTTTGGCACCCCAGCATGCAAGGAGGGCGAGGCTGAGACTTGAGCTGGGCCTGGCAAGTGCAGATCTTCACTGTCTAGGAGACTCAATTAAATTCTACATCTACACTTTGCGTTTACCAGCTCAATCCATGAAAGAACAATTGCAATCAGTGTTCACGGACGAACTCGCCCCTTGGTACAGACAGCTGCACTTGGCCATTTGCACATTGAAGATTGAAATTATAAACGTCTCTAATCCAACTATTCCCCTGTCAACGTGGAAAAAAGATAAAAAGCTAAATTACTCTAGTGTCATTCGAGAGACACATTGCTCGGCTTCCCAAAAAAACACTTGTTACAGCTGTGGATGCCTCGTATATCAAGGGGAAACCTCAACCATATTTTAATTACTCTCTCCAATCACAGACTTGTAATAAAATTATTTATATGAGGCTGTTAGCCCTTCCAATTCATGATTTTAACCCGCTGTGGGCTTGGAGGAATGGTCAGCTAACATGCAGGCTCTGCAATTATCCACATGAGTCCTGGTTACATCTGCTATGTTGTTGCCCTCATCTTGCTAATGATCGCCAACGTCTACTGGTCCCAGTCTATCGGGAAAAGTTACTGAGACATTGCAGGGAAGCATCTGATTTGTGCTTCAGTAATAATTCAGCCCAAGTTCTAGCAAGGGCTAGGAAGTTTGTTAACATTATTTTAACTGCACTGCATAATGCCCAGCACTAAGAAACAGACAAATTCTAATCTTATTGCACACATGAACGTTGATGAAGGTTGACTATCAGTAATAAGCATTGTGACACTTTTGTCATTGTCTTTCATACTATTCACTTCCCTTTTGGGCTAAACGGCTAACTGTGATATATTTCCATTAACCTGAAATGCTGCTTTTGGAATTGACATGTATTTCATATTGCCAGGTTTTATAAATGTGTATGCAATTTGTAATTCTTAAATTTCATTAAGTATCAATATGATGTTTGTATGTTACGGTTTTAATTAACTGTATAATAAAAGAAGAGAGAGCTCCCCAGCTGGAACTTCATCAACATGAAACATAAAATGGCTGCTGTTGCCATGAAAAAGCCCTGAGTGAAAGGAAAGCAGCAATGGCATGACTGAAAAGGAGGAGGGTCAACACCGGATGCTATCAGAAGCATTCATTGAAATTATGCCGTCTTCATTCACAAGCTCTGAGACTTCTGCCGCATTTGGAGTTTCTTCGCTGCGATTCTGTCATCACAAAATGGCGGCCGGAGTCATGATGAAGCCGTGAGCAGACAGAAAGCGGCACTTAAAAAAAATGATAGGAGGGCAGATTCAGGAAATGCCCCCCTCTACCATCACTGCGTCTGTGCCCCTTGTCTCCGACAGTCCACTGAAGGTGAAGGCACCAAAAAGCTACCGGCATCCGCACCGACCTGAGAAGAGTCACTCAGGTGCTGCCATCTTCCTTGGGCGCTAGCCACACCCCCCTGAAAAACATCATAAAGCTGCACTGTGCAGTTAAAAGAAATCAGCCCAACCTGACCTGTTTTAGGAAACTACTAAAATCTCAGCTTTTTGTATTCCCGTATTAGTTTTAGGAATAATTTCAAATTCTGTTTTTTCAATTCCCTAGTTAGTCTTTCTTTGTCTCTAACCTTTATTTGATTTCTTATAGAGCGCCTGAATCACCCCCTCAGGGGTATCTCCGCGCTGTCTGATTGATGCTACCAGTCACATATAGAAAGTGTTAGAACAGTGGGGTTTTAAGGTGTTTTCTAAACTGTAGGTAATCCGGAAAGAGTCGGAGGTGCACTGGTAGTGCATTCCAGAGGGTTGGGGCTACATAGGAGAAAGCTTTCCCTCCCAGGCACTCTTTCCTATGACGAGGAGTGACAAGGAGAGTTTTGGATCTTGAACGGAGGGATTGGGTCGGCAGGTAGTTAGTCAATTTCTTTGTTAAGTAGCTGGGGCATTTTCAATTCAAGGATTTGTGCACAATGCAACAAATCTTAAACTGAATTCACATTTGTATTGGCAGCCAGTGTAACTGTCGCAAAAGGGGCAAAGAAGTAGTTTGTGGGGGGCAATTGGCTACCAAACGGGCTGCGGTGTTCTGAACTACTTGCAGCCTATTTAAAGATGCTTCATTTGCTGAAATCATAAGAGAGTTACAGTAATCTAGCCAGCTTAACACTAACGCCTTGATGAGAGTTTTTCGCATGTGTAGAGGCAGAAAGGGAAATACCTTCCTTAGAAGCCCCAACACATAAAAACATGACCCTACCGTAGATGTTGCGTGCTCTTTCATACTCAACTTTGGTCCAAGCGAACCCCCAGGTTTTTTGCTACTAATTTAGGCGTGGGAGCGGTGCCCATTTTGTCTGGCCACCACCACGGAGACTACCTCAACATTGCCTCGCCAAACTGTATTATCTCAGTTTTTCCTGCATTGAGCTGGAGAAAATTATTTTGCATCCATCTTTCAATGGAGCGCATGCCCTCTGCGAAGATTATCTGGGCATTAGGATTGTTCCAATCAAATGTGAACAGAAGCTGGGTGTCATCAGCATAGGACATAGGGACAAAGCCTAAGTTCTTTAGCAGTCTTGCTAAGGGGGCAACATTAGTGTTGAATATTGTGGGACTCAAACATGAGCCCTGCGGCACTCCCTTAGTCAATTGTGTGGTTTTGGAACGGAACAGTCCCAGATTTAGAGTTTGAGTTCTATCAGACAGAAAACTTGTCATCCATTTCAAAGCACTCCCATGGATGCCGATTTCCCCAAGCCTCCTGAGCAAGGTCTGAAGAGAGATGGTATTGAAGGCTGCCGTTAAGTCAAGGAACACCAGCAGTACCGCTTGTCCATTGTCTAGGGACATTCTGATGTTATCGGTAACTTCAATCAAGGCAGTCTCCGTACTGTGTCTGGGTCGAAAGCCCGACTGAGATGCATCAAGGCAGTTAGAAACGTCGGCAAAATCAGACAAAAGCATATTCACGTGCTTTCTAGTACCTTGCTCAAGAGTGGTAATAACAAAATGGGACGGTAGTTGGATAGATCGTCCTTGAGGGTTTGGGGGTTTTTCTGGATGGGAATTATCTGTGCCGCCTTCCATGCGATAGGGAGAGTGCCCTTTTCAAAAGAACAATTTAGAATAGAGCAAATAGTTGCAGCAAGTTTTTTGGCTAGCAGTGAGGTGATCTTAGCAGGGATGATGTCCAGCGGAGAGCCTGATTTTATTGTTTTAAGTAAAGTCTCCACTTCTTCGGGTTTGAATGCCGCAAATGTATCTAGCCTCTGTGTGTTATCTATACTTGTATGTAGGTCGGCTGTAGGTTCGAATTGCGGGCTTCCAGCTGCTGTAATTTTATTATAAATGAATTCAATTTTTTGAGTGAAATGTGTGGCTAATTTATCACAAATAGCTTGGGAGTGAGTTTCTACTTTGTCACATGCCTTAGGGTTAGTAAAAGTTTTCAAAATCTGGTCAATGGTTTTGGGTGCATTCCCTGTCTGTTCAAGTTCTTGCACTATCTGGGTTCTGCGAGTGTGTTTAATGTTTTTATGGTATTGCACCATTGCTAGTTTATATCTTTCCTTATCCTTTGGGAGATGTGTTGTACTCCATAGCGTTCTAATTTTTTACAGCTACTCTTTTCTGTTCGAAGATTAGAAGAGAACCAGGCTGACTGAGGACGTCTGGCTACGTTAGTGCATTTTTTCAACAGGACCAGACGGTCGATGGTAGTTTTAATATTAGAATTTAAACAAGCTATACGTTCCTCACATTACCTGTTTCAGAGTTATGAGAGCAAAAAAAAGTTTTTTCAAAATCCTCCGGCATGAGTTTGAACTATTGTCGACGCTACCTAGTAGGGTTAGTAAGAGGAGTGTTAGATTTCCCTGGGCTTTTAATGTAGAATTCTACAAGTGAGTGGTCTGTCCAGGTAAGTGGGGAAGTGGCACCGCAGATGATATTAGGGGAGTTGGAGAATATAATATCTAACATGTGTCCCACTAAGTGAGTTGGTCCACTTTTGATCTTGCTCAATTCCAATGAGGTTAGATCTGCCAGAAAGCTAGCTGTATCTTGTTTAGTGGAATTTTCACTGTGGATATTAAAATCTCTAAAAGCACAAAGTCTCTAGTAGAAATCACATGTGGTATGATAAATTCCATGAATTGAAGTGAAAAGCTGGAGAAGGGCTCCGTAGGTCGATAGACCAGAGCACCCTTCCAACTATATTGGTGGGGCAGATCAATTCTTAAAACCAGGATTTCAAAAGTGTCACTGCTAAGTTGGTCGAGTATAGACATTTTAATGGACTCTTTATGAACAATAGCAATGCCCCCACCCCGTTCTGGACTCTCTGTCCAATTTTTGGATCCAATATACTTCAGGGAGGGCCATAGCAATAGATGGATTTGAGCTGGGTTTTATCCAGGTTTCTGTTGTAAATAAATAGTCCAAGGAGTAGGCCAGGTGGTAGTTCCAAGTAGTTCCTTTATTAGTTTCAGTTATAGTTGTAGAAGATGAAGGTAGGATGGTAAATAGGATAGAAGTAAAGATGTACAGCCCCACCAGGAGCAGTCTCCCTCTGCTCAGCCTCTCATCCTCCAACTGACGCTCTCCACTAGTCCACACACCAACATTCCATGACATCATACATTAATCTCCTGCCATGCAGGCTGAACAGAGAGAGCATTGATGCGAAGAAAGAAGAGGGGAATTAACCATTACAACATATCCTCTCTCTTCACAACAAACGGGAATAGAAGAATAAGAAGTAAAGAAACAGAAGGAATACAAAGTCATTGCAACAATGGAATGCAATAATGCGATGATATAAAATGGAACATAGTGCAATAATGCAAAACAATGAAAAGCAATGTAATAATAATGAAAATGCAAGCAATGAATGCACAATGAAATATAAGCAACTTAATGGCACGCACACCATCCCCATTTCTCTCAAAGGAAGGCAAAACAAGACCTGTGCCACGAAAATAGCCACACTGAAAGAGACAATACGTCACAAGCAAAAGAAAGAAGAAGAGAAACGCACGCACAATATAAGTGCTCGCCTATGTGTAAAAGATCCAATCATCGGCAACAAAAGAAAGATGGATAAACAAGAGCCGTTAAGTAAACAGCGAACCAGCGCTGAAACTTGACTGGACCATAACCAGAATGTATAAAAATGCATGCGTGACAACAAGTACTCAACAAAGAAGACACCAATGGGAAGAAAAAAAAATACACCTCACATAAATAACAAGTAACGGGATACACTCACCCGTAATCAAAATACCGGGATACACTCACCCGTAATCAAAATACCGGGATACACTCACCCGTGATAATAGTAAATTACAGGATACCCTCACCTGTGTAAATATGCACTAACTCGTAAATAATATCATTCAAGCAATGAGATACACTCACCCAAACATTCAAGCAATGAGATACACTCACCCTAAAATACCAGAAATACACTGTGCGCACAGGAACTCAAGAAATACAGAATAGCACAGTAACTAGTGTAACATGTCTCACCTCATGTGCACTTACTTAAAATGCACGAATATCAACACTTTAATAAAATACAAGTTAAAATAATGTAATGCAAAACTAAATCATGCCAAAAGATGGCAAACTCAACCTACTTTAAATAACATTTAAACTCTGCTAAAAGTTAAATACCATGACCCCACTTTGAACCGAACATTTCTTAACAGCTAAGCAAAGTGATAGCATAAATAAGAA
This sequence comes from Lissotriton vulgaris, assembly GCF_964263255.1. Lineage (NCBI taxonomy): Eukaryota > Metazoa > Chordata > Amphibia > Caudata > Salamandridae > Lissotriton > Lissotriton vulgaris. The sequence continues at coordinate 68,231,362 of NC_141686.1, read as the reverse complement.
ACTGGAAGTCCAAACAAAATAAAACATCATATAGACAAAAGAATAAATTAAAATAATAAAACGTAGTCACCGTAGTCTGGGGTCGATGGAAGACTGAGGCAATGAGTGTGTTTCAAGTTAACTGGAAGTCCAGAAACAAAGATGTAACTCCCAGCATTTCAAAAAGCCTTCATCAAACACATCCACAGAGAGGGAACAGTTCTCACGAAGACACGCACTGCAACGGAATCTGACGAAATCAAGTTGACAAGCTTGACGCTCCATAGTTACGATGTTCCCCATAACTTTATTGACAATCAACGTAAAAAAAAAATGGTAGGCAAAGCATGGACACCGTAATCCAAAGATGGCGGCACGTTGAAATGAAGGGTGCCGGATGGCTTACATCAGGTGCGTGCTTCCCTCTCGCTGCAGAGTAAAGTGACGTCACAGAAGAGTTTGATATCAGCAGCAGACGAAGGCATCACAGAAGAGAGGCACGCGGCGCACAGGCAATCCAAATGCCAAAGATCAAGTATGTTACACGCGCTGATGCTTGCTCGAGGCACTGATTTGAATGATGTGGCTCGAGGTGCCAATTGAATGTTGCAGTAACAGTAAAATGCCACCGATCACCAAAAGAAAAAGAAATATCAAAAACTCACCCAGGCTGTGAAGACTTTGTTTGTGTGTGTGTATCAAAACACCTTGTACTCGCTCTCGCTGTGGAACTGAGTATCCCACGTCGAGTTTTTTAAAAATCACCAGCAGTCTCTGTAGGGCTTCGCAAATACAGGTATAAATGTCCCACACTGGTTGAGTATTGATAAGCACTGTGACAGTCACATCTGGTCACAGGTTAGAAAAGAAGAATCTGGCAGGGTTGTTTAAGGCTGGCCGGTGTGAAAGGCCACTGGTGGGGCAGAAGCTGCCAATTCCATTAGAAAGTACTTAAATATTCATGTATATGCTTAAAGTTTGTAATAAGTACGTTGCAGATCCTTTAGTAGATTCTTTAGTTGATGTTTCAATGTTCCTTGTAGAAGATATAAGTAGGTTCAAGAGTCCAAACGTCGCCAAAATGTTGTGAATAAATAGTCCAAGGAGTAGGCCAGGTAGTAGTTCCAAGTAGTTCCTTTATTAGTTTCAGTTATAGTTGTAGAAGATGAAGGTAGGATGGTAAATAGGATAGAAGTAAAGATGTACAGCCCCACCAGGAGCAGTCTCCCTCTGCTCAGCCTCTCAACCTCCAACTGACGCTCTCCACTAGTCCACACACCAACATTCCATGACATCATACATTAATCTCCTGCCATGCAGGCTGAACAGAGAGAGCATTGATGTGAAGAAAGAAGAGGGGAATTAACCATTACAACAGTTTCCATTAGGAACCCAATGTCAGGGAGTTTAGACGAGAGCAGATCCCATATTTCTGTAGAATGTTTTGGTAGAGATCTTACGTTACATAATAAGCAGTTCCAGTTTTGAGATTCCAAGGAGTTCAGGCGAGGGGTCTGTATGATCTAGGTAGTAACGTTGACCGTTACTTCCACCCAACGTTCCCTTAAAGCTGTATGTAGCAGGTTTCATGCCTTGAAAGCAGCATGTTCTACATGTAAAGGGGCCTTCAAGTATCAAGCATGGTATAGTATTAGGTGGCTGAGAGCAATTAGCTAAGTCATTTTTCCTGTATCTTAGCAGTTCTTGCCTGGTATATATATCACCCAGTCTTTTTCCCCCTTTCTGCTGTGGGTCGCGCAGGGGTCCTGGCTCCTGGCGATGTCCAGGAGCTGACAGGCGGAGACGGGCTTGCCTTAAGCCTTGCATACGCTAGCGCTAAAACACCCTCCTGCATTTGCACGCTTTATCAATAATATCAATACGAGGATACACTGAGGGGGCCCTCTCATTCACTCACCTTGCTCCTGGTACTCCGTCCTGGGTGTTCAGGTACAAGGCCCAAGTAAAATATTGTTTATGTAGACGCAATCTCACAATCTTTCTGGCATTTTGCATTACATTTTGTTACACAAAACGCTCAAGCCTACTCAATTTCACCATGATGCGTAATTTAGTACAGGTAAAAATCCAATCATGGTACAGCGTCCCCCCACTTTTTTTTTAGGACTTGTACCCTGCTGCACTGCCTATCTTTTGTTAGGCTACCTTTTTCTGCGATCATAGGGTACCCTGCAGGGGGCTGAGGGGCTCCTGCACGTGGGATTTACTACAGGGTCACAAGGCTGGCTTTATTTTTTTAGAACAATTTCCTCGTTCCACCTACGTCGAACATATTTACATAAGCAAGGGCAATACATCATGTTGACGTATAGTCTATAGGGACAAACGTGAACGTTTCCAAACAGCCATGTTCCACCCTGCTCTTGAATATAGAACTGCACAGTTGGCAACTTGTCTAGGCACAAGAACGGTGTTGTGCGGGAACTTGAACGGGATGACGTGTGCTTATGTGGACCTTCACGGTACAGGGCAGGTAATGCCTGGTGGGCACACAATCTTGGCTTCCTCCTAGAGTTTGACAGATGCCTGAAGGGCTTGTAACCTGTAAAAGCTGGAATATGTGTTTTATTCTGGTGCACACGCTCTACCGCTCGCAAAAACTACTTTTTGTTTGCATCACTAGACCTGTACATTGCTTGGGGCAAGGATATTACAATGTTTCTTTTTTTTCTTTATTAATTATGCATAGGCGATGCACGAAGTGTTTCGAAGGATTTGGTGCCTCAACATTTGGTGACCTTCTGACACATGTTTGTAGGGGTTGGAATTGATTTTTGTGTTTTAATATTAATAGTGGTTCACAGATTCCCAGCATGCCCAATGGGAGGCGCATAAACCAGCTTCGTGAGGGAATATTTGAAAGCCGAGGCCGGGAGAGTGACAGAGGTGGTGGGCCGTTAGACTCTGAGGGGAGGTCTCTGGAGGTGGGACATGGGGGTTCAGTTGTTCATATTTATTAGTGGGACCTTTTGTTGTGTGTTATATCACATTAGCACAGACCTGTATCTTTAAAGCGGCCTTTTCTCGCTTAGCCTGGCACCGTCTTGCCCGAGGAAAGCGTTGGCACAGAGATCACTTTCTAATTTTGGAGAGTAAACACACGTCATGTGTCTATTTCTGCTTCTACCGGCACACCACACTTGGGCAGAAAACGAAAGCGGGAATCCCGTTTCCAGTGGTAGAACGGGCACACCCCTCCTTACTGTAAGGAAGAAGGCAGCCACTGTGGCACTGGCGGTGAGGAAGTCAAACAGCACGCGCACAGCAGAGACGCCCCTCGCCCAATGTGTCTTCTCTTTATAAATTTCGACTTCATTACCAGCTGGGCCGAGGGCTATGTTTATTCCTATTAAATTAACAGAAATGCTTGGGTGTACATCAAGGGCTGCCGTTCTCTCCTCAGACTCTTCCTGTCGGATGCTGAGGAGCAACAGGGAGCGCACAGGGGGGAAACTACAAGCAGGAAAATAGGAGCCCAGTCAAAGAAAAGTCTCCTGGCTACCCCCAAATAATGCCCAGGAGTGTCACCACAAGGACGATGACACCCCCTAAGAAAGCCGAAAAGGTTTTGGCCTCAGGCTGCCACTGTTTAATGCTCCGAGTTGGAGAGATAGGAGGCCAGCACCACAGCAGAGCCAGATGGCATTGTCTCAGGCCCAAAAGGACAACACTCTTTATAACCCCAAAGTTAAACCCTGCCAGCCTGTGTGATTCGCCGGTGGAGCTGGTGAATTCTACTGCCAAACTCACTTTCCTGGTTCAAGAGAAAGTCCTCCTTAACCTTGGGGAGAGTAGTTGGCCTAACGGCTTGGGCGGTCGATCTCGAATCTGGGGAACCGGGTTCGAGACTCGCCAATGCCGCTGAACATCGTGTGATTCTGGGCAAAACACTAACAGCCTGATTCATCATACTCCCGTTTTGCGAGCCCCTAATAGCGATTCATAGCGAATCGCTATTAAGGACTCGCAAAACGGGATTCATGTAGGAATATGCAAAAAAAATGCGATTCCTACTAATTCCTTATTTGCGATTAGCAAATTGCTAATCGCAAATAAGGAATAACTCCCCATTCATTCCTATGGGCCAAAAGGCCCATAGGATTGAATGGGGAGTATTCCTTATTTGCGATTAGCAATTAGCTAATCGCAAATAAGATAGCGATTGAAAGGGTGCCAGGGGCGTCCAAAGGACACCCTGTAGCTCCCCTTAAATGCTAATATGAACAGGGGTTGCGCACACACATGCCCAAAGGACATGTGTGTGTGCAACATGCAACTCAGAAAAATGCTTTTAAAAGCATTTTTCGGAGTTATCGCTATTTACCACGAGGTTTGACCTCGCGGTAAATAGCGGCCCGAAATTGCGATTTCGCAATTTTTAAATGGATGATGAATTGCATTTAAGGAATCTCAAATAGAGATTCCTTAAATGTAATCCATCGCAAATTTGCGAAAACGCAATTACCGATTTTTGCATTTGGGATGATGAATCCCAAACGCAAAAATCTCACTCGCAAAGGGCCAGATTCTCAGAATCTGGCCCTTTGCGAGCCGAATTCAGCTTCATGAATTAGGCTGTTAACCCCAGATTCATCAAACCCAAATTCTGCGATTTCTAAATAGCGAGAAATACCGAATCGCAATTTAGAAATCGCAGAATGGGATTCATGAACAAATGCGAATAAAAAAAACGAATCGCAATCGGCTGCAATTGTCAATTGCGATTTTGCGAAAATCTCATAAAATTCACAGAACCGGCCATTTCCCATGTTGAAATTGCAATCTCTCAATTACCGAAATCGCAAAAACGGGGTGTCGCATTTTGAGCACAGTGATGACATCACAACCAGGAAGCAGGCAGTTCCCTCCCTCATTCTGCATACTGAGCCTGAAGTGGAAGCAGCACTGTCCAGAGCTCCACTCCAAACCACCTCCAGCTGAAAATCAGGAGACACCCCACTGCAGAAAATGTCCCAGGAAGCAGCAGGCAGCAGTTCCTCAGGAAGGAAACGAAAAATCAAATTCTCAGTGCAAGAATTGGAATACCTAATTGAGGAAGTGAGCAAAGACCATGACCGGCTCTTTGGGAAGGACTCAAGGAGGGTGACTGAGGCGGACAAAAGACGCATTTGGATGCGCATCCGCGCCAAAGTAAATTCCATGGGAGTTACCCAGCGCTCCATAGATGATTTAAAGAAGAGGTGGTACGACCTCAGAGGGCGTGCCAAGGAGAGGATTGCAGAGAGGCTGGGGGAGCGTGTCGCAACAGGAGGAGAGCCCACTGTACCACCCAACACCCCACTGGAGGACCTCATGGAGGACACCCTGAGTCCCGAGGCATGCGTGGGGGTAACCCGGCTGGACTCCTCCCAACCCACTCAAGAATCCCAAGGTAAGTGCCATGCGACTGCGACCCTGTCCCCTAACAATGGTTAGGGGACAAATGCTAATATGAACAGGGGTTGCGCACACACATGTCCAAAGGACATGTGTGTGTGCAACATGCAACTCAGAAAAATGCTTTTAAAAGCATTTTTCTGAGTTATCGCTATTTACCACGAGGTTTGACCTCGCGGTGAATAGCGGCCCGAAATTGCGATTTCGCAATTTTTAAATGGATGATGAATTGCATTTAAGGAATCTCAAATAGAGATTCCTTATATGTAATCCATCGCAAATTTGCGAAAACGCAATTACCGATTTTTGCATTTGGGATGATGAATCCCAAATGCGAAAATCTCACTCGCAAAGGGCCAGATTCTCAGAATCTGGCCCTTTGCGAGCCGAATTCAGCTTCATGAATTAGGCTGTTAACCCCAGATTCATCAAACCCAAATTCTGCGATTTCTAAATAGCGAGAAATACCGAATCGCAATTTAGAAATCGCAGAATGGGATTCATGAACAAATGCGAATAAAAAAACCGAATCGCAATCGGCTGCAATTGCCAATTGCGATTTTGCGAAAATCGCATAAAATTCACAGAACCGGCCATTTCCCATGTTGAAATTGCAATCTCTCAATTTCTGAAATCACAAAAACGGGGTGTCGCATTTTGAGCACAGTGATGACATCACAACCAGGAAGCAGGCTATTCCCTCCCTCATTCTGCATACTGAGCCTGAAGTGGAAGCAGCACTGTCCAGAGCTCCACTCCAAACTACCTCCAGCTGAAAATCAGGAGACACCCCACTGCAGAAAATGTCCCAGGAAGCAGCAGGCAGCAGTTCCTCAGGAAGGAAACGAAAAATCAAATTCTCAGAGCAAGAATTGGAATACCTAATTGAGGGAGTGAGCAAAGACCATGACCGGCTCTTTGGGAAGGACTCAAGGAGGGTGACTGAGGCGGACAAAAGACGCATTTGGATGCGCATCCGCGCCAAAGTAAATTCCATGGGAGTTACCCAGCGCTCCATAGATGATTTAAAGAAGAGGTGGAACGACCTCAGAGGGCGTGCCAAGGAGAGGATTGCAGAGAGGCTGGGGGAGCGTGTCGCAACAGGAGGAGGAGAGCCCACTGTACCACCCAACACCCCACTGGAGGACCTCATGGAGGACACCCTGAATCCCGAGGCATGCGTGGGGGTAACCCGGCTGGACTCCTCCCAACCCACTCAAGAATCCCAAGGTAAGTGCCATGCGACTGCGACCCTGTCCCCTAACAATGGCCATGACCCCAGAGCTACCCATTAGAAACCCCAGTCATGCAGCCCATGCAAACCAGAAAAGCCCTATTGCATTGTGGGACATGTAGTCTGACCACAATTTCCATCTAGCCCCATACAGCCAGACCTGTCCAGTGAGAGTCAATCCTAAAGCCAGTCAGGAAATGCTAGCCTGCATGCATGTAGCAACTTTACATGTGCAAGATACATGTAATTAATCAACGTCCACTTTACATCACAGGTGGCGCTGAAGAACCCAGCACTGATAGTGAGGCCCTGCAAATAGATGACAATCCTGAGGACACAGAGAGAGACGTCCATCCTGCCCCTCAACCAGGACCATCAGGGCAAGCAGCAGCACCATCAGTAGTACCACCACTTGCCCCTGTGGACAGAGCCACCTCAGCAACAACAGGCACACCACAACCGCATCGTGTGACACCCATGCCAGTGGCACTGGCAACAACAGCTGCAGCATGGAAACAAACACAGCGCACAGCCACTGTGAGAACACAGTCCAGCGGACTGGTGAGGGAGCCGTGCAACAGAACACCACGTGCAGGCAGGGGGGTGAATGTGCGGGTACCTGGCCTGTCAATTGAGCGCCGTATGCTCCGCATACACCAGAAGCAGGCACGTCATCTTGCAGCCATTCACCTGCAGCTGCACAAGATTGCAAGCAATGTGGGACAGCTGTCTGTCAGAATGGAGAGGATGACCGCTGCAGTGGAGGCAAACAACCAGGCCATGTTGAGCCAGCGGGACGTCAACCGGCAGCGCCACCGCCAGCAGCTGACCCGCCTGTCTGCGTACACGCGCTCGAACCACATCATAGGGAATGCCACCTCCCAACTCTCATGACGCTCGTTGGCCATGCAAATTCAAACGGTGCAATGCTGCCAGGATGTCGCTAGGGCACTGGAGCAAGTCGCCACTGCAGTGCAGGGTCTGCAGGCGACTGGCCATGGCCATGCAGGTGGGGGGATGACACAAATGAGGCCAATTCAAGCCACCGCAGCCAATCGTTGCCACTGGTGACAGTACCCCGCCGCAGCACCAGGCCCACTGCTGCCTCACGGGCAAATGCTGAGGAAGAGGTGGAAAGGCGACTTGGAGCGTCCGCCCGGAGGCGCCATAGACAATTTATTTTGTACCATGCAGGGCCATACTGATGAGACAAGCATGCCCTCGTCACATACATGGGGATGTATGACATGTCACTGTAAGAAACAATGACACATTATTGTGAAGAAAACAATATTATATTTTCAGTACCAGTTCATCTGACCCATGTCATTATTTCAATTGTCATGCATGAGTGAAGTGTTGGGTGAGGGGAGTGGGTGTACTAGAAACAGTTAATTGTGATTTGGTTGCGGCGCCTGTGTCCTTCAGCAGGATTCTCCCCACGTGCATGACGCACATGTGCAGGTTGGCGGTTGTCCTCTTCCGACTCACTGCCAGAGATCTCTACAGGTATCCTGCGCTTGGTACCAATGTTGTGGAGTATTGCACACACGGCCACGATGCCGCAGCAGACCTCAGGCTCGTATTTGAGGGCCCCACCAGTCTTGTGAAGTATGCGGAATCGGCTCTTCAAAAGGCCAAATGTCCTCTCAATGCAATTTCTTGTGCGTATGTGTGCAGCATTGTAACGCCGTTGCTGTGGTGTGGCAGGGTTGAGGTATGGGGTGAGGAGGTACTCACGGAAACCGTAGGCGCTGTCACCTGAATGAAAGGAGCAGAGGGTGAGTGCCTGTTATGCGCAGATACATGGTCACAATGTAGTATTTGGTGGAATGTGTACTTACATAGTAGGTGTCCTTCGCCAAAGTCTCCCCTGCCCAGTCGTGTGTGCATGCCGCTGTGCCGGAATGTGAAGGAGTCATGTGTGCTTCCTGGGTATTGTGCCACTATGTCCGTGATGATTGTCTTAGCGTTGCACACCATCTGGATATTCAGGGAGTGGTAGGACTTGCGGTTCTGGTACATGTATTCTGTTTGTGCAGGTGGGCAGATGTGGATTAGGGTACATTCAATGCATCCTATTACAGGTGGGAATTGCGCAATGTTGTAAAAATGAAGCTTGGTTTGATTCAAGTCCTGTTGGGTGGTCGGGAATGTAATGTAATGGTGTAGCCGGGTCAGCATTGCCTCCAGGAAACTCCGTAGGCAGTGGGACATGGTGCTCTGGGAGATCCCCCCTGCAACGGCAACTACCCCCTTGAAGCTTCCTGACGCCAGGAGGTTCAGGCTGCACAAAACCTGGATATGGGTGGGCACAGTATTGGTCCTCCTTGTTGGGTGCGGCATCAGGGGGTCTAGGTCACGGATCAGCTTAGTGATCATTGCCCCATTCAGGCGGTACTTGGAGTAGATTTGCTCCGCAGTTTGGCCCAGAAGGGTGATCCGCTGGCGGAATATTCGCTCCTGGATTTTGCATCTGTTCCTTGCTGCAGCCTGGAGCCTTCGCCGCCTGACCACCATATAGAGTCCTGGCATTGTGAGAGTCCTCATGCTCGTACTGTGTCTCCTTACGTGTGTTTGGTCTGCACCTGTGGCTAGTTGAATTTTTTTTTAAATAAAAAATTTCTTCATGTTTACCACCTGGTTTGGGTTCTCCTTAAATTGCGTGTCGCAAATAGCGATTTTCTGATTTTTCGCAATTTGCGATTTTTCATGAATTGCGTTAGCAATTATTTTGCGAGTTCGCAAAATATTTTGCAGAACCCATGGATTCTCGCTAAATCCGATTCACTATAGGGGTTCCTCCTAGATTCTGCAAATTATTTAGCGATTTTGCAGAATTTGTTTTGCGAATTCGCAATTTTGTACTTTTTCTAATCATGAATTGCTTTTCTTTTGATTGCGATCGCAATAGCTAATTCGCAGCTATTGCGATCGCAATTTTGGATGATGAATCTGGCTGTTAATCTCCCCGTGCCTAAGAACATGAACGGTTGTCGGTCTATAAATGGTGCAATGTAAAGCGCTCTACATCCCACTTCCCTCTTAGAAATTGTCCTTAGAAAGGCCAAAGCCTCACAAAGTGGCCTCTTGATGTACTGCGTTCCCTTTCCACTGCAAGACCAAGAGGTTCTGTCCCACAAAGTTCGAGTAAGAGTGGGCTGGTGGACATTATCTTTAGGGAACTAAAGAGTCGGATAGTGCCTTGTTAAAGTAGGGCACCAGAAGTTTCCTGATGTAACAAAATAGGACCTGTTAGGGCTACCTGATTCCTAAATAGATAAGTACGCTCTAGATTAGATGGCGCTCGATGTTGAGCACATTCCTGTGCTGGTGATCAGAAAGTGCACATAAGGCCACTGAGTCTTCCTCCAGCTGTCTGCTTTATATTATGTACAATGTAAAGCTTCTGAGACCATGCTTTCGACTTTTCATGGACATGCGCAAAGTGTCACCATAGCGAAACCATACTGTGAAAATCCATTCATTTGGAATCTCTCCGAAATCATGTTTTCTGATCACAGGCAGGTGCTTTTTGTTCTCTGAAGCAGTCTCCTGTCAAGAGGAGGAGACGCCTTCTTTTGCGCCGTCTCGTTTATTGCATGTCTCTGCTTTGATAAAGCGATGCCTTGACATCTCTTTGTTTACATCGGGGAGAGAAAGTCAATGCACAGCCTCCAAAATCAACAAGGACAAGAACGACAGAGGGAAAATAAAAAATAAATATAGTACCTCAATCACGGTGTGATCAGGAGAAATCCAGCAATCAAGCTGAAGCTATCAGTACTTGGTCCATGCTCCAGGTTAAAGAAGAGGAAGTGAAGCTGGTATACACTGGCCAATTAGAAGGCAGCAAATAGGAGAAACACTGATGCCAACAAATGGTAAGCAATGGTGAGCTTCAAGCCTCTTATATACAATATCTCTCGCACGCAACAGCACATATAGTGCATGCGCTGTCACAAGTGAGATCTAATAATGCCTACATCAAAAGGCTTCTAGTTATTGGACTTGCACTATTACAAGTCAGGTCACAACTTGCTATACAGCAAAAATTAGGTCAGGTAACGGTTGCCAAATAAAACCTTGTCACATGATATCCAGCATACAACCAAATCTTAAGCTTCAGGAAAAAGAAAACCAATATCTTATTTGTATGTTTAGACAGGTTTTAGACCAGTGCCAAAAGACTGTTATAAGGTGGTGGGCACTACATATATTCTGGCACTCATTCACTCACTAAGCGCCAGCATTCAGCTTTCCAAACCACCACATTCTTCTAAGTTTCCCACTGTCCTGGGACCATTTCCTGTAGACATAGGATTTCCAGTAAAGGTTAAGCACTACTAGCCATTGCAGTTGCAGGACCATACCATGTAAGGATGAGGTACCGCTGCAACTTGGGAAGATGTGACAAATTTGCATGCTGCTTATAAGCCTAAGAGGATTTCTCATGCTCTGGGTATCTAATAATTAACAACTTGGATAGTTCTGACAGATATCCCAGTTTCAGAGGGGACAACAATGTCTACTCTTGGTCAAACATCACTTTGTAACACACTCTGTGAGGAAATGGTGTGTGTTATATGGTGTTTTTGTGCAACCTTACTGTGTAATACAGTTACCAGCCCATTTGGGGCCAGTAGTTTTGTTTATCAAACCTTCAGCTCAAACCTGAGTAGCTGTGGCTCTGAGCAAAGAGGCTTATGAATAGGAAAGAGTGTAAAGAATTTAAACAGCACCAAAACAAGTAAAGAAGAAATATCCAACACCAATTTATAAAAACAGACTGTATTTTTATTTTTTTTAGACACCACAATAAAAAAAATCCACCACAGGGTTCCAGAGATATAGAACTTACGAGGTCTAGTAAACTAAAGAATTTCACTCAACTGTGAACAAGCACTGGCAAATTCAACAAATTTGACACTTAAAAATGTTTTCACTAAAAAGCTGGGTTAGTTATTATGCGTTCACTTAGAATCACTTTAGGCAACCAACTCTAGTGGGGAGCCAGTCAGGGAGACCAGTAAGGTCCTCAGAAACAGTTACCTCAAAGGTAGACTCAATCCTCAATTAGTTCCAGGCACTTTTATCTGTTGCAATGATTTCCTTTGAAAGCGGTGCTGAATCAAGGGATGCAGGATGCCGAGGAACCTCAAGAATGCTGTGGATGCAATGCAGTCAATGGTGGTTTTCCTGTGGCCATTCCTTAGTCCACGAAGGAGTTGAGGTGGTCCTGAACAAAGGGTCGACGTCCCTCAAACTCCTCTTTTTTCTGGTAGAAGTCCAGTCACCATTGGGCTACCAGTTGCCCAGTATTGTGGTCACAGCCAAGTCCTTCACTGGGTGATAACTTGGGTTTTGGGCAGCCAACAACTCTCCCAGGCTCAGACGGTTTCGGTTTCAAAGCTTTTATTCGATTTGTGAACAAATCATACAAGCAAAACATGAAATCAGTTCATTACATTAAAAATTTTAGAAAATACAAAATTTATACGGAAATCTGGGAAAATTCATGTAAAGATAGGACACATACTAGCACGCGTTTTATATTGGATCATAATTAAGAAAAACACATAAAAGTGGCAAAAGGAATAGAAGTTGACAGTTAAAATCGTACAGACAGGAGTAAATAAATTTGCACAAAATATTAATCCTGGCAGCTGTACGTTGAACAACAAACCCCCGCCTAATCATGGGACATAAAAATTTCATTTTAAAATTTGTTGATACAAGAAAAGAAAAACATGTACAGACAGGGTTAAAGATGTATTGAACACTACCAAAAAAGTGCTCACCCTGGCAACTGTACGTTTTGAAAAGTTCAGACAGGAATATGAAAATCATGGCAACACAATACTTTTCCTGGCAGCTGTACATTTCAAAATATGGATTGCAACAAAAAAACATATGTCCACGTTTTCTAAAGCTGATAATAACACAAGGGCATTCTTAAAAGACCGTATATTGTATTTAATAAATATAGGTTTCAAGTACCTTAATCTTAGAAAATGATAAAATTTACAAAAAAGTAGGAAATGGCAGCAACTCTGGCGTGAAACATTGTCACAAGGGCAGGGGGTGTCAGATTTCTGTTTCTGTACTGGGAACGCAACAAGATGGTGTGCAATGCCCAACCTGACGCGAGTTAAAACATATTGATGAGATGGGCGGCTGACATGTAGGAGATATGCTTGAAACCCCGATGGCAAGTTTAGTTCTCTATAGAACTTTACGGTAGTTAACTTGCCATATGCCTCATCTCGCCCTTTCTTTTTATACATCAAGAAAGTTTGTTTAATCTCTTTTTTGGGTATTTCTACCGCTAGTTCGGGGTCAGTAAGAACGTCAATATCAAACAGAGTCTTAAACCAAAAATTAATATATTTCAGCCAAAGAATACGTAAAGAAAAGTCCAGGCCTATACAATCAAGAATAATTTCTTGAGTGAATCGAGTTTCGGGCTTAGCCCAAATAGAACGCCACAATAAGAGTGGACGAACGGCTGCTAAGTCCGAGATAAACTCGACCCCAACCTCGTCATGAATTAATTGGATGGAGGCGGAGTGGGGAACACATAGCACTTTTCTTAGGAACTTGTTCTCCTCTTTTTGGAGGAGGGTGCCATCTGTGTGGCCCCACACTCCAGCCCCATACAATGCCGAGGGAACACAACGAATATTGTAGATGTTAATCATGTCACGGATACTTCTCGAACCGAGCTTAAAAGAGAAGCGGAAAACACTACTGGTGCAACGAGTCATTTTCAACCTAGCATTTTCAAGCTCTGATTTCCAGGATCCATCACTGGCATAGGTGATTCCTAAATAACAGAATGTTTTAACTTGTAACATTTTATCGCTGTCTAGATAGAAATTGGACTTTAGTTTATTGACTGACTCACCGCACAACATAACATAGGTCTTAGATTTGTTTACACAGAGTCTCCTTTTTTGTATAAACAACATAAAACCATCAATAAGGCGTTGTAAGCCTATCTGAGTGCGTGATAAAAGTACCGCGTCATCCGCATAAAGTAAGATTGAGACAGAATTGCCTCCAATCTGCGGGGCATCTGCTGATATGATGGCCAAGGTGCGATCTACACAGTTAATGAAAAGTGAAAATAAAAGAGGAGCTAGTACGCATCCTTGACGGATGCCCCTAGATACCTTGAAAAATGGAGTGCATTCGCCATGGCTGCCATATCGGACTTTACAAGAAAGTTTCTGGTAAAGCCTAGCCAGGAAATGTACTATTTCTTTCGGCGCTCCTAACTCCAGTAAAACCTGCCATAAAATGCCATGATCAACTAAATCAAATGCGCTGCTCAGATCAGCAAAACATAAAAATAAATTACCCTTTTTAGCCACAGTGTACTTATTAATTAAAAGATCCAAGTTCACGCATTGCTCCAGGGTACCCATCCCCTTCCTGAAGCCGTATTGCACTTTAGTTAAGATACTCATATCTTCTGCCCAAGTTTCTAGTCGATTGAGCAGAATTCTGCTCATAACCTTCACTGAGGCATCCAATAGAGATATTGGCCGATAGTTGGAGGCCTCAGATTTGCTGCCTTTTTTATGTAAGGGGACAATAACCGATTGACCCCAAGAGGGGGGGAAATTACCTTCTGCTGCGCAATTGAAAGTTCTAACCAAAATGGGAGCCCACAGGTTAGGTTCTGTTTTTAATAGATCCATGGGCACCCCATCAGGTCCCGGAGCCTTCCCCCCCTTGCTATTAGCAAGGCCTTCTAGTCCCTCTTGCAGCGTAATTTCCAAGGGTATAGGTGCCCACATTGGCAAATCAACAAGAGGTAGGGTCAGTGATACCTTTTCTGGGTTAAAAATATTGGTAAAGTGAGAGACCCAGTCCTCGCAAGCAACATAAGAAGTAATTTCTGGGACGCCTTCCGAATTTAAGAATGGACTGTTGACTATTTCCCAGTAAAGTTTACTATTTTTTGTCTCAACAGCTTCATTCAATTTATCCCAAGCTTCTCTCTGTAATACCTTTTTCCTGTTTGTGATAGCCAGTTTGTAATTAACCCTTGCTTCTTTGATGCTACTGCCATCACGGGGTTTGAGCCCTAAAACTCGTTTTAGTTCCCGTAAGGTTACAATACAAGGCTTATCAAACCATCCCAATTTTGTCGTTTTATTAGTTTTATCAGGCTCAGACAATTCATGCACAACTTTGGGCATCAGGTTCTGGTCTCTGGAGGTACATGGGGGTGGTTGGCGGCGATCTGAAAATACTGGCCAGCCCACTTGCGCCACTAGGCTCCTAATCTGTAGTTACCCTGTATTGTGAACAGGAGATCAGCTAACTGATCCTTGGAGTCTCTTGACTTTGGCTGGGCTCTGGAGATGACTAATCCATGAGCAGGACACAGCCAGCAAAGCCCCTTTCCTTTGTTTGCCACCATGTTTAGCAGGTGCAGCCTCTCTTTGCCGGTTCCACAGTACAGCCCTTCCTTCAGCTAAGATGAGCTCTGAGTTCAGGGTGACAGGGGTGCTCCTTGTGTCCCATAAAATGTCCTTAGGATATGATGAGGTCGGTAGCCAATTGGCTACCAGGTACCCTCCCACTTGATGACCACTTCCTGTGAAGTGTGATATTTGACTATCCCAAAAAGCATGATTCTGCCCCCTTCCAACATGGCAAGACCACTCTCTTTGCATCCTGAGCTCCTTAGCCCAGTCAAGCGGTGTGGCTACAAAGGGGACTACACACCACACAAAACCAATTTGACAACTGGTTTCCCCTCTCCTGTCCCCAATGCCATCCTGTCTACCTAAAATATAAAGTAGCCCCTCTCCCAAGTGTTTCCTGTTTGCCCTTCAAAGGCGGCTTCTCCTTTCAAGCTCGCCTTTTGGGCCTGATGTTGAACATGAAATACTCTGAAAAGACAAGAGGCGTTTGGCAAAACAGGAACAGTTTGTTTAATTAAACAATGCGGCCGGGAGTACAGTCATAGGCATAGGGTCGGAGGACTGTCTCAATTTACAATCGGTCTAACAAAGACTTTTATACAGTTCATTGAATGTAATAAAATGTTTCCAGCAATCCTTTTTTAGTAAGGTGTCATTGCGCCTATCTGTAGATTCATTGTGGGATTTCCTGTTCAGGCGTTTGTATGATGGCTACGTGCTACCTCACCTTTGATCTGCCAAACTGTAACCTCGGGTTTTGGTCTAAGAACCTGTCTAACTACGTATTTCTGAGTCAGGGTTGATGTGGAGTTCAAAATGGTCAAAGTCATCAATAAAGATGCAATCTCGTTTTTATACATGAATGTATAGGTATTCATATTGACATCGACTTTCTCTATATTAGCAGGCCAACACCTCTTTGGCTTTCTGTAGGAAGGAGATAACACCTCCTCCCAATGCAGGCCCCTATTATACCCTTTCCTGGGAGTAATTAGCACGTCTCCCCAGGAGAGCAGATAGCTTTCTCAGAGGCAGGACCCCATGTATAACCGTGTGTAAGGCCGCAGGGGATTAAAGGCAACAAAGTGTCAACTTTGTAAAAGTTGCACAATACAACTCGCTACAATAAATTACGACCTGGGAATCAAGTCGGGCTTAATGTAACAAGTTGTTTGCTACCTTGGAGTATCTACTTTGGTCGCACCGTTCCAGAGTTAGCACAGCTGCGGGGTCAGCATGTAACTCTCTACACACTATTTGGGCGGCCAAGACTTTCCTCACTAAAAACTGTTTTTGCATTTTTAAGGGCAACATATATAAAATACATCTTTATGCCCATGCAGTTTGCTGCACCCTGCCTGTAGGACTCAATAGGTTGTGGTTGTGGTTGTGGCTTTTTATTCCTACAACCAGCTTTCTCCGATGCTGGCTTCTCGCGTACTCTGGCGGAAGCCAGGACCACATCTTACTCCGGGCCAAGAATTAAACATTATACCGCTACAAGTTCCGTGTGAACTTAACCACTTCCCTGCTAATGACAAGGTCAACTCGTCATGGGTTTTACCTGCCCTGTGCTTATGACGAGTTGACCTTGTCATGAACAATGGGAAACAATGATCTGCAGCACCCAGCGGGAAAACCCCTTAGCAGCCAAGGTGTTAATAAGGTGAATCCCCTGAGAATATTGGAGATAGAAACATCCCTTCCGGTGGATAACAATATATAAACACCGTGTATCAAATAAAAATAGCTAGCTTTTAGGTGGCCCGATTGACCGCACAAGGAAATCGATTCAAAGAATATATTTCCTATCAAGAAAAGATTCCATTTTCAACAGTGCAGTACACTACCTTTTTTAATCAAATCAAGGAGGATTCTTTCACTTATGTGCGATTGCACAGGTGACACCAGCCAAAAGGGGATAGATATTAAATTTGTCCTGAAGAAGGTGGTTCTATCGATCTTATACCACCGTAACGCGTTGACGCATTCGTTTTTGTTAAATTCGGAAAGGCCATCAGTGTTGTGGTGATAGGGAATTAAAACTCTTGCCCTCTGTTGTCCCAATCGTATCTGAAGTAACACGATCAAGACAAAGTCAATTGTCTGAATGTCTCCTGTCTTTTTATGAATAATTTCCTCAATTTGGTGTTTTATAAAAATATTTTCTGTGTATATTTTTTTATGAATTTGTGTATTAGGGATCATTGCTGTTTTTTAATGATAACTAAATATTGTGCTATATTTTAATATAGCTGTTATTTTCTTTGTAAGTGCTTAATTGCTTCCATTTTTGATCTGTGAATTGGTGTACATGAGTTGATTAATGTGGCGTGACTGGCCCTCAAGCTAAACGATCCTAAAGGGAAACCTTTCCTTTTTACTACATGGTATTTGGGCACTCCATTCCCTTTGGTTGAAAAGAGCCCCTCTCCTTGTTTTATGGTAGTAAGTAATGTACATGATAATTTTATTTTTTTGTGGTGGGATATTGGTTTTTTTAGGGGTTATAGTTGGAGAAATTGTTAAATAATTCATATGTAAATTTTAAAATATAAGGTAAATATATTAATGATCTGCAAATTATACATTTTGAATAATTAAATTTATTTTATCAAAATCTTTCAATACATTTTACATTGATGTTAATTAGGATATATGTTAAACATATGATTTAAAAAACATGAAATATTAAAAATATACACATTCATGTAATTTTGTTTTAGAATATTTAGGAATTTTTGAATATTAAAAGAATTGATTGAACAAAATTGTATCATTTAAAAAAAATACATTTTATTAAAAACATTTTTTTAAAGTAAACAAATATGAAATGTATACAAATTGTATTCAAAATGTATTATTGTCACTTTTGTGTTTTAAAAATGTATATTTGTTAATGAATTTTGATAATTTTTTTGCTAACAGTAATTAAAATCGTAATTTTAAAATTTACAATATAACAATAAATATTAAGGTTTGTACTTAGATTAGTGTGTTTTTGTGTAAATATCACTACATTTTATACTATGCAAAAATGTGAGAATATGTAGTGTTGGTTGTCTTTGTGATATTGTTATTTTGTAATAAATCATGAATTTTGTTTCTATTGTAGTGGATATTTTAATTTCAAACTATTTAGTATCCAACACCTTCTGCCAATATGGTTAGATAGGAGTGAGAATAGTAAATGTCACCCATTTAGAGCCCACCATCTTCCCTAATATGATTTAGATTGTAGAAGGAAATGTAAATGTCACCCCTTTATCGTCCAACACCTTCGAAAAAATTGGTTTAGATTGGAGTAGTAATAGTGTAATAATAAATTTCACCCCTTCAGTGTCCAACACCTTCCTAAAATTGGCTTAGATCGGACTGGGAATAGTAAATGTCCCCCCTTTAGTGTCCAACACCTTCCCCAATATAGGTTAGATTGGAGTGAGAATAGTAAATGTCACCTCTTCAGTGTCTAACATGTTCACCAATATGGTTTACATTGGAGTGGGAATAGTAAATGAGACCACTTTACTGTCCAGCACCTTCCCCAATATGGTTAGATTGGAGTGAGAATAGTAAATGTCATCCCTTTAGTATCCAACACCTTCCTCAAACTGGTTTAAATTGGAGCGGGAATAAGAAACGCTACCCCCTCAGTGTCCAACACCTTCCCCAACATGGTTAGATTGGAGCGGGAATAGTAAACGTCACCCCTTTAGTGTCAAACACTTATCTCAAATTGGTTTAAACTGGAGTAGGAATACTAAATGTAACATCTTTACTATTTAACACCTTCCTCAAATTGGTTTTGATTGGAGTGGGAATAGTAAATGTCATCCCTTTAGTGCCCAACACCTTCCTTGAACTGCTTTAGATTGGAGTGGGAATAATATATGTTACCTGCCTAGGGCCCGATTCCGATCCTGTCTGGAAAGCCCTCTGTACAGCTCGGATCCGGAGGTCCTTCCGGACTAAACCTGCTCTGGGCGTCCGAGCGAGTAAGTACAATGCGTCCTTAAGCATACGGACACGATTCGCTCACATTCCCATGAAAGTCTAGGGGAGCCTGCACACAGACGTGTACACATGCTCCCATTGCAGAAAATGGGTGGGTGGGAAAAAGCATACACCCTGCTTTGGGCACCCCATGGTGCACGCCACACTGTGCATGCTTGAATCAGGGGGACTCATGGGCACACCCCCGTGACCGATTCAGAGGGTCCCGGGTGAAGGTCCCCGAAGTACGCTTTCTGTAGCTTTTTCGAGTCGGAGGATCCGACTCCGAATCGATCCGATCCGACACGTGCATCGTACTTGGTCGCTCGGAAATGGGACCCATTGCGCTGCACGAGTCGACCGTGTTGTAGTCGTCCTGAGAGCTTCGCTGACAGGTACGAGTCGCTTGGAGCGTGAGGCAATCTTCACATCGTACTTGCTCGCACGTACAGCAGTACACGTCGTTCGGAAACTGGGGCTGCAAATCGGATTCTCTCGCGACGGATCCCGTTTGGAGCTATTCCAAGCGAGATCGGAATCAGGCCCTTAGTGTCCAACACCTTCCACAAAATGGTTTAGATGGGAGTGCCAATAGTAAATGTCACCCCTTTAGTGTCCAGCACTTTCCCCAATATGGTCAGATTGGAGTGGGCATTGTAAAGGTCACCCTTTAGTTTCCAACACCTTTCCCAAATTGGTTTAGATCAGAGTGGGAATAGTAAATGTTGCCCCTTTAGTGTCCAACACATTTCTCAACTTGGTTTAGAATGGAGTGGTAATAGTAAATGTCACCCCTTTGCGTTGAACACCTTTCTCAAATTAGTTTAGATTGGAGTGGGACTAGTAAATGCCACCCCTTTAGTGTCCAACACCTTTCATACATTTTGTATAAGAAAAACATGTCACACATTTTTCAGTTTTTATGTGTTTACAAATTTCTATCACTGTATAGTTTTCTGATTTGTATCATATATACTTCAGGTAACAAAATATATAATTAACTACATTAAACTTTTTTTTAATGAAAATCAGGTACATCATATTTATATACATGTGTACATTATACATTTTCAACATTTATTTTTATTGATAACAATTTTTTAACATTTATTAACTTTTTTACATATATATGTTCAACATTATTTTCACATGTTTTTGTAATATATATTATAGAATTGTATATATTATATGCTATTATTTTGTTTATACTTTACCTTTTTTTATAATTCTGTAGAAGATTGATTTTTAATTTTTATTTATTATTGTTTTACATTTCTTAAATATTATTACATATATATATATATATTTTTTTTTTAAAACAAATTTTATTGATAGATCACACAGAAAATCGCAGCTCTCTGTAACCCAGAGACGTCTGCCAGACATAAGTACACATATAAAATAGTGCAATCCATCACAACTTTTATCTGAAAGACAATGGAATCATTGCAAGAGCATCCAACCCAGCGCTTCATCCAAGGCATTCCAGACACCATTCCAGAACCGATCTAGACGTCCACAACTCCACACTGTATGGAAGAAAGTGCCCTCCTCACAGCTACACCTAGTGCACTCTGGGGCGCAAAAAAGCCCGCTCGCCATAACCTCCGCTGTGTGTAATACACTCTGTGAAGGTATTTAAATTGAATCAACCTCAGGCGGACCGAAATGGCCGCACCTCTGGGACCAGCCAGCACCTCATTCCAGTCTTCCTCCTCCAGCGTCCCAACATCAGTCTCCCAGGTCTCCTTTAGTTTGAGTAGATCAGAGGAACAGTGTATGACTAGAGATTGGTATACGCGGGAAATCTTTTTGTTTTCGATATCACCCATGAAGACCCGCGCCTCCAACGGGCTAAACTCGGGAAGTGAGGTCAAGCCCTCTAGATCCGGAGCCAGGGCATGGCGAAATTGTAGGTACCGAAAGAACTGCGTGCGGGGCATATTATACTCAAGACTCAGAGCTTGAAATTACTTGATCGTCGACCCGGTCATAACATCACCCAGCCTAGAAATACCAATCGTGTCCCACACCGCAAAACCGGAAAGGGTCGCCAATCCCGGGCAGCGGCCATTTCGCCAGAGGGGGGATTCTTCAGTTAAGGTCCGCCACCATCCCATCCGCTGCAGCGCTCGTCTCCAAACCTCAAAGAGCACCTGCGTCACCGACGGCAAGGTCTTACGCCCTCTTGTCACATAGAGCAGCTCGTGGAGCGAATGGGATTCCATCAAAAGCTTCTCCAGTGCGTAGGCCGGGTCCCCCCTGTCCCCATACCACCATTCATTCAATACTAGGAGAATCGACGCTTGGTAATAGGAAAGAACATCCGAAGTCGCCAATCCCCCACAGTACGTGGAGCGAAAGCACGTGCATAGCGCCACCCGAACCGGACCTCCCACCCAAAGGAACTGCCCCAGTACTGAGTCCATGTGCTTGAACCAGGAAGGCTGGATGGGACACAAATGATTCTGCAGTTGATATAGCAGTCGGGGCAGGGCCACCATTTTAAATATGGCCGATCTACCATTAATGGTCAGTGGCATGCGGGACCATATTTTAATATCTGCTCGGGTCCTTTCCCAGAAAGGCACCACATTCCGCTCCCATGCGACTGCGGGGATCTCGGACAGGAACACACCCAGGTATTTGATGCCCCCAGCCGCCCTCTGGAGCTCCGCCGCTCAATCTCCAATCGTCGGGCCACTCCCCAGCACCCAGAGCGTGGATTTGCGTGGGTTTATGTAGAGGCCCGAAGTCTCGCCAAAGATCTGCAGAATGCGTAAAAGGCGAGGCCCCGACTGATTGAGATCAGTGAGAAAAAACAGGACATCGTCTGCGTAGAGCGCAATATGGTCTGACAGGTCCCGCGTGCACTCGAACCCCTTCAGCTGTGCGTCCACCCGGACCCAGGCAGCCAGGGGCTCCATGGCCAAGGCGAACAGATAGGGCGAAAGAGGGCAGCCCTGTCTAGTACCCCTCTGTATGGCAAAGCTCGAGGACACCGCCCCTGCCACCCTGACAGAAGCCGTCAAATCCGTGTACAGTAACTTCACATAGGACAAGAATACGGGCCCTAGATTCAGGTGCGACAGAAGCGAGAACAGGTATGTCCAACTAAGCGAGTCGAATGCCCTGTCCATATCGGCCAGAAATAGCGCCGCCTGTGCTCCAGAGGACCGAATAGCCGCCACTGCGATGTGGGCCCGCCGGATATTGTGCCGTGTCGCCCGCTGGGGCATAAAACCGGCTTGATCAGGATGTACAAGTTCAGTGATATACGGCAATATCCTATTGGCCAGCGCCTTGCACAAGACTTTGGCCTCCACGTTGAGCAGGGAGATAGGACGGTACGAAGCGTACTGCTCAGGGGGGTCGACCTTGTTTGTGGAACACTACCACCTCAGCGTGTCTCCAGTCCAGGGGCAAGCTGCCATGCTCCCGTGCCTCTTCTACTACCGCTCTATAGTGGGCCCCCAGTTGCAGATGGAATTTCTTAAAGAACTCACTGGGGAAGTCATTAGGGCCAGGAGCCTTCCCAGTGTTCAACTCTCCCAGGGCGACACCCAGCTCGTCCTCAGTTAGTGGACTATCCAGGCAATCTCGGGCTTCATCTGAAATTGCTTGTGGCGGCAAATCAGCTATGAACTTAGCAACAAGGTGCGCAGAGATGCATTTGTGCGGGGAATATAAATCAGCATAGTAAGCCGCAAAGCCCTCCGCCAACGACTTGGGATCTGTCATCAGGGAACCGGAATCATCTAAGATCTTCGGGGGCGTCTGAGCCTGGAACTGACCCTGACACAGCCTATGGAGCATCGGCCCAGCCTTATACCCCCAATTTTTAGGCCCTGCTGCAGGTCGCCAGCCACATCTGCCGCGCCTCATCCAGTAACAATGAGTTATAAGACTGTTGCGCAAGCAGCAACTGCTCCATCATCCGGTCCTCCCCACCAATACCACTGCGGTGCTCCAACTCCCTAATTCCGGCCTCGGCCAGATCCAGGGCCTCCCTACGCTTCCTCTTAGCTGCTGCACACCAGGCAATGTCTATGCCCCGCAGTGTGGGTTTCATAGCCTCCCCGAGCGCCGCCGCTGTCTCCACTGTTCCGATGTTCTCAGCTAAGTACTGCGCTAAGGCCTTCCTCATATGCGCTTGGTAGTCACCCAGTTGCAAGTGCCAGACCGAGAGGCGCCTGTGAAAAGGCTGCCGCCGCCGATCCAAGCCTATAGGCACCTCCGTCGGGGAGTGGTCCGACAGCCCACGCGGCAATAAGGCCCGCAGACTCCACTCTACCCTGAGCTGCCTGGGGAACAAAGATATAGTCCAGCCTGGAGAAGGATTTATGAACTGCAGAGAGGAAGGTATATTCTCGCCGTGCACCATGCATGTTCCTCCAAGTATCTATCCATCCCAGATTCCGTATCATATCACTCAGTTTAGTTTGTCTAGCTGCCACTGTCCCCCGCCCAAGCCTGCACCTATCACGTGCCTGATCCACAACGTCATTCCAGTCCCCACCTACAACAGCCAGCACATTCGGGACATCAGCCCAGAATTACATATATATTTTTAACATTATTATCACGTTTATTTTCATACACATTTTTTTTTTTCACAACCAATTTTATTGAGCATAAGAGTATCAAGAATGTGGTATCTTCACACACCAAGATCACCACAACAGTATCAATGTAATGATGACATATACAGTAATGAATGAAACAAGTGCCAATGAAGCTCAGCTTTAAAGATGCCCTAGCAGCCTACCCTAAACCCCAACTACCCCCCCCGTACCCAACACCCCCCCCCACCACACGTGTACAGAAAGCAACACAAAGAAGATGCACAAAGAAAAAGCAGGTATAGCGCAGCCAGGGCTTTGCCACTCGAGGCCGGAAGTGTCACTGCGATCAAATGTCCTCCTCCTGCTCCGCCGGGGGGTTCCAAGGACAGGCCACGGTTTCATACACATTTTTAATGATTTTGAGAGAAACCAGGTTCCTGGGACAGAGAAAAACAGACAGACAATCAATCAATCAGAATCAATCAATCAGAGCATTTGTAAAGCGCACTACTCACCAGTGAGGGTCTCAAGGCGCGTGTGCTGCTACTGCTCGAATAGCCAGGTCTTGAGTAGCCTCCTGAATGGTTGTAGGTCCTGGGTCTGCCGTAGGAGGATGGGCAGGGTGTTCCAGGTCTTGGCGGCGAGGTGGGAGAACGATCCAGATAATGATACAACCGTGCAATCTGGGTATATGAGCACAATTCTGTAGGGTAGGTATTGGAATTACAGAACAACAGACCAGTAATCAATATGAACCCATCAAGGCCAAAAAACGTTGTTATTCTGTACGATGTGTATTTACCCATATCCAAGGGCCCATTAAACTATGAACTGCAAACTTACCTATAAAGAACCCCCCCTCCCCATGGGTGCCATGGCATGACTTGGCCAAACATGAACTATAAAAAAGAAGTCCTACACTTTTCCAGTAATGGAGAAAAAAAGAGTGTGAGAAAGTGCCCCATAGCGGTCCCGCAATCCAGGTCATAAAACCAGAATCAGGCTACGACAGGGGTGAAGTCCATATGCCCTCAGAACGTGGACTCAACGCAGGGACCTAATATGTTCAAACCAAGTCCTGCGCACACGTTAAAGGAAAAGTAAAAGAGTGTCAATCAACTACAATCGTATTGCAAGCAAAGTAATAACAAAGGTCGACACCAGTGGATACTTTTTTTCAGTTTGTATTAGCGAATTTCTTCAGACAGTAACATCATAAGAAAAACCAGCCAACACGTGTTTCGTCAC
Source organism: Lissotriton vulgaris (assembly GCF_964263255.1). Lineage (NCBI taxonomy): Eukaryota > Metazoa > Chordata > Amphibia > Caudata > Salamandridae > Lissotriton > Lissotriton vulgaris. Next base: position 68,206,484 of record NC_141686.1, on the reverse strand, counting down.
CTGGGTATTTACCCGTGACTCTTCAGGGCTCAATGAAGATTAATATAAGTGCAGAATCGCTGGACCGGTGATATTTCCAACCCGGCCAGAACGTGTGTAAAGGAACTTAGAAGCAATATGCTGCGTGCCGATAAAATGAAAAGGGAGAGGACGGGTAGGTCCCTTCCCCGTGGAAACTGGATCCTATTAAGACGGGTGGGTACGTCCATCTTCAGTGCGTCCGATGTGCGGTGCAGCGAAAAAATATTTCTCTGGATCCGTCTCGCTTTCCAAATGCGGGAACCGAATATGTTGCCCAGGTAATCAGGGGGTGTCTGATGGCTTCTCAAAGCAAGAGAGATCTGGGTGCATGTCTTCCTCTAGTGCCTCCCAAGCCCTGGGAGCTTCAAGGGACCCCCTGCCCCATCTGGCTTCCCTTAAACCAACAGCTCTCTTATAATCCGCAAAGCGTAGGACTTCCCTTCTCCATTCCTCGCAAGTGACCCCTCTCGGGGTCTTCCAATTTCTGGCAATCTCCCTCTTGGCCTGAAGAAGTGCCAGGTCTTGAAACTTGGTAGTTACCTTAGTCTTGGCTGTGTGCAGGAACCACTGAAGGAGACAATAACCAGGTGTACAGTGAACCTCCCTTAAAATCACTTAAGTTAGGGTGTTTGTCTCTGCATTCCGAAAGTCTCCCAATGCCGGGAATCTCCAAAACATGTGGAGGTACTCAGCCCCCGATTAGTCACATCTGGGGCAGTTAGCCTCCATCGTCGCAAAGTAACGGTTTATCCTCCCCGGTATGAGATATGCCCTATGGGGGTACATAGAAATTATTCAGTTTAAATCTGGCATCTAGGTTCTCATAATATGTCGCCCACAACCACAATAATTAACTTGTAAGCCAGAGACCCTCCCAAGGTGCGTCAGGAGCTCCTGTACTCCCACAAGGTCCTCTCTCACACTGTGGAGGAAGAGGAAAAGATTGTCAGCTTATAACAAGATGGGGTGATGTTCTCCTGGCACCTCATGGCCCCGGTAGGGAAGTCCAGACCTGGCATGGCAGGCCAGAGGCTCCATAGCCAGAGCAAACAGCAGGGGCGACAGAGGGCACCTCTGCCAAGTGCCACAGCCTACCCAATAACTCTCCATGATCCTACCCCCTGTACTCACTCTAGCAAGGGAGTCTCTGTACAACAAGCCAGTCCATACCACAAACACGGGATCCAGTCCGTATCGACGCATCACCATGTAAAGCTAGGGCCACTCCAGGCTATCGAATGCCTTCTCAATGTCAACCGCAAATACTGCTCGTTGTTATAAGTATAGGCCTCCATCACCCATAGCAATCTCCAAATATTAAGAGCTGTGTTACGACTGGGGATAAATCCTACCTGGTCCTGATGAATGAGGGTGGTCATATGCGGGAGAAGACGCATGGCCAAAACCTTCCTAAGGATCTTATCATCCAAATTGAGCATTGATAACAGCTTGTATGCCATTTTCTCAAAAGCAGGTTTGCCAGGTTTTAAAAGGAGCATGACTAGGGCTTCTCGATTGGTCGGAAGGAGCCTACCCGAAGGCCTCACTGTGTTATAAAGTTCCACCAACCAGGGGCAGATTTCCCCCACATACACAGAGTAGAATTCACCTGGCAGCCAATCAGTGCCAGGGGTCTTATTCCTGTCCATAGATTTTATGGCAGTTCTAAACACAAAAAGATTGATTTCTCTTCACAGAGAGCCCGCCTCTTCATCAGTTACGATTGGCAAGACTAGCGTCCCCAAAAAGGCATCAATGTCTGCATCTGTGCAGAACACCTTGCTCCCATATAGGTTGGCATAATAGGTTTGAGACGCTTGGATAATATCATGTTGCCAATAAGGTGGGAGCTAGATGCCGTGCCCACATTCTCATTGAAATGTTGCCCAATAGCCACCCGTATTGTGGCTTGGAAAATGGGGTCCTCAAGGGATTTCGGTTTTAGTTGCAATGTGGGAATACAGGATCGGGCCCTCGTCCATGTTAACCCCAATACCAGGGGATTGTGATCGGAAATCTTCCTGGATAAATATTCACTAGTCATGACCAGTTTGTGCATTTCAGGTTTACAGATGATGGCATCTAAACGTACGTGTAAGTCATGCAGGTGCTAAAAAAAAGAATAATCCCACTCCCCTGGATGTAGTGTCTTCCATGAGTCAATGAGGCCCTACTGGGTCCGCCACTCCCTCAAAGCCCCAGCTGTCCTGACAATTAGGAACTCCCTTAGGTGCGGGTAAGAACAATCTAGTTCGGGGTCTGCAATCCAATTTTATTCTCTCCCCAGAAGTACTGACCCCACCAGGTAAGGTGCTAATGTTATTCAGAGCCCCATTAGGAAGGAGACCTCATCTACATTTGTCCCAAACAGGCTCTCAGTAGTGACATCTTGGCCATCTAGTTTACCAGACACTGTATAGGAGGCTTGTCCCCACCATCTGCCCGGTAGGCCGCCCCTCTACTTAGCAATGAGATGTGTTTCCTGCAGCATGGCAATCTGTACCCCCTCCTGGCAAGATAGGCAAACACTTTATGGCGTTTAGTCCATACAGTTACATTCCATGAGAGGATTTATTATTCTACGGTGGGCGCCATGTGTTAGTCTGAACTATCTGCCAACAAACCCTGGTGCCACCTACTGCCAAGTAATCACTCTCTCTGTGATGTAACTGTAGTTAACTTTGCCAGTCAGGCACACCTAAACCTCAACTGAGAAACAAACAGCAAAAACCCCAACTCCCACTCACCAGGACAGGTAGAAGTGCGATCCCCATCCAAACATAATACTAACAGGTATCCATTTGTGAGTGTACCACCAAACTACAACAAGGGCTAAGCGAAAGTGACCAGAAGCTCCACTGAACTTCCCAACCCAATCCCCCCACATCCCAGGCAGGATAAAAGGACAGTTATATCCCCAATCTAAAAATGAGAATGCAAAGGAAAGGGCACAACAATGACACTGGTGCCCTAATCAACCATCACCCAGTGTTTTCTCACCGGTCAATGGTTCACGAAGCACTCTCTAAATTATATCATCTGCAGTTCCAGAAGTAACCGTGGCTAAGTCAGTGTCCATGTCCTCTGTTGAACTGATGTCCTTGGTACCTTCAGAGTTTGGGTCACCCTGCTCACTTAGAGAGGATCATGGGTTTGTGCAAGTGTTGCTGATTTCCCTTACAGCCCTGATCAATTTGTGCCGCTCACAGCAGGCCTCTGCTATTAATGGGTCCCCTTTCTTACTTTTCTCTGGTTTCCTTCAGGCGAGGGTTGACCCGTGGGGAATCCTCACCCGACTCGCCCTCCACCCAATCCAACTCTACGCTACCTGCGGGGTCTGGAAGAACTGAACACCAGCAGACGTAACCACACGTAAACGGTCCAGGAACAACATGGCATATGAAAGTAGACAAAGGCGTCGCTTGACTTCCAGAGAGGTGGATCACTGTCTCTGCACGTCTCTAGTGAAATCAGGGAAGATCATGACCTTGCTATTGCCGATCTGGAGGTACCCCATAGTCTGGCCTGCCTGAGTAAATGGTTGCGCTCTCTATAGTTGAGAAGCCTGGCCAAAATTGGGCGCAGAGGGGCTCACAGTCTAGGCAGGTGGGCTGGCACTCTGTGAGCACTCTCTAGGACATAAAAGGAGGAAATCCCTTCCGATGCCCCCTCTTCGCGCAGCCAGTCCTCCAAATATGCCAGCATATTTTCATCCACTGTACGCTCAGGCACGCCAATGGCCCATATGTTGTTCCTACCGGATCTGTTTTCACTGTCTTCTGCACACAGTTCCAGGGTCTTAACCCTGCCTCCCATTGCAGACAGAATATTCTTTGGCGTGGCAATCTCAGAGGGTATGACCACCGCCATCCGCTCGGATGTCATGACCCTCTCAGGAAGGCATAGGGTGGTCGTCTTTTAAAGGTTAAGGTCAGTTCCTATGGTATCCATATGTGCCTCAAGCGCCTCGTGAGACGCAGTGATAGCCTGCATAATGTCACAAAGCGTGGGCCAGTCCTGGACATCCCCCCGGGAGGGGGAGCACAGTCCCCTCCAACTCTCCGGTCCGAGTCGTAATCACTAGTGGGTTAGGGGCGTCTGGTAAGTGGCTCCTTGTCACTTTCCCAATAGCCATCAGCAGTCAGCGCATGAAGGACACTCCACTCCACACTCAACCACAGCACACAACTATTGGGAGCGAGCATTGTGTACCAGGGGCAGGGCCAGCCCAGAGTGCATGCAAAGTAGGCCTATCCGTTCATCACCGCAGGGTCCAGGTCGCATTCGGTCCTCCTTGTCCACAGAGTCCTGACCCAGGGCCCACTCAGTAGTGCCTCGGTGCCCATTCCAGACCCACAGTGAAGGACTTTGGCAGACTTCACAGCACCCAGATCTTGGTACCCCACAAACACATTGCGTGGTAGGGGCTTACACCACCCAGATATCTAGTGTGGGGGGGCAGCAAGAAGGCACCAGTTCCAACGCTCCCCCAGGTGGTGTCCACCACCGCACACCCCAGGCCTAACGTACGACCTGCCAGGGGCAAAGCCTCAGGGCCAATGCGGTCGGAGGGGAAGAGCATCCTGTCAACAAACACCAGACAGTAAAAGTTCAGCGCTGCCTCCCAATAATCAGGGTTCTCATCTTCATACCGGCAAAGTCCAGAACAGGCACTCCCAGGAGATAGTAGAGTCCCAACCGCTGCAGGGGTGCTCCGCCGGAACCCATGTGCTATGTGATTGTAGTGGCCTGAAACTCTGCCTGTCCGTGGTCTGATCTTCCCCCTCCTCAGTCCAGAGTGCCACGCAGCAGGTCTCACTGTAGAGGCACCAGCCCAGTCACTCACTCGTCCATGGGGCGCAGGCCACGCATCAGCTCCTCCCGCCTTCCAGGTTGGCCGGGTAGAGAACAGGTCAGGATAGGCCTCAGGCAGGGGCGGTGCAGGCCACACTCATAGGGCCTCTCCGCTGGTGCTCGATGATACCCTCCAGGAAGGTTCTTGAATGTCCTCCGGGGGTTGCGTCGCTCTACGTCGATGATGCAGAAGGGCACACAGTGTGTGCTTGTAATGCGGGCGTGCTTGCACAGGATCCGTGGACCAGTCATCATTATTTTCACATTTCAATTGTATATATTGGATAATTGTAGCTAATGTATACTATTATTTAATTGATAGTTTACAATATTTTCATAATTGTTATGAAATTGTTTGATATGTTTTACATGTGTAGAAATTTAAAAATATATATAACCATGTATTCAACTTTTTTACACTATTTCCCATTCATTTAGACGGAGTGCTAGTCTTTTTTTCACTTTCATTTGGCTTCCATTTTTGTTTAACCACCACCTTCTATTTTGTAGTCTATTTGTGTTATTTTTAGTCCATATTCCTGGAACGCAGTTGCGGAAAAGTGTTGCTGTTTGTCGAAACAGATACGTTCGATATTTTTCCATATTTGTAAAGATTTCGAGGGCATTTATGAGGGAAGTTTATACGTTAGATTTAGTGTTCTTTTCTTGTGTTTGGTATATTTAGATCTATTGTTATTATTTTACACTAGTTTGTCATTTGTTTCTGCACTGAATGATATCTGCAATAGTGACAGAACAACTTCTTCTGTTACTCCTTCACAAGAGCTCTGTGATTCTTTAAATGCATTTTTCATAGATAAAATTACTAACATAAAACAGAGTATACTTAACCTCCCTGCCCCTGTCCCTTTGGACGACATCTATAATAATCCTGCCATATTAGATACCCTTCCTCCCATCGACATAAAAACCTTGTCTGACCTTCTTGTACGTGTCAAGTCTGGATCTCCTGACGACACCTTTCCCCCACATATTTTCAGAGAGGTGGGTTTAGCCATTCCACAGGGTGTTCTTCCGCTGTTAAACAAATCACTTTTACAGGGCAAGGTGCCCGGCAGCTTTAAGAATGCCTTGCTTATTCCTTTGATTAAAAAACCAGGAGCAGTTCCACACGATCCGATCAATTGCAGGCCAATTTCCCTTTTACCTTATATATAAAAAATGTTGGAAGCCCATGTCTTCACTTGCTTGTCCAAGTTCATTGAAAATTCGGAATACCTGGAATCAAACCAGGCTGGTTTCCGTCCCTGTCTTTCGACAGAAGCCGTGATCCTTGCTGTCCAAAATACTTTAAGATCCAATGCTGACAGTGGTATCAGGCCCTCGTGCTCCTTGATTTGTCGGCCGCGTTCGACACGGTTCATTATACCATCCTTACCAACCGTGTCGAACAGGCCGGCCTCAGGGGCCCTGCTTTAAGCTGGATCACCTCCTTTATTACAGGACGCACGCAATCAGCGAGACTCGGTACCTTCACAGCCCCCAGAATTTCTACTACATGTGGGGTCCCTCAGGGATCTTCATTGTCACCTTTATTGTTTAATCTTTATCTTCGCCCACTACTACACTCCTTGAGGAACTTTAAAGTTACTATTTACAACTCTGCGGATGATCTCCAACTTGTCTTCCCCCTTAACACTGCAGATTCTGTGATAGAATTCCAGAACACTATGATACACATACAGAGGTGGATGAACCTCAACCATCTCAAACTTAACCCAGGCAAGACAGAACTGGTCTTGCCTGGGAAAAGTGAATTGAGTTGGGGCCCACACTTCTGGCCACCTAGTATGGGGGACCCACCCACCAAATCCCTCCTGGTTAAAAGTCTAGGGGTCACGCTCAGTGCAGATCTCTCACTGAAGGGACAAGTTGGAACAGTAGTTTCCGCTAGCTTCTTTCAACTTAGGAAAATTAAAAAAATAGCCCAGTTTCTAATGCAATCCGCACTCATCCAGGTTAATATTGCCCTTGTTCTATCCCGACTGGATTTTTCTAACAGTCTGTATTTGGGTCTTCCAGCAGGCCAGTTAAAAAGACTTCAACTTGTTCAAAACCAAGCGGCCAGGCTCATCTGTAAACAACCGAAATGGCAGTCTATCAGACCTGGTATGGAGAGACTACATTGGCTACCTGTGACGCAGAGGGTTGCGTTTAAGACTGGATGTATTGTTTTTAAAGCCCTCCAGAATACAGGCCCAAAATGTATCAAGAAACTTGTTTCTAGGTACAATCCCTCACTAAACCTCTGCTCTGCCCATAAAGCCTTTTTAGTTGTCCCGACTTTTAAGAAAAAACACTTGGGTGGTAGCTGCTTTCACGATCTTGCAGCAAACTTCTGGAATTCACTACCTCTGCCTGTAAGGCAGAGTCCAGACCTCCTTACCTTTAGACATTCTCTCAAGACGTGGCTTTTTAAACAGGCTTACTTCTAGAGTATTATTTTTTGTGTTATGTTTCCTCCGACAGCGCCATGAAGCCTATGGGCGTACTTGCGCTTAATAAATAAATAAATAAAAAATAAAAAAATAAAAAATAAAAAACTGTTTTAATATTGTATTGCTAAGTTGTGTTAAGTTGTGTAGTGTTAGTAAATATTTTGATGATTATCTGTTATTTTCATGTACTTTTGGGAATGACGTGTTATGTGTGGGTTGTGTTAATTTCTTTACCAGGTTTTTGCCAACAAATGTGTTCTATGTGCATTGTTGTCATTTTTTTTAGAGGGAATCTGTTTAGTTTATTATAAACCAATGGGTTTTATCTTGATTTCCATTATTTTCTGGTTTCCTGGAATGATTCTTTTTTAAAACAGTTTTACAGGTTTTTATGGTATTCTGAAACTCTGGATTACTTAGAGTGATTTCAATTGAAATCATATATTTTTGAATTTTTTCTGGGATATTATCAGAGAAAGATCTGCAGCAACAGAACAGTAAGTTTTAATTCTTTCATTTATTTTGAGTGGGAAATGTTTTATCACCTTGTTTATACTAAATATATGTGATTGTTATTTTTAATTGTTTCGATTAAGTGTTAATATTTTATGTGATGATTGAATTTAATTTTATCTATTTTGGCTGGTTATGGTTACATCTAATTTTAAATAATGTATATGTAATTTGATTATATCATTCTTTATTAATAATGTTATTATGAATAGTTATTTGATTGATCTAATAAAATATTATATTTATGATTTAAAACATGTTTTGGTTTGTTCGTTTACAGTTTGTTGTACTTTTTTAGGACTTTGGTAGGTAAAGATTCATTTTTTAGCATGCTGTTGGCAATCATTTCTAAGTAATGTAGTGATTTGTTATTTATTAAGAGTTTAACTTTAAATTGTAACATGTCGTACATTCTTTTGGTTAGATAAGTTTAGGGCCAATTTCACTAACAGATTACTCCATTGTTAGCTCTTGGTAGCTTTACTCGTTTTGTAATGCCTCTATAATATTTTATAGTGTAGGTTAAGTTCTGCCTTGTGTGGATTGGAAGGTATTGTGCCATCCTTCTACTGCATTGTTTTAGCTTCCTGTGCCAAAGGGGTGTCACAGAAATTCCACCATGGTATGTGGAATTAGGGTTGGCGTCTGTGTCCGGAGCGATGCAGTCTGCCAACCCAAGTGTCTTCGAAATAGTCCATTAGGGGACTAAGAGCCTGATTACGATGGCAGCCAGACCGCCACGACAGGCCATTGGTGGCTGTCCGACCGCCGACAGCCCTTCGGGCCGATTACAATTCCAGCGGTCGGACTAACAGCGGTTGGAGAGAAGAACTACACCTCCGTCAGGATCAGGGATTCTGACAGAATGGCGGTTGGGGTTGTATCCCTAAATGGTGGCAGTGCTGAGCCAGGCTCCACAGTCGGGATTACGATATCCATTTCCGACAGCCTTTTCATGGAATGAAGACCATCATCAAAAGGCTGCCAGAAAGGAATACTAAGGCCCCCAATCAAGGCCCCAGTTCAAAATAGGCCACTGTAAAGTGGCTCTGAGGCAGAGGTAGTGCCCCCAATCACCTCCATGCACTGTGCGCCATGCTCGATATGGTGAATGGCACAAGGTACATGGACTTGTAGGAGGTGCTCCATACCACTACAGCTTGTGCTGCAGCCATTTTCCTTGGCCATAGCAAAAGCTACTGTGATACAGAGCACTTTCCAATCACCAGCACGGTAGTCATATTGAAATGCAAGAGACCACCGCCTGCTTGTCGGGTGGGCTCCTGACCTCCGCAGTAGTAGGCGGCAGTCTGACGACCGCCATCAGAATCAGCCCCTTAGTTTGTTTTCATGTTGTTGAAGAAAGGGCTTTTTATTAATAGAAATGGTTGGCTACCTTTGTGACGGGGACAAAGGCTAGTGCTATCATTATTTTTATTTCAAAGGCAAATTAGCTGTTTGTGGAATATTCTACACTTAATGCAGATTTTTGGATGTGTCTCAGTACCCTTTGATTGAAACTATAGTAACAGATTTGTATAGCTGAATGGGGATATATTTTAAGAACTGTTTGAATCATGGCTTGTTCGACGTTTATGATTATTTATGGGGGGTAATAAGTATTTGTTGCATGCTTTATATGGTCTAGGATCTCACAATAAATGCTGCTATGTGTTTATTTGGTAGTAGGGCAGATAAAGAAGGGATATTTGTATTTTGATATTCACCATGCATGGTGTATATCACACTAAATGTCCCCGTACCTGCCATCTAGGCCTCTTCTGTCAGTCGATTTCAACATAGCCGTTGTTCCTGCAGGTCAAGGGGGTAAGAAAAGGAGGACACTTTTTCTCAGCAATATCCCCTGTTCTATGGAACAAACTGCCTCTTTGTCTCAGAAAAACTCAGAACCAGCTCAGCTTCAGGAAATCACTTAAGACTGTGCTCTTTTCTAATTAGCTTTTCCATCACTGTATCTCTTTCTCTTGGGTGTATTGTTTTTGTACCATTTGCTCTTGGTGTAGAGCTGCGAAGCCCCATTGCTGGGGCAGCTATGCACTTTACAAGTCCTTTTAACATAACATAGCATGCATTAGAATAATATTTAGGACATTTCCAGTTTATAGTTTCTGATGATGCACTTTCTTAGCTGTAGGTGTAGCCCATGTTATTTGACAACTGCTTTAATATCTGTGAAGTGATCATTGTACCTGTAAGTATTGTAATAGTATAAATATAGAATTTTTTTAACTTTTACACGTTTGTTATTAACATGTTCAAAAATACATTTACTTCTATTTTGTAAACCTACATGTATGTTCTGATGAGATGTTTCACCCAGTTTTGCAGCTTTTCACAGAGGAATTTTGATTTTCAGCAGGTGTTTTAGTTTCTGTTGATAGAAAAAGAAAAATGTAAGTTATGTAAAGGTTGAGGTTGGTAGCTATATATTTTTTTACCATTGGGTGAGTTTAACATAAGCTATTTAATATTTATCTGTATTATTTCTGTGTGCTTACTTTTTTATTTCTTTTTGTTGCTTTGTGATAGTTGATGTTTTCTAGCAGTTTATTTTCAAGATTTATTTTTTAGGAGGTCTGTATAAAAAAGATAAAAGTTGGAAACTGTGTTACCATTTATTTACTATTTTATAATTTTAGGTTTGTCAACAGTTACATTTTAGTTGAAATATTAGTATTACTTACTTGATTATGTAGTTGTTAAGATGATTAATTTTCTTCTTAAATGGTTTGTAGAAGGAATCCAGCAGAGTTTGCTTGTCTTGCAGCTTTTACCAAGTTTTGAAGTGTTTAGTTGTTCTAATTTGTGTGCCTTTTATATCGTTGATTTAATTGTTTGTTTGATTTTTTGGGTCCAAGTTGTTTATAGTAGTTGGGGGCATGGCTTGGCCAGCTGCAAGATGGCAGCACTCTAAGTGGGCTCTGCTGGCCATGCTTCATAATCCGTAATTATCCTGTTGATATCTTCACCATACCTGCACTTCGATATCATTTCCCGATTCTACGTGGTGAGAGGCGCATACTGATCCTACCGCTGCTCCCCGGCTGTGTGCTGTGGCCGAGAAACATCGTCTGCAGTCGGTGCTGCGCCCGTGCTCCGGGCCCTGCGAGGGTCGGTCCTTCTTCCTCTGTGGACGACGTTCTGCGGGAGCCAGTGAGTGGCGTCGCCTCTGCGCTTGTTTCTGGTGGGGTAGGGGGCCCGCGAGCTGCACCACCCCACCCGAGGAGCCGCGGCTTGGGCGCCATTGTTTTCACCCCCCTGCTTACATTCCAAGGCGGCCGCGGGCGATCGGGCCCGGTGACAGGAGCGGCGGACCCCCGCGTCTCCCTGCTGGTGCGGCCTCAGCTTGCTGCGGACCCCCCTCTGCCTTCCCTCCGGCTCCGCCGAATGGGCGACATTCGCCGCTGCACAGCCCTGCATTTTGCTCATTTTGGGGCCTGCTGAGCCCGGACCTCCCCACCTTTGATCTGGGCCACCCCTGCACGCTGTATAGCAGGAGTTGCATCCTGGGCCTGTAACGGTGCCGCCTCTTACACTGCCAGGCAGGTCCCTGCTCTTGAAGATCACGGCTGCGGTCTAGCGGGCCAACGCTGGCTTTGGAACTGTGTCCTGCCCCCGCCCTCTGTTGCCTGCACATGCGGTTCTCTGCGCAGAGTGCCTCTCTGCCCCTGCTGTTGGTACCTGGGGCTTCACAGGACCCTGGGGTGGCGCTGGCCAAGAGACTCACCAGCTCCTCATTTCTACACTTGTGCCCACTCACTCTCCTTGGCCGGCTTACCTGCAACCTTGGGAACACAGTCAAGCATCTTTGACCTCGCCGCACAGTGACTCGGGCCTGTTGCCCCGCATGCGGTGAGTTGCTGCCATCTGCTCATCTCCCCGGTGCCAACTCCCCCACACTCTGCATTGGTCTCCCGCAGGGGTGGCATCAGTGGTATTGTGTGTCCCCCTGTAAAGGAAAAACCACATTACTGCCTCATGCCTTACCCTGCCACACATGGCTTTGTGGGGTGGACCATACGTTTAAGGATTGCCTGCCTGAAGTTGGGTGGGGCGCCACCGGCCCCCTCATCTGCCCACCGATTCAGTGGGTTGTTGCGCTAGTGGAGCACTGACTATTCTGCGGCTTTGCTGCCTTCCCAGCCCTCTGCACCTCATTTCATCCCATTGATCTTTCCTTCCGGAGTCCCGCTGTAGCTGCTCACATTTGGGGGGCCTTGCCGGACTCTCTCGTAGCCAAACATCTGCTGCATGCGGGAGGCGCATCCTTCCACCTTTCTCTGCCATCTTTCTCACCAGCCTTACACCCGCCTCGCCTCTCGGCGACGCCTGCCATCCAAGGTCATCTACCATGGGGAAGACGGACCCGAAGCAGCCCAAAATCACCTTAGAGTTATGTAGGTCCTCTCGCCAGGACAGCGCTGGTTCAGAGAGTGGTGACTCTGCTACCACCATGGACGCGCCCCCCGCTCGTGATGATGACCTCAAAGGAATCATGCTTGATGTAAAGTCAACGGTTACTGGAATCGCGACCCAGCTGGACTAACTCTCTGCCCGCCTGGACTCAGTAAAGGCCGGTGTCGACTCTCACGACAACCGTCTTCTTCATGTTGAGTCCATGGTAGCTGACTTTAGAAACTGCTTCAGATAGACAAAACCCTAGCTGTCATCCGGGAGAAGAACGAGGACTTGGAGGCGCTCTTCCGTCGGAGCAATCTCCGCAACACGGGTCTTCCAGAATCCACCAATATCACCTGCATGGAAGACTTTGTAGAGCAGCTGGTCACGTTCGGTGACGTCCTTCCCCAGTGTTCATTGTTGAGCGTGCACATCACTCCCCACCTCCTGGTCCTGAACTGCCTCCACGCCCCATTATTGTAAAACTCTGAAATTACAGGGATCGGAATGCCTTTCTATATGCGGCATGAGACATGGGTAATATCAACCACCAAGACAACTCACTTTCTTTCTATCCGACTACACCCTTACCTTCCAAGCAGCCCGGCGTGAATTTCTCCCTGCCAAGCGGATTACATAAACACGATGTCTCTTATTCTCTAGCCTACCCGGCGAAATTGAGAGTTTGTCAGGGCGTAAAAATGCTTGTCTTTCCAGATCCGAGAGAAGCCATGGCATACGGCAAGAAACTCAAACAATCGGCACGTTTATCACCATCCAAATCTCAGCTAGATGCCGCTGATCTCCTTAATGACAATGATTGAAGTGCTATAATAAGTTTGCTATTTCTTCCTGGACGATGTCTGTAATCACTTTAGCTTGGCCACCCTGCTTCACTGCAGGGGAGAACGCCTAGCCCTGCCCTGCTGGGATAATTCTGATTACAATTGGTCAATCCTTGCTCTGTCAGAACCATTGCTTTCTAATGCATTGTTTGCGGTAAGTAGGGTCAGGTTGGGGAGGGGGGTTTCGTGGGTTTCATGTATTCCTCAATGTGTTGGGGTTCTTGGTATGCCATTGTTCGGTTAATCTTAATTGCCGCCTTGTGTTCAGGTTGCCTCACTGCACTGTGTTCCTTGTTCTCCTCTGCAATAAGTCTGCCGATGAGATTCTCCTTTGTACAAATTGATCTGCTAGTCCCTCCTCCCTCTGGTTTTATCTGCTAACCCGGTTTTTGCATATTGAGGGTCTCCTCTGTCATTTGGCCTGTCCAGTTAATTTGCTTCCTACTCACCACACCACTGCCTGGGGGCGCTTCCCTTCTTTTCCTGCTGGCAGAAGTCATCACATTGCTGCAAACCATCTTTGTTTGCCTGAGGTGTCTTCCACTCGCGCTGCGTAGCACCACACTTAGCTTTATCACAATATGACTGATACTATCTGCTGGACCTGGAATGTTCGTGGTCTAAATGACCACCGAAAAGCTAGGCTCATCCACTCCCACCTTCAGTGACACAGGTTGGGCATATGTCTCTTACAAGAGATGCACCTCACGTCCGGGTCTCTCTCTAGACTTCAGGCGCGCTACTGTGGAGAATCACACTCCTCGTTTTACTACTCATACGCAAGGGGGATCTACATTTTGATTCACAGGGGCATCCCCTGGCAAACTGTCCAGGCACTCACTGATCCCAATGGTAGGTACGTAATTCTGCATGGCTCCCCAATGTCTCAACCCGTGATGATTACTGCAGTGTATGGTCCAAATTCGGATGATCCAGACTTCTTTAATCACATATGGCACCTTATCTCTTCTTCTGGCCCAGCAGCTTTAATCTGGGGGGGATTTTAATGTTACTCTTTTGGCGGCGCATGACCGTTCCGGTCCTCACTCTTCTCACCCGCTGATACCGCATCTCTGATGTCCAGACTTTTTTTTTTTTTATATATGTTTATTGAGAGTTCATACCAGTAAATACATATTCATAAATGCGAACATAAATACATAGATAGATACGTAGAGTTATACCATCAAACAAAGAACAGAAAGAATAGTAAACAATAAACAATCAATGGACAGGTTAAATAACTACATTATCAGTAAATCATTCATTTGTACTTTTGCTCTCCTCCAAGTAGCCACTGGGGCCCAAAGTCGCTTACCCATATCCCTTACCTTAGCTCCCTTTAAATCATATAGTGCTTTCTCAATGTTATGTATACCCAACATTCTGCACATCCACATTTGAAAAGTAGGAGCTTCTGTATCCTTCCAGGCTGCACTAATTAAAATCCTAGGGACTGCTTCAGGGATGAAAACTAAAGCTTCAGCCTCAGTGCTCATATTTAATTTCACATCACATCCAATTATTATCAGGGTGGGGGATAGGTTAATTTTGACGTCAAGTAGCCCCTCTAAAAACCGCACTATTTCAGTTTTAATAGTTTTTAGTTTTTCACAACCATAGAACATGTGTATAAGATCAGCTGTACCATTTCCACATCTGGGGCAGTTACTATCTTCTGCTTTCCCCCAAGAGAATAATTTTTCCGGCGTATAGTATAGGTTGAATAGCGTTTTGTAATGTTGGGCCCTGAGATTCGAATAGCTAGTGCTTATCCATAGCTAGTGCCTTATCAAGGTCTTATCCATAGCTAGTGCCTTATCAAGGTCTACTTCGGGATCCCCCAATTTTTTGGACCAGGCGGTTTCCATTTTTCCAATATCGTCCATCGATGCATCGTTAAATATTTTATATATATCCCTAATTCTATGGCCCCCCGACTTCAGATACTCAATTAATTCAAATCTCCCAAGCGAAGTGATACGTGGCCTAATTGATTTAATTCTATTGACAATCTGTAGGTATTTAAACTCCTGATAACCTAGTAGTGAATAGTGTTGTGTAAGTTCTTCAAGTGTTCTACAGTGATCTCTAATCATTATTTGCCCCAACTCCACTATGCCCTGACTCTCCCAATGACGCCACGCTCCATCCCTACTAAGGTTTGGAAAGAGTGTTGAGTTCCAAAGTGGTGTGCGGTAATGGATAGTGGGTATATCTAGAATTTTTTTAACAGTTTTCCATATATACCATACGTCTTTAAGCGTCTTGTATCCAATTTCCTTGTAATAACTCCTCTGAGTTCTCCTTAATAAGAGCCCTACGGCTTCACTTCCCACCAATAGCTAAAAAATTGATGGTATCACCGCCTGCTTGAGGGTTGGGCCCCCCGGATGAAGTAGGATAGCCATGTCTGTGAGGAGACATGCGAAATGATAACTCTTGATATCTGGCAAACCCAACTCTCCTCTATCTTGTGGTAATGACATATATCTATTTGATCGCCTTATTTTACCATATTGCCACAAAAATTTCATGAATATAGCCTCAATCTTCTTAATAATCTTCTCGTCAATTTTAAATGGGATTGATCTTAATTTATAAAGCACCTTGGGAAACATTGTCATTTTTATAACATTAGCCCTCCCAATCAATGACAGCTGTAATGAATCCATTCTTTTTAGTTCTGTTTCCATAGATTGGACAAGCGGTGTGTAATTATCGTCAATTATTTCACCTGGTTCTGCATTTATTATTATACCCAAGTAAACTACAGATTCTACATATCTACCATCCAACTTGACTATTTTTTTAGAGCATAATACCTGTGTTTTGTCCACATTTAGTCGGTAACCCGACACATCTCCAAACTGACCGGTTATATTAACTATCTCCCTCATAGCTAGCTCTGGGTCTTTTGTGATGACTGCTAAGTCATCCGCGTATGCGAGAAGTTTAGTCTGAAACCCATTTGATATTACTGGTTTAATAGCCGCACTATTCATTAATTGTGTGATTAAAGGGTCTATGTAGAGCGCGAACAAGATTGGAGAGCATGGGCAACCCTGTCTCGTACCCCTTGTCATGTTGATCCTATCTGATCTTTCCCCCATTGATTGGATTCTTGCCGTAGGTGATGAATACATAGCCTGAATGGCTTGACAAAATCTAGGACCAAATCCCCTTGCCTCCAGAACCTTCCATAGAAAACTCCATCTGACGCGATCAAATGCCTTCTCCGCATCGAGGAGGATCATTGCGACCCCCTCCCCCCTAGCAGCACCGATGTCAAATAAGGTGATAGCTCTCCTAATATGGTCTGTAGTTCCCCTTCCTGGGATAAACCCATGCTGCCAGGGGGAAACCAAGGACGCAATGATCCTTCCCATGCGAGTGGCTATGATTTTGGCATATAGCTTGTTATCACTGTTGATCAATGATATTGGTCTGTAGGAGCCCGGGTTGGTCTTTGGTTTTCCTTTTTTATGGAAGATCACTATATTAGTTTCTTGCCAGGACTCAGGTATTGTTTCGGTATTCATAACGCCATTAAATAGATCTAAAAGCATTGGTGTTGTTTCCTCCCTTAGACTTTTGTATAGCTCTACCGGTATAGCATCTGGGCCCACAGCCTTTCCACTTGCCAGGTCTTGCAGAGCTTCCAGTACCTCAGACATTGTAATATCTTGTTCCAGAAATTCGATCTGGACTGGTTTTAACTTACTACCCATGTCTAGCCAACTTATATTTGGGGCCTCTGCAGCTGCTTCCTCCTGATATAATTCTTGATAGAATTTCCTAAACCCCTCCAAAATTTCACCTTATTTATCGTATATTTGGCCCTGATATTCAATTTGTGTCACTATGTTCTTACTTGCCACCTGTCTAATTCGCAGGGCAAGTGCTCTACCTGCTTGTTCACCAGTTTCGTAAAGGCGTGATCTCTGTGCCTGATAATTTGCTGCCGCCTTTCTTGCTAGTTGTTTCTGGATCTCTGCTTTTAGGGAGTTTACTCTATGTAGACTCTCGACAGATTGAGCACCTGTAGTTATATCTTGTCTATGTTGTGTCTCTGCCTGACTCAGCTTTCCCATCAATGAATCCCTTTCCCTGTTAATCTTTTTCCATACGTTGGTAGTATAACTTATAGTCTCTCCTCTTAATCCTGCCTTGAAGCTATCCCACACCCCTCCCCTTGATGCACTATACCTATTAGCATCAAAAAAGGCCTAGGACCATGTTTTCATATGAGCGATGTAATCCACATCTGCTAATAGTTTTTTATCAAATGTCCAAGGCCTAGGAATCTTGTATGGTTTATTGATGACCATATTTAGGACTAGGGGATTGTGATCTGACATGATTTTGGGAAGCTTATTTATTTGGGCACTCTTAAGCAGGGTGGTTGAGATCATGAAATAATCCAATTTCGAGTATTTGTTAAAGGGATGTGAAAAATAAGTAAACCCTGGATCTCCAGTCAATAAATTTCCCCAGACATCGTCTAAGCCATGTGACTTCATCAACGTTATTGCTCTAAACACCCTTGGCTTCCTGCCTATGTATGCGCTACCATCCGAAAAGTTTGCAGAGATGTTAAAATCACCACATAATACTATGGGGGTATGCCAATCAATTAGTTCATTTTCAATGTGACTAAAGACTTCTGACTCGTCTGTGTTAGATCCATATACCGAGCAAATAGTGATACTTAAATTCATTTCGCAAATTGCCCATCTTCCTAGTGAATCCGCCTTACATCTTTTGGCCCCCCCTAACCCCACTTTGCCAATTATAGCCACACCTCTTATCATAGAAGTCTGGGATGTACATGACAGCAAATCATAGCCTTTAAAGTTCAACCAGTGTTTTTTCCTCCAGGGTAAGTGGGTCTCTTGTAGACATATTAAATCTAAGTTTATCATATTTAAATATTGTTCAAACTTCCCCCTCTTTTTCCAATCATTTAATCCTCCTATATTGAGAGATCCAATCCTTAGTTTAGGCATATCTAGTTTTTAAATATTGCCAGAACATCAACCTGTCCAGATAACTGATGCATACACAATATGCATAATGGGAACGTATCCTTTGTTTCAAATGTACTCTTTCATTCGAAATCACTTTAACAGTACGAACTCTCTTCAGGTTTTTATTTTCTCTCCTCACACCCGCCTCCCAACCCCCTTTCCCCCCCTCCCTGCCCCACCCTCTAACCCCCCCCTTCCTGCCACCCTTTGAGGCAGCCTGGGTTTAGACTCACCCAGCTGTTGGTGGCCGTGCGTTCTGTGCGCCTGGGCCTGCCCCTGGCCTGATACTATTTGATCCTAAAGAATGTCAACCGTATATCAAATAATAATAGTTTGTCGGCACTAGATTCCCTCTTCTATTCAGTTACCATTATTTTGTTTCGTTCTTGCTTCAACCTCCTTAAGATAGGCCTCCGCCTGGATTTCACTTGTGAAGCTCCTCGTTGAGCCTTTGTACGTTATTTTTAAACGCGCCGGATTTTGCAGATAGACCGTTGCCCCTAGCTTTTCAAAAGGGGCAAAAAGTTGTCGCATTCGCCATCGTCTTTACACTGTTGCGTGTGCAAAATCTGGTCTTGCAAAGAACTTAAAGCCCCTATATTCTCTTTGAGCCGTTGGCCTGGCCAAGTCATATATAGTGTCACGTACCAGAAAGTTTCCAAAATTGACTAAAAATGCTCTAGGATATTTTGGAGATTTCTCTGACCGTTTTGGTAGTGTTAGTGGAAAGCGATGTGCTCGGCATACTTCTCTATCCATTTCCCAGGAGTTGAGTTCCGGAAAAGAAGATTTTAGTAGATTAGTCATGAAGCTTCTTGGATCACTCCCTTCCCAGCCCTCAGGAATCCCAAGAAATCGAAGATTATTCCTCCTTGCTCTCTTTTCTTGGTCTTCAACCTTTATCATTAAGTCCTTAATTATTCCCTCGTGCTCCTTTGCTTGGAGTTGTAATCTGCCGACGTCTGATTCCAGGTTTTCTGCACGAACTTCTACTGAGCACATTCTATCAGAGATTTCCTGGCATGTATTGCCAACTTTATTGATAGCACCTTCCAATTTTTGAATAGCGACATGGTTTCTTTGATTCGAGGACTTCACTAAGTGTAGGTTCTCTATGCTTCATCTGCTCATCGTCATCCGGGATGTCAGAGATATTCTTATTTCTTTCAGATTCAACTTTTGTTTTACGATGAGGGCTTTTACGTGAGAGTTTGGTTCTCACTATTGTATGTTCTGGGTTGCTCCCAGGATCTGTTGTTTCATCATGAATTATATTTGAGTGCCTTTTATGTTTACTTCTTTTTTTCCCCATTTTTTTTGTTGGTGTATTATCGTATATTAGGGCATTTTTAGATCCAATATCTGTCGGTGAAGGTACTTTTTTGTCCTGTTTCTCCTGTCTGGGTTCCTCGCCAAGATCACTCTCTTCAATCTCTTCACTGGATTTGCTGGATTCACTGGAGATTGATATTCCTGTCTCATAGATCTCTGATTCAGAGCCATCGGAGACTTCTGCTGAAGCATATCCTTCCGTCACTAGGTTTATCCTCGAGGCTTCTACTGAAGTGCTGCCTTTCACCAATGGATTAATGTTTGAAACTGCGTCTATGTCGGGGCAAGATCCGCTTTCTTTCCTCATATTTTCATATTCTAGGTGCTCTACTGGGAGTACAGCCTCAGCTGCCGCAGTGATGGCCTTATTTTGTAATCCTTGTTGATCCATTGTAATTAGTACAATTTCATTGGGAAGGCAACTCTGTTGTCTTTCTTTGATTGCTGGGCTAAATATGTTTGACATTCTAGTTTGGGAACCTATTGAGTGCCCAGTTGTGTTAGCTGCAGCTTTTAAGTTTTTGATAGTTTGTAGTCTTTTGGCCTTTTTCTCCAAGAGATCAAGATTCTCTCTGGTTGCCAGTTCCTTTTCTGCCTCTTTTGCTCTCTGTTTTTCCTTGGCTTTCTTTTTTGATTTCTCGGCTTCCTTATGCAGTTTCTGTTCATTCTGTTCATTCTCGATGTTTTCATCATTATTTTCCAAAGCCTTATAACCCCTGGTTTCGGGTCGTCTCTGTGTTTCTTTTATCTTCTGAGATCCTTGTAGATTATAAGTCTCTTTAGTATTTCCTCTGTCATCTGAATTCTCTTCCCTTTCTTGACTTTCTTGTTTTTCTTGTTTTTCTTGATCGCCCTCTCCTCCTTGAGCCAGGGCCTTTACTTTTGCTTTTGCTTTTGTATCGTTTTTTGTATCGTTCTTTGTCTCAGTTTGATTCTGTTTTTTGATTTGAGCTTGATTATCACAGACTTTATCCTTATCTTTACTTTTATATTTTTCTTTCATTTTCTCCATATCTTTCTCCATGATCGTATTCGGCTGTGAAGTCAAAGTCGGTATGGTAATTTCCGTGGTATTTGCTGCTAACAGTACTGCATTGCCTCTGACCCCGAATCCTCCGCCTCTAACCCTTGTAGTTGGTCTGAGTAAGCTTGAGACTCCAGCATACAGTCTTTTTCTCCCAAGAATCCCAGTAATCCCAGTAATCTAGGTGTCTAGACCTATATTTTTTCCCAATTGTAGGTCTGAGCAGATTAGATAGAATTTTTGGCTGACCACCAGAAAGCCCATATGTAGTTCTCTTTTTCTTGCTCCCGGTTTGTTATTGTAAGATAATTGTAAGATTTTGGATTTAATTCACTTTTTTTTTTCTTCCACTATTTTGTCCCTTGTGTTGTACTGTATTCTCGTATTATTCCTCTATACCTCTTATTTCTTTGTTTCTTTCGGTTTCCCCCACCGGTCTGGGCCTTCCGGGCTTACTGGGCTGACAACGTCGTCTCCCTTGACAACGACGCGATCTCCTGTCTTTTTACGCTCAGCCGCCGTGTCTGCAGATGACAGACGGCAGAGGCGAGGCGTTGAGTGGAGTACAGAAAGCAGAGAGTGAGAAGCCGAGCACAGAGCACTGAGCTCGAAGAAGAACAGGCTCCGCTGCTAATGAGGGTGGAGGGCAGTCACCGCTGAGCGGAAAGCAGGTAGGGATCCTTTGAGTCTTAGAATCTCTTTTCTCAGCTTGCTCCGCCTATTGATTTCTTTTATTGCGCTTCTGTTGTGCTGCGGTCGCTCGCAATCGCTATCATCATTGCAAGCACTGAGAGCTGTGTGACCCCCCCTAGTCCACCCTGAGTCCAGAGGGCATGGGGTATAGTTGCTATAGTTAGTTGCTATAGTTACTATAGTTAGTTGCTGGTTGTTAGCAGTTCAGTTCAAGTTTCAAGTTCAAGCCGTTCAAGTTGTGCTCCGCGTCTATACACTCCGCGAACTTCAGCTTCCGTTTCTACTTCAGGGCATCAAATCAGCGCTGTCGTACACCACTCACGCTGCTTTAGCCATCAATTCAGTAACTCAGTAATTCAGTAATTCAGTGACAGTAACAGCAACTGTCGCAGCCCTCCAAGATGATGAAAAAACACTGTGCACCACGCAGCTAATGGAACCGGTATGAGCCACAGCGTCGGTTACAGCTTACATCTTCACTTTTGCTCACATTTGCTTCTCTAAGATAACCCCCGCCGACAAGCACCAACAGCGATTTGAAGGTCTGAAGGTCTGGAGGTTGGCAAACTAATCAGAATGTTATCTTAGACATTCTCAGGTCCCAGGTCCCAGGAGAAGGCACTGCAGCGACCTCTCACACCGACGCCATCTTGCCCTCTGACGTCCAGACTTAATGACAACTCGCTCTATGATGCCTGGTGCCATATGCGGCCTGATGCCCGCGAGGGCACCTGTGTCACCGGAGCCAGGTGCTGCTGGTCGCGCATTGATATTAGGCTCACTTTCCCCAATGTCCTCACCTGGCTTATCGATGCGACTCATATGGCGCGTACGTTTTCGGATCATGAACCGGTTCAAATCAGTCTCCACCTCCCCCACCCCCCACAATGAGAATTCACATGGCGACTCCCTCCGAACTCGCTCCGTGACACTGTTTTCTGTACCGAGATCCAAACAGCCATCACCAATTATTTTGAACTAAATATGGGTTCCATAGAATCTGCTTCTGTTCTCTGGGAAGGTTTTAAAACTGTCATATGGGGCGAGTGCATTTCGAAACAGGCCGGCATCCTTCGTTCATTTCGCACGAGTCTTGCAAAGTTGGAGAAAGAAATTTAAACTCTGGATGCTGCCCAGGCTGCACGCCCCAGCCCCGAGACCCTCCTGCTTTTAAGACAGAAACACACAGAATTCTCTGAGGAAGCTGACAGCTTGCCTTTCTGGGCAGAGAAGGCCGAGCTCGTCGCTTCGGAGAGGGGGGGCCGGCCTGGAAAGACCTTAGCTAACCTCCTACGCCCACCCCGTACTGCGCCATACATTACGGCTCTCAGCTACTGGGACTCCTCCAGAACCACCTCCCCGGATGAAATCAAGACCTGTTTCATGGATTTTCACTCGCAGCCCTATACTGCTGGCTGCCCCCACTCTCGCAAGCTCTACGAACAATATTTTGAGACCATCTCATTGGTCTGGCTGGAGGATTACCATTGAAAATTCTTAGATGAGCCATTCACTAGGGAGGAGATACTCGATGCCACTAGTAGCTTGCCCGGTGACAGGGCCCCCGGCCTGGATGGTCTTCCAGCCTCTTTTACAAAACATATGCTTCACTTTTAGAACCATATTTGGTGGCTATGTGTAACAAATCCTTTGATAATTGCCTCTTACCTCAGTCCCTCCATGAGGCAATGCTAACGCTGCTACTTAAGCCCGATAAGCCAGCTGACCGCCGTGACTCTTGACGGCCCCTCTCTCTTATTGACACTGACAATAACATTTTTGCTACATTAATCTCCTCTTGCCTTCTACTACTCATGCCCCTCATCGCCCTTCCGGACCAATCTGGCTTTATTCCTGGTAGAGCCACCTCGCATGATCTCCAAACAATTTTTTGGTTCTACACCAGATTAACCCCAGCCTCCCTGCACTTACTGCTCTGTTGGACGCTACAAAGGCGTTCAACACCCTTGAATGGCCCTTCTTTAAAAAAATATATATATATTTTTATTTGCATTTTCAACCAAACAACCAATGTGTTACAGATGGTCACTCTCGCACCCGAGCACCCTCCCCCTCCCCCACCAGCCTCCCACAGCATCTTTTCCATAAGATATACCCACCGAAGAATCAGCTCTGCAGCTGGTGACACATTTGGGAGACTACTCTCCTCTCCATCCGCCCTCCCACCGGTTCTACTACACATGTCCCGGAGAACTCCATCCCTGCACATAGTAAGGTTCGAAGAGGCTCACATTTCGCTACTCAGGGACCATACCTTATGAAACTTCTGGCCCTCTCGCTTTATATGTGACCCTTTCTGCCGCCATGTAAAGGTCCATTCCCCTTCTCCATTCTTCCAGCTGTGAGGGAAACACTACCCCACATGTGCTAGCCAAATACCTTTTTGCCACCACTAGTGCCAATAATGCAAAAATAAGTTGAGGGCGACTCAAGTCAACGTCCTAGGATATTCCCAACAATACAAATTTAGGGTCTAGGGGAAGCGTAGTCTCAAGCACCTTACTCAACTCTCCCAATATTTGTGTCCAGTATGTGTGGATGACAGGGCAGTCCCAGATGGTATGGTAGAAGTCCCCCTGCGGAAGGCCACATCGCAGACAGTTGGGGTCACTTGCCCGGCCTATTCGGTGAAGTTGAGCCCTGTCGAAGTATACCCTGTGCAATATTTTGTATTGAATGAGAAGGAGGCGTGATTTGATCACTACTTCCCTATGATGCATCAGGGCAGCCCCCCAGTCCACGCATGTCGTAGTTGGGCTACTTGAAAATGTGGGTAGGGTGTAGCCCAAACTCCCACACCAGAGCTCGAAGGCTTTAAGTTCCCCCTTTGCCACCACATCTCCCAGGGTGGAAATTCCAATGTCATCCCAGCCCCTAAAGCCCTTAAGTATGTGAAGTTCCCTCAACCAGGTACAATTCCATATCGGTGTCTGTTTTGTCGGTTTTAGTGCCCATCCTTTGGTCTTAGTCGCCCTGTCCCACATCTCAATAGTATTTGCGTGGCCGGCAGTAGGCGTCTCCTACCCGAACCCCCATATAGATAAAACAAGCAGGATCGACGTGCCATGGTGTCCCTTTCCAATCTGTAGGTGGGGAGATCCGCTGGGGCATGGAGCCAGTCCTTCACCAGCGCTAGATGTTCCGCCCAATAGTAGGCCTCAATGTCCAGTAGGGATATCCCCCCATTGTACTGGTTTCGCTAGCCATAGCAGTGAACGTAGTTCTGCTGCTCCCGTCTGAAATGTCTGTCGAGGGAGAGGGAAGTATTCATTTTGGAGGGCGTACAGGAAGAAAGAAACATGGCGGCTGGCCAAGTATCATAAGGGGGAGTGTTTTCCAGCGTAGAGCGTCCAGTGTAAAATTCGTTATGACTCGCTGAATGTTTTTTTGGTAGGATAGATTTCTGTCTGTGGTTATATATATCCCCAGGTACGTGAACCCCGACTGCGTAACTAGGAGAGCCCCTGGGAGAGGGGGCCATATTACCTAAGATCGTGGGCTATACAGAACCGACTTATGCCAATTAATCGTATACCCCGAAGAAGGTGCCATATCTGCCCAGCAGCCTAAATAGTGTGGGGATCGTGCTTTCTGGTTGAGTAACATACAATAGAATATCGTCCGCGTATAGCAAAATCTTTTCTTCCTCCAGATCCGTCTGCTTGATTTGAAACCCCTGTATCCCCTTTGCATGTCTGATCTTATAGGCCACAATTTCAATGGTGAGTGCGAATAGTAGGGGGGCAGCGGACACCCCTGTCTAGTTCCCCTCCTGATGGGGAAGTCCTCAGACAGTAGCCCATTCACTTTCACTCGAGCGCGTGGATCCGCATAGAGGAGTCCCACCCAGTGTCTGAATTTGGGGCCGAAGCCGAATTTGACCAGGACTGCCTCTAAAAAGGGCCAGTGGACAAAGTTAAACGCTTTTTCCGCGTCTAAATCAAGAAACATATGTGGGTCCTCCTGGTCCCGCACCCCAATAAGCCAGTTGTGGGTTCGCCGTAGGTTCTGTCGGGTCGCCCGATCCGGCAAGAAACCCGTTTGATCTTGGTGCACCAGGCTCGAAATTACTTGGCGTAATCGGTGTCAGAACCCCAATTCAGTCCCTGGCATTAACCCGCTCAGGGGTGAGTCAAACAAGCAATATACTACCAAGAAACCATTCCTGGACCAGACTTGTTCGAAATCGACATTCCAAGGTGCCCGCCGATTTCGATAATCAAGTAGCGGTCTAGTCTTCTGCCCGCAGCTGCTTGAGAATTCAGGTGAGGCGCGAGTGTGAAAGGAAGTGCGCACTTCACCTGAGATTCGACCGGAGAAGGAGCTAAATTGAAGCGTTCTTAGTTTTAGTCAGAAGATCAATTAAAGAATATTTTTCGAAGTTATTCCGAGAAAACCAAGGTCTAGAGAGAGCGAAACGTTAGATAATTACAGCATACCTGAAAAAACCACAGAGAAGTCAGCGGTTGCGCCGAACTGGAGTTCTTCAGCGTCCGCAATCTATCTGGAAAGGAGCGAGAGCAAACAGAAAGAAGAATTAAGCTAAGTAACATTGTAAAAGATAATTGTTTACAGAATTAAGATATTGGAAACTAAACTTACCGAATAGGCAGTTAATAAACTTCATTCGCCCAAGGTGTGTGTTCGAAGGTTTTCAGTAAGAGAAGATAAAAGCAGAGGTTAATTCACACAGGAGTTAATTGGCTATTAAGACATGCTTACTACGCCAACTCAAGGAAATTAAATACAAGATAGACAGCCTTAGCAAGTAAGTGTAAATACAAAGAATATAATAAGGACATAATAAAATTGCCGATAAAGTTAACTAAAAATAAACATTGTGTATTCTAGTATCTGAGGCATGATCTATCCAACAGAACACGAACACAGAACAAGAAAAGAAAAATAGGAAGAGTTAATAAACGAAAGTCAAATTAGTGAAGTAAGTAGATGACTAATAAGATAATACTAGGGAGGTTAGTTACTACGAGAATGTCACAAGATTAATAGTGCATCTTGCATTACAGGTCCTACTATTTGACTAGAACAGTTAACAAGAGTAAACCAAAGAGAAGCACAGATCTTTGGAGTTCCCTGGTATGTTAAGAAATAAATACTAGATATCTGAAGAGAAGGTTCAGGGAAGAATAGACAGGATTGAAAGATTAATTGTGAATTCCTTCCTTAGGTTCAAAGACGAAATGAACCACGAGACAGGAAAAGAACCAGAGGAACAGCCAGGACCAGTCTCTTCTTTGTTTGTTATTTTATCCATCCCCCCTTCCCCAAAGGAATAGTTTAGAGGCTCAGATCTCAGTTGACCTCTGGACTATCTCTGAAGGGGTTTTGTGAACTAGCATCTCTGTTCCTGTGCAAGCCCAAAGCAAGAAAACGAAGATTGAATTCGACGAGATAAGAGTCTGACAGAGTGAAGTGCCCACGTTGCACTCAGCACCCGAACAGAGATGGCGGAGGGAATAAATTTGCAGACCTTGGGAGCAGTGTTAGATACAATACAAAAAGAACTGGTTGCAGTCAGGGAGGAGAATCAGGATCTTAGACAGGAAGTAGTGAATTTTAGAAAAGAAACCGCGGAATTAGCACAGCGATTAAGACAACCATTTAGTTCAGGGCGAGAAACCTTAGACCCTACATTGGAAGGTTCAAAAGGATGACTACACAAGTAATTCATTCCCTATCCCCAGTGATTCCATTAGCCCCCCCCCCCAGAGCGCTTCCATGGAGATCCACAGAAGGCGCAAATATTCATTATGCAATGTTCATACATTTCATGTGCCGCCCTTCGACTTTCCCTGACGCGCAATCGAGAGTGGCCTTTGTGCTGTCATATTTAAGTGGTGATGCGGCATCGTGGTCTATGCCCCTTGTCTCTAGAGATGATCCTTTGTTGCGAAATTATGAAGAATTTCTGAGGATATTCGACCGATGAAGAATCTCTCAAGCAGTGGATAACGAGCGGCCAGATTTATGTCAAGGAAACCGAGATTAATGGGTTATTTGGCGCATTTTAATAAACTCGTGGTAGAGACAGACTGGCCGGATAGCAAGTTCAAGTTCAAGTTTGGGTATTTGTATAGCGCACTGCTCACCCAGAGGGTCTCAAGGCGCTTGGGTAAGGGGTCCATTATTTGTCGAATAGCCAGGTTTTAAGTTTTTTCTGAAGGAGATGTGGTTCTGGGTAAGGCGGAGGTGAGTGGGGAGTGAGTTCCAGGTCTTGGCAGCAAGGAAGGAGAAGGATCTGCCACCCATGGTGGATTTTCGAATGCGCGGGACAGCGGCGAGGGCTTGATTGGACGATCTTAGTAGGCGGGTGGGTTTGTAGAAAGACAGTTGAGTGTTGAGGCATTCGGGTCCAAGATTGTAGAGGGCTTTGTGTGCGTGGGTGAGAAGGCGGAATGTGATTCTTTTGTTGAAGGGAAGCCAGTGGAGGTCTTTTAGGTGTCCGGTGATGTGATCTTGGCGAGGGATGTCTAATATGAGTCTTGCTGATGCGTTTTGTATGCGTTGGAGTTTTTTCTGTAATTTTGCTGTGATTCCGGCATATAGTGTGTTGCCGTAATCCAGTCGACTCGTGACCAGTGCATGGGTAACAGTCTTTTTTGTCTCGAGGGGGATCCAACGGAAGATCTTTTTGAGAATGCGAAGTACGTTGAAGCAGGATGATGAGACTGCGTTGACTTGTCTGGACATCGAGAGAGAGGAGTCTAGGATGAAGCCAAGTTTACGTGCATGGTCTGTGGGTGCGGGTGCTGTGCCCAGGGCGGAAGGCCACCAGGAGTCGTCCCAGGCAGAGGGGGAAGATCCTAGGATGAGCTCCTCCGTTTTGTCTGAGTTGAGTTTTAGACGGCTATGTTTCATCCATTCGGCTACTTCTTTCATGCCTTCGTGGAGATTGGTTTTGGCAGTGTTAGGGTCTTTGGTGAGGGAAAGGATTAACTGGGTGTCGTCGGCGTAAGATATGATGTTAAGGTTGTGTTGACGCGCGATGGAGGCGAGTGGACTCATGTACACGTTGAAGAGGGTGGGACTGAGTGAAGATCCTTGTGGTACGCCACAGATGACTTCAGTGGCCTCAGATTTGAATGGGGGAAGTCGGACTCTTTGAGTTCTCCCAGCGAGGAATGAGGTGATCCAGTCCAAGGCTTTTCCTTGTATTCCGATGTTGCTGAGGCGCTGTATGAGGGTGCTGTAGCAGACTGTGTCGAAAGCGGCGGAGAGGTCGAGTAGGATGAGGGCCACAGTTTCACTGTTTTCCAGTAGTGTTCGGATGTCGTCTGTTGCTGCAATGAGGGCGGTTTCGGTGCTGTGTTTGGCTCGAAATCCGGATTGAGATGGATCGAGGGAGTTGTTGGATTCAAGGAAGGCGGCGAGCTGGTTGTTGACGGCTTTCTCGATGACTTTGGCCGGGAATGGGAGGAGGGATATGGGTCGGTAGTTTTTAAGTTCAGAGGGGTCTGCTGTGGGTTTCTTCAGAAGGGCGCTGAGTTCGGCGTGTTTCCAGCTTTCTGGAAAGGTGGCAGAGTTGAACGAGCAGTTGATGACATCACGGAGATGGGGTGCGATGATGGAGTTCGCTTTGTTGAAGATGTGGTGGGGGCAGGGGTCGGTTGGCGAGCCGGAGTGGATGGAGTTCATTAGGCGGATGGTGTCTTCAGTGGTGATTGGGTTCCAGGCGGTGAGGTTGTTAGTTGGCGGAGTAGGATCTGAGGGGGGTGGGGAGGGTTGAAAGCTGGGAGTATTCTCGAAGCTGTTGTGGATGTCGGCAATTTTGTTGTAGAAGAAGGAGGATAGCGCATCGCAGAGGTCTTGGGAGGGAGTGATGTCGTTAGATGCTGCGGTGGGGTTGGTGAATTCTTTGACGATGTTGAAAAGTGTTGTTGTCAAAACGATCCTTGAATGCTGATTTCTTAGCTGATCGAATCAGTTGGTGGTGTTTGCGGGTGGCAGCCTTGAGGGTAGACATGTTGTCGGTAGTTGGGTTTTTTCTTCATGTTTTCTCCAGGGTGCGGCATAGCTTCTTGGATTTTTTAAGGTCATCATTGAACCAGGGAGCCTTTTTGCTAGCTGATTTGATCTGGTGTTTTTTCAGGGGTGCTAATTCGTCCGCACTGTGGGTGATCCATTGCTTGAGATTGGTGGCCGCTTGGTTTGGGTCCTATGAGAGGGTGGGAGGGTTTTGGTTGAGTGATGTGAGGAGTTGGTCGGAGGTGATTTTGTTCCAGTTTCTCCGAGGAATGGGTTGTGGGCGGTTGTGGGTCAGGGTGGTTTTGTAGCTAAAGTGGACACAGCTGTGGTCCGTCCAGTGGAGAGCTGTGGTGCGATCGAAGGAGATGTGCTTGCTGGAGGTGAAGATAGGGTCGAGCGTGTGTCCGGCTACATGGGTGGGGGTGTCAACAAGTTGTTTGAGTCCGAGATTGGCCAGGTTGTCCAGAAGGGTGGTGGTGTTGCTGTCGTGTTTGTTTTCAAGGTGGTAGTTGAAGTCTCCTAGAAGAATGTAGTTCTCGGAGGCGAGGGCATGTGTGCAGACAAAGTCGGTGATGTCATCGCTGAATTGACTCCGGGTACCTGGAGGCCTGTAGATGAGGGGGCCTCTAAGAGTGGTCCTAGGGTCGGTGTGGATCTGAAAGTGGAGATATTTGGCGGTTGTAAGATTATCCTCGGAGCTGGTCGTGATTTTGATGGTGTTCTTGTGGATGATGGCGATGCCTCCTCCTGTTTGATTGGTGCGGTCTTTACGGGTAATCTTGTAAGCGTCCGGTATGGCTATGGCGATGTCGGGTGCTGATGATGTGTTCATCCATGTTTCTGTAAGGAAGGCGATGTCCGGTGACGTAGTGTCGAGTAGATCCCAGAGTTCCGTTGCGTGTCTGTGGACCGAGCTGGTGTTGAGCAAGATGCACTTCAGGCGGTTAGAGGCGGAGCTGTGTGTGGAGGGATTGGATTTGGTGAGGGTCCTGGAGCAGTTGAAGTTGCAGGAGAGGCAGGCGAAAGGTACGTGGGTACGTCCTGGGGTGGCTTCGCAGCATTGTGGTGCGCGTCCGGGATTGAGGGCGAGGAGAGTTGCGGCATCATATGTGACTCTAGTGGGTTGGGAGCGGCGGGGATCAGGGGGACAGGCGCTGGGCGCGGTCCAGGCACGGATGGGTGTAGACGGGCTTACCTTTGGCGCACCTTCGGCGCGACTGGGGCGCGATCGCTGCGCGCAAAAGCATCTGTCATATGTGGATGGAGGTGAGGGGAGGGGCAAGGGCAGGGCAGCTGGGAGGCGGGAGCGTGGTGGGGAACTGGGCTGGGGGTTAAACAACAAACAACAAAATGGCTGCGAGCCAAGAGTCTAACACAAACAGAGTAGGGCACAACCTGAGTTAGGCTAGGGAAAGGGCAATGGCACCAGCACAATCAAGCCAAAATTGATTCCACAGTTTAAAGGCACAAGGCACAGTTGATTGGTGAGTTCATGCACACTGTGGCAGAATAGCGCTCTGAAATGAACTAAATACCTGTATAGTGCTACGAAGATTATACAACACTCTAGCACACGTGAAAATGGGAGTAGTGCGAGCAGAGCGCTACTTCAATCAAACAGTCATGCACAAAGTAAAGCGGCAGTAGTGCGAGCAGAGCGGGAGCCAAGTTAAATCTGCAGTAATGCGAGCAGCTGAGATGTGAGCAGAGCGGGCACAAGAGCGCTACTTCAATCAAACAATCACGCACAGAGTAAAGCGGCAGTAGTGCGAGCAGAGCGGGAGCCAAAATAAATCTGCAGTAATGCGAGCAGCTGAGATGTGAGCAGAGCGGGCACAAGAGCGCTACTTCAATCAAACAATCACGCACAGAGTAAAGCGGCAGTAGTGCGAGCAGAGCGGGAGCCAAAATAAATCAGCAGTAATGCGAGCAGCTGAGATGTGAGCCGATCGGGCACAAATTAGGTCTGCAGTAATGCGAGCGGAGCGATAATAAATTAGTTTTCAGCAACGATACCAGCTTCTGGGTCTGGGACAGGGCAGGGAGCAGCGTTAGGAGCGACCGCTTCTGGCGAGTGCAGGACGGTCACAGCGTTAGGGCACGACGGTAGAGCCTGACTATCAGTGGAAGGGCGGGGCAGCTGGGAGGCGGGAGCGTGGTGGGGAACTGGGCTGGGGGTTAAACAACAAACAACAAAATGGCTACGAGCCAAGAGTCTAACACAAACAGATTAGGGCACAACCTGAGTTAGGCTAGGGAAAGGGCAATGGCGCCAGCACAATCAAGCCAAAATCGATTCCATGGTTTAAAGGCACAAGGCACAGTTGATTGGTGAGTTCATGCGCACTGTGGCAGAATAGCGCTCTGAAATGAACTAAATACCTGTATAGCGCTACGAAGATTATACAACACTCTAGCACACGTGAAAATGGCAGTAGTGCGAGCAGAGCGCTACTTCAATCAAACAGTCACGCACAAAGTAAAGCGGCAGTAGTGCGAGCAGAGTGGGAGCCAAGTTAAATCTGCAGTAATGCGAGCAGCTGAGATGTGAGCAGAGCGGGCACAAGGGAGCAGCAGTCTTTAATCGGGGTTTGAGAGATGAGCTTAAGGACGTGTTAGCTCAGATACCGAATAGACCCACGGAGATTTCAGCATTGGTGGATTTAGTATTGGAGGTCGACTTTCGACAAGTAGAAAGGAAAGGAGAGAAGAGAAAGGATTTTCGAACGGTGGTACCAAGATTTGATCGAGTTAGAACTGACAGTAATAGAAATACCAATGGACAGCAAGGCGTCGAGCAATGCAGATTGGAACAGTTAGAGGTCCTTTGTCTAAGGAAGAAAAAGAGAAGAGGAGGACAAGCAATTTGTGTATGTACTGTGGTTCTGGAGGGCATTTTGTCAGAAATTGTCCTAAGAAACCAAATACCATCTTCAAGCTGAAGGAAAACTAGTTGCACCACCTGTGGGAGGAGTTAAACAGGTGGTTGCGAATCAAAATACAACTCCAGAAGAACATCAAGCAGCCAACACTTTGCAATCCTCGGCTCCACATCTTATTTTGTCCATGGTAATCAAATTCTGACACATAACATTGACAGAAATCTCTGTAATGATAGATTCAGGAGCCACAGGGAATTTCTGTGATCTGAAATTTGCAGATAAGATGGGAATCCAATCGATCAGGAAGACTAAAAGTGAGCCGGTTAGAGCTGTAGATGGGACAAATCTTTCTTCTGGGCCCATTGTGAGTCACACGGAACTAATACAACTAATTTCTAGAGACGGGCACAAAGAAATGATTCAGATCAATTTGATAGATGCCCCCCAGTTTCATCTGATACTGGGTCT
This sequence comes from Lissotriton vulgaris, assembly GCF_964263255.1. Taxonomy (NCBI): domain Eukaryota; kingdom Metazoa; phylum Chordata; class Amphibia; order Caudata; family Salamandridae; genus Lissotriton; species Lissotriton vulgaris. The sequence goes on along the minus strand of NC_141686.1, from coordinate 68,173,937 downwards.
TCCATGGCTTACCGAGCATAACCCAACTATTAATTGGAGTACCAGAACCATCATAATGGATTCAAAATACTGTCAAGAGAACTGTTTTGGAGATAAAGAAAAGATTCAAGAGTATAGTCCAGCACATTCCTTGTGTTCGGCAGAATCCTCAGTGTGTATAATTAATGCACAAGTAATACCTGAAGAATACAAGGAATTTGAAGATGTATTCAACGAAAAAGAAGCCGAGCAACTTCCCCCTCATAGGATATACGACTGCAAGATTGACATAGAACCAGGCTCAAATTTACCGTGCAGTCGAGTACATGCATTATCGGAAAAGGAACACCACCATCTAAAAGAATATTTGGATAAATATTTAGCCAATGGTTTCATTAGGCCTTCACAGTCGCCAGTGTCTTCGCCTCTATTTTTTGTGCGTAAAAAGGAAGGGGATTTAAGAACTTGTATCGATTACTGAGCGATCAACAAAATCAGCAAGAAAAATCGGTACCCGTTACCCCTTATATCTGTCCTTTTGGATCAAGTAAAAGGGGCGCAGGTTTACACCAAACTGGATTTGAGAGGGGCTTACCACCTTGTACGAATGTGTGAAGGCGACGAGTGGAAGACAGCTTTCAGGACGAGGTTTGGATTGTATGAGAACCAAGTCATGCCCTATGGTCTATGCAATGCCCCCGCCGCCTTCCAGCACTTCATCACTGATGTTTTGAAGGATTTCATAGATCAGTGTGCAATTGTGTACATCGACGACATTTTAATCTACTCCTCTGACCAGAGCAAACATCAAGAACAAGTCAGAGGGGTGTTGCAGAAATTAAGGGAAAATCGATTATTCGTAAAGTTGGAAAAGTGTGCTTTCAATGTTTCCCAAGTGGAGTTTTTGGGGTTTGTACTTTCTCCAACTGGAATACTCATGGATAAGCGAAAAAACAAAAAAAGCGTGAAGGAAGTCGAGAGCTTCATAGGATTCGCAAATTTCTACCGAAGGTTCATTAGCGAGTTCTCACGGAAGATTCTTCCTCTCACACGACTGCTAAAGAAAGGAATTTGGTTTGAATGGTCTGAGGAGTCTGAAAAGGCCTTTAAGTCCTTGAAATAGGATTTCACCACGGCACCAATCCTCCAGCATGCTGATCCTACGGAACCTTTTTATGTGGAAACGGATGCTTCCGATCAGGCTGTCGGAGGAGTATTGTCCCAACGGCATAAGGTGACTGGCCAGCTGCACCCTGTGGCTTATCGACCGAGAATGCTGACGCCAGCCGAGATTAATTACACAATCACCGAAAAAGAATTGTTAGCGATTAAGGATGCATTCAAAGAGTGGCGGCATCATCTTATGGGTGCTCAACACCAGGTAACGGTGTTCACTGACCATCGCAATTTAAAGTTCTTGAAGACAGCCAGACAGCCAGAACACTTACACCAAGACAATTGAGATGGTTGTTGTACTTTGCCGATTACGACTTTGTGATCACCCATCGACCGGGAGCACAAAATGGAAAAGCTGATGCGTTATCCAGAATAGACACAGAAAACCAAAAGAGTCCCACAGACGATCAGACTATTATACCTAGTGCAAAAGTCATTGGTGTTACAATTTCAATAAATTTAGAAGAGCAAATTTCTGAAATTATGAGTCCAGCGGATATGGAAGATTGGGTAAAAGAAGGAACTGGAAGAAAAGTCATCCATGATCTACCTTATAGCCAGGAGGCCTTATATCTACCTACCAAGAAGTTACAGCAGCGGTTATGCATGAATGTCATGATGGAGTGTTAGCAGGACACAAAGGAGAGGCCAAAACCAAAGACATCATTAAGAGACATTACTGGTGGCCACATATGACCAAGGACATAGAACAATACGTAAAATCTTGTGAAATCTGCGCTCAGGGAAAATCAGAACGGCAAGCTAAAAAAGGTTTACTCCAACCATTACCCACACCACCTTACCCTTGGCACACAGTGACCCTAGAACTCATTGTAGATTTACCACTCAGTTAGGGTTTTAACACCATTCTAGTAGTCGTAGACACCTTCTCTAAAATGGCTAATTTCATGGCACTGAAGGGAGTACCGACTGCTAAACAACTATCAACCATTTTTAGCACACAAATAGTTAAGATACATGGCATTCCTAAAATTTTGATTTCGGACAGGGGGTCCCAATTTATCTCCCATTTCTGGAAGGCCTTTATGGAAGGGCTGGGTACAGAAGTCAGATTCTTCACCAGTTACCACCCAGAGACAGCTGGGCAGACAGAGCGGGTTAACCAAGTGCTAGAACAGTATTTGAGGCTATTCCTTTTAAAGCAAGGAAATTGGTCTGATTATTTATGGGCCGCAGAGTTCACCCACAATAATGCAAAGAGTGTTTCTACAGGTTATTCCCCATTTTACATGAATTATGGCAGACATCCAAACTCCACAATAAAACAAACTGATCTCACAGTCCCAGCGGTCAAAGAGGTAGTTTCCCATTTAGAACGAGTCCATCAAGTGCAATTACGAATCTTGAATTGGCAAAAAGAAAATATAAGAGCTACGCAGATAAAAAAAGATGTGAGGGCCCTCTTTTAGAAAAGGGAGATCAGGTTTGGTTAAGCACAAAGAACCTTAGGTTAAAAGGAAATAGGAAATTCCAACCTAGATTTATAGGCCCATACCAAATTGAAGAAAAGATTTCTCAAGTCACTTTTCGATTGCAGCTACCTGCCAAATTGAAAATTCATCCAGTTTTCCATGTTTCACTGCTAAAGAAGGCATCTGCAGAGTTGCGAAGAAACTCGCCTCCAAAACCAATCCACTTAGAAACAGGAACAGGGTTTGAAGTGAAAGAAATTTTAGATTCCAAAACATCAAAAGGAAAAGTATACTATTTGATAGATTGGAAAGGGTACGGACCAGAAGAATGATCTTGGGAATTAACTACTGACATACATGCTCCAATATTGATAAGGTCTTTTCCTCAGCGATTTCCTGCAAAACCGAGATTGGTAGGACCTCCCTTGTTGGAAGGTACTGTCAGAACCCCGATTCAGTCCCTGGCTTTAACCCGCTCAGGGGTGAGTCAAACAAGCAATATACTACCAAGAAACCATTCCTGGACCAGACTTGTTCGAAATCGACATTCCAAGATGGCCGCAGATTTCGATAATCAAGTAGCGGTCTAGTCTTCTGCCTGCAGCTGCTCGAGAATTCAGGTGAGGCGCAAGTGTGAAAGGAAGTGCGCACTTCACCTGAGATTCGACCGGAGAAGGAGCTAGATTGAAGCGTTCTTAGTTTTAGTCAGGAGATCAATTAAAGAATATTTTCCGAAGTTATTCCGAGATAAACAAGGTCTAGAGAGAGCGAAACATTAGATTCTTACCGCATACCTGAAAAAACCACAGAAAAGTCAGCGGTTGCGTCGAACTGGAATTCTTCATTGGAAACAATACTTACCGAATAGGCAGTTAATAAACTTCATTCGCCCAAGGTGTGTGTTCGAAGGTTTTCACTAAGAGACGATAAAAGCAGAGGTTAATTCACACAGAAGTTAATTGGATATTAAGACACGTTCACTACTCCAACTAAAGGAAATTAAATACAAAATAGATAGCCTTGGCAAGTAAGTGTAAATACTAAGAATATAATAAGGACATAATAAAATTGCCGATAAAGGTAACTAAAAATAAACATTGTGTATTCTAGTATCTGAGGCATGATCTATCCAACAGAACACGAACACAGAACAAGAAAAGAAAAATAGGAAGAGTTAACAAACGAAAGTCAAATTAGTGAAGTAAGTAGACGACTAATAAGATAATACTAGGGAGTTAGTTAATACGAGAATGTCACAAGATTAATAGTGCATCTTGCATTACAGGTCCTACTATTTTACTAGAACAGTTAACAAGAGTAAACTGAAGAGAAGCACAGATCTTGGGAGTTCCCCGGTATGTTAAGAAATAAATAATAGATATCTGAAGAGAAGGTTCAGGGAAGAATAGACAGGATTGAAAGATTAATTGTGAATTCCTTCCTTAGGTTCAAAGACGAAATAAACCACGAGACAGGAAAAGAAACAGCCAGGACCAGTCTCTTCTTTGTTTGTTATTTTATCCCTCCCCCTTCCACCAGTTTAGAGGCTCAGTTCTCAGTTGACCTCTGGACTATCTCTGAAGGGGTTTTGGGAACTAGCATCTCTGTTCCCGTGCAAGCCCAAAGCAAGAAAAAGAAGATTGAATTCGACGAGATAAGAGTCTGACAATCGGAGGGCCAGTATCGTCGCAAAGAGTTTAACCTCTATGTTGAGGAGGGAAATTGGGCGATAGGACGCGCACTCCTCGGGGGGCTTCCCGTTTTATGGATGGGAACAATTGTGGCTAGTTCAAGGTCCAGTGGAAAGGCGCCCTCTTGGGCAGCGTCCCTGAACAGAGCTAACAGGTAGACCGCCAGGAGGTCTGCCCCTTCCTTATAAAATTCCGCTGGGAGTCCATTCAGGCCTGGGGACTTCCCAGGGGGCAATTTAGAAATTGCCTCTTTAAGTTCGGTCACCGATATGTCAGCTTCTAAATCTGCTATATCTTCTGTCGCCAGGTTCGGAGTCTGAACCGTGGCTAGATATACTTGTATCTCCTCTGGGGTAGCTAGTTCTCTGGCCGCATAGAAATCCCTAAAGTAGGCAGCAAACATTTGTTTTATTTGTGCATCTCCCCTATGCATCAGTCCCTGGGAGTCCACTATAAATTCAATCCAGAGGGCGTCAAGTTCCTTGGCTGAGCCAAGCAAGTAATTTGCCAGATTTAGCCTTCGAGCAGTGTTGCACAGCCACGCCTGGTACACGTACACTTGCCAGCGCCTGCGCCCTAGCCTCCTCTGTTATGTGGGCTCTATAGCGTTGTTGGGTATCTGTCAGGAGCCTAAGTACCTGCGAGTCGCGCCCTGTCAAATACCGTTGTTCCAGCGTCAGAATTTGGGCTTCCATGGAAGCTAGTTCCTCTCGTGCTTTCCGCTTCTCCCAGGCTAATCGATTTTGTTCCCTTTTGTGGAGCACCGTCTTATACGCCTCCCACACTATCACGCCCGATTGCACTGAGCCTACATTCTCCACGAAATACACTTTCGTGACGGCCCGCAGGCCCTTTAATATCTCTGTGTTCTGAAGTTCCCAAGCCGTCAACCTCCAGTTACCACTGTTTGCCCTGGTCCTCCCCCCGTCCTAACCATCAGATGCCGCGTGCCATGTATTCCGCCTCGCAGTCAGTGCCCTTTGCCCGCCGTAGGAGAAAGACATAGTCCAGTCGGGGGTGCATCTTGTGCACGCAAGAGTAGTATAAGTAACTTCAAGTGTCCGGGTGTAGATACCCCCATATGTCTGTCAGCCCCAGTGTGTTAATCCCCTCAGCCAAATACGTTGTTGGGTGGAGGTCGGTACGGTTCCCCGAACGGTCCATAGGAACGGACCTAATGTTGTTGAAGTCACCCCCAATTATATGAAGTGTGTCCGGGGTATCAAGAAGGATGTCAGTCACGTAGGGTCCTGTCCTGTAACTTCGGAGGGGCATAAACCGAGACTATGGTAACTTTTCGTCTACCCCACATATGTGCCCTGGGGTCTACCCACGTTCAAACTATCTTGGAAGGGGGAGATTTTCTAAGTATGATTGCCAACCCCCGGGGGCCAGCAGTGAAACACGCGTGTGCCAATACGGTGTATTCTCCCCTCGCCAGAAACCCACTCTTTGTGCCCTTAAGGTTGGTCTCCTGCAATAGGACCACATCCGGGTGAGCCTGCTTTATATATGTGGACACCAGCCCCCTCTTGATTTTATCCCATAGGCCATTCACATTCCATGTAAGTATCTTGAAGCTATCAGACTCTATCCCATCAGCAGGGGGGCTGCATTCAGTCACAGGGGCCATAGTAGTTGGTGATCAAAGTACAACCCGGGTAGGAAGAGCAGGTGCGTCTCTTAGTGACCATGTGACTGCCTGTACACAACAAACGTAAAAAAAACCAAAAAAAACAACTGTAGAACTCTTGTACCCCCCTAACCCCCCACCCTCTCTCCACCTCCCCCCTCCCGAGGTTGCATCCCCTGCCAGTCGCCGGGGAGTGAACACTAGGTTGGTGGAGGTCAATCGCCCTCCCAGTCCCCACTTACGCCACAAGTTCCAACTCCCTCAACAAACCCAAAACCCTGCCAAAGGAACAGATGAGAGAAGAGGAAACAGGGACAGAGATAGAACCTAGAAAGAACACTCCTGCTAAAACAAGCGGGCCGGCAAGGGTCCAAGTCTGCAGCCACTACAGGGCTGTCACCTATGGCTCTGCGGGTGTCCTATATGTCTCTGTATGTTTCGACATAAATAACAAAGAAAGAAAGAGGAAAGGAAAATAAAGAGAAAACGAGGGGGGGTGAGTATCCAGCTCGTCGGCTCCGAGATGTCAATCTAGTCCACGGCCAACTCTGCAGACCACCCTTCATGAGAGAGAATCCGGCGGTTCTCCCTGCGACACTGTAGCCTCCTTTGTTGCATCCCGTTCCAGGGCAAGGATCTCAGCCGCCGAAGGCTGCATGGAGGGATCCGCAGCCTTCTCCTCATCGGAGGGAGAGTCTCTAGTTTCGTTCTCGGTGTCCGGTTGAAGACAGCTAGGAAGGTGGAGGGTGTGTACGCCTCCTGAGAGCCGTGGGTCCAAGGATCCTCCACTGTGTCATCAGATTCTACCTGTGTCTTCGGGCACCTATGGAGTTGTCTCCAGGAGTCGCCACCTATGATATCGTCTCAGTCGTAGTGATCTCTGTGGGCCCGAGGATTGTCTGTCTCCCCTTCCAGAGGGCCCATGGTCGTGCACCTGCAATTCCGCGCGCCCCATTGTGGGGCGTTCCTCCAGCCAGTGCCAGGCCTCCTCTGGTGTCTGGAAGAAGTGGGATTTGCCCAAGAACAGGACTTTCAGCTTCGCAGGAAAGAGTAGCATGTATTGGATCTTATGTTCCCGCAATTTGGCTTTGACTGAATCGAAAGTGCGGCGCTGCTTCTGCACCTATCTGCTATAATCTGGGAAGATCATTATGCGTGTATTCTCTAGTTGGATCTCTCTGATCTTTCTGGCTTCCCTCAGATTCATATCTCTGTCTAGAAAGTTCAGAAAACGTGCTATTACAGGACATGGTTGTGCCCCTGCAGGGGGTCGGGCCATCAGCACCCTATGGGCCGTCTCTATTACAAAGCAAGTTGAGAATTTGTCTTTTGGGAAGGTGCGTAAAAGCCATGCATGCTGGAACTCGGGCATGTTGATTCCTTCAATTCCTTCTTTAAAGCCCACAAAACGCAGGTTATTGCAGCGTGCTCTATTTTCCGCATCGTCCACCCGCCACAGAAGATCTTTGTGGGAAGATTGTAGGTCCGTCACTCCTTTGCGTAGGTCGAGCAGTGAGTCCTCTGCTTTGCCCAGCTGGGTCTCCGTCTCCGTGACTCTATCAGCCAGATTCCTAAGATCCTGTCGCAGAAATGACACGTCAGCGCCCACTGCACCAATCTCCCCCCATAGTACCTCTCTGGATGTATTGATCGCCTGGAGGAGGGTGTCTGTAAATGAGCGGGGGTCGGGCAGTCGTCGGGCGTGGTACAATGACTTTCGCAAATTGGTCCATCTTGCCTTGTCGCGGAGGCCTTGGTTCCATGTCTTGCCCATGGTGGATACTGCTGGGCCTGTATATAGAGAGAGTTCTCGCTCTGGATAGTACTGGTCCAGGCCGGTGCACAGCTGTGTCTAGCAGTCTCTCCTGGCGGGTACCACGCAACTCTAGTTGGATCTCTCTGGCACTCTCAGACCCGCAGGCAATGCCCCAGAAACAGTGTGTATCAGCCAGATCCTCCAATATTGCTATGGGCGTCCCAAGTCCCTGCCCCTGCCGGGGCTCTCTTCCTGCCCCTAGTCCCGTGTGGGGCTTGTGCACCTCCAGGCCCCCGAGGCCCCACTGAGGGCCGTCTCTGCCCAGCCGCCCAGCCGCCTCGCCCATCAGCCTGGAGCTGTTGATCTGCCCCAGGTACTGAGCGCACTTGTAAGAATGGGGCAGGGGGAAGAAGGTGCCACACGGGGGGCGGGATCCCTCACCTCCACCGCTTCTTCCCAGCCTCACCTCACTGTCGCAGTCACTCGCACACCAGTCTCTCCTCACCGGTATTCGTTGCCCGTCCTGGGGGGCCTGGGGCTCTCCCATAGGGTGCTTCCCTCCACAGACTCTCACTCATGTTCTTCTGCCACCACACCTCGCCCGACCGAAGGTAATCACTCCTGTCTGGTGCTCTGAGCGCCTCCACCTCCAGGCAATCCTTGCAGTACTCGTGTTGCCTCTTCCAGACGGCTTACCGTTATTCTGTTGATAGGCATGGCCGCCCGCCTGGCTCCGCTATTGCCGCTGTAGGGTCCAGATCCCCGTTGTCGTCCTGGACACCTCTGGGGGAAGGGGGGGCTCGCTCCTCCGAGACTGGTCTCGGCCTCTCTATGTGCTTCAGGACGTCACCCTGTCAGGGTCACCTCACGCCGGGACGGGAGGGGAGCACACCTCTTCGGCATTTGCCTCCCCGAGCTTCCCGCCACAGAGACTGCTGCGCCTGATGTTCCGGGTGGCCCCGCCTCCAGGCAGTCCTCACCTCCGTCGTTGCGCCTCTCCCAGTCAGCAGGCTGTTTGGATATACAGGCCCAGCCGCCCGCCTCCGCAGTCACAGCCGCGGGGCCGTGGACCTCCGTAGCAGTCAGGGACACCTCGAGTGGGGGAAGGGGGCTCACCCACCCACGGGAGCGCTTCTCCACCGCACCTGGCCTCAGATACCCCACAACGTTCAGGCCGTCCCAGGCAGGGATGAGAGGACAGTACACCCCTCCACCGTTCGTTTTCTATGGCTTCCGATCCCTCAAAGCGCTGCAGCTCCGACCCTTATTCTCCCCGGCTCCATCTTGGGTCCTCAGTCTCGGCAGCAGATCGAATCAACGTCGCAGTCCACCGGGATCGTTTTAGGCAGTCAGCCCCACATCAGTCTACTCCAGAGGTAAGCTTGGTCATGCAGGTGCAGTTATACGTTGTCTCTGGGTCTGCAGGTCGCCGGAATGTACGATGGATCAAGCTTTCAGCCGGAGCCTGGCGAAAGCACGACTTACTCAGCCATGCTGCTGGCCACGCCCTCCCTGAATGGCCCTTCTTATTGTTTCTTCTACCGCGCATGGGTTTCAGCAATATATTTATACGTAAGATATTGCTTCTCTACACTAGCCCTTCAGTTCATCTCTGAATTAATGGGCAGATCTCCGATCCCATCTGTATTGAACGCGGTACTCGGCAAGAGTGCCCTCTATCACCCATGCTTTTCACCATTACGATGAAACCTCTTGCGGTCAGACTTCCGCATCACCACACTCAGAGGGGTATAGGTTTCTCAGCCCGTTCCCTCCTTGTCTCCATGTAAGCGGATGACATAACCTTGTATTTTCGCCACCCCCAATACAATCTTAGCCCTCTTGTACGTGAGGTCATACGATTTGGTGGACTGTCTGGCATATAGGTTAATTGGGGCAAGTCCGTGTTGTTCCCTCTCACTGATGCCACCAGGCAATTCATGTCGGACTTTCCATTTGTATGGGCCTCCGGTCCTATCGGCTACCTGGGCATCTGGCTGAGTAGGGACTTAGACGAACTCTGGAGATCCAACTGCGGGCGTGTGGTGGATTGGCTTCAATCCAAGGTTCCAAATTGAAGTCGGCTTCCGTTATCTCTTGCTGGCCGGATTGCCATTGCTAAGATGGTGGTTCTGCCGAAATTCCTTTATCTGTTCTTGAACATCCCTATCTTCCTCACTTCTCATTTTTCCGCAAACTGCGTTCCTTAATCATTTCACTCATCTGGGCCGGTAAACAACCAAGAACCGCGTATGATATCCTCACCCTCCCTATGTCGGTCGGGGGTATGAGCGCTCGTGATTTCAAGCTGTACGGCTTATGCCCTCAGGCCAGCTTTCTGCACTTTTGGATCCATCCCTCTCCCTATCAGCCACATGTGGCTGTGGAGACAGATATTGCATCCCCCGGCCACTGGCCACAGCATTATTTGCTCCAGCAGGGCACCCGCATGCGGAGGTGGACACGGTCAAGACTTTCCGCTGGGCCTGGTCCGGTCTGCGCCTACTATCCAATCTCCCTATGGTCTTTGCTAATGCCATGCCGATTGTGCGTCATCCTGCTTTTCCCCCTCTCCAGCCATCCGGCATGTCCAAACATGCATTGCACCTGGGCCTGCTGACAGTGGCAGACTTATATCCAGGGAACACGGTTTGTTCTCTTCCCGATTCCTCTGGCCTGCTGGACACACTCCTGTTATATCAGTTGTGCGCTATCTGCAGGGAGTTGCACCCTACATTCCCCCAGCCCCCGCCTACGATGCCTGCTCTTGATTTTATATACACATCCCCGACCCCACACAAAATAGTCACTAAATTATATGCCATCACATTGTCGTGCACTTTCATCTCCACGGATCGGAAGTGCGTGGCGTGGGGCGCGGACCTGGGCATGGACATTGTGCAGGCTGACTGGTCCTATTGTTGCAATCAGACAAAGAAACTTTCACCCAATTACCGGCTTCGTCTTATACACTTCAAGTATTTACACAGGCTATACTGCACTCCTGTCCAGCTCCACAAACATGGACACCCAGTGACATTTGCATGCGCAGCGCTGCCTCTGCTGCAGACTTTGCTCATCTGGCATGGCTATGCCCCAAGGTGTCAGAATTTTGGCAGGCAGTATGCGTCGCTATCTCAGAAATTACCTCCGCGACGGTGCAACCTGATCCCTCCCTGTGTCTGCTAGGCTTTGTAAAATTCTGTTCAGATGCCTCTCGCCGCTTGATTGCGATTCTGCTAGTCCTTGCCAGGCGTAGGGTGGCCATGTGCTGGGGTCGCAGACCAGCGCTTAAATTTGATCCCTGGCTGGAAGACGCCTCGAGGTACCAGACTTTGTTGTTGGAATTTTGAGGACTTACTACCCGTGAGGTCTCGTCCTATTGACATATGGGGACCCTTGGTGATATACCTCCACTCTCGAGCTCCTTCAAGCTGTGCTGCCTTTCCTGCGCTCCCCGCCGGCACCCCGCCTGCGGCGGCAGCCGGTGCTGGTCAGTAATTGCTTCCCTTTATCCCTTTGCCTCCCTAATCTGCTGCTCTGTTCATTATCGCTGTAGCTGTGCCCACAACCCCTTTTGGGGAGGGACAAACTGGGTAACTTTGTTGTCATAACAGTATCACACAGAAAATGTTTTTGGCAGGTGTGAATGTCTTTTCAATTATGACTTGGCACTTCCTGTGTAAATTGATCTGATCTGACACACACTGCAATGTGTTTGCTTTGAATTTCCTTAATTAAGGTTTTGGAAATCAAAAAAAAATAAAGTTGTTTATAGTTTTTATTGGTTGGTCTACCATAGTTTGATTTTTTTAACGCATTGAATCCTTCAATGGTAAATGTTAATTTGTGTTTTACTATTGATGTATACTATATAGTCCATATATTTGTTTATAAAAGTATTTGTAAATGTATATTTATTAAAATTTAGTTTTGGTGTGTACTTGTTTGTAGTTAATGGTAATTTGTTTACGCGACCCCCAGCAAGTACTAAAGAATATATTCCGATCCTCAGTGGAGTCCGGACCTGTTCATTACATCATTTGTCCTTGGATTAATTTAATGTCAAAAGACTTATATGATCATTTTCTTTGATGGGTGCTGATTCCAAAAAATTCCTTTACATTGTTTTTTGGGCGTTTGCTCAATAGGGCGCAGATAGGGTTTGTGCTCCATGGTTTCTTAAGCACCATCGCTACACTAGTTAGCCACTTATATTAATAGGTGCAGTTCCTTTGCCTTGACCCTTTTTAGGTTTCGACCTGGCGAGGGGCACGCAGTGCCCCTCCCAGTTCGAAAACTTTTGTCTTCAGTAGGGATGTTTGTCCCGCCTCTGTTTCCAATTGGCTAGCTCCATAAATGGAGACTAGCCATTGGGAGACAGAGACTGTCAATCACGCTTTCTTGCGAAAACGCGATTCGGGGGCGTTTCTCGTTCTTTTTTTAAGCCCCGCCCCTTTGTCCCGGGCCGCGCTGTGATTGGCTGCCGGCCCAGGACACCCCCGTGACGTCATTCCCCGGGCCGCGCTGTGATTGGCTGCCGGCCCGGGACCTGACTTGTTTGTCGTCGCAGCCTCCAAATCTGTGGGCTCCCCTGGTGTTGCTAAATCCATTTCGAGCACCCGTGATGTGTCCTGGGGGCTCACTGTGAATGTGTATTTAAACCAAGCAATCTGATTTGGCGTGTACACTGCGGTTCGGTGTGTATCCCTCGGTCTCCTGGAGGCGGCTCTGCTCTCCAGTCCCTGCAGCCCCAGGTCTGGTCTACCGGGGTTGCTATGGGTTACACAGGGAGCGGTGGAAGCTCTGCCGCTGCCCCGGCTCTGTTTTCCCGGCTTCCTGCCGCGCCATTTTCAAACCGCTGAACGCCGGAGTCCTCTGCGAGCCGAGAGAGGGGAGAAGCGGCCTGCAAATGCTCCAGGCCGCGGCACCGATTGGCTCGGGAGCAGTTGCAACGGAGATCGGCGGGAGCGTTGGACCGCGAGAAGCCGCCTGATCCACTGCGCCCAGTAAGTAGGTCTTTGGCTGGAGATGCTCAAATGCAGCTACAGCACAATACACCAGTGCTTGGATTTGACTCCGTATTAACGCTCTTGTAAGCCGGCATCAGGGCTGCAGCTGTATTCGGTGCTTGCTACCATGTTAGCACCCCCCTCCGGTGCAGATAGATAGGTACTTTCGGTTTGTCATTGCCTCCGGCTACGTTCCAATTGGCTGATCTGTGATTTGTAGTGTCACGAGGGGGCATTATAGCTATCAGTGTGGTCTACCCTGTGCTGACAAGGTAGCGATTTGCCCCCTCAGTACCGCAGCCCACACTCTTGATTAGCTGTAGTAGCATATGTTTCCGGGACGTGTAATAAAAGTAAAACGTCTATGTCGATCAGAGTCCTGACAATCTTGCGGGTCAAGCAGATGTGTATCATGCAGCAGGGGTGGATAGTGGGTGGGATCTCATAGGAGTTTCATGTGGGATGTGGAGAATGCTCCCTTTGTTTACTTCCCCTTCTGAGAGCAGCAGCTTCCGGCAGATGACTGGTACCAGTGTGTGCTGCGTCGGAGCTCCCTGTGAACTGTGACAGCTGCTGTTGAGCTTTTTTTGGTGATCACGAGTGCTACTTTGTATGTGCAAGCGTAGGTTGTGGCACGAGGATTCTGGGGTTCCTGACTGTAACGTCATGCCTCGTAGTGCTATGTAGTATCGGTATTAGGAAACCCCTCTCGACTATACTTTACAGATTACTTAATTAACAGGATAAGTTGGGAATTCGCTGACGAGGTGAATGCGCAAAGCTTGATATATATTGGACTCTCCAATCGCAGGCATTTCAATGTTCATGTCCATATTGTTTTATGCAGCTTTGTCATTTTGCTGACAGGTATGGGCATGGTTTGCTGCCCTGTCACATCTTTCTTTATTTCTGGATGTGGGAGTACCATTGATGGAGCATGATTATTTGAGGATAGTCTTGCTTGATCAAGCCTGCTCATAAATTTGTTATGATAAACATAACTAACAGTGTGGGAAATTATTAACTGGTGGATTCGTAAAAGTGCAAAGTGCAAGAAAAAACACAACACATTTAGTATTCTAAAGCTGCTATAAGCCTGCAGAAAGCTTGAGATACGTGTTTTTGAAATATTGTAATTGTAATTGTAAGCTTTATTTCGATATAAAAACATATCATAAAAGCTGCACTTCACAACAATAAAAACATAATTGGCACATGCAGTACGATGAGCAACATATTTAACAATATACAGTATAAAAACAGTCAAAATAGTTTTTTAAGAGGGAAAAAAAGCCTTTGGGACTATTCAGTTACATGTATTGCGCCAGAGGAAGGAATAGGTGAGACATATACAACACGCATGCGCACAAGCGCACACAGTGCTTAAAAGAAAGAATCTGCGCCACGAGCAGTCATGGCAGATAGTAAAGAGCTAGCGAAAAGCTTGAAGAGACTTAAATATGATCAGTCAAATCCGAATACGCCCATCAAAGGGGGAAAAAACAACCCTGATCCGGTCGACCTAATACTCAGCAGACTGGATGAGGTGCGGGACCTGGCAAAAGCGACCAAAGAGGAGGTGGTGGCGATCAGGCAGGATAATCGCGACACCAATGCGAAACTGCTGGAAGCGGAATCAAGGATTAGCAAGCTCGAGGACATGGAAATCAAGTCTTGTGCTGCCATCAAACGTCTGAGTATAGCTGCAGATCAAACGACACGAAAACTCGCGGAGTTGGAGGACAGGAACAGAAGGGGGAATCTCCGCATTTTTGGGATTCCGGAAGGTTCAGAGGATCAGCATGGAAGCTGTGTGGCCTTCTTAGAATCCTGGTTTACTCAAGCTACCAACTTGTCCTTTCATCACCCGTTGGAATTTGATAGGGCGCATAGAGTGCCGGGCAGGATAAGTAATTCACAAAAAGGGCCTAGAGCTATTGTTTGCAAGCCACTACGCTACCAGCATGTAGAGCAGATTCTAACCTTCATGCGGAAAAACAACCATATCCTGTGGAAATCAGCTAAAGTCTACATCTCACAAGATTATAGCAAAGAGACGGTGGACATTAGGAAAGCGTTTTTGGCACTCCGACCGATGTTGAAGAAAAGGGGCTTCCAGTATGGTTTTATGGGCCCAGCAAAATACCGTGTGATTATCCAGGGTTCTCCACACATCTTCTCCGATCCACTGAAATTGAAACTCATGCTGGATGGCCCTGAGGACCTTGACATGGAAACGAGTAACCCCGAAGGCTCAGCGGTCCAGGCTTCGGCCTCAGGCTACAAGTGAATGATCTTCATCCTCTCATTCCATGCAAGCTTTCATGCGTGTTCCTTTTCCTCACTATGGAGGGAGGCTAATAGTTCTAAACTCTACTTCAGTTCCTTGCAATCGAATGGTTTTTTCAATGTTTGCAATGGTTATTGATCCATTGGTAATGAGAATGTTCTGTTGTTGCATATTAGTTTAATGATCGTCGAGCAATGTGCACCTGTATGCAAACGGAGAGGCTCCCCATGGGGTATTCTGAAAGTTCTTGTTAGTCGATACTGTTGTTTTATAGACTTTGCAATAGGTTCAGCAGGTAATTCAGTCATTCACACTCCTTTCCTAAGGGGTCCCTAGATGCAGGTCCCTAGACTGCTACTTTGCCTAAGTTGCCTTAGTTAATTAACAGCGACCGCAAGTCTGCGGTGTGAGTTCATTGTTTCACTCATGTTTTGAAGTGTATAAGCACGGGGAGGATGCGTTGCAATCTCTCTTCAGTCACCATGCCTACTACGTACAGGTGGGGTGGGGAGGGTGGGGGGACGTGGGGATTTGGGGTTGGGCTGTGTGTTATATGTTCCATTATTTTTCTTCTGTGTGCTTGCATAATCTGTATCATCTCAATGCTTGGTGGTGGGGAAGGCTGTAGGCTCTACTGTGGCGTTGTCGTACATATGAGGCTTGTGGATCTTGAAGGTCGTTACCTCTCGGTCATGCTAATGTTCATACCATGTGAGTTGTATAGTTATCTCGATGAAGGTATGCCCTACTGATGTCACACAATACAATTAATACTCCTTTGGGGGTGGGTAATGTGGACAAACTGAAGGTATTATCTCTTAATATTGGACTCTCCAATCGCAGGCATTTCAATGTTCATGTCCATATTGTTTTATGCAGCTTTGTCATTTTGCTGACAGGTATGGGCATGGTTTGCTGCCCTGTCACATCTTTCTTTATTTCTGGATGTGGGAGTACCATTGATGGAGCATGATTATTTGAGGATAGTCTTGCTTGATCAAGCCTGCTCATAAATTTGTTATGATAAACATAACTAACAGTGTGGGAAATTATTAACTGGTGGATTCGTAAAAGTGCAAAGTGCAAGAAAAAACACGACACATTTAGTATTCTAAAGCTGCTATAAGCCTGCAGAAAGCTTGAGATACGTGTTTTTGAAATATTGTAATTGTAATTGTAAGCTTTATTTCGATATAAAAACATATCATAAAAGCTGCACTTCACAACAATAAAAACATAATTGGCACATGCAGTACGATGAGCAACATATTTAACAATATACAGTATAAAAACAGTCAAAATAGTTTTTTAAGAGGGAAAAAAAGGAGGGGGAAGAAAGCATACTACTGTATCAACAGTTTTTTTGCAGTTCTTAAGCGCCAAGCCCAGCCTAAGAATTTTGCCATACAGCAGGCGAAAAAGGGTCTCGCATCAGTGCACAAAATGCGCAGGGCTTCTAAATGAGATCTTGTTCCCAGACTCCTACATAATGGTCTCAGCCACAACTTTCTAGGTGCTACATAGGTGTTACATTCGAACAACAGGTGTGCAACAGATTCAACCCTCATTTCGCAAAAGGGACAAAATGGCACAGTTTGTAAGGGTGGTTTCCAGGTTGAGGTAAATTGACTAATAGGAAGAACACCTAACCTGAATTTAATGTACAGTGCTCTGTCACCTGAGTTGTGGATAGAATCCAAATAGGGTTCCCTAAAAGGGAGTTCTTTAATTACCAAAAACTGGGCGACAGATTTACAGTGATTAGTATTACACGTTCTTTTGTTGTCCACCCACGACCAGTATGCCTTTTTTAGTACTTGTTTTGAGGGAGCTGATTTATTATCCCAAGCATCTCCTAGCCCCAGTTTGTAGAGAAGGCACTTAACATCCCTAAGCCAGGTAATCTTGTAGCATCCTGGAAGGGACAGAAGATCTTCCAGAGCATCTGCGTAGCTGTGGAGTTCAGGGACATTCCAGATTCTAGACCATAATAAAAGAGGGCGTAATTTTGCTTGGTCACATATTGAGCGGGAGCCCGCATCTAGCAAAATGGGGATTGTAGGAGTGCTGTGGGGCAGTCTCATGAGATCTTTATGAAAATTATTATCAAGGGAGACCAAGGTATCAATTTTCTGTGAGCCCCACAGTTCCGCGCCGTATAGTGCTGCGCTTACAACCCTTGCCCTGTAAATATCTAGGACTGCCCCGATGGGTTTCAATGGCGAGGCTCGCTGCTGTTTGAGCAGGGCTCCAGCTACCCTCTTGTGAGCAAGAAACACCTTCTGATGGTGTGCCCTCCAGCTCATAGAGTCGGATAATCGTATTCCCAGATAGTCAAATTCCTTGACTCTCTCTAGATGGACAGAGTCTAGAACGGGGGGAACAACTGTTTTTTTGGGGGGGTTGAGGACAAGGAACTTGGTCTTTCCTATATTTATGGCCAGGCCTTTATCATCGCAGAAGGACTTAAAGCTGGATAGCAATTTTTGGATGCCCACTGGAGACTTAGATATTAGAAGGGTGTCATCCGCGAACAGGAGCGTCGGAATTTTCTTCCCCGCCAGGGTCGGTGCATCAGATGGATCTTGTAAGAGATGCTCCACCACTCCGTTAACATAGAGAGAAAACAGAGTGGGGACAAGCACACAACCCTGGCGGACGCCCCTGTTCACCGGTATGCGAGGTGTTTTTTCGCCCTGTGAACCCCATCTAATTTGGGCAAAATTGCTATCGTGGAATTTTATCAGTAAGGCTAACAGGTATGGTGGTAAGCCTAGCTCATTAAGAACATTCCACAATAAAGCTCGTGGGACCAGATCGAACGCTGTGCGTAGGTCTATAAAGACCAAGTACAAACTGCCCCCCCCCAACACCACAACTTTCCAATAGAGCATAAGGAGGCGAAATGTCTGCTCAATGGTGCCAGTCCCCGTTCTAAAGCCTGCTTGAAGATTGGACAGTATCTGATTTTCCTCTGCCCACTGCAATATCCTGGTCAGAACAACTTTGCCCGCCACCTTTTGAGTTGAGTCCAGCAAGCTGATGGGGCGATAGTTTGCCGGATCGTCTCTGGAGTCTTTCTTAAAAATAGGGACCACTTCCGCTCCCCTCCAAGAATCAGGGAAAGAGCCTCCCAGCAGGGCCTCATTTAGGAGGGAAGTGATCAATCTGCTCCACCACACCGGATAGGTTTTTAGCAAATTGCCCGGAATCCCGTCAGGGCCAGCAGCTTTGTTGGAAACAATGCCCTTAATTGCATTTTCTACCTCTTGCCTAGAAAATGGACCATCACTACTTGTGAGGACAGATGTAGGGCAAGGTAAAGGAGCCAAGATATGGTGGCAAGCCCCCAGTGGGATGGAATACAACTTGGCGAAATGTTCCAACCATACAGCACCGGGGATGTTGCATGTTATTTGCCGATCAATAGGCTTTTCCCTGGCTCTTAGCAGATCCCAAAACTCCTTGGCGTTTTTCCTTTTGCTTGCTTCGGCCAAGTCCCGCCAGAAATTTAGATCGTATGCCTCTTTTGCTTCGGTCACAACTCTTTTATAGATCTTCCTTGCAGCTCTTACATTTTCTGGCTCATTATTTTTTACTGCAGAGATAAGAGCCCCCTTCGCTGCCCGGCATTTCGAGGAGTACCACTTGGTTCTGGACGTGGAAGCACCTTTTGGGCCCACCTTGGTGCTCGATTGGGAGATAATAAACAAATCGCTCAAAGCCTCTATGGTCTCTATAAACAATGGTAAGGTCTTTTTACCAGTGGGGTTTAGTGTATCGAGCTTGGAATCAGCCTCTAGCAGAATAGACCCAGCTTGTGATAGCCTCTCTTCATCCGCCGAGACTCTTGCCCACTTCAAACGCCTACTGCAGTTAGAGGGAGCGATTTCACGTGAGGTTTTCCACTTATGGTCTGAGCTAGCATGGGTCCCATCTTGCCATGGAAAGGTGATCGAAAGAGAGAGTGGATTATGATCACTGTCACAGGATACAATGACCTCCATGTCTTGGTGGAAAGGCCAAAGATTAAAATTGAGCATGACAAAGTCAATTCTGGAAGTTCGCCCCGTCCTATTGTATGTATGGGCTCCCATAGGGTCCGATTTGGAACGGCCGTTGGCAGGTCTCAAATTGTGTTCCAGACAAAGGGCATTAATATCTATTGCGCTTTGCGTCCATTTAGGGATCGGATCGATGGTTAAAATAGGGATACCTCTCCTTGAGTCCTCTTCAAAGGTATCCAGAATGTCTTCCCTGGACAATGGCTCAAAGCAACAGTTAAAATCACCCGCAAGAAGGACATAGGAATCGATGTTACAAGAGGCTAGTTCACTGCTTAGGCCTGTTGATGATAAACGTGAAGCCCCACCATTAGAACCCCTCAGGTAAATGTTGAAGACTTCTAGTGTCCTCCCTCCTTTGCGATGCAGTGAGAACCATTGTAGGTCAGGTGATTTAGTGGACCTTTGGGTAACACCTAACCTTAAGGCAATGCTAATCCATATCAGTAGACCGCCTGAAGGGCAACCTTTCGAGCCAACATGTTGTACCGCTGGAACAAAGTAGGACGTAAACCCCACTCTGTGCCTTGGTTCTTGGCACCAGGTTTCCTGTAAAAGGCAGATGCTATAGGGTTCTAGAAAGGCAATCCAATCTGGATTCTCAAGGTTGCGGGCAAGCCCAGCCACATTCCAACTCAGGATCTTTATTAACGGCGCACCAGAGGTGGGCTGTGAAAAGGGGTGGGTGAGTGGGGAAAGTTTGGGTGCAGCCCCTCTGAAAACATTTACACAGGGGTCAGAATGCTGCGGTGAAGGAGCCTTGGTTGTATCAATCCGGTTCACCTCTACTGCGCCCCATCGGATTAATGGTCGGGGAGTCGTACTAGGTGAAACTGAGCAGCCTTCCAAAACAAGTGGGTCAGGAATAACAGAAGGCATCAACCCTTCCTTGGTGTCTAAGCTATTTGTAAGTCCTACTAGGCCCGATGGATGATCTGGGGGTACATGCTCAGCTGGCCTTCGGGTGTGCAGGGAAAAAGATTTTTCAGGGTTATGATAAGTGTGCTGGCTAGAAAGTCAATCCACCTCCTCCAGGCCACCATATCTGTTTGAGGTTGGAAAGCCGTTCCAAAGTGGTTGGAATTGGTTATAAGTTTTAGGGTGGCTCTTCCAAGGTTGGCGCTGAACTAAGGACCAATCATCCGCCGGGGTATGCTGGACACGTGGTGGATAAAAGAAAGACAGAGGTCTGGGTATGACCGGGGACCCTTCAGAACCAGGCCAGGAGCAGATGAATTGTGCCGTATGTGGGTCCTCAAAGGTCACCACTATACAGTCCCCTGGGCTGGATTTCTTTGTTGGGCCCACCCAGCGAGTTCTTCGAACCATCAGGACTCTGCTTCTCCGGCCATTGGGGATAGGTCTATTTATATTTAGCCAATACATTATTTTATTTTTCAACGACCAGTGGTTCTCATGCTGGTCTACACCAATCTGGGGAACACCCGTTAGTACCGCCACATAGTCGTTGGCCTCAGGGGGAAGGTCAATGTACCCCCCTCTAAAGTTGTCCTTTGTGGAAGGATCCTGTACGGTACTCAGGGTAGGTTTGGGCTGGGCGCCAGGTTTAGGCATTCCTGATTGGGAATTTGGGGCTCGTTGAGGAGCCTTAGGTTTAGTGGCAAGGGGAATTTGGTCCACCGCCACAGACCTTGGCTTGGGGATCGGCCGTAAAGTGACTGGGGCTGAGGGTGGAACATCCTGCACTTGAATGGTAGGAATTGGTGGTATTACATCTGGTACAGGGTGGCCCTGGTTTTCAAGAGTTCTCAAACCAAGAGTGGCCAGGGCAATAATGCTTTTTTCCATCTCGAGCAGGTTATTCTCTATTCTCGAGAGTCTAAGGTCGAGAGGGGAAAGAAGTTTCTTTAGGGTTGACCAGACCAGATCTATGAATTCCCTTTCATTGTTACCCAACCCTTCAGTCTGCAAGCCCTCGATCTTTTGGTCTATGCTAGGTGGGGTGGCGTCGGAGTCCACAGTACCTCCCTCCCTAGGGGGTTGAGACCCTGTGCTTTTTTCTTGATTCTCATTAGGTAACAGTACTCTTGTGGAGGTTAGGTTTTGGGGAAGCACAATTTTCGTTTTTTTGCGAGCATAAGCAGTACCTGTTCGACGCTTCCTTTTAGGTGGTTTACCAGTAGTGGAGTTTGAGGATAACTGAGGGTTAGGGGTCGAGTTCTGGGCGCAAAATGCAACTGGGAAGTTGGCTTCATCTATGTTGGGAGACCGCTCTAGCGATGGAGAGGGGATGGAATTGGTAGAGGTCCGATGGACATCAGCCTGTGTAACTACACATTGAGGGATGGCATGGCGTTCTGGTGTAACCGAAGTGGCTATATGGCCTAGGGAGGATTTTTTTGAGAGCGCTATCACTTGTGACAGTCTTCTGGCAGCACCCAGTTCTAAGGACACCCGGGTTTGTAATTTAGATATTTCATTATCAATGGCTATGTTGGTGCGGGTGATAAAATCGTCCATAGGGCCGCTAGTTTGCGGGGCTGCCTTGGAGGCCTTACTCCGAGTGGCCCTGGTACTCATATCTTATGGAACAAGGGATGTTTGCCTGTAAGGGAAAAGCGATAGAGGGTGGGCCAGTCCAGTCCTCTCCGTCCTCGAACGGCCTCAAACGGTCCCGCCCTTGTCCCGGGCTTCTCCCGGCGCCCTCCCGCGCGCTCCCGCGCAGCGGGGAGGCTGTCCGACTTTTATAGTTATTGGATTGGAGGCCGAGGGGGTGGGGCCGGCAGGGAGAGCAGCCCAGATGGAGACGGGCGCGCGTGGGCTCCTGGACCTTGGAGTCCCCACGCCACTCGCTCGCAGCCCTGCCGGTCAAGCCAAGAACAGAAACACCCCTTGCAGAGTTGGTCCGGCCGCTGCTAACCGCGAAGCGGGACCCGCGAAGCGGGTCCGGCGAGGCGTGGCGGTAGCAGCTGGCTCTGAGGGCTCCCGCTGACGAGCAACAACAATCCTTCCTCCTCTGATGGCAAGCCGGTTAATGGAGCAATCCGGTGAGTTTGAAACGCGGTAGAGCTTTAGAGTGTTCAGGTGGGGGTGGGGCCGGCAGGGAGAGCAGCCCAGATGGAGACGGGCGCGCGTGGGCTCCTGGACCTTGGAGTCCCCACGCCACTCGCTCGCAGCCCTGCCGGTCAAGCCAAGAACAGAAACACCCCTTGCAGAGTTGGTCAGGCCGCTGCTAACCGCGAAGCGGGACCCGCGAAGCGGGTCTGGCGAGGCGTGGCGGTAGCAGCTGGCTCTGAGGGCTCCCGCTGACGAGCAACAACAATCCTTCCTCCTCTGATGGCAAGCCGGTTAATGGAGCAATCCGGTGAGTTTGAAACGCGGTAGAGCTTTAGAGTGTTCAGGTGGGGGTGGGGCCGGCAGGGAGAGCAGCCCAGATGGAGACGGGCGCGCGTGGGCTCCTGGACCTTGGAGTCCCCACGCCACTCGCTCGCAGCCCTGCCGGTCAAGCCAAGAACAGAAACACCCCTTGCAGAGTTGGTCCGGCCGCTGCTAACTGCGAAGCGGGACCCGCGAAGCGGGTCCGGCGAGGCGTGGCGGTAGCAGCTGGCTCTGAGGGCTCCCGCTGACGAGCAACAACAATCCTTCCTCCTCTGATGGCAAGCCGGTTAATGGAGCAATCCGGTGAGTTTGAAACGCGGTAGAGCTTTAGAGTGTTCAGGTGGGGGTGGGGCCGGCAGGGAGAGCAGCCCAGATGGAGACGGGCGCGCGTGGGCTCCTGGACCTTGGAGTCCCCACGCCACTCGCTCGCAGCCCTGCCGGTCAAGCCAAGAACAGAAACACCCCTTGCAGAGTTGGTCCGGCCGCTGCTAACCGCGAAGCGGGACCCGCGAAGCGGGTCCGGCGAGGCGTGGCGGTAGCAGCTGGCTCTGAGGGCTCCCGCTGACGAGCAACAACAATCCTTCCTCCTCTGATGGCAAGCCGGTTAATGGAGCAATCCCTCTTCTATATTTCTGTATCTACATGTCTGATGAGTGCAGCAGCCCTTATTAACTCGAGTTCCTGGAGCTGAAGTTAAAGCAAAGTCTGGCCTCAGAAAGCTCTAAAGAGCGACGTACATCAGAGGCATTACATGCATCAGTAAACAGGCCTCGCACCAGCAGAACCTTGGCTGGAGCAGCACACAGAAAGAAGCCTTCGGAGTGTTTTGGATACGATGTGAGAATGAAAGCAAGGTACAATAAATATGCAGCTGATCCAACCTTCACCCTTTGGGCTGACAAAGAAACCACTGCGTTTTCCAACATCTGATGTGGCTGGGGAGACACAAGAGAAAAACTTAATAAATGTATTAAGTAACTTACGAGTAGAATTTAGAAAATATGATCATGAAAATGCTTGGAGTAAAATGTTTCTTGCTTATGTTTTCTTTAATCATGAAGTATCATAATAGGAAGGATAATAGGAAGGTGATTGCTTATATTATTCTCTTCTTTGAAATAACAGCAGACGATATTTACGAGTTTAATCTAAATAACTTTTTTATATTGATTTTATGCTTTTTCTATCTTTTAAAACATTATTATTGAGAGTGTGATTTATTCTTTTGAAAACGAAGATTTTTGGCTTTTCGCTGAAGGCCTCACAACCTACTAGAGTTATTTCCTTTTTCCATCGTAGGCCTCAAAAGAATGTATTTTGCACTTCATTATTTCTAAAATACTGATTTTACTTGTTATTATTGCGGTTCCATGTTCTTAGAGTATCTTGTTGTTCTAATGGGTGTACGTTCTGATATTTATATGTTTCCCTCGTCTTCATTGCTTAATTTTGCTTGCGAGAAAGTGTCACTCATCATCGTTGAATGTCACTCATAATTGTGCACTGGAATTATGAAAATGTCACACATAAGCAATCGGAAACCTTGGCACCTATATAGAAGTCCTCTTCCCTTACCAAATAATCCATTGGCCCCCATACGCACACAGTGAGTAAAAAACACAGGTACTCATTATCACATGCACAGGTCAGCGCCAATCAGCTCTGGCCCTGCTTCAGTCGTCTGTCTCTTCTGCCCCTTTTGCTTCTGTTTCTTCTGTTACTGACCCAGCTGCTTTGGCAGCCACACCTCCTGCCATTTCTGTGGCTTTGCCTTCTGCACCTGCGATAACTGTTAGTCTCCCTGCTACGCCTATTGTGTCGACGTCTCTCCTCTCTCCAGCCTTTACACCCACAACCCAGCTATTGGCGACTTTGGTGTCTGTTCCTTCTGTTATAACTCCTTCTCTTTTCCTTCATTCCCTGACAGTACTGGATAGTGGGACGCAGGTATGTGGATTAGGAGACAGGGACTGGACAACTGCTAGCGAACGACTGGGGTAGATATTGATACAATCGGATGTGGGAGATGAGGAGAAAAAAGATGGTAGCTAATTGGGCTGCTCAGTGGGCTTGTCACCCCATCTATACGTTGGAAGATGTGTGAAGTGTGATGACAGATTATGAGCCATTTGTGCAGTAGTATGACCTTAAGCATGTGTCGGCGACACTGATTGGATTGTGGGAACAGTGCTTCAATGCTGTAGCACCTCAGATTATTTATCATATCAGGGACAATGTATATGCTACTGGTATGGCGCCTGAAGAGGTTTTCGGTAATGTTGCAACATTGGTAGCTTATCGAGGTAGGCTGTTTGAGAAGAGCCCGAAGACAGTGTCCCAGTTTCCGATGAGGGAATTCCATCCCATATACCATCCTGAATTGCCGGAATTACGAGATCAGCAGAATACTGTTATTAGACTGAGGACAGAGGCCCGTTTCCAAGAACAATGGGCGTGGAAAAGGAGTGAGGTTTTGTCCATTAAGACTCAGTTACCTGACCCTAGACAAAATCCAACTGCATACTATAAGGAATTGACTGAGGCTGCTTCATCGACTGTAAAGACGCTTGTGGATATTGAAATGTTCTTTGGTCTGCTGTTGCCCATCGACACTCTGCTTTAATGGAAGAGATGAGGTTGCAGTTTTCAAATACAACATGCCTAATTTCATGTAATTTTTTTCTCTCCCCTTTTCTCCTCCTATTTCCAATGTACTGTATAAATGTATAGAATTGTGTTAAAAGGCAGTGTAATAATTAAAGACAACAATGACTATAATCTTGTCCTGATGATGATGCCGCTCATCTAACTTAAGGCATCGAAACATCCTCGACCAAAAAACCCCCTTATGCAATATGACATTTAAAATATTGTGAAATGCAATGGTGTGGTTATAACAATCTTTGTCTGTAACACTGATTACAAGTACACAGACATATTTTTGCTTTGCTCCTTTTACCATTCTGTTCGTTGTTTTGTCTGAATGTTGTGGGTCATGGCTGTGCCCACTTGTTATTAATGTACTCATTCTGTTTTACTAAGAGAATTATTAAATAAATTCCTTGTCCGGCTGGATAAAAGACATAACACTTATCAGGTGTGTGATTATCATTTTAGTATACCGTTGTGTCCACGAGTAGGGACCACTGTTTTTTGAAACATGATACTGCCTAAGGTCCCTATGGCATACCTTATGGGTTTCCTTGTCTTTCTTAAACATCGACATTTGGAGGCAGGTGCACACGCAGGACCACCTCGTGGAATTGGGTGGTACCTGGGATCAGATTAAAGCATGGGATAAGGAGAGGAAGCCTGGGGGAAAACCTAAGGCTGAGATACTAGCTTTGCCTGACCGAATTATTACATATATGCACTCTCTCATTCCACCGAGAAGGGTAGATTGGGACAAGTTAACGGCTTGTCGTCAAGAGAAAGATGAAAGTGTGTCAGATTTCTTCACCCGGTTTGAGGGTGTCTTTTTGGATTTCAGTGGACAGGATTTGTCAATGGAAGGTAGTGTTCGATTGTCCCCTTCTGTTATGTTGAGTATGGCACAGTATTATGAACACAGGGAGAATGAGGGGAAGGAGAAGGTAGAGAAGAAGCATAAGGAGTTAAAGACAAAGGTGTTGTTACAGCAGGCGTCTAGGGGCAATGGAAGGGGATGTGGTGCTGGTCCGGCCCGGCAGCTTTCCTGTACTAGCAGGAACACTGCACCAGTAGGGCTGAATCAGTATGAGTACTGCAAGGAGGAGTGGCACTGGAGTAGCAATGGTCCGGTCTTATTACAGAAAGTTGCGACCCCCAGAGGACGGGGTTCTTGTGGACGGCTCGTGAACAAAGTGAACAAGAAGAAGGTTCGGGAGGATAGGACATCACAGGGTTACACAGACCAGAATTATTTTGATGACCCTGGAGGGAGACAGTATTACCACAATGATTATGATCTGGACGAGGTGAAAGGGGTGTCCCACAGCTAGGTCAGCCAGGGGCAGGGTTAGGGACCAGTTCAGATACCTGTAGATCAACGCGGTCCTTATGTCACCATGGATTTGCAAGGCTCAGTTAAGAAATTCTTAGTGGATACAGGTTCAATGAATAGCTCTGTTTCTCGTTCGCTGGTCCCCGGGGCAGCTCTGTCTGGCCAAAATAATGTTTCAGTAGGATTTTCTGGCGTACCGGTTGTGAGCCCCATTTACAAACCTCTTGCCATGATTATCGGTCCTTTTACTTTGGATTCACCATTCCTATTGACATCAAATTGTGGAGAACATTTAATGGGCCTAGATTTATTTAAAAAGTTGCATGCAACCATTTTTTGCTCCCGGAAAGGTGTTTACATGACAATGGGTCCAAATGTTGTCAGCTCTAAGCAGTGTCTGTCCAAAGATGCACCCCTTCCTGCTGAGTTTAAGGATGTGCCGCCCACTTTGTGGGCAACAGGTGACACAGATGTAGGACTATTGCAAATTCCCCCAATTTCCATTAAAGTTAAGGATAATGCCATTTTGCCTCGTATTCCTCAGTACAAAATCCCTCAAGCGGGGGAGCGAGCTTTGCTGCAAATTATACAAAATCTAATTGAGTCGGGGGTAGTTGAGGAGACCGCGGCGAATGTGTGTAATAGTCCTATTCTTCCTATTCTAAAAAAGGCATCTCCAGACTCCCCCGATGACTAGATGTTTATCGTCTTGTGATTGATTTGCGTGCAGTTAATAAAATAGTGGTCCCTGACATTACTGCCTTTATAAAAATGATTCCTTCCTCTGCTAAATTCTTCTCTGTCATTGATTCGAAAAATGCGTTCTTTAGTATCCCGATTCATCCTGACAGCCAACATTTGTTCAGTTTGACCCTAGCTGGCAGAAGCTTTAGATTCTGTCACGCTTCTCAGGACTATACTGAGAGTCCTAGTATATATATAGCCAAGCCTTGAAAGACCAAATGGACTACCTCACGCTTTCCCAGGGTAATGTATTGCTTCAATATGTGGATGACATACTATAGCTTCTGACACTAAACAGGGATGCAAAGACAGTACGGTTAAGTTGTTGCTACATTTGGCTCATCATGGACATAAATCTCAATATTGTCAACAGGAGGTCACCTATTTAGGTCACCTACTTTCGAAGGAGGGAAGGAGATTGACCCCTGAGAGCATTAGTGCCATTGTAAAAATGCCTTTCCCTAAAACTCAGAGGGATGTGTGCGCTTTTATTGGCATCACTTCCTACTGTCGCCATTGGATCCCTATTTATTCATTACTAATAAAGCCTTTGCTTGCATTAACCACTACAGAAGTACATGAGCCCCTGCCTTGGACGCCTAAATGTCAGCAGTCTTTTGAGCAATTAAAAGTTGTGCTTTGCTCTGCTCCTGTGCTTGGCAGGCCTGACTATGTGAAGCCTTTTGTGCTGTATGTACACGAGATGGCTAGTTGTGCGCTTTCTGTTTTAACACAGACCTTCGGAGGTAAGCAAAGGCTGTGTGCTTATTTTTCTGCTTTGCTTGATCCAGTCGCCAGAGCCCTCACAAGCTGTATAAGAGCGGTTGCGGCTGTGGCCATCTCTATAAAGCAATCAGCTGGGCTTGTACTTGATACTGACCTCATAGTCATGGTGCCCCATGCTGTGGATACCCTATTAAATAAGACTAAGACACAGCACCTTACCAGTGCACGTCTGACTGGTTATGAGCTAACTCTCTTTGCATCACATGTCCAGATTAAAAGGTGTGCCACTCTAAACCCAGCCATGTTACTACCACTCCCGTCTGAGAGTGAGGAAACTGACATACATGAGTGTCTTTTTCGGACAGAGGAAGAGACAAAGGGACGGGTAGACCTGACTGATGTTCCCTTATCTGAACCTCAAGAGGAACTATATGTTGATAGCTTTTGTTTCAAATTACCAGATGGCACCACCACAGCTGCATATGCGCTTACTACACTGCATACAGTAGTTGAGACATTGTGGTAATACTGTCATTAATACCACAGCAGGGATTTTGACAAATATTACAGCTGAGCTCCAGGCTACGAGGCTTGTTGCTCTTCAGAACAGGATGGTGTTAGACGGCATCCTTGCTGATTGGGGAGGGGCCTGTTACATTATTGGCAGCAGTTGCTGTGTGTACATACTGGACCACGCCCCTAATGCATACACTGCTATACAGAAGTTGCATAGGCTGGCATCTGACATCCACCAAGAGAATGGACTCTCTCTGCTTGGTTCTGGGGTTTAATAACATCTTGGGGGTGAAAGATTCTTATCTTCCTGATAATAATAGCCAGCGTCATTTTCACATGTTGCCTATGCATACATTGCCTTCCTGCTTGCTGTGCTTACTGTGTTGGAAAGTTGACACGCACACCGAAAGCCCCAATACATGATGCTAAGTCTTTGACCATGATGATGCAGGCTGTTCACGACTTAATGTCTATTGACGAAGGTATTTTTGAGTATTGATAGTGTGTGTATCTATACTACTATAATAAAGGAGAAACTTTCAGGCTTTGAGGCGGGTAAACTCGGGAACCACTGCGCCAATCTACACACCCGATACACCGTTGAAATCGGCAGGGTGTGTAGATGGTTATAGGCTAGATAAATGTAAAAATTAACCGGTATTTACAATATTTATATATTTTTTAAAAGTAGTCCACCCCAAAGTAGCGCCGGCCGCGACGTGCGTGCTCACGTCAGCACGGGGAGGAGAGGCGTCCGAGGAGCGGCGGTGGACATGGCGCGGGGGAGGAGCGGTGACTTGAGGCCAGCGGCAGTGGGAGCAGCTGAGAGGCAGACATGGCGCAGGGGAGGAGCGGCGGCGGACAGGCGGTGAGGAGCAGAGTGTCGGCTCAGGTAAGGCTCGCGGACAGGCGGTGAGGAACAGAGCGGCGGCTGAGGTAAGGAAAGCCAATGTCGGGGCAGGCGGGAACATTCCAGGCGGGGGTCGGGCCAGGCGGGAAAAAAGAAAGCAAAAGGAAAGGCAATGTCATGCCAGGCGGGGGTCGGGGCAGGCGGGAACATTCCAGGCGGGGTTCGGCCAGGTGGGAAAAAATAAAGCAAGAGAAAAGGCAATGTCGGGCCAGGCGGGGGTCGGGGCAGGCGGGGAACGGAGCGGGCGGGGGCACGGGCTGCTGGGCAATGTCGTGGCAGGCGGGGAACGGAGAAGCCTGAATGCTCCCGGACAAGGTCGGGACAGGCTGCTAGTTAACATATAAAAAAAAAATGTCTTCATGTACGGATAGTTATTGGCTTCCTTGCACTAGACAAAATTGTTAGTCTGGATTGAGAATGCATCTAGCTGTCTGCTTCTAGCATTGTGCGAGTTAAGTTAGCATTTGCTGCACCATTTTATATTCAGCCGCCATTTTGTACTCTGATCGAAAGTAAGCTTCTGTCCCATACTGTCTGCGTCAGAAGAAAGCAGTCTCGATTGTTTCTCTTTATTATTCAAGTTGGAGCTTCACTGCACTAATGAATAGATCGTTCTGTCTTTGCATGCCTTTCCCAGTAGGTGGACCTGCTCCCACTCTCAGAGAAGACGGGCACAGGCGGAGTAACCTTGAAACTAAGATACCCGGTCTCAGGATGGTAACTCGTCCTTCTGTACCACCTTTGTTCATCAGCGCCCAGAATGGAAAATTCTAGTCTAGGCGGGTATTGAGGGGTGTTGTAAATGTATATCTTGTATTACTATGTTGACGGGGGTCAGTCCCTCGACAGCATTCTAAAGGAGGCTGGTCAGACTGGACTCTACTCTATTGTATGACTAATAAAAAACTTTGGTTTGTATTCTCTACTGTCTGACCAACTCTTCATTTGTATGGGAGGCTGAGAGGTGGTCATGAGAGACCCAGGTGACCCTAATTGGGGCACTTCCTACAGACACCTGCTTTTCGCCAGCAGGACCCAGCCCACTTCAAGCACTGCTGTTGGGTTTGCTTGGAAGGTTTCGGTCTTCCCCTATGCCGGGTCTTGCACTGTTGGTATTGTTGCAGTTGTTTGTTTTTCATTAACCTAAGGAGATGCAGGTGTAAGCCAGTTACCAACAGATGGCTTTCTTTCTAAACGGTAAGATGTATGCATGTGAATAACTGGATATTTGCTCACCATTCTGTCTCGAGGTTTCAGAGTTGTTTAGTATATTTTCACAGTAGGATGTAGTACCTAATGGAAAAAAGAGACTGCTAAAGAAAAAGCTGTCATATGTCATTGTCAAGCATCAAAGACTATTGGCTATATTGAATGTTTGTAACACAATTGGTGATGTATTTTTGTTTTGATTTAAAAACAACTTATGAGAAAACCCTTACTCCTGAAGGCAAATGTAAAGATCCTCTTAAGAAGAAGTATTTTCTGCACTGACACCATTCACTTTGAGGCTGCTCCAGTAAGCTGAGAGGTATTACATAATAGTTATGGGGAAGGTGTTTTTAGGAAAATAGTATGCGTCCCTTTAAACCAATTTAGCAATTTAGTTCTTTTCCTAGGATTACACAATGTTATTGTTTTCTTTTCTTCTTTTGCGACACAGACTTTAAAACACTCAGGAAAGTGGGAGGTGTTAGGTAAGGTGCACATTCCAAATTCTTATACAGAGTATTTCAAGGATTTGATAGGCCAAGCACTAATGTTCTATTGTATTTTTTATAGACAGCTGACAATAAAGCCTGAAAGAGTCACTAGAGACATGGATTAATGCAGTTACCTGGGAGGAGTATTGGACGTAATTCTTGTGTTTTTCCATCCCTACCCCTTTCCTTTGGGTACAGCCATTACCTACACTGGTACTTACAAAGCTCTAGGTGGCATAAAGAATCAGTTACTGGGATTCTCATCTCCCTCCCATAAGATTGAAAAGCCCAAAAAGACATTGGTTGTGCCCAGACGTTACATCAGCAAGCCATTCACTAAATATAGGAAAACTCCCCAAACTTCAAAAAGAACATCCATCATACTCACACATACTACCTCGATAAAAGCAGCACAGAGTCACAAGAGATTGTAATGCATAAGAATCCCACTTTGGCTCTCTTAGCGTAGGCTCTGCCAACTCTATTGTCAATCTGTGTTTCGATGTATAGTGATCAACGACTGGTCACCTTCATCAGGACACAAGGGAATCTATTAAATCCAAGAAATACCCAATAAGGAGTGTATTGGGGTAAGCCTATAACAAACAATATAGAAAACGTCTTGAATACCAATTAAACTGGTACCCATTAATGCAAATAGTTCTCAACATTATATATATAGAGAAAAACAACACAAATTACGGTGTCCCCCGGATGCACTCACATTCACATATTTCTAAGTCATGCACTTTATAATAGGAGGTAAATATAAATATATGTACAAATATACTCATAGATGCCCACAATAAGATGTCAAACCGATTGGGAGTCAATTGTAAATCTAATAACCCCATGTCTTCAGAGAAAAACAATCCAAACCTCCACCATGCTATAGCAAACCACCAACTGTGCTTCAAAGAAAGATCACTTCTGTGACCAAGACTGTGTCTCTAAACTTCATTTTTTTTTAATGATAAATGATGTACCTTCGATGTAGTGTGAAGCCCTCAAATGTCACTTGTTAGAGTAATAGCTATGAGTAAAATGCTACGAGGACCCAAATCCAAAGCGACCCAAATCTAAATTATTAGTACCAGGAAATTTACTCTAAAATAAAAATAGGTTTAGAGATAATTAGCATCTATATCTTCACAACTGGAGTTGGCAACTAAGTCAAGACTGTACCGCCTGTTCCAATTCCATAGGGGTGTTCCGCATTAAAGTATTGTTTATATCAATGGCAGCTTCCCAGGAGTCATGAAAGGAAAATTGCAGGATGGGTGGTTTCACATCAGTTAACCCCTTAAATGATTAACCTTTTTCACCACATAAGTAGTGAGCCATTTTTTTCGCTATTTGGGATAGTTCACGTTTAGGCCTCCATAACTGTTTTCCACACAAGGTATTCACACCAAATGCGTGTGTTTTTTTCCAAATATCATGGGAATTCTAAATGTACACTGTGTTTGTGGATTAGGAAAAATATATCTACATTTGGCGTTTTGGAAAGAAATAGAAGAAAGTTCTGAAAAAAAGTGTCCTTTTTTTTCTTCTTAAAATTGGCATCAACAAATGGTTTGCTTTGCTAAAATTCCATTGTTCCCAGCTTTCAGGAACATGCAGAATGAATGGAAAAACTATTTTAACCATAGTTTTGGCATTGATGAAGTTGGTCCTTTTTTCACATTTTTGTACTTTTAACCCACTTCCAGTTTGTGGTGGAAACAGGTGGAAAACCAATGGATGATGCCAGAAAGCTATACATGTCTGAAAAGTAGACAAAATTCAGTGAGGAGCCATTCGAGTAAATCCCTCAAGGTTTTCTGAAAGATGTAGCTGTTGAAATCAAAATATGAAAAATGGGTACATTCGGGGGCGTGGCTAAGTGGGCCAGCATGGCGAACACAGCTTAGTGTAGCTCCATCCCGCCTGCCAATTATCCGACGATCTATCCTGTTCCCCCACGCCGCTTTGAAGTCCTGAAGCGCCGTGCTTGGATCTGGACCGCCGGGTGAGGCTCCGGTGCCATTTGCTGGAAGGGAAGGGGCACCCAGACGGTCCGTAGAGAGGAGCAGCGATTTGGGGCCTGGTCCGCATTGAAGACGCCTGGGCCTCGATGTTCGGGCCCCCCGGACCCGACGCACGAAAGGCGGCCGCCGAGAAAGGACAGTAGTAGGTGGGCCGGCGCTTCCTGACCATTGCTGGCGGGTGCTCCAGGCATCCCCAGAGAGCTCTGGTGGTACGTGGGCGGTCACAGTGCGGCGTGATCCTTCCCAGGCAGTGGTACAGAAGCCCAGACGTCGTGCAGGCCCAGAGGTAGGCCGTGAAGCCGGGGACTACAGTTTGGAGCTGCCTGAGGCAGGTATCCTTGCGGGGCAGGGCCTGGCGGGGAATCGGGGCAGATCGGCCCTCATCGGCGGTTGGACAGCAGGGGTGCTCAAGAGTGGGGGCGAGGCCTGACACCCCCAAAGTGTGCTGTTGTGGTGGGCTGCGGCCCAATGAGGAGCCAGAACTACGGGGCATTGTATCTGTCTGTAGGGGCCCAGGGAACCCTGGACCAGAGGGGACACTGGCAGCAACAAAAATGCCACGAGAGGTGGGTGCCAGCCTGAATGTACGTGACACATGTCCGTAGTGAATGGCCTGCATGGGCGGTGCGGTCCCTAAGTTGTTGACCTGCGGTGTTGCAATCCCTAACGCTGAGCCTCGTGGTGCGGGCCAAACCTGGGCGCCTGGGAGCTATATATAGTGGACGGGACTGGCGCACCTAACTTGGAGAAAGTAAGATCCTGCAAGGGGCCCACGAGAGCAGCGACAGCCCCCTACGGTGGAGGGGTGAGGTGAAAGGTGTTGGGACTTTGAACTAAGTGGCAGCCCTGCCCCGCAGGAGCCGGACCACGAATACCATCACAGAGGGGTCTATACACGCGCTGAAGGATCCGAAGGGGAGCTGAGTGGGCGCCGGTTGACGGAACTTCTGAACTGTTGGTGAGTGTCCCAAAGTGCCATCAAAATGACGCGAGGTGGGAGCGGAGGGGGCACCACAAAGCATGGGCCAATTGAAAAATATACGGAGCCGAATGGAGGGGCCGGGGCAGCGGGAGGCCCTCCAAACCCGGGGCCAGATAATGCAACACTGTTAGCAGCTATAACCCAATCCCGGGATATGCTGGACGCGAAAATTGGGGCTGTGGGAGCGGACGTTACCCTGCTACGTCAAGACTTGCACAATGCTGTAGCCCACATTACAGAAGCCGAAACAAGACTCTCAGGAGTGGAGGATGATGTGGCGACCCTGAAGTGCAAGGTCGCCAAATCGGAGAGTGTACAGAAGAATCTAGCACTCCGGGCAGAGGACGCGGAAGGGCGGGCTCGGCGGAATAACTTGCGCTTTGCTGGGCTCCCAGAGGGCTGCGAGAAGGACAACATGGAGAAATTCCTGACACAATGGCTGGCGAGTTGGCTTCCCCCAAGCTCCCTATCAAACTATTTTGTGATAGAACGGGCACACAGGGCTCTTGTTCAGAAACCACCGGTTGGGTCCTGCCTCCGACCGGTCATTGCCAAACTGTTGAATTATCATGACCGCGACACTATTTTGCAACAGGCACGGGTGAAAGACCCTCTCCTCTATGAAAATCAGTGGATCCTTATTTTCCCTGACAACACAAAGATTGTGCAACAACAACGGCAATCGTTTATGGTGGCAAAAGCGCGTCTGCTGGACCTCAAGCTCCCATATGCTCTGCTTTATCCGGCTCGTCTGAGGGTGGTGTTCCAGTCTCGCACCCACTTTTTTGACACTCCAGAAGAGGTCTTTCAATGGACCGATGAGACAGTGAAAGTGCGAGTGCATACCCCGCCGGGCCTGGACTCCGACACTCCGCAGAGTGGAGCACAGTCTTAACCTGCCCGGGGGTCACGGTCAGTGGGAACTGGCGTTCCAGGTCCCGAAGGCACTCCAACTCAGGGGGGGCGGAGGGGGGCTCAAGGGGTGCTGCTGATCCTCCCATAGTAGATCCCTGACTGTAAGTCCCATAGGTAAGGGGATCATAGCTATAACTAAGGATTACAATGCACCCGGCATCTCTGCGGGGACCAGGTTAGCGATGCTCTGGTGAAGAGTTTGGACTAAAGGGACTCTGACTGTATGATACAGATACTATTCGAGGCTAGCGGGGTGGGGGGCATGTGGGGGACGGGTTCTTCCCCTAGTTGGGTCTTGTTGGGGGGAGGCTGGACTATGGGTAGCATGGGGGGATCCATTGGCTCAGGACCCATGTTGTGAGCCTAGGGCTACCTACACCGAGATAGGTACTTCAGTGTTCTTGAGGTATGGGGATGGGAACAGGGAGTGGGGGGGTCGTTTTTTTTCACATAGAGGGTCAGTTGGGGTAAGGTCACACGACAATGAGGATGTCTCCTTGTGTTATTTGCATGCATCTAAGGGGCCCAGGACAGGGGCACTTCCTTTCCTGGTTCACCGATGGCCGGCGCAGAGGCTAGAGTGATAGGTCCCGGAGCATCCCTCCGAATCCTCAGCTGGAATGTGCGGGGTATGCTAGACCAAATTAAGAGGGGCGCTGTACTGCGACAGGCCAAACAAGAGCGCCTGATGTACTACTCCTACAAGAAACACATTTATTGGGTAATAAAACACTTTGCTTGCAGCGATTTGGCTACCAGCAGGTTTATCATGAGGGCTTTGTTAGAGGCTCCCGGGGGGTGGCCATACTAGTGCACCGCAGACTCTCCTATGTCCACGTCACTCAGTGGGTCGATCCACAGGGCCCATACATATTTATCAGGGTTAGGATTGGGGCGGAGACCCTGATATTAGGTAGTGTAGATGCTCCACCTCCTCTGCAGTGGTCCTTGGTATAGAGGCTCTTTGCGCTTTTGGCTGACACTCCTGAGACATCAGCATTGGTGGGGGGGGATTGGAATGATGTCATGGATGGGTTGGTGGATAGATGTAGGCCCGGAGGTGGGCGAGCGCCATAACTCCTTCTCTAGGTTGGATTATATCTTTGTCCCATGAGCAGTTATTGGTAGGGTAAGATCGGCGGCTATTTTGCCACGGGGGCTATTGGACCACGCGCCTGTAAGTATCGAGTTACTGCTGGGTAGGGCGAGGCAGCCATTTCGGTGGTGCCTATTTGCATGGCACCTTCACAACGAAGACTATCAAAAAACACATGGGGGAGGCCATTACCCAATTCTTGGCAGAGAATGTAGGATCGGTCACTGCTGCCGGGACGGTGTGGGAGGCCATGAAGCCCACGCTGCGGGGAGTGAACATTGCGTGGTGCGCGGCTGCGCGCCGACAGCGCAAGGCAGACTTAATACGCGCCGCGGCGGACATAGAGACCCTAGAGCGTCGTTGTAGCGTAGGTGGAGAAAGTCAGATGGTGGGGCAACTCCTCCTGGCACAGCAATCTTATTCGTCCCTGCTTTTAGAGGAGGCACGTCAGGCGTGGCTGGCGACTCGCAGCAGGATTTGCCAGTGGGGGGAAAAGTCAGGAACGATGCTGCACTGGCTTTGCCAGGGCACGTTCCAAGCTTAGGCTTGGGCTCCTAGATGTCGCTGGAGACCCGATCACAGATCCGAAGGTGCTGGCGGAGAGTTTTGCGCTCTATTACGCGAACCAATATGCCCCGAATGAATGCCTCCCAGCGTAGATGGTAGACAAGTTCATAGCAGATCTGCCGCCACAGGCAGTGTCGGACGAGGTGCATGAATGCCTCGAGCTCCCGTTGATGGCGGAAGAGTTGGGAAAGGCCCTGAGAAAACTTAATACTGGAAAGGCCCCGGGACCCAATGGGTTTCCAAGCGAGTTCTACAAGAAATATCACCTCCACCTTGGCACGGCCTACAGGGCGGCACTAGAGGAGGCACGGGAACGAGGCTGCCTCCCCGCAGACTGGAGGCATGCTGAAGTGGTAGTGTTTCAGAAGACGGGCAGGCCTCCGGTGCAACATGCTTCTTACAAGCCCATATCTCTACTGAATGTTGAGGCACAAATTCGAGCCAAGGCGCTGGCTAATCGTCTCCTGCCCCACATTGTGGGACTCGTCCATCCCTCCAGGCCGGGTTCATGCCACATAGAGCTACCAGACATAACATTCGTAGGGCCCATGTGGCAATGGCGGCGATTCAAGAGACCGGGGTACAGGCGGCACTTCTCCTAGCTGATATTGATAGGGCCTTTGACTCCCTGAGTTGGGTTTACCTGTTTACGTTACTACCCTGGCTTAACATTGGGCCCCGTTTCCTATCCTACCTGAGACTATTATACACGGACTTGACAGCCTCAGTTAGGGTGGCAGGTACCATATCCTCTAAATTTGCTATCGGGCGAGGCACTAGGCAGGGCTGCCCTCTTTCGCCATACCTATTCGCCCTAGCCATGGAGCCACTGGCGGCTTGGGTGCGTATGGATGCACAGCTTAGTGGCTTCGAGCGGGAGATGGGTCCGTCTGATAGAATTGCCCTATATGCGGACGATGTCTTATTTTTTCTTACTAACCTTAACAGATCGGGCCCCGTGTACTCGAGATAATGCAGATCTATGGCGAAACCTCAGGCCTGTACCTGAACCCCCGTAAATCGTCCTTGTGAGTGCTCGGAGAGCAATCCGGAGTCGGGGAATGGGCTTCCACGTTACAGGTAGCAATTGGGGGCATTAAATATCTAGGAGTATTTTTCTCAGAGGTCCCGGCGATCTCCTGGGAGTGCAATTTGGTGCCGGTCTGGGATCGGGTCCGGACCGAAATGAAGACATGGTCCCGTATGCCCCTTACTATTTATGGCAGATCGGCCATTTTTAAAGTGGTGGCACTCCTCGGATTGCTCTATCAATTACAGAACCATCCATATCCAATATCACCCAAGTGGTTCCACCAAGTAAATTCAGCGCTGGGGCAATTTCTTTGGGCGGGAGGTGTGGAGAGGGTGGCATTGCGGACATGTTTTCTCTCAACGTATTGTGGTGGTTTAGCAACCTCAGATATCCTCTCCTATAACCAGGCCTCCCATCTCGTGGTTCTGAATGAGTGGTGGTACGGGGATAGGGGCGCCCAGAATATGCCCTGGACTCGAGTGACACCTGATGGGCTCTAATTCCCTACATGGGATACTGTACGCGGCACGGCTTCGAAGGAGGCTGCAGCCGGCTACTCAACTGGTATTCCAGATTTGGAGACTGACGCTGCATCGCATGGGATTGTGGGGCACGTTGACCGAGGAAACCCCACTGTGGAATAATGGACGCCT
Source organism: Lissotriton vulgaris (assembly GCF_964263255.1). Classification (NCBI taxonomy): domain Eukaryota; kingdom Metazoa; phylum Chordata; class Amphibia; order Caudata; family Salamandridae; genus Lissotriton; species Lissotriton vulgaris. The sequence continues at coordinate 68,135,710 of NC_141686.1, read as the reverse complement.
TCCTGTTCTGGAGTCCCTCCTGGGTTTCAAGGGATGGGATACTATTGGGATTTCAAGGCTGGGGGATGTAATGTCGGTTACGACACTTAAATCCTTCCAGGATCTCCGAACAGAGTAAGACATGCCCCGGTCCCAATTTTTAGGTCTCGTCCTATTCAATTCCGCAAGGAATGAATAGGACGAGACTATTGGGGCTAGACTAAGAGCTAAACTAAGCTATGAAAAATGCGGATTTCCAGAAGTGCATGTGGTCTTGTGAACGCACTTCTATCCGCCTGCCTAGCATCACCACATGAATGCCATTTGTTGCTTGTTCACACTTCTTTCAAGGCTGCAAGGCCGTGCGTGCTTCAAAGGAATCTGCTCACTTCTCCTCCCCCCTCGCCGAGAGCTTCACATTTCAAAGAGCTCTCCCCCCCTCATGAGCACATGACAACAGTCCACCACACTTCAAACTTCTAACAGTGCGTGCCAAATCTTTGTGCATCCAACGCTGTAAAAATGTGCATAAAGACGGTAACAGGCTGCCATTGTTCTCACCTGCAGGACCCTTCTTGACAAGAAAATCAGACTCATGTAATCAAATTGCATTACATACCTGGAGGCTAAGGATATTTAACAGTAATATTAGAATAATTGTAACATTTTGTAGCACGTTCTTGTATTAGCAGGGCCACTCGAAAGGATAGGGAGCAAATGCTGGAAAACCTGAACCTCGTATTACTGATCACAAGAAATTCTTCAAGCTTGAAATTTTGATGAGCGTGAGACTGTCGGCATTTTTAATGCGTAAACCACAATGGTCCGCCTCCATGTGATAAGCATCACTCCCCTACATACATGGTGTACAAAGGAAAATGTGTTGCGTTTATTTTTTTTAGGAAGCACTAAAAATATGTATGGTGCTTCAATCATAGTCATTAATTCGACTGTCACCTGGGGAGGGCTGAGCGGGCATTATGACCCGTATCCGCGCTACTTCAGTGCCACAAGCGCCTGCTACAAAATGTATTGATTGTAGAGGCAGCTAAAACATACATGGCACCAGGTGCAGAACTGCCCTGTCCCCTTTCCCTTGAGCCCTCCCTGCCCCCCATTTAAAAATAAAAAAAATAATAGATAAATGAATACATAAATGTGAGCGTCTGGTTTTGCCGATGCTTGTTTTATACGTGTAAGTAAGTGTTCCTGCCACAGGGCATAAATGGACAAAGCACCAAGCATCCTACTTTTGACACGGCTGCACAAAAACGTCAGACAGACCTGCTGGAATGGCAAAACCACATTCAATTCAGGCTGATGCCTCCGCGGTTCAATGAGGCGTGCAGATACGGGTTACGATCATGTTTGAAAAGCAAGTACACGCCAGTGTGTAACAGCTGTTACCATTTAGCATGCCCATACTCAGGTTCAGAATTTGCAAGGCTCCCACCCTCCCTTGTGCCAGGAGAAGAAACAAGTTGCTTCCCCAAAACTCCAGTTCTCCAGCACACCTTGGAGAGATTAACAAGCTTGAATCACTCCTTGTCATCGAGCTCCGAGTGTGTCACATCCCTAACTTTGTTCGAATGGTCTCTTCTGACAGCGCGAGGCCACTTCACACAGACCGTCATGCGATCGGAGTGCCAATGACAGCTGACATGAGCCCGAGGGACAGCTGAAAGCTGGTTAGACGCAAGAACTTCTGGTCAGGAGAAAATAAACATGGACTTTCGTACCTTGAATTACCTGCTCTTCAGTTCATTACAATGCGAGCTGGCGTGGACCTGCCCCAGGCGATACATATGTGGTAAGGTAACTGAGTTCTGGGGTATTAGACTTACTGATTCACCACTGCACGACATTGGCGCCCTGTCAGTGACCATATCTCTCAGAGCCGCGACAATTTGTAACTGCGGCACTGAGTAAACCTTAATCCTTACTTTATCGAGACCAGAGCTGAAGGTGGGTGATGTTATTTTATTCACACCATGGTATCTCCCTACACGGAATGCATAGCTACCAGCTTGAAGAAAAATCTCACCGTGTGAGGAGGGGCGGGCCTTTAAGGAAGAGGGGCCTCTGCTGCGTTGTACCTACCAGGTACGTTTTAACCCCACCCTGCCTCCAAGCACCTCACCCCCACCCCCTCAAAAAAAGCTTGCTGGTGTTATGTCCTGGGGTGTTTTCACACACCTTAATGAGCGTCAGCAGTTCAAAGGATCTGGAAACAAGCTGGAAAACCACTATTTACACAGTGGGTTTCAGCTCATTTTCCCTGCCACGTGTGATATCGGCAGCTCACTGGGAGATGGTATGATGGGAACTGATGCACAAGTTACTTACCTTCGGTAACGATATATCTGTAAGAAACACTAGTAGTGATAGATTACTCACCTTAGAATTAGCCCTAGGCGGGGGGCGTGGTCTCACACCGGAGGTAAGCTGGCGCCTTCCGTGTAGGCTCCGTGCGACCCTGAGCTTATTTTACGAGTGCAGCCTGCATTTCGGACGCAGAGGACGTCGCACAGTTAATTTCTTGTGGGTGAATATGTGAAGCGCTGCCTGCTCTGTTTTTTCGCCCCCAGCGTGCCCCGTGGACCTCACTCCGCCAAAGACGAGTTTCCTTCATCATTATGCGAGCGGCGGCAGCATTCTCCTTAAGGTAACCAGCGCTTTCTATCGCAAACGTGCGCCAAAGTAACTACCTGCACCTGCGTTTATATCTATTTCTGGCATTTCTGGCTCTACAATGCTATTTTCAACACTGCCAGTTTAACAAATGTTCTTTTTTCTACACTATGGACTGTTTTTCTTTGCTCTGGAGCTTCATCTCTTTTTTTGTTCCTGAGATTATGGAATGATTGTCATCTACCCCAGTTTCTGCTACATTTTTCAGGCGTCTGTCTTTTTAGGTCTCGTCCTATTCCATTCCGCAAGGAATGAATAGGACAAGACTATTGGGGCAAAACTAAGAGCTAAACTAAGCTCTGAAAAATGTGGATTTCCAGAAGTGCATGTGGTTTCGTGAACGCGCTTCTACCCGCCTGCCTCGCATCACCACATGAAAGTCATTTGTTGCTTGTTCACACTTCTTTCACGGCCGCGAGGCCGTGCGTGCTTCAAAGGGTTCCGCTCACTTCTCCTCCCCCCTTGCCGAGAGCTTCACATTTCAAAGAGCTCTCCTCCGCGTCCTCTCCCCCGGCCCACTCTGACTTCACATTCTTTCTTCCTCTTTTTATTTCTTTCTGTAACGTCCTGGCTCTGTTTTTCTTAGTCTCTGTCTTTCTTTTGCTTTCTCTCTTTTATGCCTCTCTGCATCCCTTTTATTTCCTCATCTTTCTCAAGCCATCTGTCACTTTGACACTCTCTCCCTGTCTCTCCATCTGTCTTTCTCTGCCACTTCCTGTCTGTCTTCTTTCTCCCTCTCAATATATCTTTGTGTATCATGTGTCTGACTTTCTCTCTTCTCACTATCTTTGACTTTGTCCTGCTCTGCCTGTCTTTCATTATCTCTCTCTGTCCATATCTGGAATTCCTAATTTCTATCCCTGATTTTCTTTCTTTCGACATCTCCCTCTCCCGCTACCCGGCCCTGCTGTTTATTTCTCTCTCTTCCAGGCACTGAGCTATGTGTTTTCATAATGTCACGGACAAGCTACAAATGTTCGGTGCTAAGTGTTATTTTTGTGGTGCACGTGTAGTGAAAAACGTCTGACATGAGCTGATGTGAATGACATGGGCAGTAACACTGCAGAGCTTTCAGTGCTTACTTTTTGTGTTACTTTCAAACTGAAAAGCTTTGGTTGTGAACATTCACCCGTTTTTTTAAATAAAATAATTTTTGATTTTTGTGTCACAAGCTTCTCAAGCACTCTGCTGGCTCTGAAGGGACACAAGTGTTTTTATGGTTACTTCTTTCCCCACATCCGCATGGATAGTAGTCATTTTGTTGGCAAAAGTGTTTGGCACAGAAGTTTGGAAACACTTCTGTAGTCAAATGGGTTTAGCAGGTGGTATTAGTTTCACATTCTGATGCAAGGCCAACTTCGAAAGTAGGTACTTGCGTTAGTCCCACCTCATCAAAGTTATGTGACCTCATCAAAGTTATGTGTTTAAGGACACTTGTGTGTTCTTCCTTTCCCCATAATTCCCTTGTTTCCCTTGTTTTTCTGCCCTTCTGCCCTCTGTTAGACTCGCTTTTTGTGCCTTAGACTCGTTTTTTGTGCCTTTCTGCCCCTATTAGTCTCATTTGTTCCCGTCTTTTTCTGCCCTCTGTTAGACCCGTTTTATGTGCCCTTCGGCCCCTGTTAGACTCGTTTTTTGTGCCCTTCTGCCCCTGTTAGACTCGTTTTTGTGCCTTTCTGCCCCTATTAGACTCATTTTTTCCCTTGTTTCCCTTGTTTTTCTGCCCTTCTGCCCTCTGTTAGACCCTTTTTTTGTGCCCTTCGGCCACTGTTAGACTCGCTTTTTGTGCCCTTCTGCCCTCTGTTAGACACGTTTTTTCCCCTTGCAACCCCTGCAGCACTCAGCGCACCCCTACATCACTCAGCGCAACCCCTGCATCACTCAGTGCAACGCCTGCATCACTCAGCGCAACCCCTGCATAACTCAGCGCAACCCCTGCATCACTCAGCGCAACCCCAGCATCACTCAGCGCAACCCCAGCATCACTCAGCGCAACCCCTGCATCACTCAGCGCAACCCCTGCGTCACTCAGCGCAACCCCTGCATCACTCAGTGCAACACCTGCATCACTCAGCGCAACCCCTGCATCACTCAGTGCAACACCTGCATCACTCAGCGCAACCCCTGCATAACTCAGCGCAACCCCTGCATCACTCAGCGCAACCCCAGCATCACTCAGCGCAACCCCAGCATCACTCAGCGCAACCCCTGCATCACTCAGCGCAACCCCTGCATCACTCAGTGCAACGCCTGCATCACTCAGTGCAACGCCTGCATCACTCAGCGCAACCCCTGCATAACTCAGCGCAACCCCAGCATCACTCAGCGCAACCCCTGCATCACTCAGCGCAACCCCTGCATCACTCAGCGCAAACCCTGCATCACTCAGCGCAACCCCTGCTTCACTCAGCACAACCCCTGCTTCACTCAGCGCAACCCCTGCACACTCAGCGCAACCCCTGCATCACTCAGCGCAACCCCTACATCACTCAGCGCAACACCAGCATCATTCAGCGCAACCCCAGCATCACTCCGCGCCATCACAGCATCACTCCACGCCATCACAGCATCAATCTCTGCAACCATTCAACAACAACTGGTTCAAATATGTTCTCTCAATGCTTCAAGCTTTATTACAAATGTCACAAAAAGATGTTAATATTTCACTTCTGTTCTTGGATTTTCATCACATTAAAATACACTGAACATAATCTTCACAAAAGTTATTTACAAAAGTTTAAGCTATTGCCATTATAAATTCTGCCCTTCTGCCCTCTGTTAGACCCGTTTTATGTGCCCTTCGGCCCCTGTTATGGGGTAAATAAAATTACCTATACATTTTTCTATACATTAAATATCAATAAGAATAGCTCATACAATGAGAGGCAGAGTCCGTGGTATCTGAGTCATACGGGCTTTATTCCAATGGCTCGAGCCAGGGGAGAATCGTGTTCCATCACCACTAAGGTTCAGGAAGGGATGTCACATTTTTATTAACATCATACAATATATATAGTAAAATCACATAATAGCAATGGATACAGTAGGCGTAACACTCCAGGCGGAGCAAGTGAAAAGAGAGAGATAAGAACATATGGGCGTAGAAAGAGGCGTGTAAAGAGGCGTGTAAAGAGGCATATACTCGGCATGTCATAGGAGTGTCACAGGTGGGTGGATGTATGGAGGAAATCTGCAGGGTCAGCAGAAACCTTTGCTCGACATACGCGCGCAACTTAGTGATGACGTGTAATTGAAGTGTAACTGGGGAGAGCTGGGGGTTGCCTTTAGCACTAGTAGAAGAGTCTGGTGTCTGGGATGTCAGAACGACCTGCACCTATAGCCTAGCTGATATCTTGTGTTTGGAGGATGTATTGGAGGATGTATTGTCTGAAGTAAAAGGTTTCTCGGGCAGAGGCCGTCCATCACTAATGCTAGTGCGTGTCTATATTTCTCTGTGCATTACGTGGGGGCATGGGCCTACTATGGCAACGGGTGCAGTAAATTACTTGCAAGGAGACTGGAAGGCCGGGCCCTTTGCTCTGCAGGCGGGAATATGTTTACCTATTTCACTAGACTGGAATGTGTTTTCACGGAGGCTGAACAGATAACTGTAGGCAAAATACCTTCTTGGCAGGCAGGCCAGGCCGAGCCCAGCACCGCTCGCCTGAGCAGGAAGTAAGGTAGAGGTCAGGGATGCATACCTAAACTGCTGTTTTCTGAGACAGAAGAGGCTCGGAGCCTCAATTCAGGGCCTGGCTGGGCCACAAAAACGTGTGCTTCGCGTTATTTAAAAGTGCACAATGTAAATGAATTGGAAACGTAGGCCTTAATGCGGAATCGGTACTTTATACATGGAGGGCCCACATACTGACATGTTAACATTAGACGGAAATGCAGGGGCATTATTGTGACAGACACGGGGAAAGAATTACATGGCATACATGGGGCATACATGGAGCATAGGTATATGGGTAGGGTGCGAGTGGGGGACACATTGACCATACAAAAATTTCTATTTCCTCATTCCCTCCTTGGCCCCTACTTCACCCATTAGGATATGTCTATTTTCATGAGACCATCTATCTGTTCATATAACATCATTTGCTCGTCTTTTCGTATTTGAGCACGGGAACGGGAACGTGGAAGGGGAATACAAGCAGTGGCGCACAAGCCGCAAATCGCTGGCCCACATTGCAGACAGAGACAGCAACTGAATACTATGAGCAATACTATCCCTAGGAATGATAACACTTTCCATCCCCAGGCTGATATCACACTCCAGAGCCAACCGGACCATGTCCAGGTGCCTGGATTCTGGTGTATCTGGTGAGCAATCTTATGGAGTCTTGTTATTGCTGCATATACTGATGGTGCGTTATTAGGAATAAACACACAACAACTGGAGCCGATCACTCTACAAGCTCCGCCCCTATCGGCCAAGATGACGTCAAGAACAAGGCGGTTTTGAAGAACAACAAGACTCATAGCAGACTGTTCTTCCGTTAAGTTACCTAGAGCAGAAGTAGTCTCATTCACTACTGCTTCCAAAGTTCTGGTTAATCTACGTATTAATTTACTGTTTTAGATGGGGCCTATGAAGAAAAAGAATCCTTTATTGAAATCAGTATATTGCTCCAATGTTGTTTCAGTCTGATCGACAATAGGGGACTCGATCTCCCTTTTATGTCTTATATGTACAAGGTGAGAATTTCGATGATAATCGGATGGGGCTAGAAAAACAGTGGTAATAGGAATGCGATATAACACGTTCCATCCCAATCCAAGGGCAGATGTACATAAGCTGTCTGACCACAAATAAAATATGAATGACGGGAAGCTTTGAAAGTAGACTTTCCTTTATCACTGAATTCGACCACAGTATTGCAATCACTGTGTCCTAGATGTACCGAACCATTCTTTCTAACGCATAATTCACCTTTCACGGGTAAAACAGTTATAAACGGTAAGTCCGAAGTAGTCTCGGACTGGACGTTCAGGATCATGAGGTTGAGGGAAAAATTTCCTAAAGCATAGACTTCATTTTCTAGATCGGTCCCTGTCCTTTGGGGAAGACCATCTGCGTCTGGAAAACATGCTTTATTCATGACTGTATTCAGGTTGCCCCATATCCAATCACCCGAGGAAACTGTGGACTTACTGTCTAGGGATGACATTAAAGCGAACCATGCGCCGCACGAGCCATTATGTGTAAACGGATAGGGAAAGAGGGGCAGAGCTCCCTTGTATTTCTGATAAGGTGGGAGTCGGCCGCATACACAGCAATTTGTAGCGTTGCTGGTCTGGTGAGTATGGTGTAACATACGAATGAAAGTGTTGTTGCGCATTTCTAGTCGATAGGATAGTTCGTGAGGTGGCAGATCACTGAATGTGTGCTCTACAGTGTCATTGGAAAAAGAATGTACATGTGAACCAAGAGGAGGAAAGAAAACATGTAGTGTCAAGCTCATACATATAATCGTTATACTCAGGAAAAACATAATGATTAGGAAAATAATGCATCTGCTACGCAAATTCTTGCAGTATTTGTTTTTCTTGACTTTCTGTCTATCTCTCTCACTATTTGGGTCTATCTCATACATGTCAGAAACCTGTCTAACCGCTTCACCCGAGAGGGACTTAAACAATTAAACGCTGTCTGACTTACTAGACCGTAACTTGCTTCTATACTCCTGCTGCGGAGTTTTTTCTAACAAGGGGAGTTTAGTGTCAGTTTCAGAATCAGGGCAGTCCTTGGGGAATGTCTCTGGGCACAGTCCATGGAATCTTTTTACGTGGCTGGAATGTAGCCAGCCTTTCCTTCCCTCGACCTTCACTGCGGTCCTCGTGGTCATCAACACCAGCTTCGGCTCCCGCCACCTGGGCTCCAGAGGGCTTGAGCGGTCGAAGTTCCTTATACAAACATGGTCACCTGGAACGATTTCATGCGGTTTCACTTGGGTGTTGTCCGGGAAGGCAGCCGCGACCTGTGAACGACAAGAGAGTAGTGCAGACATCAAGGAAGCCAGGTAATCTGTCAGCATATTACTATCAACATCAGTGATCTTGCGCGGCATAGGCGTACCCCACATATTCGGTGGTCTGCCAAAGACCACTTCGTACGGGGATAGCCCCGTTCTGGAATGAGCTACCATACGCATGTAAAAGAGGGCAACCGGCAAGGCTACCATCCAATCTACACCTTTTTCTGCACAGACGTTCGCTAACCGTGTTTTCAGTGTCTGATTATGTCTCTCAATGAGACCAGCTGCTTTGGGGTGTCGTACGCAGTGGAATTTCCACTGGTACCCTAACAGGAGTGATACCTGTTTCATCAGTTCGGACGAGAATAGCTGTCCATTATCTGAGTACACGACACTGGGCAAGCCGTATCGCGGGAAAAATTCACGAACCATCTGCTTGGCAGTGGTCACAGCAGTGTAATCTGGGACTGGGTACGCTTCTGTCCATCTGGAAAGGGCACATACAACTACGAGGACATACTTGAATCCTCGACATCTGTCCATCTGAATATAGTCCATCTGGAGGACTTCGAAAGGCTGGTCAGGAGGATGAAATCCACCTTGTTCCACGGGAAGGCCTTTGCCTGGATTGAACTGACAACAGATCATGCAAGTACGCACTTTCTGTTTTGCTGCTGCACGTAAATGCTTGTTAAACCAAATATTCTGTATACTGTCTAACATGGCTTTTTCTCCTAAGTGTGCTGGACTATGTGTTGTATTTATGATAACTTGAACCATAGAGTCAGGTAGAAACCATGTAGCCTTTCCCTTTGTCATCCACCCCAGATCTGTTTGGACCCCTCCTAGTTCAGTCCATTTCTTAATTTCGTCTGGAGTGGCATGTGTCTGTATGTCGAGTACATCTTGTGTGGGATCCTTAACTGTCATGCAATGTGTCTGTGATGGTACTTCAGTCATAGTTGTGTTAGTCGGTATGTCTGTTTGAGCCTGAGCTGTGAGCTTAGCTGTTCGATCTGCCAGGTCGTTACCCTGGGAGATAGTGTCAGTGATTTTATGATGTGCTTTGCACTTCATGATGGCTATGGCTGTAGGCAAGTGTATTGCTTCTAACAGAGCTTGAATGAGAGGACCGTGCTGGATCTTGGCTCCGTGGGAGGTCAGAAAACCTCTCTCTTGCCAGAGGACGCCGAAGTCGTGAACGACTCCGAATGCGTACTGGGAATCTGTGTATATATTTACTTTCAGGTTCTTGGCTCGTATACAGGCTTGGGTCAGAGCAATGAGCTCTGCTGCTTGGGCTGACAAGGTGTCAATGCGATGTGTTTCTATGACTTCAGTATAAGTATAAGTATAAGTATAAACCATTTTGTAACGCGCTCTGTTACTGGGGAGTATCCTGGCGCTGGGAGGAAAACAAAAAGGCAGGAAGCAAAACATCGAGGGACCCTCCTAGGCTGCACTCTTGAATAAGTGAGTTTTCAGATGTTTTTTGAAGGCAGCCACTGTCAGCGTGGAGCGCAGATGGAGAGGGAGTGCATTCCAGGCCCGAGCCGCCACCACAGATAGCGACTGACCACCAAGTCTGGCACGTTTAAAACGGGGAAGGGACAGTTTACACAAAGTGGCAGATCTCAGGGTACGTGCTGGGGTGTACCTTGTGAATCTCTTTCTCAGGTACAAGGGGCCTTGGTCATGAATTGCACGAAACGCCAACACCAAAGATTTAAACAAAATGCGTTGTGCTACAGGAAGCCAGTGAAGCGAGCGCAGCTCAACGCGAACGCTCTTCCATCTGGGGATGTTAAATAGTAGACGTACTGCCGCATTCTGAATAATTTGGAGGCGTTTGACCAGGTATGCCGGGATGCCACTGAACAGAGCATTCGCGTAGTCAAGGCGAGCCAATATGAGCGCCCTGGCAACCGACTCCCTGGCCTCCCTAGGGAGCAAGGGGAAGAATTTACGGAGCATTTTCAGAGTGGCAAAACAAGTGCCTGTAAGTTTTTTAATATGATGCTCGAATCTGAGATCCTCCGTAAACCAAATGCCCAGATTTTTAGCTGGTCTCCCCATCTCTTTTGGGCTAGGAATATTAGAAGGCCAAAGTGTGCTCATAAATGAGGGGGGGAAGGAGCCATAAAAGAGCACTTCGGACTTGTCCTCATTGCACTTCAGCTGGGCCTGTGTTAACCAGCGAAATACCGAGGACAGACACAGGTGAACTGTAGATGTGTCCAGATTGTCGTCTGGCCAGGTAAACAGCAATTGGGTATCATCAGCATACCCTAAGATCTTAGCCCCGAACTGTTCAGCTAGATAGACCAGGGGTGTAATATACACATTGAACAGTAAGGGGCTAAGTGTGGACCCCTGCGGGACCCCTGTAAGCAGAGGCTTGGGCTCAGAGGCATGGGGGGGGCATCCAGACCTGCTGGGTCCTATCAGATAAAAAAGAGGACAGCCATTCCAGCACAACTCCCCCAATGCCAATGGCAGACAGCCGACCGAGGAGGAGCTCATAGGGGACGGTATCGAAAGCGGCAGAGAGGTCCAATAAAATTAGGACCGCTCTGCCACCTCCGTATATGGCCGTATTGTAAACCAAAGAATTCTTGCCTGCAGCTGTTATTTTTGTATAAAAGGAGAAGGCTGGTTCTGTAAAAACGAACAGTCTCCTGAGAACTTACAAACCGTGCTGTTGTACTTCTAGGACGCTTGTTACTTGGTTGCAGCCAATAAAACTCGATCTTTGACTTCACCTAGAAGACTTTGTGTTTCTGTGGTCCAGAACAGGAAGAACTCAAGAGGTCTTCGGGTGTTTTCCCCTGGCACCACCGGGTTCCTAAAAACCCGGCACCTCAGTTGGCGCCCAACTCGGGGCGGTATCAAGCGGTATCGGTCCAAGCCAGATGTTCGTGAGGAGCCTTGTGTGTATTCACGAAAATATCGTATTCGATAATCCTTTGAAGTTTGAAGCTAGACTAGTGAGCGAAGATGCCTGGTCTTAGCAGACTTGGAAACTTGTTTTGTCTTGGTTGTAGTAAGGACCTCCGATTAGAGGATTCGTGTCCGGTTCCTCCGATTGGAACTCCAACATATGAACTCTACATAAAGCATGGAGTAGGCCCTATCACATATAATGAAGTGTGGATAAAATACACCAGAAAGGATGGTGTTTTAAAATGGCCCCAATATGGTAGCTTTGATACAGAAATACTAGATAATTTAGAGGTTAAACTCTAGAGGTTAAACTCTTTAAGAAGAAAGCCCGTCCGGCGATATTTGACTCTTTTCGCCTGTGGCGCAAAGAAGCCAAACAGAAAGAAATGAAATTAGCAAAGAAAAATAAAAGAGGTATATCAATGGTACAAGCTGCCGTTGCATACAGGGATAATGAGGAAGAGCAAGAGAGTGAACAAATGGTCAGAAGCAAGAAGTTAGCAGTAGATAAATGCTACCCAATGTTGCCTCATGAAGGACGAGGTTCGAAAGGGACATCAGAGAATGATCCTTTAATGGCCCATTTACTGAGTTCACCACCCCCATATGCTCTAAATGCAACTGCACCCCCGAAGCGCTTTGTTAAACCGCGCCCCGGTGCACGAACTCCAGTTCTTGCACAAGCACCAGCTCCTCTTCAGCTGGTTCCTACTCCTCCGTCGCAGCCCTCTCAGGGGCCGCCGCCTTTGCTACATACCCCATCTACTTTTCCAACGACTTTGCCTACTGCTCCAACTGTTTATCATGATACTACTTCTGCCACTGCCTCGACTTCCTCTGCCACTGCCTCAACTTCCTCTTTACATCAGCCTGTCTTTTCTGGCACATCTGCCTCTCCGCAAGCTTCTCCTTCTGTTAGACAGAGGGTGGCAAGTACTGTCACTGGTCTGTTCTCACCTTTCTTTGGGTCGCCTAGGACGACCCCTAAAACAGGACGTAGACAGTTGCGTAGTCAACTACCTGATTATGAGGAAAGAGTAGTGCTGAATGAGTTAGCACGGTAACGGGTTACTGATACTTTAAAGTATGATGTTCAGTCTGTTATGGAAGTCTTCCGTCAGTGGGACGCACCCACTCAGAGATATGTATTCGAAGAGATGTGTGTGTACCTCTGCGAAGATTTGCAAGACAATGATCCAAAACGCAAAATGCAGGAATTGTTCCGTATGCGATTCAAGTTTTATGAAGGCATGATTGTAGGTGCCGATGTTGAACGAGCAATAGATTGTTGTTATCTTATAGGAGTAAGGGAAACGTCTCTAGATCACTGTATGAGGATGACATGTCAGGTAGAAAAAAGGCGCGACAGTACCCCATGAGAGAAGTTCCTCCAGTTTGGAGGGAAGGTGATGCAAATGCGAATTCAGCAATTCTGCCACATTTTCAGCGTGTATGGGTACATGTCCCCTGGAAAAGATCTGAAGTTTTAGCACTCAAGCAGACATTGCCTGACCCCCGTAAAAATCCAGCAGGGTATTATAAGGAGTTATCACAGACTGCCAGCTCATGTATAATGAATTTAGCAGATGTAGACATGTTGTTTGGGAATGTTGTTCCACAGCCTTTATGGAGTAAGATTCGTCATGCAGATCATGATCAAGAATTAGGTGACGCATGGGCTAATATTACTGCTGCTGATGCTAGACAAGTTGGTGGCTCTAAGCCCGAGCCTTTAGTAGCTGAACTCCCTGGTAGAATTATTACATATATGAAAACTTTAATGCCTGAATTGCGTGTGAATTGGGACAAGTTGTCTGCGTGCAAGCAGAAGAAAGATGAGAATGTGTCTGACTTTTTCACGAGATTTGAAGAGACTTTTGTCGACCACAGTGGTCAGGATATGGCTACCGAGGGTGGCCAAAGATTGTTTGTAGACAAATTTGTGCATAATCTGCTTCCTGAACTATGTAATAATTGAAAGATTCAGAGAGTGCTTGGGCTGTTTCCACGTCAGCGCAGATTTTAGCCACATCCCAGTACTACGAAAATAGGCGCAAAGACGAGTTAGATAAGGCAGACAAAAAGACTAAAGATCTGAAAACTAAAGTCCTTCTCCAGCAAGCCTATCCGCCTCGCACTACTAGTCAGCCCGATTATCAGCAACCTCAGCAGTATTCGAGAAACTCCCAAAGAAATGAGTCTTCTCAACAGCGTTTACCGTATGGTCCAAATCAGTGAGCGTATTGCAAGGAAGAGGGTCATTTCAAGAATAATTGTCCAGCTTTATTGCGACGTTTAAATGGTGTTTCTGGTGCAAGAGGTACAGGCTCCTAGGGGTAGGGGCCGTGGAAATTTCCCCCAGAATACTACTTCTTTTCCGCCTCAGAATTCCATGAACAGCTTTGATCAACAGAATAATGCGTCTTCTAGGTCAGCTCAGTACTATGCTGATGACTACTATGCAGAAAACGAGAATGAGGGTAATGATTGCTAGGACAGCCATGGACAAAGAGAGGGAGTTGTTTCAGTTCCAGTAGATCAGAATGGACCTTATGTTGAGGTGATTACATCAGGAGTGTCGGAACCTTTTCTGCTGGATACTGGTGCTACAAAAAGTTCTATTATGCACTCAAAACTTCCTGGAGCACCTTTGTCTGGCGAAATGAATGTCTCAGTAGGTTTTTCTGGCGCCCCTGTTAGAAACCCGATTTCTAGTCCTATGCCCCTCTCTGTTGGGCCATGTGAATTGGAAGCACCCCTCATTCTTACAACAGGTTGTGGTGAAAACTTGTTAGGTTTGGATTTGTTAAAGAGATTATATGCGACTTTGTACGGTTCTCCTTCAGGAGTACAGCTTACTCTAGGTAAGAAAGTGGTTTCTCCGATGTATTTGTCAAGGGAGAATATTCCTACAGAATTGTCATCTCTTCCAGATATACTTTGGGCTACTGGTTCTAACGATGTGGGTCTTTTGGAGATAGCGCCATATGTCATAACATTGAGAGGCAATGTTAGGTTGCCACGTATTCCCCAATACAAGATCTCTAGCGAATGTGAAAAGGCGTTGTTAGCGATCATTTACGATCTGATTGAGAAAGATGTCATTGAAGAGACAACAGGCAACATTTGTAACAGTCCTATTTTGCCTGTTTTAAAGCGTACTGATCCATCTCAGCCCCCTGTATACAGATTTGTGATTGATCTCAGAGAAGTGAATAAGATTGTTGTGCCACAATTTCCAGTTGTTCCCGATATTACTGCCTTATTGACTATGGTTCCAGCTTCAGCCACTTGGTTCTCGGTGATTGACCTGAAGAACGCTTTCTTCAGCATCCCGATTGCTGAGGAGAGCAGAGATATTTTTGGGTTCAATTTAGGAGGACGAAGCTTCCGCTTCAAACGCGCTCCTCAGGGCTACTGTGAAAGTCCATCGATATTCAGTCAGGCTCTGAAATCACAACTTGACACGATTGTTCTACCTGATGGTGCGACTCTCATTCAGTATGTAGACGATTTGCTGGTCGCTGCAGATACTGAAGAGATTTGCAAGGAAGCCACATTGTCATTGTTGCGTCATTTATGTGACATGAAGCACAAAGTCTCTCTTTCGAAATTGCAATTTTGTCGACAAGAAGTGACCTACTTAGGTCACATCTTATCGAAGGAGGGAAGGAAACTGACCCCAGAGAGAATACAGGCAATTACGAGATTGAGTGTCCCAAGGACACAGAGAGAAGTGCGTGCTTTCTTGGGCATTACATCATATTGCAGACAATGGATACCGAACTTCTCATTGTTGATCAAACCTTTGCTGGCACTAATCTGTAAAAGTACACCCAATCCCGTGCCTTGGTCTGAAGATAGTCAGAAAAGTTTTCACGAGTTGCGTGATGCATTGTGTTCGGCTCCTGTGTTGGGCAACCCCGACTACAGTAAGCCTTTCACATTATATGTCCATGAGAAGGAAGGTTGTGCATTATCAGTCCTGACACAATCCTTTGGGGACAAACAGCGCCCATGCGCGTATTTCTCAGCGACTCTAGATCCTGTAGCTAATTTATTATTTATTTTATTTATTTAGTGTATTTGTAGAGCGCAAAACCTGTCACCCAGAGGGCATCCTGGCCTTTGATCGAGAAACCATAGACTTTTAACCGCTCAGACCATTTATGGAAACAGGTGGGTCTTTAGCGCTTTTCTAAATGGAAAGTAGTCCTTGGGGCTTCTCAAAGAAAGAGGCAGAGAGTTCCAAAGTTTGGCCGCTGCAATGCTAAAGGAGCGGCCACCCATCCTCACTCTATGAAACCTCGGAACTACAAGGAGATGCGCCGAAGAAGAGCGGAGAGACCGCGAAGCGGAATACCAGGTAAACATCTTTTGCAAAGGAATAGGGCCCTGTTGGTGAATAGCTTTAAACACCAAACACGCAGCTTTATATTGTACCCGCAGATGAACCGGGAGCCAATGTAGGTCTCTTAATGCGAGAGTGGAGGAACTGGACCTTGGGCGGGAGAGAGCCAGCTTGGCGGCCATGTTCTGCACCCGCTGTAGCTTACCGGTCAGATTTTTTGGGGCCTCCAAAAGAAGCCCATTGCAGTAGTCGAGGCGACTTAAGATAGTCCCACGAACTACTTCCGGCCTAGCTTGAGCGGGGAGAAGAGGCAAAACCTTGCGCAGCATGCGCAACAGCATCATACACGTAGAAGTGGTTTTGTTGACGTGTATGTCAAGCTGACGGTTAGGGCCAAAGATCCCCCCCAGATTACGGGCTGAATCCGCCGCCAGTACTGGCTCAAGAAAGGTACTGGGCCAAAAGTTCTCTGGGAGTACCCGCGGAATCCGGTCGATGGAACAGTGGAGCACCTCTGTCTTGGAGCTGTTGAATTGAAGGGAGTTAGCTCGTAACCAGTCCGCTGTGGCTGCCATGCAGTGGTGATAAGTATCCAGCGAAACCGCATTATTCCCTTCCAGAGAAAAGACCAGCTGAGTGTCATCGGCATAGTTAAATGCCGAGACACCAAAAGATTTTATTAGCTGGACTAGAGGACGGAGGTACAAGTTAAAAAGTATAGGGCTGATAGCCGAGCCCTGTGGCACCCCCTGTCCTACACTCCTTGGCTCAGAGCTAAATGGTGGGAGTGAAACCAACTGTTGCCTGCCACCAAGATACGATGTCAGCCAATCTCTTGCCCCCTCAGTGACCCCGCACTCCTCCAGTCTCCTGACAAGGGTCCGATGGCAGACCGTGTCGAAGGCGGCCGACATGTCGAGCAGCACTAAAAAGGCTGCCCGACCACTGTCGACACGCGAATGAAGATTGTCCAACACGGCCACCAGCGCGGACTCCGTCCCGTGTCCGGGGCGGAAGCCAAACTGGTCCTCATCGAACCAGCCGATGTTCTCCAGGAAACCTGAGAGTGAGCGCGTCACCCATTTTTCCAGAAGTTTAATCGGAAAGGGGAGCAAGGAAATAGGCCGGTAGTTGGAAAGACAGGCCGGGTCCAAAGTTGGCTTTTTAAGCAGGGGTGACACTACTGCTAATTTCCAGCATTCTGGCACCGATGCCGACTCCAAAGATTGGAGGCAGATCAAAAACAAAGGCAAAAAAAGATCTGCGTGGAAAGCCTTCCAGAATTTGGGGGGCAGTGGGTCGAGCAGGGACCCCGAGGACACCATATGTGCCACATTACAAAATTCCTCAAAGGAAGGGGAAGGAAAAGACCTTAGTTGGGGTCGACTGGAGGGGGTAGCCGGAGCTCCCAAACAAAGGTCAGGGGCATACAGCTGGGGTCGACTGGATGAACTGCCCGGAGCTCCCAGACCCAGGTCAGCACCACCCGTCTGGGGTCGACTGGCGCATTACCAAGTTGCTTGAGGGCCACTGCCGCAGCAGCTGTCTGTATTCGACAGTCTGCTGGGTTAGTAATGAATAATACACTAATAGTTATGGTCCCACATGCAGTAGACATTTTGCTAAACAGAACAAAGACACAGCACTTAACTAGTGCTCGACTGTCAAGTTATGAGCTGACACTATTAGCGAGTCACATACACATAAAGAGGTGTGATACTCTCAACCCAGCCATGTTATTGCCCATTCCAGCAGAGACAGATGAGGTCGAAATACATGATTGCTGTTTTAGGACAGAAGAAGAGACAAAGGGGAGAGTAGACTTGCAGGACACTCCCCTTCCTGAATATAATGATACTTTATGGGTTGATGGTTCATGCTTCAAGTTGCCAAATGGTGATACGACTTCTGCATATGCTGTGACAACATTGCACACAATTGTAGAAACTGCACGTATCCCACACAATTCTGCGCAAGCAGCAGAGTTAATTGCACTTACAAGAGCATGTGTGTTGGCAAAAGGAAAACGAGTGAATATGTATACAGACAGCCAGTACGCCTTTGGCGTGGCTCACAGTTTTGGACGATTGTGGCGTGAACGTGGGTTCCTGACGTCGCATGATGCAAGAATCCAGCATGGTCAGCTAGTGAATGAGCTTCTTGAGTCACTGACCTTGCCACTACAAGTAGCGATTGTGAAATGCAGTGCACACAGAAAGATTCAAGATGATGTTGGTCGTGGGAATGCATTTGCAGACGAAGTTGCGAAAGAGACTGCAAGGAACGTGATGAGTCGAATGTATGTTGTAGGTCCTGCGAGATGGATTGCTGATGTGGGTATGTGTGAGGACACTATTGAAAGTGTGAAGTCTATACAATCTGATGCAACTGAGAAAGAGGTGAACGAATGGAGAGAAAGAAAGGGTAGATTGGATGCGAATGGTTGTTGGGTCGAATAGTCAGAGCATCAAAGATGGCTGTTACCCGACGCATATGTGCTTGCAGTGGTGACAATGGCTCATGGGATGGCTCACATCAGTGTGAAAGGAATCTGTAAGTTGTTGGCCCCAGTATGGCAGAATAGTGGCATCCCAAAATGTGCAGAGAACTTGGTCAAGAACTGTATGTTGTGTTTGAAGTACAATCCCGGTAGGGGAACTCCAACTCCAGCTAGTCATTTTGCGCCTCCAACGTATCCATTCGAGGTTTTACAGCTCTATTTCATCCACATGGAGAGGTGCAACAATCTGAAATACGTGCTTGTTGTTGTTTGCGCCTTCTCCAGGTGGGTGGAAGCGTATCCCCTTAAGGACTTAAGCGTATCCCTTAAGCGTATCCTGCCTTGTCCACAGCCAAAGCCCTTGTCAAAGAATTCTTCCCTAGATTCGGTATGCCTAGAATGGTCTGGAGTGATAATGGAAGTGAATTCGTAGGACGAGTGATGAAGAGAGTGTGTGAATGTCTAGGCATACACCAGCAGTTCCACGCTGCAAATCACCCCCAATCAGCTGGATTAGTAGAGTGCTACAACGGCACGTTAAAATTGAAATTGGCCAAGATCCAATCCAGCACAGGTCTTAAATGGCCTGACGCTGCCATTGGCACTCCTATCTACCAGAATGACTGTCCATTCTAGACTGGGACTTAGCCCCCACGAAATCGTGTTCGGGCGCCCAGAAAACATATGGGGAGTGCCAAGGCCCAAGAAACTAAGCGAGATAGAGCACCCTGTACTGCTTGACTATTTGCACGAATTGACAACTAAATTGCGTGTTTTACACCAACAGGTTCACAGTTCCTCTCCGCCAGCGTCTGATGATCCAGGCCACACGATCGAACCTGGCACCTGGATCCTAGTGCTGAACTTTCAGCGAACAAAGAACGAACAGCCCAGGTGGACCGGCCCATACCTCGTCCTTCTTTCCACGAGATCAGCCGTTCGGGTGGAAGGAAAGAAGAACTGGATCCACGGGATCCATTGCAAACGGATCTCTCTGCCTCTGCCCTATGACCGGTGGGTCCAGGAGGGAATTGCTGACTCTGAGTCCGAGTCCTTGGCACGCTTTGAACCCTTCAGTGATGCACGTTTGAAAGGAACTGGTACAGAAAAGCAGAGCAACCAAGTTCTGCAAGGATTTGTGCCACAGTCAATGCAGTTGGACACTACAGAACCTGAAATCTTGTTTGAAGACCACACCATACCTGGGAAACAACAGTATAATCTGAGGCCAAGAAAAACAAACTAATAAAAGTAAACTAATAAGATTTTTTTCCCCCCAAGAACTATCTTTGATTGTGCAGCTCTCTCGCCCAGGGAACTTGCTCATTTTTGATTTTCGAACCGCCATCCGGTTCTGCTGGTAGGGTAGCGGTTGACCGTCTTTGAAGTGCAGCTGGAGACGTTTAGGTCGACAGTTCGGGTTGGTTTAAGGGAATTACCCTGGACTGAACAGAAGCACTCCTTAGCAGAATCAATCTCCCACCGCGGGCAGCAACTTAGAGGATGGAGTTTCCAAGGGTAGAGAGACCTGCTAGATCTACGAACTTTGAAAAGAGACTATGCGCTGTGATGGCAAGAAGTCAATTTTTAATAATATGCATTTTAATGTTGTGTAGCATAATGATGTTCTTGATTGGCTATACTCTATTCACATTTCGAGTTACCTTTGTACATAACACTCAGCCCACACCTCCTCCTACTGTTTCCCCGCATTCTTTTCACCCTCTACCTGAACACGAGTCTGCCAGAAGATTAGAATTTGTAAATAATTCATTCGTCCAACTCCTACACCAGCACCAGTCCGTAATGAACACCACGAACTGTTGGGTATGTGGACTTATGCCACACACAACAGATAAAGGTATTCCGTATTTTGTCCTGCCATTTGGCTACCATGGTTCTCTGTGGGCATTTAGAGCAATGTTCCTGTTCGCCCTCGAACCATATGTTCCAGGGAAAAACTCAAGCAACAAGGCACTAGTGGCGGGAATTAGAAATATGAGCAGAGATGTCGACACGTACAAAACAATTCCCAGAGATGAATTGATGCCTTACAGCAGATGGAATATAACACAATATGGAATTTCCTTTACTGAGAGTCTGAAAGCAAAGAAATCCTCCCCAATCTGGATAGTACCCTACCCAGGTCACCTATGTCTGCAGGGAAATGGCAAAAACCCTAGAGCCCAGTTAGGGAAGAGAGTCTGTACTGAGACTTACGTTTTGCAGTCTCAGACCTCCCCTTCATTCCTAGCAGCTAAGGGTACCTACTTCGTCTGCCACGACAAAGCATATACATGGTTGCCCCCTGACTTCTCGGGCACATGTTTTATCTCGTTTCTGCTGCCACCCACCTACACAGCCGAGGCAGGTAACCATCGGTCAAGGACAGTTAGGGGTGTCGTGAGTAAAGACGACACTGCGGAGCAAGAGTTTGGAGACTTCGCAAAGGGTTTTCTGCCATTTTGGGGGCCTATGGCGAACAGCAGGAACATTCGCCAATTGACGAGGGTAGTTGAACCCGCCGATGACCGAAACGGCCGGTGCCCTTAGTAACTTGACTGCTGAGCTCCAGTCGGACCGACTCATGACTCTTCAGAACAGGGTTGCCCTAGATGTCATACTTGCAGACCGTGGTGGGGTATGCAGAGTGATCCAATCCAGTTGCTGCATTTTTATCCCTGATAACGCTCCGACAGTATACCAGGCCATCTCCAAACTGCACAAAATCTCTGATTCCATTCACGTGGATAAAGGGGACTGGTCCTTGCTGGGGTGGTTCTGGGAACTGATATCTGCCTGGGGATGGAAAATTCTGATATTCGTTGGGATGATCTTAGCCATTCTGTTCCTGTTCTGCCTGTGTGTGCAGTGCGCTCCTGCACTATGTGACCTCTGTGCTGCATCATGTGTAAGGAAGCCTGTGTCAAGGGACGAACTGAGCAACAGGATGATGCTACAGCAGCATCTCCATGACTTCATGAATACAGATTTGGACTCAGATTAGCATGAGTCATTGCCTATATAATGTTATGTTATGTTATGTTATATTTATTTTTATATAGCGCACGGCTACTCAAAAAGAGTGTCCCGGCGCTTTTAATAATGAGACCTGCAGCGGGATAACACAACACAGTAATAAAAACAAAGTGGAAGGCAGAAAACAGAAAAAAAACAGAAAAAAACCCAGAGGGCACACAGCCAGGTTTTTAGGCCTTTCCTAAACGCGAGTAGACTAGTAGCTCCCCGGAGTGCCAACGGCAAGGTGTTCCACAGCTGTGGCGCCAGCAGTCCAAAGGAGCGGCCTCCAATGCGAGCTCTCTTTACACGCGGCACAACCGCCAGAAACAGAGATTCTGATCTGAGGGAGCGAGCCGGTTGGTAGAAGGCGAGTCTCCTTTGGATATACTGAGCTCCCACAGCATGAAGAGCTTTGTAAGCCAAAGTTAATGCCTTGAAAGCAATCCGTTTACGGATCGGCAGCCAATGTAAGGTCTGCAAAAGGCCAACAGCACTGGCTCGCCTGTTTAGGCCAAAAATGGCCCTCGCGGCCGCGTTCTGCACAACTTGAAGCCGCTGCAGCAGATACTCTGGCAGGCTCAGATAGAGGACATTGGAATAGTCCAATCTAGAGCCTATCAGAGCCTGCACAGTCAGCTTCCTGTGTTCCTCAGACAGAAGAGGCAGAAACCTCCGCAGCATCTTAAGGAGGCCGAAGCATGTGCCCGTCACACCAAGGATCTGGGATCTCAACGTCAAATCCTTGTCCATCTTGACCCCCAGGTTTTTAGCTACTTGGGATGAACAAGACGGAGGGAACATGTTACTAGGCCACCAAGCATGCCAGTCTGGCTCCGCAGCACACCCGAAGAAGAGTACCTCGGACTTATCAGAATTGCACTTGAGGCTGTTCAGCTGGAACCATTTAAAAACAGCCCCAAGGCAATCCCGGATACTCTCTCCATCGAAGTCTCCTCCCCTCTTACAAGAGAAGAGGAGCTGGGTGTCGTCGGCGTAGGATACGATCTGGGCCCCGAACGACTCCGCCAGCGCCGCCAAAGGGGTCATAAAGATGTTAAAAAGGGTCGGGCTCAATATAGAGCCCTGCGGAACCCCGACTCCCAGTGGCGGCATCACGGCGGAGTCTGGGGAGGCCCAGACCATTTGCCGGCAGCCAGTTAAAAAAGATGAAAACCAGCTGTGCACCGTCCCCCGTAGGCCAATCTCATAGAGTCTTGCGAGAAGGCCATCATGGGGGACCCCGACAAGTCTAACATAACCAGCATGGCTTTGCCCCCAGCGTCCAGAACCCCTTTAATGGTTTCTGAGACCTCTAGGAGCGCGGTCTCTGTGTAATATTACCACCCAACGCTGCTCCGCTGGTAATATTACCAGCGGAGCAGCGTTGGGTGGTAGAAGGAGGCAAACTCTGGCGGATTTTATTACGAATCCATCAACCCACCCTGACGTTCTGGATATGCTCATGAAGCAGGATAAAACAGTAACAATGAGTCATGCAATTGCATGAACCAATACCGCTGTAGGCACACTATAGCCTCATTTCATCACTGTAAATAGTTTAACTTTTCTGGTAATATTACCAGCGGAGCAGCGTTGGGTGGTAGAAGGAGGCAAACTCTGGCGGATTTTATTACGAATCCATCAACCCACCCTGACGTTCTGGATATGCTCATGAAGCAGGATAAAACAGTAACAATGAGTCATGCAATTGCATTAACCAATACCGCTGTAGGCACACTATAGCCTCATTTCATCACTGTAAATAGTTTCACTTTTCTTTTACTTCCTAGACAAAAAGTCTTTTTCTATAAAAACACGTGAGTAGGGTTGGGAAGTTGTGCCCCCGTCCTGAAGAAGGAACACCAGTTCCGAAACATGTCGACGCACACCAGAGGTAATGTCCATAATAAAGACAATTAACCTCACTTTGCACTTCTTTTAGCAGTACCAGCTTGAGGTCTCGAATAAAGTTTTTTCATAGAACCTACTAGCCAGGTACTTTTTAATTCTCACCACACCCTTCACTCACATCCTCTAATACCCCACCACTTACACTTTACACACACCACACATAGTCAACTCTGACAGTGCTCCCGCGTAGTCGCTGGTCGCAGCACGCCGCATCCCTCTAGTGGGATGCGAAGACCCCGATGATGAAGCATGACACCAAGGGGCCTGTTGGTGTGTGAGGGGTATTTTTCACAACACTGAGTGTCCCCCATCCCTGGGGTGTGCACTCGGAGTAGGATTCTTTTTGTTTAATTATCAGTGCCCGTGGAGTGAGAATCCTATCTCTATACTCTACCTCCCCCCATTGTTGCTATTAGCTTTGATGGTCTGACAAAACTTCACAGTGCAGACGTGCAGTCATGTTTGTGGAGCAGAGAGTCTTGGCCTAACCAGAGAGGGACAGAGAGAGAGAGTTGGACCCTTCTTCAACACACAGATGAACACCATTATGGTGAGATGTTCCATGTATATCTAATTCTATCTAATGTTGCCTTTCATTTTCAGGTTTTATGTGTATGTGCGTGTTGATGTTTAACCATTATTATTTCTTTCTTGCCACCATTATTATCATCTAATTAAGACCCTTGGAATGTGAATTTGGTTCTTATTCTTTGTAAAGGAAGGTCGGGCCCCTTTTTTACCAAGTGCTTACAGAGGGATGGGTTATTTCCCCTCTAAAGAGTAGATGTTGATACGGGAGGGAAATCGGCTCCTGAGCAAGGATGCCAAAAGTATAAGTAGATCAACCCAATATAGTGTATGAGGGATGTACTGATTTTTCACCGGAAGGTGTTGCTCGTGCAGATGCGTGTTGTTCGTCGGCAGACGTTGCTGATTTCGCACCAGGGTGAGTTGCTCGCGTAGATTTGCGTTGTTCGTCGGGAGACGTTGCTGATTTTGCACCAGGGTGCGCTGCTCGTGCAGATGCACGTTATTCGTCGGGAGACGTTGCTGATTTCGCACCAGGGTGCGTTGCTCGCATAGATTTGCGTTGTTCGTTGGTGACATTGCTGATTTCGCACCAGGATGCGTTTCTCGTGCAGATGCGTGTTGTTCGTCGAGAGACGTTGCTGATTTCGCACCAGGGTGCGTTGCTCGCATAGATTTGCGTTGTTCGTCGGGCAGAGCTGTGATTTCTTTCATCTTCAGTAGTTAGTTCTCTTCCTTTTTCCTCAGGTGAGTATTCTGAAGTGAGGTGTCTTAAGAGCAATCTGGGAAGGGACCTGGATAAGTAATGGCTGCCTGTATAATTAACGGAAACACCAGAAGAAGCGGAAAAATCAGTCATTACATTTTGGCGTCGTGACTCACAGGATCGTCGGGTGGAGAGTGTGCAGGGAAAATTGATAATATCTTGGCGTTGTGACAATTGCGGAATTGAAGTTGAGTGAATCGTAAAGAAGGGATACATCATGTTTTCTTCTGAACCACCCACCAATTTGTTTTTACATATGGAGCCCACCGCTTTCTCACTTGATAAACCAGCATGAAATTAATCATTGTCATCCACTTGCAATACTACCTCTAACACGCTACATATTTGACGCACTATACTGGGACTCGCCTGAACAGTGGCTATATGGCGCCCACCGTTTTCTCGCTTGAAAAACCAGTGCGTAATTATTCATTGTCCTCCACTTGCAATACTTCCTCCAACACACTACGTATAGACGAGCGATACTGGGACTCACCGGAAATACGCATGTAATAATGGGAAGAGTATGTACACTGACCAGTCGTCGTTTTTTTGTACTAAGAATGCGACACATCAAACTTTATTCACTTTTTACAACGCTTCGCTTTCAAGTACTTCTCCACCCCATAGAGCAGAACCACAACATACGCACACCTTTAACGCCTTAACCGTGGCAGTTTTTTAGCCGCGGTGCGGGCGTTCTAAAGGGTGGGCGGGGCTGCGTTGGCCGTTGGCCGATGGCAGCACTGAGGAGGTAGTGCTCCCATCAGCCAACGGCCGACGGCAGCACAGAAGGGGTTAAAGAGAAGAAGCATAAAAATATGCATTATATCATAAAGATGTACTACACTTGATCTCAATAACAATAAGATACACTGCATCTTAAGTAACTGGTGCCCATACCACAAAAGTCAGATTTCCACACCGACTAAACTCACCCGGGATAAGGATAAAGATATTTGGTGCCCGTATTTCGTGCCCATTGTGCTATAGTCTAATCATTTGTTTACATGCAGAATCTACCAACCCATGAAAGGGTACTAAAGAATTGCCATTTTCTTATTTGCTTATTTAACAACAAAAATTACTTAAATGACATTTCCAAGTTGCACAATGCATATCATAACCATGAGACAAGAATTTCTACATGATTTATCTTTGTTTGTTTCTCTCACTACACACTCAAGGTACTTATGACCTCATGTTCAGAGAAGTGATCGCTGAACAATAACACTGGAATTGGACAATAGGTGTCATGAGGAGTCTTTTTTGATAAATTCACTCCACTTGAGCACCCTCACTCATTCTTTTTTTCTGTTCACTACTGAAATACCCAGTGGTTCCCTCCAGGCGGAGGAAGCATGAAAGAAACCCAATGATGATGCTGTCACTATCTGACTAAGGCGGAGACTCGAGATATACCGCCCTACGACCTGTCTACGTGAATGAGGCTTTTTTAAAGCAATGACGGGTAGAAATGCCGAATCCTGGTAGCAGATACAAGTAATTAGTTAAGTCATCATCACCTGTTTGTAAGCAATGGGAGTAAAATGGATATTTTATTTCGCACTGACACAGTCAACAGTCGATCCATCAACTTATGTGCATTATTCAGAAAAACAGCTGTTTTCAGCACTTCTTCCTTAAGCCTCTGTATACCATCTCTCAGGGTTTATCATTCACTGGCAGTCTGTGTCATGATCCGCAGTTTCGGAAGGCGCTGCCTGCACGTTGCTGATGAAACTACTTTTCTGGCATGCTTGAGCAGCGTGTTACGTATGACGCCGCTTACGCTCGCGCATGCCTGGAAGTAAAAGCCGGTGCGAGAAGGTAGAAGCTGCTGATAATTCTCCGACTGAGGTCGCATTCGGACCACGGTGGAACTGGTAAGACTGTTCTGATTTGTTTCCTTCATATTGTTTGGGTTGTGTCCCGCTCCGGATTTGGATGCAACCATTGGAAGGGCTGAATGCGCTAGTTCTGTTACCGTGTGATTTGAACCTAATCCCAGTCTTGAACTCACAGCTACAGAGTCCTGGTTTTAGTCTTGGATACACAGGCTAGCAGGTCTGTGTACTTGTGCATATCTCCCCGTTGGTTGGGTCGTGCATTCCACCGTCCCTTGCGGGGAGAAACTTGGCTCTTGAGGAGCGGTTAAGTCTTGACTCTGAGGTTCTATGAGCAATACTGTACCTGACTAGGGGCAAAGACCCTTTAAGAGGATATTGGGGCCCATGGCCACTTCTAGCGGTATTAGGAACCAAAACCCTGAATTATAACACCCACAGAGATAGTGGAGCTTTATCCTGGCACACCATAACAATTAAAGGCGGACGACGTTAGGAAGCATTAACCTGTCTGCTGTTATGTTATGTTTTGTTCCACACAACTTTATTTACCCTATCTATATAGGAGAGAGGATCTATGGGAGAACTGTCAGTGGGTTTGGTTAAGCAAAGAAAAGCTTTATCTAAGGTATGTTAGAGTACAGAGTCTACCCAATTGCATAACAGTTTTGTGTATTCTACTCAAACCCATTCTTCTTGTCTTCCTCTCCTAGTCAGCCAAAGCCCTGGTTCCACCCTTAAACTCTCCATATAGCGAAATCAACCGTATTTTCCTTTACAGGTAGGAAGAGGAGATTCTAGGGAGTGTACAAGGGAGAGGAGGTAGCTGAATGCATAGATACATATGTCATTGTTTTTGTGTCTTGAATATCTTCTATTGTCGTTACAGATCTCCCTCCCTGCTGTCCCCTTCCTTTCCTTCCCTCGCTTGATTATCCTGGTAGTCTGTGTATATTACTTCAGACTCTGGGGCCGTCAAGAGGTGGAACCCTTATAGCATCGGCACAATTCTGAAGAGACCGGAAGACGAAGCCTGACAGAATTATCAGCCCAAGATTGCTTTCTCTTCCTGATTGTGCAGAACGCCATGGCGACCATAGAGGACGTAATGGTGGCTTTGGCATTAGTACAGGCCGAACTAGCCTCATCCAGACAGGAGGCAGTCGCCTCAAGGGCTTTGACCGCTCAGTTACAGACCAGGGTATACGGTCTACAGAGGGCTCCAGTAGGTCCCAGTGGTGGCCCTATTCCATCCACCTCTGTAGTTGTCGAGATGCCTGCGCAAATACCCCTGGCTCCCCCTGAGAGGTTCCTAGGGGACAACAAGAAGGTCCAAGTCTTTATGACCCAAGTACTTCTGCACTCTATGTGCAAACCCAAGATGTTCGCTACAAACCAGGCAAGGGTGGCTTTTCTAATATCCTATTTAGGGGTGAAGCGGCCCAATGGGCGGTTCCTGTGGTTCAGCGTGATGACCCCCTGTTATATGACCGGGCAGGATTTCGCACGGAATTCGAGGAAACCTTCGATAGAAGGGCAGAAACGTTTTCGGACGGCAAAGACTTACTAGAACTGAGACATGGCAACACAGATCTCGTCACGTATCTAAACAACTTTCGACGATTAGTAGCAGAAACCGACTGGCCTGAGTCCAAGCAGTCTGCTGTTTTTTATCAAGGGCTTACGGACAATCTGAAAGATATGTTGGCGACCATAGATCCACAACCGAGTACATGTTCCGCTCTCATCGAACTCGCTCTGCGGTTGGACCACCGCATGAAAGAGCGGAAGGAGACCACAAGAAGAAATACCGCCCGGTGACTACTTACGAACGTTCAGGGGAGAAAGGCACAGCACCAGCCGAAGCCATGGAAATAGGGGCGGTGAGGGCCTCCTTGACCTTAAGCGAGAAGGATCATCGCCGGAAACAGGGCCTCTGCCTTTATTGTGGAAAAAAGGGACATTATTTACGGGAGTGCCCTGTCAAACCCAGATCAGGTAGGTTCAGGAGCGGACAGACGGCACCAGGTACTACAGAAAGAAGGCCGGAAAACTCCAACGCTTGAAGGTGGAGGAAGGGGAACCCTCAAGCGCAATGGTCATCCCTTCAATGACCCCTTGCTGTAATCCAGAAAAAAATCACCTGTTCTTAGAAATGACCATAGTCATTAACATGAGGAGAATCTCATCAATGCTATGATAGACTCTGGTGCCTCGGGGTGTTTTATGGACCATGAAGAAGCTAAGAGGCTAGGCGCACTCCTCATCACCAAAGAACACCCAGAAAGGATATATGCAGTGGACGGCAAAGAATTAGCAGCGGGTCCCATACGGTATCTCACTCCTGAGTACAACCTTAGTTACGAAGGTTCCCATCATGAACGCCTATCATTCAGCATTATCAACGCTCCACACTACGGAACCATATTGGGTCTTCCATGGCTGAAAAAACATGAAACCTGTATACATTGGACATCCAAAACGGTACGGTTTACCTCCGCTTATTGCAGGGATCATTGCGTTCCGGAAACACGTGGCCCGGCTCGGGCGTTGTCTATGATACACATTGTCGCCACAGCAGCCGAAAAAGAGGTAGAGCTACCAGAGGCATACCAAGCGTTTGCAGACGTATTCAGCGATACACAAGCAGAGGTGCTCCCACCCCACGGGGAATACGACTGTTGAATCGATCTGTTGCCTGGAGCAGTTCAAGTTCCAAGAGGAAGGATTTATGCCCTCACGATCCCTGAGAATGAAGTCCTGCCCGCCTACCTGGACAAACACCTCGCCGCAGGGTTCATTCGACCATCGAGATCCCCCGCCGCATCACCGTTATACTTCATTCCGAAGGCCAATGGTGAGAAACGCTGTTGCATTGACTACAGAGCGCTCAACACAATAACGATAAACAAGCATTGGAAATGCAATAGGTCTCGCATTAGAAAAGTTGGAGTTATTGGTTTTGCAAATGACAATTTTTTTTTAATTTGTTGGTCTTGAAAATAGCCAAATTAATAGCTTTGTCATTTACAATGCCGATACTTTAAACTTTTTTCAAATGTGACACCTATAGCATTTGTAATGCAACATGTCTTATATGTATGTAATTAAATGCAAAAAAAACGAGAGACACGGCCCGCAAACAAATTGGCGCGAAATGAAGACAAGGCACATGTAAGTGAGGGCAAGTTAGACCTTTCATTGCGTCTAAACACTAAAACACACGATACTTTAGAGACCTAATGTGTTCTAAATTTGCAAGGAGCGATGTGTTTTGTTTCACGGTGACAGGCTTGAATCCTAGTGGGTCCACTTGACCATTATCCTTCATAGGTCGGACAAACATAGTGCATTGAGTTGGTGAATTGCAAACGTCTGTTATTTAATTTAACGCCAAGACACCCGAAGCTGAACATGCGGCTTACGTTAACTGGTGCTGGGCTTTGTAAGACACGTTATTATAAAACGGGAGTCCACTGAGTTTAAGAATGCTAGAATTGGGGGAGGAGCTACGCTAGCAACCAAGATGGCCGCATAAACTCCCGGCTCCGCTGACCTCCGCCAGCAGCTCGTATATCCTGCCAATTATCCTGACTTCACACCGAACTCCCGTATGTATGAGGAGTAACTGATTCTGAAGGCGCAATCCCGAACTTTCTATCATACAGGGTGATAGAGATACGCCGTGTTTTATTCTCAGCCTACCCCGGAGCGGAAGCCGGGGCCTCGATTTCTAACCCATCCGGGCTGGAATTGAACAACATCGGCTGTGAACCCTGGGCTTTGTCCGGTCTCCCGAGCGGAGATATAATCTTCCTGTTTTTGACGGCAATTTCATATCCTGCCTGCAACACACACGCTACGGCGTGCCACATCGTGTGCTGCGGCCCCGTATCCTACGTTTGAAGACACAGTAAGCTTGTCGTGGGAGTGAGGACGGGAGCCCTGATCAGCGGCAAAGGAGTAACGTCGTGAGGTGAGAGCGCCCGTTGCTGGTGTCCGCTCCAGATTTGCTTGCTATCCCGGAGAAGCCGGCCTCCGGGGTTTGCATCCTGATCTGTGGCTTGCGAGGGGAGATGGAGGAGACAGAAGACTCGCCACCGCTGCATGCTGTAATGGCGGCCATTAGAGCGCTCCACTCACAGATCACCGTCAACTACCAGGCACTGTCGGTAACAATAGATGATCTTTGCAGGAGACCGGACAGCGGTTTTTTGCCATCATTGCAGCCTGGGATGGCGCCAACGGAACATTGTCTATCCGACTTCGAGGTCCCCGTGCAGACGCCGGATCCCTTTGGCGCTGCGGATTCCTATACTACGGATCGCGCGCCCATGAACATTGTCTGCGTTCCCTGCTTGAACCCTATCTCGCCGAATTTCACTATGGACAACCTTGACTGCCTTAACAAGATCACCTATGACTATTGGAGAGTTTTATCATTCTGCCACGCTTTTTCTTGCTTGCTTTGTGTGGATCGTGAACTCCTATCCTTTACTTGGCTTGTTCGTACTGACTTGAATTTTCATGCAAGCATTATCGCTCTCACTGTTGCTGTGGCCTGGGTTATAAGTGCTCCAGTGAACATTCGTACTGGCCAGGGTTAACTTGTGGGGCTTTTCAGGATACGGGACAACAATTTACTCTGCTGTTGGGATTGTGACCTGTTAACTGCGGGAGTCGGGTGGTATGTTTGGTGCTTCCCCGGATTGATAGTGTATTTCGCTGCATTTATTTTGAACTTGTTTCCGGGGGGTCGCATCTGGTGGGGGGTAGGGGAGTCCGGGAGTGTGTTTTTCTGTTTCTTCTCCTCCGCTACTTTCTTCTTTTAGGGATGCTTCGGGGCGACAGGCACGCTGCTAGTGGGTTAGGCCGTAGCCATTGCAGGGATACATGGTGGTGGGGGGGGTTTGTTATTTTGCCTTTGTTTTGTTCTATGGCCCCTTTTTTCTTCTCTCTCTTCTCTCTTTCGGGTTTTCCTCTGGGCAACAGGCGCGCTGCTAGTGGGGTAGGCCGTAGCCATTGCGGGGCAGCAGGGTGGGGGGTGTGAAGGGGGTTTGTTATTTTGACTTTGTTGTGTTCTATGGCCCCTTTTCTTTTTCTTTATTGCAGGGTCCGGTAGCGATAACTTTCGGTTTCATCCTGAAGTAGATGAGTGGGCGGGGTCTGGGGTGGGTGGCTGCGATGATAGATAGGTAGCTTTGTTCTTTACTCTTAGTGTACTAACTGGCGCTTGCATTTATATTGTTGATCTATTTTGATTCACGACTACTTTTAACACCTACCCGCATTTTTGTACCTCCGAGTGTGTAGCTCCGGATATCCTGTATTTTCTTCTTTATCTCATTCTTGGGGGTGTGGTAAATAAAATATTACCCCGTCGGAATTTCCATACTTAAACAAAAGGTCATGCATATAATGAGAGGCAGAGTCCGTGGTGTCCGATTCAAAAGGGCTTTATTTCAGTAACTCGAGTTAAGGGAGAATCGGGTTCCATCACCACTAAGGTTCAGGAAGGATCGTCATCTGAACTTTATTCACAGAGTACATTATTTATACGTTAAACATACATTAACTTGCATAGAGAAGGCGGAGCGCTCCAGGCGGAGCAAGAAAAAGAGAGATAAGAGCACATGGGCGTGTAACAGAGCGTACACGTGGGCGTTCCCTTGAGGAGTCATAGGTGTGTCATAGGTGGGTGGATACATGGAGGGGGTCTGCGTGGTCAGCTGGAACCTTTACCCTTCTTGTGTGCGTCACTTGGTCATGACGTGCAATTAACGTGTAACTGGGGAAAGCTGGAGGGAGCTGACTTTCGTTCTAGTAGAGAAGCCTTGAGTGTCAGGACGACCTGCACGTCTGGTATTATCTGATATCTTAAGTTTGGAGGATGTATTTATCTGAAGTAAAGGTCGCTCGAGCAGAGGTTGCTCATCACTAAGAGCCAGTGTGTGCATATATTTCTTCGTGCATTGCGTGGGGGCCATGGGCTTTCTATGGATGCGAGCTCTGCAAATCACTAAAAAGGAGACAGAAAGGCTGGGCTCTATCTCTGTGCACGGGTTATGTTTACCTTCTTCACTAAGCAGGAATGTGTTTCTGTGGAGCAGAGCAGATAACTGTAAGCAAAATACTGTCTTGGCAGGCCGGGCTGGGCCTTCTCGGCTGAGCAGGAAGTATGCGAGAGGTCAGGGATACATAGCTGAGCTGCAGCTTTCAGAGAGTCTGGAGGCACGAATTCGGGTCCTGGCTCGGCTGAGCCACAAAACGGGTTCATCTCGACTTTTAAACGTGCACCATGCAAATACATTGGCAACATGGGCAACATAGGCCTCAGTACAGAATTAACGTTTCTTTCATGGAAGGCTTGGTAACTGACATTCTAATGGGGGACGGAAATGCAGAGGCATTATTATTACAAGCATGAGAGGGAAATTGCATGGGTGACATGAACATACACTAAACGTGGGGTACACGCAGGGGACACATTGGCCACGTAAAATTTTCTATTTCCTCATTCCCTCCTTGTCCCCTACTGTGCCCTTCAGGACACATCTATATTCATGAGGCCGTATATCTGATCATACAGCATCATTTGTTCGTCTTTTTTCTTTTGTATACTTGGATGGGGAATACAGGCAGTGGCACACAAGCCGCAAATCGCCGGGCCACATTGCAGACAGAGACAGCAACCGAATATCATAAGCAGTATCATTCCTAGGAACGACAACACTGTCCATCCCCATCCCGATATTACACTCCAGAGCCAACCGGACCAAGTCCATGGGTCTTGATGCATCTCGTGAGCTATCTTGTGGAGTCTTGTTATTGCTGCGTACACAGATGGCGCGTTATTAGGAATAAACACGCAACAACTGGAGCCGATCACTCTACAAGCCCCGCCCCTATCTGCCAGGATGACGTCAAGAACAAGGCGGTTCTGAAGAACAACAAGTCGCATGGCAGACTGCTCCTCGGTCAAGTTCGCCAGGGCAGATGTAGTCTCATTCACTACTGCTTCCAGGGTTCTTGTTAACTTGCGTATGAGTTTACTGTTTTGGACGGGACCTATGAACCAGAAGTATCCTTTAATAAAATCTGTATATTGCTCCCAAACTGTCTCAGTCTGATCAACCACTGGGGATTCGATCTCCCTCCTGTGTCTAACATGCACTAGTCGTGAATCTCGATGATAATTGGATGGGGCTAGAAAAACGGGTGGCAGCAGGAACGCTATATAACATGTCCCACCCCAGTCTAAGGGCAGACGTACATAGGCTGTCTGACCGCAAATGAAATAGGAATGGCGGGAGGCTTTGAAAGTAGACTTTCCTTTATCATTAAACTCGACTACAGTATTACATTCACTGTGTCCTAAGTGTACTGATCCTTTCTTTCTAACGCACAATTCACCTTTTACTGGTAGGACTGATATGAACGGTGGACCTGTATTTTTCTCGGACTGGACATTCAGAATCATAAAGTTAAGGGAAGCATTTCCTTGTTCGTACACTTCATTTTCTAGATCGGTCCCTTTCCTTCGGGGAAGACCGTATTCATCTGGAAAACATGCCTCATTCATTACTTTATTCAAATCTCCCCATATCCAATCGCCCTGGGAAACTGTGGACTTTCTGTCTAGTAATGACATTAAAGCAAACCATGCTCCGCACGAACCATTGTGCGAGAACGGAAAAGGAAAGAGGGGCAGAACTCCCTTCGTTTTCTGATAAGGTGGGAGTCGGCCACATACCCAGCAATTTGTTACATTGCTGGTCTGATGAGAATGGTGCAACATTCGAATAAAGGTATTGTTGCGCAGAGCAAGTCGATATGACAGTTCATGGGGTGGCAGATCACTGAATGTGTGCTCTACAGTGTCATTGAAGGAAGGGTGTATACGTGAGGCAATAGGAGGAAAGAAAACATGTAGTGCCAAGCTGATACATATTATAGTGATGCACAGAAGAGACATAAAAATCAGAGTTACTATACATCTGCTGCATAATATCTTGCAGTACTTTTCTTTCTTTTCTCTCTTTTTACTATTCTGGTCTACGATCTTATACATGTCAGGAACCTGTCTAACCGATTCACCACCTAGTGGACTTAAACAATTAAACGCTGTCTGACTTACTAGACTGTAACTTAGACCTATACTCCTGTTGCGGAGTCTTTTCTAGCAAAGGGGGCTTATAGTCAGTATTATCAGGACTGTCTTTAGTTTTGATCAAAGTTCCGGAATCTCCAAAGAATTTCTTGCAGTGCTGGGCGTGAAGCCATCCCCGGCGTCCCTCGACCTTGACGGCAGTCCTCGTGGTGAGCAAAACTAATTTCGGTGCTTTCCAGCGCGGCTCAAGGGGGCTTGATCGATCAAAGTTCCAAATATAGACACGGTCCCCAGGGACGATGGTGTGTTCCTTGACTTGGGTGTTGTCGGGGAAAGCGGCGGCAACCTGTGAAGGACAAGAGAGTAGTGCAGACATCAAGGAAGCCAGGTAATCTGTCAGCATGTTACTGCCAACATCAGTTATTTTCTTAGGCATAGGCGTACCCCACATATTCGGTGGTCTACCAAAAACCACTTCGTAAGGAGATAGGCCTGTTCTGGAATGAGCTACCATACGCATGTAAAAGAGGGCAACCGGCAAGGCTACCATCCAATCCACGCCTTTTTCTGCACAGACTTTTGCTAATTTCGTCTTAAGTGTCTGATTATGGCGCTCGACAAGTCCAGCTGCTTCTGGGTGTCGTACACAATGAAACTTCCACTGGTATCCTAACAGAAGGGAAACTTGTTTCATTAATTCAGAGGAAAATGGTTGACCGTTGTCTGAGTACACGACACGGGGCAATCCATACCTTGGGAAAAACTCACGCACCAATTGCCTGGCGGTGGTCACAGCAGTATAATCTGGGACTGGGTACGCTTCTGTCCATCTAGATAGTGCACATACAACTACTAGGACATACTTGTAACCTCTACATCTGTCCATCTGGATATAATCCATCTGGAGGACTTCAAAAGGATGGTCAGGAGGATGAAATCCACCTTGTTCCACCGGAATGCCTTTGCCTGGATTGAACTGGCAACAAATCATACAGGTACGTACTTTCTGTTTCGCTGCTGCACGCAGGTGCTTGTTAAACCAGATATTCTGTAAGCTGTCTAGCATTGCCTTTTCTCCCAAGTGTGCTGGACTATGTGCTGTGTTTATGATGACTTGTACCATAGAGTCGGGGAGAAACCATGTAGTTTTGCCCTTAGTCATCCAACCTTGGTCAGTCTGGACCCCTCCTTGTTCAGTCCATTTCTTTATTTCGTCTGGAGTGGCATGTGTCTGTATGTCGAGTACATCTTGTGAAGGATCCCTGACTGTCATGCTTTTAGTCGGTAATGGTACCTCTGTCTTTGTCATGTCTGTTGGTGTCTGGGCTGTAAGTTTAGCTGTTCGGTCTGCCAGGTCGTTACCCTGGGAAATGGTGTCTGTAACTTTCGTGTGTGCTTTGCATTTGAGGATAGCTATGGCTGTAGGCAAATGTATTGCTTCTAACAGAGCCTGAATAAGCGGACCATGCTGAATTTTAGTCCCATGAGAGTTCAGGAAACCTCTCTCCCTCCATAACACTCCGAAATCATGGACAACACCGAATGCATACTGTGAATCTGTATATATGTTCACTTTCAAGTTCTTGGCTCTTATGCAGGCTTGTGTCAGAGCGATGAGCTCTGCTGCTTGTGCTGACAGTGTGTCTATTCTTTGTGCCTCTATGACTTCAGTATCAGTAGTCACGGCATATGCGTCCACTAACTCTCCTGTGCTTGTTCTCATGCATGAACCATCTACATAAAGTGTCAGGTCAGGGTCTGGCAATGCAATGTCTGTCAGGTCTTGTCTTGGTTTCGTCACTGTATTAATTACTTCCACACAGTCATGTGGTGCAGTGTCTACGGTGCTTGAGGGCAAGAGTGTTGCAGGGTTAAGAATATTGCATCGTCTGATCTCTATGTGTGGCTGAAATAATGTCAGTTCATATCCTGTCAGTCTCGCTACAGTCAAGTGCTGTGTCTGTGTCCTTTTCAAGAGAACTTCCACTGCATGTGGAACCTGTACTGTCAGGGGGTGTCCTAACACTATGGAGTCACTCTGTCTTATAGCTAGGGCTGTTGCTGCAACTGATTTCAGGCACGCAGGCAGAGCCTGGGCTACTGGATCCAATGTACTAGAAAAATAAGCACAAGGCTTGTGTTTTCCTGCTTGATCTTGTGTGAGGACAGATAATGCTGTTCCATCTCGTTCAGTGACAAAAAGCGTAAAAGGTTTACTGTAACAAGGAGTCGCTAAAACTGGTGCTTGGCATAAGGCTCTTTTTAATTCTTCAAATGCCAGAGTATGTTCTTGTGTCCAAGGGAGGACAGTCGAAGACGCTGCCTCCTGTGATGTCAACTGTATGAGTGGTTTGGCTAGATAGGCATACTGGGGAATCCATTGTCTGCAGTATGAAGTGAGGCCAATGAAGGCCCGTACTTCCTATTGTGTCTTGGGCTGTGAAAGGTTAGCAATTAACTGAATACGTTCTTGTGTCAGCTGTCTACCCCTCTTGGACAGCAAGTGTCCAAGGTACACCACTTGCTGTGCACAGAATTGCAACTTCGAAGGGGACACTTTGTGCCCCTTGTCTGCTAGAAAGTGTAAAACTGTCAGTGATGCATTTTCGCAGTCTGGTTCTGATCGTGCTGTGATAAGGATATCGTCTACATACTGGAGCAGTGCAGTGTTAGCAGGCATGTGAATACTGTCCAGCTGTCTTTTTAATGCTTGGCTGTAAATGCTAGGACTCTCTGTAAAACCTTGGGGAGCCCTCGTAAATTTAAAACTGCGTCCATTTAAACTGAATCCGAAGAGGTACTGACTGTCTGGATGGATTGGAACACTGAAGAAGGCATTCTTCAGGTCAATTACAGTAAAGAACGTTGCCTCAGAATCAATAGCAGTCAGTAATGAAGAAATGTCTGGGACCACTGGGTATTGAGGAACTACACACTTGTTCAATTCTCGAAGGTCAACAACTAGTCTGTAAACTGGTGTTGCATTAGGGTCTGTTCGTTTAAGAATAGGGATGACAGGTGAATTACATACATTCGAGTCAGTCTCTACTACCACCCCTTGTGCAATGAGTTCGTCAACAATTTTCAGTAAGGCTACTACAGCATCAGGTGGTAACTTGTATTGTCGGATTCGTGGCAGTACTACTCCTATTTTGAGAGTGACACGGTGTGGTGTAATGTGCATGTAACCTACGTCAGTCGGACCTTGTGCCCGTAGGTGCTGTGGTACATTCTGGAGTCTGTGATCAAAATCTTTCAACACATAATGTCCCTTAAAATCACGTAAGAACAGTCGTACTCCTTCTGGAGAACAACATATAACTGCTCCTAGTTCTTTCAATGTCTTTATACCAAGCAAATTTTCTGGACATGACTTAGTAAGCAGCAAGTCTGTGGTACGTGACAATGGACCGACCCCTAGGGAAACTGGTTTCGATACCTCGTTAACAATAGGCTTTCCTGAAAATCCCCGGGAAACATTCTGTGAGCCTGAGAGGGGTGCCCCTGGAACCTCGTCATGGCTGATGGTAGTTCTGCTCGCCTCTGTGTCAATCAGAAATTTTCTGTCTTTTCCCAATACACGACTATGTACATAGGGACCCTCTTGATCTACAGGAACCTCAATAAGGGGCAAGCCAACTTCCCTCTCTAGGCTGTTTCATGAGAACTGTTGGTATTCTGGATAGTCCGACTGTGTATACTGGTACATTTGTTGTGTGGCATGTTGTGTGGCAGGTGGTGGTGGGGGTGGAAAATTCGCTACTGTCTGTTGTGTGTTCTGTGGGGTGCTATTCTGCCTAGGAGGATGCGGTCGTTCTTTCGTCTTGCCTGTAGCTATATTGTGTTTCAGGACAGCACAATCCTTCACAAAGTGACCTGGCTGTTTGCAATAATTACAGTTCCCACTAACAAGTGTTGTGCCCTTTTTGTTCGCATGAGCTGGTACCGTTTGGGCAACCAGCACTTTCATTTTTGTATCTTTCATGCATCTCTTTTCATGATCTTGTTCATCTCTAATTCTGTTCTGGTGATATTGTAACATTTGCAACATTTGCGAAGGGCTATTTGCTTGCCAGGTACTCTCAACCTTCAGTACTCTATTCTTGATCGGGGGTAAGGAATTCTCTACTAATTTGTTCACGAAAAGATGTGGATATGATTCACTACTGGTCTTAAGGCCACTATTAATAGAAAAACATTTCTCGAATCTAGAATAAAAATCACTTGTGTCCTCGTCTTGTTTCTGTTTACAGGCTGAAATAGCATCCCAATCTTCCTTTTTAGTAACCAATAGTCTCGGCAGAACCTGTATTAGGAGTTCAGGTAGTGCTTTAGCTTTGTCCCCAAGACCAACACCAGGGTGCCGGCCTTTATCCTCTGCTTCCAATTCTGTCCAACTTAACTTTTTCTCTCCCACCTCCCAGTCTTTTTCCTTAAGCTTTTCGTAAATACCAGCAGGCAACAGTACTTTCAATAGTTTTATAATGTCGGCGTACGTGTAATCCCCTATGCGGAGAATGTCTTTTAATTCTCGGTGAAACCCCCCCGGGTCTTTATCATGGCAGGGCAACATCTTTTTCATTTCCAGTATTTCTAGTTTCGTTAAGGGTGTGTAAACATATACTCGTTGGAGCTCACCCGCTGTATTTTTGACGGGATGTACCTCTCATAGGGGGTTCTGTCTGTCTATGTGTAAGTTCTTTCTGTCGTGGTGTGGGGCGGGAATCATGCATGTGGTCAGAGAAGTCAAGTACTTATGTCGTTGGTCCAGAATGACATTAATTAATTCAGTACCTAGGTCTGTCCATCAGTCTAAAAGTATATCGTCCAGTAATTTATACAAGGGACCGGGATCAGAATATTGACTCTCATACAATGTTATCAAATGTTGAACCATGTAAATACCAGCCAAACGCTGTTCGTTCGGTGGAAGGCTCAAAAAGGTCTGTGCCACTACATCACTGCTATATATGTTAGAATTGGACACCCATTGGACGGCTGACCGGACTAATTCCTGTTCGTGTGGGGTGTGGGGTCTCTCGCTCTCTACCCGTCGTTTCAGTGCTTTTTCAGTAGCTTGGAATAGATTCTCGAGGGAATATCTTTCTTTTATAGAATGTCCCTGTTTACGGTAGTCGAGACACTTGGGCCTGTCAAACTGTCGTGCTTTGCCTACGTAATTTATTTTATCCTTTTCCTCGGTATCTGGCTCAACATCTTCCGTTGATGACTCATACTGCCCGTCAGACTCTTCCTTGTGTATTTCTATGATTGCCTTTCGTATTTTCTTGTACATACATTCTGTCTGTCCCTGTCTATCATGCCGACCGGCAGCTATGTTGTCACTCCAATCCGTCAAACTTTTCTTTACCTCTCTGTCTGGTTGGTCTTGTTCCCTGATCAGACAGTTAATCAAAAAACGTAAAATCATGTTCTTAACGTCCACCTTTCTTTGTTCCATGGCCTCTTCTATACTCTCTGGTCCCTTCCCCGTTCTAATGAAATCGTATATTTTATCTAGGTGTTCCTTCATGCCTGGTAATGTGATCAGATAGTCGGTGGCATGTCTTAGTCTTAGTGAAAACACAAGCATTGCATCCTCCCCTGGTACTGGATCGTATATACAACGTGGGATCGTTACACCTACATACTTAAATGGTGCCGATGTCATTTGTGGCGTTCGTGGTGGCCCTAGCCCTAGCGGTGTTCGTGTCGTTGGCGGTGTTCGTGGCGTTGTCGGTGGCCCCCCTCCCACTGCCCCGGCACCTACGTCGTATTTCACGGTCTGCGGAAGAGAAGCCTGCGGAAGCTGAAGCTGTAGAAGCTGATCCTGTGATGGGGGCGGAGGGAATTCTGCGTTTACATAGTCCGGTGCGGGCTCTTCTAGATAGGAGGAAATAAAAGCCTCAGAGGCTGTCGGCTTCTGTCTACGTACTCTAAAGGGTACTGGTGGTGGCGTGTGCAACCTACGGGATTTTTCTGAAGGGGTCACTTTAGCTAGTTCTTCTGAAAGGACAGGATAGATACCAGTAACAAGGGCATTTCTTTCTCTATCGGCCTGTTCTGCCTTGACCCGTTCCCCCTCTTCCTGCAGTTCTTTTTCTCTGGCTTTTTCCGCTGCTTGTTTACTTCTCTCTGCTTGGTGGAATTCTTTCTCTGATCTCCTATGCGCTTCTTTACGCCATAACTCAATGGCATCTTTCTGAGACGGTCTTACTTTCCTTTTCCATAGCGCTTCCTCTACTTTCATAATGCATTCAGAATCCCATGTTCCTGAAGCAGGCCATCTGTACTTCTCCTCTAAATCCTTTGTGTAATCTACCCATAAGTCTAAAAACAATATGGCATCTAGCCCGTGTTTTTGATACATAAAATGACCAGGTGTGTCTCTAGGTGGGACGGGAACTGACTCTTCGAGTATCCCTTTCCTGGTTCCTATCTGACGTAATTTCGAAAACAGTGGCATGTTGGAACGAACGTAATGAAAACACAATATACACTAAAATAGACTGACTGAAACAACCATTCACACTACAAAACTAAAACATTAAAAACAGATACATTTTGACTGATACATGGGGAAAAACATGAACTTGAAAACCGTTAACTTTATGCACTGAAATACAGTACAGCCATACCGGTCTCATAAAGAGACGCGTCTTTACCGTGCCCACCGAAATGGACCCGTCTTAACCGTGCCTGTATGACCAGACACGTCTTTACCGAGCTCAAATAAATGAACCCGTCTTGAACTAGATGCGTTCCCATCAACGGTACTCACCGGGAAGCAGAACTTGAAGGCCTCGGAAACTCGATACTGCGTGACTGTGGTGCTGCGCATGCGCCTCGGAACAGGTGGGCCTCTGGATACCTCGGACCTTGCTCTCTCACGGCTTGGGCTCTAGTTGGGATGATCCGCAATCCTCACCGCCTCGTGTGGATGCCTGGTCGCAGTCCGTCTCCTCCGTGGGCCTGAGGGAGTAAGCAGGAAGTCCCGCGGTCGTGTACACTTTGAAGTCCGTCACGGCTGTAGAAGTGGGCAAGGGCTGGACCTACATCACTGGCGCGTGGGGAAGGGGACTTGTACCTGTTCGGGCGCCAGATTATGTGGTAAATAAAATATTACCCCGTCGGAATTTCTATACTTAAACAAAAGGTCATGCATATAATGAGAGGCAGAGTCCGTGGTGTCCGATTCAAAAGGGCTTTATTTCAGTAACTCGAGTTAAGGGAGAATCGCGTTCCATCACCACTAAGGTTCAGGAAGGATCGTCATCTGAACTTTATTCACAGAGTACATTATTTATACGTTAAACATACATTAACTTGCATAGAGAAGGCAGAGCGCTCCAGGCGGAGCAAGAAAAAGAGAGATAAGAGCACATGGGCGTGTAAAAGGGCGTACACGTGGGCGTTCCCTTGAGGAGTCATAGGTGTGTCATAGGTGGGTGGATACATGGAGGGGGTCTGCGTGGTCAGCTGGAACCTTTACCCTTCTTGTGTGCGTCACTTGGTCATGACGTGCAATTAACGTGTAACTGGGGAAAGTTGGAGGGAGCTGACTTTCGTTCTAGTAGAGAAGCCTTGAGTGTCAGGATGACCTGCGCGTCTGGTATTATCTGATATCCTAAGTTTGGAGGATGTATTTATCTGAAGTAAAGGTCGCTCGAGCAGAGGTTGCTCATCACTAAGAGCCAGTGTGTGCATATATTTCTTCGTGCATTGCGTGGGGGCCATGGGCTTTCTATGGATGCGAGCTCTGCAAATCACTAAAAAGGAGACCGAAAGGCTGGGCTCTATCTCTGTGCACGGGTTATGTTTACCTTC
The DNA here is from genome assembly GCF_964263255.1 of Lissotriton vulgaris. Lineage (NCBI taxonomy): Eukaryota > Metazoa > Chordata > Amphibia > Caudata > Salamandridae > Lissotriton > Lissotriton vulgaris. The sequence continues at coordinate 68,093,258 of NC_141686.1, read as the reverse complement.
TTCACTAAGCAGGAATGTGTTTCTGTGGAGCAGAGCAGATAACTGTAAGCAAAATACTGTCTTGGCAGGCCGGGCTGGGCCTTCTCGGCTGAGCAGGAAGTATGCGAGAGGTCAGGGATACATAGCTGAGCTGCAGCTTTCAGAGAGTCTGGAGGCACGAATTCAGGTCCTGGCTCGGCTGAGCCACAAAACGGGTTCATCTCGACTTTTAAACGTGCACCATGCAAATACATTGGCAACATGGGCAACATAGGCCTCAGTACAGAATTAACATTTCTTTCATGGAAGGCTTGGTAACTGACATTCTAATGGGGGACGGAAATGCAGAGGCATTATTATTACAGGCATGAGAGGGAAATTGCATGGGTGACATGAACATACACTAAACGTGGGGTACACGCAGGGGACACATTGGCCACGTAAAATTTTTTATTTCCTCAGGGGGGGGGGGGGTTAAATATAAAATGAAACCTTATTCATATCCTTGATTCGAAATGTTTCCGATACTCCGTCTATCCTTTACCGCTGCCTGACCCATGGGTTGTCGGCTGAATAGCTGTGTTATTGGCATTACTGATCCGTGTTGCATACCTGTGGTACTGGCACCTGCTTTTGCAGGGCTACTTTTGTATCTTGTGTTGAACGATATCATAAAGGTTTTCAAAAAAATAAAAATAAATAAATAAAGAATGCTAGAATTGTGTGCTAAAGCTGTTGTATACCAGTCTCAACAAAACAATTGCACGTGAATCTCCGATATATGAAATGCATCTAATTGGTCTTTTCACACTTGGGGCCATTGTGTCATGCTGCCCTCCCGATATATACAAAATCAGTGGCAGATCGGCAATCGGCACACTGTGTGGAATGGAAGTGTGGAGAATAGAGGAGAGTGGGTAATGTAAAACAAAAACACCCATTAAAGCCAATTCTGAGCATGGGGGATGCAGGGAAGATAATTTCTGTTTGCTGAATTGTGTTGTCACGGGGAGCGCTTGGAGGGAGGATCAGGAGGCAGGATAGAGGGAACAGATAGGGTTTAGACTGAGGCAAAAGCGCGGGAGGGGGAGCGGTGGGCAGTAATTTAGGCAGCTAAAGAAGAGAAAGCGAGGGGTCTGGTTACAGGGTGAATGGGGGGGCGAGGCCATCTAAATGAAGGAATTTTTTCCAGATAAGGAGAACAGGGTGGGTGATGACTATAATCCAATAGGCGGTCCCTCACATCGGATCTGTGCATTATGGGGTTGGCACCATTCTGACAACACACGGACTAATTTAATGTTACAAACATAAGGAGAATACAGTTTAAGAAATGGACATAGCAGCCAAGGTTTTGGTTTGCTAAGTGTGACATTTTCAGTGGGGTGAGTGACGTGTTAGCCGCTGTGAGTGCCGCTGTCCGGCGGCAGGGGTTGGGTAGTGAAGTGGGTTTGTGAAGCGCTCTGACACCTTGGGGTAAAGTCTGCGCTATATAAACAAGTTGTGAGGAGCCTGGAAATAATTTTAAAAAAGTGCTGTTCTGGTACACCGCCTGGCGGCGGTGAAAGTAAACGAAAAGTTAAATGTTAAAATCATTTAAAGAATAAAAGCAAGATATTTTATGTGTGTATAAGCGTAATATTTTTGTATGGCACGATGAATAAGTACACCGGAAAATCTGATATGTGTGTGCAGGGAGAGAGATGGGAGGTGCTGGCAGCTGGGGAGGGGGAGGAGAAATGCGAGTAAGGCTGTGTGCGGGGAGAGAGAGGGGCGGTGCTGGCGGCTGGGGAGGGGGAGGAGAAATGCGAGTAAGGCTGTGTGCGGGGAGAGAGAGGGGCGGTGCTGGCGGCACCAAGCTGGGGAACATATGGCGATGGCTGGAGATTTGATGCTGTGCACGCGCATTTTAACTCATTGCGCTTGAGCATTAAGCTAAAAGCGCACATGCACTGCATCAAATCGCCAGTCTGGTTAAACTCTGGGAAAGCCCCTATACTCTCGCCAGCCTGAATGCGCAAGCGCATCGGCAGGCGAGACCTAAAAACCAGTATCCCCTGCCGTTAATCCTGGTATTGTTGGAACAAGTTCGAGCAGCAAAGATCTATACGAAGCTGGATTTAAGGGGGGCCTATCACCTGGTGAGAATAAGAAAGGGTGACAAGTGGAAGACGGCCTTCAAGACGCGGTATGGGCTTTTTGAGTATCTCGTTATGCCCTTTGGGCTCTGTAACGCCCGGCCGCCTTTCAGTTCTTTTTAAATGTAGTACTAGGGGAACATCTGGATATCTACGTGGTGGTATATATCGATGACATCTTGATATATTCAGCCAAGACCGAAGAGCTTGTCGTCCATGTAAGCCGAGTACTTCAGGCACTGCAAAACAACCACCTGTACTGCAAGATCATCAAGTGTGAGTTTCATGTCACCACGGTGGAGTTCTTGGGCGTGATGCTCACACCAGCTGGACAGGTGATGGCCGAAAGGAAAGTAACAGCAGTAAAATAATGGCCTCGACCTTGTAACGTTAAAGACATCCAGAGTCTGTTAGGATTCGCCAAATTCTACAGACGCTTTATCCACGGCTTTTCTGCTATGGTCACACCATTGACCCATCTCACTCGAAAGAATATCCCATTTGTATGGGACACAGCGGCACAGATCGCGTTCGATCGCCTGAAAACCGCCTTTTCTACAGCCCCGGTGCTCACGCACGCCAACCCTGAGGAGCCTATCATAGTGGAAGCCGTAGCGTCCGAAGTCGCTCTGGGTGCTGTTCTCTCCCAAAGGAATGAACAAACCGGATGTTTACATCCTATTGCCTTTATGTCTAGGAAGCTGAGCACAGCAAAGTCAACTACACGATCGCCGAAAAGGAGCTTCTAGCTATTCGAGATGCGTTCCTAGAGTGGAGACACTGGCTTTTGGGGGCAAAACATACAGTAACGGTTTATACAGACCACCGCAATTTGCAGTTCATGCGAGCAGCCTGGAATCTCACCCCAAGACAACTACGGTGGATGTTGTTTTTTGAGGAGTACCAATTCATCATTACTTATCGTCCTGGTGTCGATAACAAGAAGGCCGACGCGCTGACTCGACAGGAGAACCCGGTTATGCACACCATAACCCCGAATCGAGCGATTGTTGAACCCGCCAAGGTCGTGTGTGCTGTTCAAACAGGGGACTTCATGATGGGGGTGAGAGCAGGTGCCAGGACTTGTGTGTGGAAGACTTGGCTTCGTCACCATAAGGAATGGAAGATGGAGCAAGGGATACCGATGAAAGGGCCACAGGTGTTGGTACCTACCAGGGCCCTACGGAAAACCGTTTTTTTCTGGTGCCACGATGCACCCAGCGCTGGTCACATGGGATGCGCAAAAACGTTGGAGAAGGCATTAAGACAGTTCTGGTGGCCTTTTATCCGTCCGGACATGAAGCAATGGGTGAGGGAGTGTGCCACCTGTGCACGGATGAAGTCCGATCGACAGCAACCTCAAGGACAGTTGCAGCCCCTACCTACACCTGAAAATCAGTGGGAAAGATTTTCAGTCAATTTCATAGTCGGCCTTCCTAAAGATCAAGGGAGAACAGCTATAATCGTAGTGGTGGACTATCTCACCAAAATGGGACACTTCATTGCATGTAACTAGGTCCCCACCGCTGGGCAACTGGCACACCTATTAATGGTACACATCGTACATCTACATGGCCTACCCAGGGTTATTGTTTCGGACAGGGGGGCTCAGTTCACCGCCCGCTTCTGGAAAACCTGGTGCTCTGAGTTGAAAATAAAGTCTTCACTCTCCACTAGTTTCCACCCCCAAACTGACGGGCAAACAGGGAGGCTGAACCAGACCCTTAAGCAGTATCTCCGCTATTATGTTCAGGGGAACACTGGGTCGTGGGTAGACTGGCTTTGGGTGGCGGAAATAGCTTACAACAGCACACAACATTCCTCTACTAAGCATTTCCCCTTTTTCTGCTCTTATGGGCACCATCCCAGGTTTACTACTCTGTTACTCCCTGGTTCCAGCGTCAAGTTACCTGAAGTTAAGGAGAGGTTGATACATGTTCGCAAGATCCTCCTTGCCACACGGAGCAATCTGGTGAATGCCAAAGCTAGGTACAAGAATCAGGCCGACAAACACCGTAGGCCTTGTCCTGTGTACAAGAAGGGTGACCGTGTGTGGGCATCTACAAAAAACATTAAGTTCAGGAGATACAGTGTATTCAACCCAAAGTTCATCGGTCCCTACCGTGTTGTGAGACACATTAACCCCGTGGCTGTGGAGGTGCGCCTGCCCGCACACTTCAGAATTCACCCAGTGTTTCATGTGTCTCTATTGAAGCCCTCTCACTGCCCGGTGAAACGGGCTCCCCTTCCTATATGGGTCCAACAAGACTGTGAATATGAGGTGAAGGATGTACTGGACTCCAGAATAGTGAGGGGGAGATTGCAGTACCTTTTGGCCTGGAAGGGCTAAGGCCCTGAGGAGGACTCATGGGAACCGGCTGGTGCAGTGCATGCGCCTCGTTTGGTGAACAGGTTCCACCGTTTGCATCCGGACCGGCCTGCTGAAGGTCAGCGCCCCTCGTAAAGGGGGATGTACTGTCATGATTCGCGGTTTCGGAAGGCGCTGCCTGCACGCCGCTGATGAAACTACAATTCCCGACATGCTTGAGCAGCGCGTTACGTATGACACCGCTTACACTCGAGCATGCCCGGAAGTAAAAGCCGGTGCGAGAAGGTAGACGCTGCCAATAATTCTCCGACTGAGGTCGCAGTCGGACCACGGTGGAACTGGTAAGACTGTTCTGATTTGTTTCCATATTATTGTTTGGGTCGTGTCCCGCTCTGGATTTGGATGCAACCATTGGAAAGGCTGAATGCGCTAGTTCTGTTACCGTGTGATTTGAACCTAATCCCAGTCTTGAACTCACAGCTACCGAGTCCTGGTTTTAGTCTTGGATACACAGGCTAGCACATCTGTGTACTTGTGCATTACTCCCAGTTGGTTGGGTTGTGCATTCCGCCGTCCCTGGCGGGGAGAAACTTGGCTCTTGAGGAGCGGTTAACTCTTGACTCTGAGGTTCTATGAGCCATACTGTACCTGACTAGGTAAGACCCTTTAAGTGGATATCGGAGCTCGTGGCCACTTCTAGCGGTGTTAAACCCTGAATTATAACACCCACGGAGATAGTGGGGCTTTATTCTGGCACACCATAACAATTAAAGGCGGACTACATTAAGAAGCATTAACCTGTCTGCTGTTATGTTATGGTTTGTTCCACACAACTTTATTTACCCTATCTATATAGGAGAGAGGATCTATGGGGGAACTGTCAGTGGGTTTGGTTATGCAAAGAGAAGCTTTATCTAAGGTATGTTAGAGTACAGAGTCTACCCAATTGCATAACAGATTTGTGTGTGCTACTCAACCCCATTCTTCTTGTCTTCCTCTACTAGTCAGCCAAAGCCCTGGTTCCACCCTTAAACTCTCCATATAGCGGAATCAACCGAATTTTCCTTTACAGGTAGGAAGAGGGGATTCTAGGTAGTGTACAAGGGAGAGGAGGTAGCTGAATGCATAGATACATATGTCATTGTTTTTGTGTCTTGAATATCCTCTATTGTAGTTACAGATCTCCCTCCCTGCTGTCCCCTTCCTTTCCTTCCCTCGCTTGATTATCCTGGTAGTCTGTGTATATTACTTCAGACTCTGGTCAAGAGGTGGAACCCTTATAGTATCGGCACAATTCTGAAGAGACCGGAAGACGAAGCCTGACAGTCTGACTCTGTTGGGTATTTATGATTGCATCCAACCACTACCAATTGTAACAGGTTAGTTTGATTATTGCCGCTGTAATTCCTAAACTACTCATGCACTGTTGGATCAGTACTGAGTGTGCAGAATTTCACTGCATCTCCGTAATCCAAAGGTACCCCGGAGACTCCCATATCAAACAGCCTCACCATCCATGTAAGCAGAGATTCTCCGAGTCTTTGTTGGAATCGGTCTAAAATTTTATTAATCTCCTACTGAATAAATCCTCCATAGAATCCATTACAACCCCCTGTGGAAAATGTGGACCACTCTGTGTTTTCTGACTCTGAATGGGCTGTGCCTGAACCACTTTTCGTTCTTTTGACTCACCCTGGCTGCTGGCTTGATCACACTCTCCTCCAGAGTCTGAAAACTCTGACGAATCCCAAATGTTTCCATCCCACGTTTCTGGGTCCTAGTCAATTCCTCCCTTTGTGATAGCTAAATGCACTTTTCTTTTGTTAACCCTTTCCCTGCTTTTCTTGTACTTGTATTGTGCGATACGTACTGCAGCCTTTTCCGCCACAGTCTGGTAAGTTTCTAACTCATCTTGTAAAAGCTTATTCTGACAAGTTAAACATCGTAGAGGTATTTTTGGCTTCAACAAAATGTTTTTCAAATTTTTTCATATTCCTGCTGCAGCTGAAAACATTTTTCATGCATTTTACGATAAGCACATAAATGGATCGAGCCTCTCCCCTAACGTTCTATGCTCTTTCCCTTTCTCAACAGGCACTTTTTGCAAAAACGCAACCACTTGTGCTGACTCAGCGTCAGCTAAACACACATTCCAATTTTCACTCAGACCAGCGCAATGAGCCCACTCGTGGGCAAGCATACCATAAGGAGCTATCTCCCACCCAGGTATTTGGATTGGTATCTGGGAATCTGCCTTTGTTTTTCTGGAAAACATTTTTATTTCCCCTTTTATTTTTTTTAATCCTGCAAGTGACGCCAAAATGTTGTTCTTTTAATATGACACACCTATGCACTGCACTCCAGAGAGGAGGCAAATGCAACACTGCACCTTTAAATAACACACGTAAAAGAGCACTCCCAAAAGACAAGGTGATAAAACAGACCAAGCACTCTCTTAAGGCGAGGTAAGAAAACAAATTTAGGTGCATTTAAAGTGACACACACATATTTATTGACTCAATACTTTGAAAAGGAAGGCAAAATATATTGGTTAATGCAGACTACCAAATATCAAGTAACTTAGACATAAAACCAGAATAACATGTAGCATATATGCAGTAGAGAAGCTTAGAAATTATATACAAAAAGTAAGTAACACCTCACGGATTGTTCAAGCAACATCCTTGCCAACTCAAGCTAGAGGAGCCCTCCGACAGCACAGGCCGGAGTTCGATCGGGACTCAAATCCAGATTCCCTTGTGACGACATGTCTGCCCCACAAGTGAGCTCCCATCTGTCTGCCAAGATCCTCTTTCTTTAATACCTTTTACTCAATGTGAGGCGAAGGTTCTAGAAACCTCGCCCTCTTTCTTCTGTTACGAAAAACCGAGTTGACCATACTGGTCTGTGTCAAGGTCAAGACAGAAGCTGGTCAGGACCCTGTATTTTGACTCCGAGACAGAGCTTAACATTACACACATTTCTCTGGCAACAACAATCTCTGCCCTGATAGGTACCAAGTACACATCTCACACAACATGTTCCAGTTCCCTCTGATCGGTGAGGAGGGAAAACAAGTGAAGAGGGAAAACATCCCCTCCCCACTTTGCAGCTACGTGCGAGTACAGAAAATGGAGTCTGTTGCAAAATGAAGTCAATGGTCAATATATCATTCTTAATAGTGCTATACCCTCGTTTGCCTCATATGTCTCGAATACATTAAATATGCATGTGAGAGTTGGTCGAGGTTTAGTTACATATAGAAGGACATCATCAGCATATAGAGATATTCGTTCGTCCTGCGCCCTCTGTACCTCTTCTCGGAAGCTTGTGACTTCGGGATGTGCACGGATTATACATGCTAACGGCTCTAGTATCAGTGCAAATAATATTGAGCAGGAAGGAGGTGCACAGAAAAGATTCATGTAATCCATAGTATAGTCTTCAAAATTGTTCTTTATTTAAATCACAAAACCAGCCAACGTATTTCGTTCCCAAACATGTAACTGGGGAACTTCATTAGGGCTTAATGAGGTTAGGTTCTATTGCGCGGGTCTTCTCTAGATTTCGTAGCTTCCAACCAATTGTGAAGGTGACGCAGATTTAATCTAGTCGATCTTTTGGGCATAAAGACTGATGGTTCCTGGTGGATAAGAGGGGATTTGAGGTTCGTCAATCTATGCACCTTGAGACCCTCACCGGTGAGTAGCGCGCTTTACCAACCCCTGATTGATTGATTGAAAATTAGAGCCAGAATTTTGGTTTCTGTATTTTATGAGTAAATTGGGTGATAGGAACTGAAAGCTGTGGGTGGCTTGACTGGTTTGTGGATTACCACAATCGTGGCGCTTTTAAGATCGTGTGGGAGGGTAGTTGTTTCTTTTGCTTCCAGGAATAGACTTAACAGGTATGGGCTCAACAGATCCGCATTCTGTTTATAGAATTCCCCTGGTATGCCATTGGGACCTGAAATTTTCCCAGGTTTTAGGTTATCTACGGCTGTTCTCATTTCGGCCAATGTGATCTCCTCCAATAGCTGGAAGGTAGTGGCATTCAAGGTAGTGATGGAAATCTCTGTAAGATATTTTTTTTATTTGTGGGGCACTTGCTAATGGGCGCACTTCATAAAAGGCCTTGAAGTAACAAGCAAATTCATTTGCCTATAGGTGTAACCTAACCTATATGTCCCTCTACCGATTCTATATGTGTTACCCAACGTGCCTCTGCTTATTTTTTGCTCAACCATGCCAACAACCTTCCGGCCTTATCTCCAGCATCATAAAGTCACTGGTGTGTGGCCTGGATTGCGATGTGCTCATTTTTTATTGAAACCATCTTTATTTGGTTTCATAGAAGGTTCCAAGCATCAACATTACATCATAATCATCGTTGATCAGGATTGTAATTGACCAGTCAATTATACAGATAATCCAGTAGCAAAACAAAAGGAATAGTGGTCACTACAGTGAGCATAAATTCACAACCCCCTCCCAGTAACCCAACAGACATAAGCTGTACTGTATTCAATTCTGAATTCTGGAGCTGCTATACATACCCTCAGTCTCAACCTTAAACTCCCTTCAAGCAACTAAACCCCCACACTCCCTCCTCCCCCCAGGCGTGTCACTTGTGTTCAAATTACTAGTTTGCGATACACGTCCGCTCCAAATTAGGTTTCATATTTGTCTGAGACAGCACTTTAGGATCCCTCGGTCAGTAAGGGTGGTGGTGAACTGTGTCTGTTGCCTAACTCCACGATTTGCTCAGGGGTATGTAGCCTAGCCTACTCCTGTCGAGGTTACCCTATTGATTCCACCGTCATCTGGGATCTTAAGTAGTACAACTAAAGTTTGCCATTCTCTTGCTGCCTCCAATACCCGCAAGCTCCCTGTTCTTTTGGCTATTTGCATCCTGATTATTCCTTCACATTCTGCCCACTTAATGAGTTAATTCTTCCATCTCTTTTGCATTTCAGTACGTAGTGATGTCTATTTTAGTTAGGAGTAAGCCCATGTCTAAGAATTTACTCATGATTTTATTTTTGGTTGTGTGAGGGAACCAGTGTAACAGGCAGTACTTCAGAGAAGACTCAACTTCCCTGTCGGTGATGTCGGCCAGCAGCGTAGTTACCTCTCCCCAGAAATTACCCAGACGTGTCTGAAATCTGCTCCTTCCCTATTACATCGTGGGTAAGCCGCTGCTTGGGTTGTGAAATACTTATGAATTTTCTCCAGGGTGAGGTATGCTCTATGTAAGATATAAAAATGTACCAATTGGAATCTGGCATTTCTGGTGCTGTTCCATGCCCTCTCCACTAGTTCCTCCCCAGGTTTTCTCTGGAATAACCTCTCCAAGGTCTGCCTCCCACTTTAGGTGAAAGTCCGATAAAGGGCAGCAATGTTTCCTGCGTTATTTCGGAAATTGGGGGCCTCTCCATGAGGAATCCAGGCACGCACCTTGTTACCTCGCGCTCCTGGGGCCCCTCCGTTCCCTTACGGTGCTCAGGGCTCTTCTGTGGAGTGAGGTGCTCCTCTCCACCAGGCCACGTCTCTCACTTGACGGCCTGTACCGGCTATGTTGGGCTTTCTATGGCACGGGCGCCATCTTGCTGCCTCTTCCATAGCGCTGCCTGACTCCTATTGCAGAGCTTAGAGGCCTCTTCCTGGGGAATCCAGGCTCGCCACGTATTCCCCGTGCTCCCTGATCCCCTCCACTCAATTGCTGTGCTCAGGGCTCCTCTGTGGGGTGAATTGCTCCTGACCACCGCGACACGTCTCTCTTCCGGCGGTTCGTAACATCTACGCGGGTCATTTTATGGTGCGGCGCCATCTTGCTGCCGCCTCCGCTGTGCCTCCCAACTCTGATTTCTGCGATCTTATATCTTTTCGAGGTGATATGAAGCTCGCCTCTTCACGCTCCCAGCTTCCGCTGACCCCCGCTCTGCGGATCTATGTCTTTATCTGTTTCTGATGCTCACGATATACAGCTATGGGGGAAGGGACAGACGGAGCTCTGCAGCCCTCGTCTGTTCACATTGGCTTCAAGCCACACCCTCCCCCTGGATTGCGATGTGCTCATGCCTGGTATTCCTTGCAGATGATCATCATGGCTCGTAATTGTGAGGGGTCTATGTATATCTTCTGGCTTTCGATTTGGAGGAGACGTACTTCTATTTCCTACATCCACCCGCTTCCCCATATTTTTTCATAAGCTATTATGTTCTGCACCCTATCGCGGAGGCCTGTCTTGTATGCCTCCCAGAGTGTCACAGCTGACGATAGGGAGCCCACATTTTCTTTAAAGTACGTATCTGTTTGAATCTCCTGGGGTACCTTGTTATCTCTAAGTTCCGAGGCATTGAGATTCAGCAGCACGACATCTCCTTCTTAGTGAGAGCTATAATGGGGAGTGATCTGAAAGACCTCTGGCTAGATACTCTGCTTTGTCTATTTCTTGCCCTTCGCCCACCGGGGCCAGGATGCTGTCTATCCTTCAGAAGACTCTATCTGCTCCGATGTAGTATGAAAAGACCTGGGCCCAGGTGTGGCGTTGTGTCCAAAGTTCTGTCAGTCCCATTGTAGTGAGGAAGCATTTGAGTTGTGTGTCACTGTGTGTGGCAGTGGTGTGGGTGTTATGGTCCAGCAGGGGATCTACCACTTCATTGAAGTCTCCTTCGACTATGTGAGTGCAGGAGCGCACCTCCAACAAGGTTTCTGTCAGTTTAGTTAACATATGTATGTAGGCGCTGAGGTGCATAAACACTGATCAGCGTTACATTGCGCCTATGCCATGTTCCCTTAACCGCCATGTATGTCTCGTTTGGATCTATCCAAGTGCGCTCTACCGTTAATGGGCGGAATTTACTGATAAGGATTCCCACTCACCATGCACCAGGAGAGAAGCCTGCGTGTGCCAATGTTTTGTGTGCCCCTCTGCCTAGGAACCAACATTGCGTACCTCTGAAGTGTGTCTCTTGGAGGAGTATCACCTCAGGTTTCAGCCGTTTGAGGCCCAGCAGGCTTGCAGCACACAACTTGTCTCCGTTCAGTCTGTCAGACGGGTTGGATTTCGGTCCAATACACCATTTGACACTTTTGCCGGATGGTGAGTACAATCTCGGGGCACAGTTTCTTGGCAGAAGAATAGATTTAAGCAGGATTAGGTGTCAGATTATTACGTGGGCTGGCGAAGCTGGTGCTTATAGCAGCTAGTCGGACATCTTGAAGACCACGCCCATGCTCTACTACAGTTTAAGTATGTCTTGCAATGTGTGGGACAGTCAGCAGCAGAGTGAGGTTCGGTGGCGGAGTATAAGTAATATGTTTTATCTGAAGCAAATTCACTCCATGTTCGGGTGGCTTCACTTGGAGTTTGGCACCCACAGATAGCATTGACTACTGTGATTTTTCTATTTCAGCCTTTATGGATGACAATGGCCTACTCCATTTGGTTGGTCCTGGAGTTGGATAGCTTGTGGGACTTTCCCAAGGTCAGTATCAATCAATCGGATTTATAAAGCGCAGCAGATCACCCATAAGGGTGTCAGGGTACTGGAATTGCTAACTGCTTAGACTCCCCTCCTGGAGCGATGAGGTGGTCCTGAGATGCAGAGGGAGGTGGTTCCAAGCGTTGGCCTCCAGGTGTGAGAAGGAGCATCCTCCACTGTTGCTTTGATGGATCCAGGAGGGATCTGCGAGGAAGGAGGAGGCAGATAGCAGTTGTCCAGTCGGTTGGTAGAAGGTCAGGCGTTTGTGGATGTATGCTGGTCTGTCATTATGCAGGACTCTGTATTCGTGGGTCAACATCCTGAACTGGCAACTTTTCTGGCTCAAGAGCCAGAGTAGCTTCTCGATTTAGGGTGTGATGGGATGGGTTCATCTAGGGAGGTCGAGAATCAGTCTTGCGGCTGTGTTTTAGATTGTCTATAGTCTCCTACATAGAGTGTTTCCATAGTCAAGCCTGCTGGTGGCAATGGCCTGCGTGTCGGTCCTTCTGGTGTTGACTGGGAGCCACCTGCAGATATTGTGGAGCATGTGAAGGGTGTAGAAGCAGACTGACGAGCCTACATTTTGCTGTTTCTTCATAATAGCTTGCTGTGAAAGATGATGCCAAGGTTGTGGGCATGGTCTTTTGGGCGGGTAATGGGCCGAGTTTAGTAGACCACCAAGCATTGTTTTATGGAGAAATGTTGTTCCCAAAGATGAGGACTTCCGTCTTGTCCGTTTTAAGTTTGAGACAGTTGCCCTCAAACCAGCTGGTGACGTTCATCATAAATCTATGGAAGTTAGCTCTGGTGGTGGAGGGGTATTCTGTCTGACAGCGATAGGATGAACTGGGTGTCATTGGCATAGGAGATGATGTTGAGTCTGTGTGATCTGACCGTTTTGACCATGGGGGGTCAGGTAAGTGTTGGAGTGGTTGGGGCGGAGGGATGATCATTGGGGGATACAGCAGATCTTCTTGGGTTCCGAGGTAAAAAGTGGGAGACAGATTCTCTAGGTTCCTCCGGTGAGGTATGAGGCAATCCATTTGAGGGCGTCTCCCTGGATTCCAATGTGGTGGTCTGTTGATCAAGGTGTGATGGGAGAAGGTGTGGAAAGCAGCTGATAGGTCTAGAAGGATGAGAGCTGCAGTTTCACTGCGGTCCAGAAGGGCCCTGTTGTTGTAGGTGGCTTCTATCAGGGCTGTATCAGTTATGTGGTTGGCTCAGAATTTGGATTGAGATGTGGCCAAGAGGTTGTTGTGTTACAGGAGTACAAGAAGTTGCTGGTTGATTGCCTTCTCAAGTGCCTTCACTGGAAAGAGGAGCAGGGAGATGGGCCGGTAGTTCTTCAAATCTGCTGGGATGGCGGATGGTTTCATCAGTAGGAGCCTCACTTCAGCGTGTTTCCAGTCCTCAGGGAAGGGGGGACAGAGGTGCTGGAGGTGTTCAAGACCTTCTTGAGCTTGTCACCAATTGTCTTGCTCCTGAGATTGAAGATGTGGTGTGGTACGGGGTTACAGGGGACCAACGCCACCTCAGGACCGGACATCGCCATCGCCATCCCTCAAGGATACAAGATCTACAGGAAGGACCGCCCCACCCACCCAGGAGGAGGAATCGCCATCGTCCCCAAATCCAGCCTCCGCCTGAGCACACTCCCTGATGAGTCCACAGAACTGATGGAACACCTTCACTTCAAGATACTGGCCAGCCCCACTGCCACCCTCCAACCTTCGCCAACTCCATCACGGACATTATCTCCCCTCAGGCCATCGCATCCATCGCATCCACCAACTACACCCTGCTGGGAGACCTCAACTTCCACCTCGACAATCAACTGGACCCCAACACCACCATGCCTCCTGGACAACCTCCACAACATTGGACTCTGCCAGATCGTGACCGAGCCCACTCAGCAGGACACACCCTTGACCCCCTCTACACTACAGGAAACTCCTTCACCTTCAGCCACACCACCGAACTCCCATGGACCGACCATCATTGCGTCCACTTCACCTTCAGAACACCCACCATCCACAGACACCAGCACCTGCTTCCACAAAGAAACTGGACCAAAATCACCGACGACCAGCTCATCTCCTCACTCAACAACTCCACCCCAACCATCGCGGAAAACGACGACCCCAACACCGCAGCCCGAACCCTGCATAGATGGATCTCGGACAGCACCAACACCATAGCCCCCCTCAAGAAAAACAACAATACCGTGCCAAGAAAGCCAGATGGTTTACCACCGAACTTCGAGAGTCCAGGCGCACATGCCGCCGCCTCGAAAAGGCATGGAGAAACACCAAATCCATAGAAGCCCACAACAACTTCAGAGCCGCCACTAACACTCACCATCAACTCATCAGAGAAACGAGGAAAAAAGCGATTGAAGACAGAATTCCACCCATGCACACAACAGCAAGGAACTCTTCAGCATCATCAAGGAGTTCGCCCAACCCACCAGCGAGTCTACCAACATCCCTCCCTCACAAGACCTCTGCGACAAATGCAGCACCTTTTTCCACCACAAAATCAAGAGCATCTACGACAACTTCGACGAAGACAACCAACACACTGAACCCTCACCAACCACCCCCGACACCCGGAAACCAGCGATTGATGACTGGACAGCCCTCACCACCAAAGACACACTGAAGACAATGAAGTCAATCCACTCAGGGGCCCCCACGGACCCCTGCCCCCACCACATCTTCAAAAGAGCTGCTGACACCATCGCACCCATGCTCTGCCACACCATCAACCGCTCCCTGGTGACCGCCTCGTTCCCCGACGACTGGAAACACTCCGAGGTCAACCCCCTCCTGAAGAAACCCTCAGCAGACCCCACCGACCTCAAAAACTACAGACCCATCTCCCTGCTCCCTTTCCCAGCGAAAGTCATCGAGAAAGCCATCAACAGCCAACTCGCCACATTCATTGAAGAACACCACATCCTCGACTCCTCCCAATCCGGCTTCAGAAAAAACCACAGTGTGGAAACCGCCCTCCTCGCCCCAACAGACGACATCCGCACCCTACTAGACAAAAGAGAAACAGTAGCCCTCATCCTCCTAGACCTATCAACAGTGTTCGACACAGTCTCCCACCGCACCCTAATACGCAGACTCTACGACGCAGGAATCCAGGACAAGGCCCTCGACTGGATCTGCTCCTTCCTCGCCGCAGGACGCAACGGGTCAGGCTCCCCACTTTCCTCTCAGACCCCACACCTACTACCTGCCGAGTCCCCCAGGGCTCCTCCCTCAGCCCGACGCTCTTCAACGTCTACATGGCTCCACTTGCCCCCATCGTCAGAACCTACGGACTCAACATCGTGTCATACGCAGACGACACCCAGCTCATCCTCTCCCTATCCAACGAGCTCAACACCGCCAGGCGCAACTTTCGGGAAGCCGTCGCCAAATGGATGAAAAACAGCTGCCTACAACTAAACACCAACAAAACAGAAGTACTCATCATGGGCTCAAACCCCGATGCCTGGAGCGACACCTGGTGGCCCACCGCCCTCGGAAACCAGCCAACCCCCACAGACCACGCACGCAACCTGGGAATCATCCTGGACTCCGAGCTCAAAATGGACCGCCAGATCAACTCTGTCTCATCTTCCTGCTTCCACACCCTCCGCCTCCTTCGTAAGACCTTCAAATGGATCCCCCTCGAACACCGAAAGACAGTCACTCACGCCCTGGTCACCAGCAGACGCGACTACGGCAACGCATTCTACGCCGGAATAAACAAAAACCTCATCCGCAAGCTACAGAACATCCAGAACGCTGCCGCAAGACTGGTCCTCAACCTGCCAAAACACTGCCACATCTCCCAGCACCTGCGCACACTCCACTGGCTCCCCGTCGAGGCGAGAATCACCTTTAAGATGCTCACCCACACACACAAGGCCCTCCTCGGCACCGGACCAGCATACCTGAACAGCGGGCTCAAATTCCACGCACCCCAAAGGACCCTACGATCAGCCCAGCTCTTCTACGCCGAGGTCCCCCGCACCAGAAAGACCAGATCGGGAGGCCGCTCCATCTCCTTCCTCGCGGCCAAAGCATGGGACACCCTTCCACTCCACCTCAGACAGACAACATCGCTCCCTATCTTCGCAAGAAACCTCAAAACCTGGCTCTTCGACAGACCCCCTCCTTGATGGAATGGAACCTGCAACCCCCCCCACCCCCCATAGCGACTTGAGACCCTTATGGTTGAGTAGTTGCGCTTTAACAAACTCCTGATTGATTGATAGAGTGTGCTCCAGAGTGCATGGAGTTCATGATAGCGATTGTGGCTTGAGTTGTTAGAGGGTACCAATGGGTGAGCAGGTGTTTGGGGTCTGTGTTCGAGGATGTGAGCAGGCTGGTGCTGTCAGCGGCAAGGGGTTGGAGTTTGAAGTTTTTATAGATGACTGAGTATGGTGTCTAAAGTCATGTCAGGTAGCCTCAGTATTAGTCATTTGAAGCATTTACTGGTGGCACCTCAAGATGATCTGCGCCGCCTTCTTTCAGGGGGGTTGCTTTCAGTTCAAGTGTTTGTGAGTACTTTGCAGTCTGCTTCAAAAACAGATGACTGATTCCCCATTGTTTCTCAAAGTTGAGATTCAACTAAGGATTTAAATGAGCATCCAGGGCTGCCGCTGTCATAATTGGTTTCCCCTTCAGTGTTTGGAAGGTTCTGTAATTCTTTAAAGATCTTCTCTCTTGAGTAGTACAGAAGAAGTGACTGATTCACTGAGTTGATGGCCTCTTTAACGGTCTTGAAATAATTGTTAAGATGGCCTATCCATGTTTGCCATTAGGATAATGTGTAGGGCAGGTGTAGCTAGTTTGCTAAATGACAGCAGCAAGTCAACTGTAATTTAGTGAATTAACTGCATCTATCTGCTGTTGGGTATATCCTGTCATGGTGCTTAACATTCATCTGCTTGTGGCTCTGCAGGTCAGACACCACTGCTAGCTGTGAGGCATTGCCTTGGTAAAAGTCATCTATCTTTGTTAGTGTTTTTGCTCAGTATGCACTGATGGTGGTGCAGTAACACACTTCTTGCTGTTACTTTGTTGGTGTGTGCTGCTCGTCCACTCAAGAGAAGTGAATTAGTCAGAGCGCATATTATTTTAATTTTCATTCTTCTGATGCCTTATTGAATTGTTCTAAACTGTTCATAGAAGGCCAATCAATTAAGGAATTGCTTATGAGGCTGGAATGTGAAGTCTGGTGCCTGGGAGTTGTGAGCATGTGTTGCCTGCCATTTCAGGTGTCCTGCTGCAAAGCTAGACAAATATACCTTTAAATCCCGCATTCTTTTACCCCGCAGGGAAATCACAACGCGGTTGTTACAAAGACCGCCTGGTGATTCCGCATACCATTACTCCGCAAGTCGGAACAACGACTTGCGGAGGGGGGCGCTGGAAGTTGGAATAGTATAATTTACTATTCCAACTCCAGTCTGTGCGGACACTAGAGAAGGTGTTGGATTTTAAATCTAACACCTCCCTCCCCCTCTGCAAGTCGTTGTTCAGACTTGTGGAGTAATGGTATGCGGAATCACAACGCTGTTGTTGTAAGGACCGCGTTGTGATTCCCTGCTGGGTAAAAGATTTGTTGTAAACGCTGTTTACCAAGCTAGACATGCTTCATGAGATGATGATCCCTGGGCTGTCCTCCCAGTGGAGTGTGGCCTCTAGTGACACAGGCCGCAGGTGTTCCCAGGAAAATGGATGTGTGATCAAACATTGTGTTGTGATACACACTGGCTTAACTTTTTCTAAAAACAATTTTACTCTACAACTAAACAAGAAGCTCATGCACCTGATGTGTTTGACATTTCTGTTTAATATTTTTGATAGATGCTAAGCACCACCGTCGGCACTTGCATCTGAATTTAGACACTGACGCTGCCAACACATTCACCACGGCTGGACGGAACTACGCAGGCAAAATCAAGCAGACATGCACATTTATGTATATGGTATTGCTAGAGAGCGAACCTAGCCAAAAGGCAGCGGGAGCACTGCTGACGTTCAAACAAGGGCTCACTTGCTGTGGGCCCCATTGAAGACATGCATCCACACGGTAGAATATAAACAGTGTCCTCATATATTTTGGTCAAGCATGCTGATGGCTGTAGTCTTTTCAAAATAATCTTCCACAGAGTTCCACGAGCAGGCTGAATTTTGCATGTTGTGTGGATTTTTGGCGCTGTAAGCTTGTTTGGCTCTGTAAAATTAGAGTGAACAGCACCACGCAGTGCGCCAAAGGGCACTGCTGCCTGAGTAGATTTTTTACTCAACCTGCAGCTTTCTCAATGCGAACGATTGTGCCCTGTCCATGACCACTAGCTTAAAAGAATCTCGCCGGAAGGCATTCTAGTGCCTGAAAATAGCACTAAGGGACGCAAAATCTCACTCATGGTGGTTGGTAAAGTGTTGCTGGCAGAGCGGAATTATTTGCCCACCCCTAACCTCAAGCAGTGTTTTAACCAATGCATCGCCAGACTCAAGGAGTAGCACTGATGCTCATGCCAGCAGTCAACAGAGCTCTTATTGGATGGGAAGCCACAGTCTCAGAATCATCACAGTGACCTTCCACACAAAGAAAAGGAGGATCAACAGAATTTTACTCAGTGCTATTGTTAGACCTGCCATTCTTGGCTTGGGTTTCCCCTGTATTTTTGCTTTGGCCTCCTGTATTTTTACAGTGTGTTGGACTTAGTTTCTGCTGGTCTAGATGCTTTGGGCACTTTGCCACTACTGTTCATTGCCAAAGTGCAAGTGCTCTGTAGCGCGGTGGTGAAGCAGACCAGGACAAAATAATATATAGTTACGGTCTTTAGGTTTTATTTTCAGGCTTAACACAAAGGATTCTGGGAACTGTAGTGTTTCTGTTCGTTCTTCAATCTTCGGCCAGGGGTTCAGGGATGCTCTTGGTGCTGGTACGGTGTTATTGGGCTCCAGCGTCCTGCCGATGGCTCAGAACATAGATAGGAAAGAAAAGCAAAGCGGGTCATAAGGAAAGACTCTGGGTCCTTAGGATCAGTCGCTGGAAGCCGGGGTGAACAGTGAGGGAGGAGTCAGTGCACTGCTACCTTCACCAGTGTGCCTGTGAAATTTACACGTGGCGTTACATGTTACTGTTTTGCTCCCCCTCCACCCCCTCCTTTGTTCTCCCCACTTGCGCAGCCCCAGGAAAGCCCAAAGCGCCTTCGTACCTTGGTTAGCCACGACCATCCGGGGCCATGGCTGGCGTCTTTGCGGTGCCAGGTGGGGTCTGGCTGCCCATCTGAGCCACTAGAGTCCGCCATTTTTAACATCTATGCACCTATAAATGTCAGCAGAGAACCATTTTTTTTTTACATAGACTCCAGTCCATCCTGAAGAAATGCCTTGAAAGAGATATCACCATACCTATGGGGGACCACAATGCCAAGACTGGAAGTGATAACACTGGGTGCAAAGAATTCATGGGCTTGGCTACATGAACGAGAATGGTGAAGGGCTCCCAGACCTCTGAGCCCTGAACAGTCTGGTGATAGGAGGCACTTTATTCAACCACAAAAGAATACACAAGGCAACATGGGTGTCACCAGACCATTCAGAGAGAATCAGATCAACCAGGTCTGCATTGCCAAGAAGTTCTGGAGGTCCCTGCAAGATGTGAAAGAGATGAGAGGAGCGGACGTAGCGTCAGACCATCACTTTGTTGTGGTCAAGCTAAAGCTAAAGCTGAAGAAAGCATGGATGGAAACCACAAACCTACGCCAGTGATATAACATCATCATCCTCATCGATACAGAGAAACTGAATACTCAGTCACCCTTCGTAACAAGTTTCAAGTCCTGCAAGAACTAGAATGGTTCTTAAACTGTGAATAAAGTATATACAGATAAAGAAGCACAATTTAAAATGTGAAAACCTTTTCTATATTTGATAGTAAATTAAAGAAAATATTTGAGCATTTTTTTGATGTGCAATTTCTTTGTTCTATTTTTGTTTATTGTTTTGAAATTTAAATCCTAGAACTTGCTAAGGACGGCGGTCCACAGCTTCCATTAATAACTCAGTGGGGGTCACCAGAATCCAGTAATGATTTAGTGGGGATCCACACAAGTCAAAAGGTAAGAACCGCTGAACTAGAGGACGACAGAGACCCAGTAGAATGTAAGTGGGAGAAAATAAAAAAACAGTAACATCAACTTGCCAGGAGGTACTGCGTCCCAAGAAACACCAGCATTAAGAATGGATTTCTACTTAAACTGTTTGTCATAACCAAGAGAGAAAGGAAAATAAAGATGCAGTCAACACCAGCCAAACAAGAGCAGAAATAGTGAAGGCTTAGGGCAAATACACCAAGACCAACAAGGAAGCAAAGAGAAGCCTAAGAGCAGACAACGGAAGATTCATTGATGGTCTTGCCACAGAAGCCCAGGAAGCAGCAAGCTATGGAAACTTGAAAGAACTCCATGACATAACAAGGAAATTCTCTGTCAGATACAGCAAACCAGAAAGACCTGTTAACGACAACACTAAGAAGGCAATCATGGGCAACGAAGGCCAACAACAAACATTCGTGGAGCACATTGATGAACTGCTGAACCGGCCCGTGCCAGTCTCCACCAGACAAACAGCCAGCTGACAAGGACTTGCCAGCTGATTGGAGCAGATCTAACAAGGAAGAAATATGGCAAGCCATCAAACATCTGAGAAATTGGAAGACAGCTGGACCCGACAACATTCCTGCAAAGGTACCAAAGGCACACATTGAAACATCAGTAGACATGCTCTACCCCATGTTTGGAAGAACCTGGGAAGAGGAAAATGTGCCATCAGACTGGAAGGAAGGTTGTCTCATCAAGATCCCCAAGAAAGGTGATCTAAGTAGCTGTGCAAACTACTGCAAAGTGTAAAACAGAGTCAGCCTGAACACAATGAAGGAACAAGTGGATGGTCAGTTAGCTAGATCCTGCACAGACAAGATTGCAACACTGTGCATCATCACTGAGCAGTTGATAGAATGGAATTGCTCTCTGTCAACTTCTATGTCAACCTCATCAACTATAAGAAGGCATTCGACAGACTTGACATGGAGATATTTTAGATACTTCTGTGCCACTATGGTGTGCCCTATAACTTGAACTAATCTTCAGGAACTCTTACCTGGGAATGATCTTCAAGATAGTCCATGGAAGACAGCTCTTGGAAACTTTCGAAGTGAGGACCGAAGTCCACAGGTGCTGTTTATTTTCGCCGTTTCTCTTCCTGCTGGCCACAGGCTGGATCATGAAGACATCCACAGGAAGGAGAAGAAATGGAATCTAGTGGACACCTTGGACATAGCTTAATGACCTGGACTTTGCAGACGAACTGGCGCTATTGTCCTACAGCCATCTGCAGATGCAAGAGAAGACCAACAATGTGGCAGCCACATCAGCATAACTTGGCCTCAACATTCAAGATCCTGAAGACTAACATGGCCAGCACAACTGAAGTCATTCTTGCAGGCAATGCGCCGGAAGAGGGTAAGGCCTTCACCTGCCTGGGCAGTGTAACAGACAAGCAGGGCTGCACAGATGCTGACATCAAGGAAAACATCTGCAAAGCAAGGGCTGCCTTCATTCAGCTAAATAAGATCTGGAGCACCAAGGACCTTACCAAACCAAGATCAGACTTTTAACACCAAAGTAACATAAAATCAGTCCTTCTGTATGGAGCAGAAACTTGGAGCACAACAGCGACCACCACCACCAACATCCAGACCTTCATCATCAACACCTGTCTGAGGAAAATCCTCCAAATAAGCCTGTCAAACACCATCAGCAACAACCACCTATTGCAGCAGACTTTCCAACACACTGCTCATAAAGAAATCCTGAAAAGACTCTGGGGCTCTATAGGTCACACCCTCTGCAAGCCTGTATCAACACCACCAGACAAGCCCTGACCTAGAACCCTCAAGGGAAAAGAAAAAGAAGGCCGCGAAACATTTAGCACCGAGGCACTGAAGCTGACTGCAAGGAGATGGGTTATACCTGGAGTCAGGCAGAAAGAAAAGCCCAGTGGCTGGAGAGTCCTGATTAATGGCTTATACCACAGGAGGGGTAGAAGACATAATTAAGTAAGCACCTTGTAATAAGTCTTATTACTTTTTCTCCTTTATGTTGAATTTGAAGACAGAATAGTGTTTAAGAGCAGTTGAAGCTCCGGGTTGGAGTGTGACACAATTGCCTCTATCATGACATCTTTTACCATATTTTGCAGATTAACCTGATTAATAGATTCTCTATTTAGTATATTGCTCGACTTGATACGTTTTTTTTCTGCCTTGTTTAAGAAATATGGCTAGATTATATCCTTATTTCTAGTTCACTGAAATGCTCAGCAGTGGGCGACTACAACCGGGTTTATTTATACTTTTTCATCTTAATATCCACCTCCAAAGAGTAATTCTGCTATTGCTATACAGAAAAAGTAGTATATCCTGTTATTCAAATTAGAAATGGAATAAATTATAAAATCCACAACATGATTTATGGTTACAAACACTTGGTTTGCAAGGTTCATTTGAGTATTGGTGAGCTTGGTTTATTTAAAGTAATTTGTTATCTTTTTTACCCTTGTTAATAAATGTATTAGTTAAATACAGGCCAATGGAATTATGCAGTTGGAGAGCGACAAATTATGTGTCAGGGTCGACTAACTATTGTGTCAAGAAAAGGCAAATTATGAGCTGTAATACTGTACATTTTGTGATAGTATTAATTAACTATTTTCACATTTTTACATTTGTTAGAACTTTCTGGGCATAGCTTGCACCTCATAAGTAACAAATTAACAACCAAATAATACAATAAGCAACAGATATGTGACCAGTCACCCAATGCAAAGGGCCTTCCACTACATGTCAACATCTGTCACTGTCTTTTTAGTAACTTTTGAACCATCTGAGCTAGAAATTAAAACAATGTGGGTTAAAATGAGCAGATTATGCAGCTAATACCAGATTATGTGGCAAATGCATCAAATTCATAACTATATAAATAAAGTTGTGGCCTCACAATCCAATAATTCAAGTGGCACCAAATGTTGAAATGTTATAGCCATGTTTGAGGTGCTGGAGCTCTTAATTGATATGTGTGTTCTTTAAATTTGTAGTAGTGGGTGAATATAAATATCCATCCATTTTAATGGATGCATGCTTGGAACTTCCAAATAAACCTGCTATTCTCTAGCTAGATGCAGCTCTTGTTGACATGCAATTGTCTTTATATTTTTTATATGCAGTGTGATCTTGTGTGGATACATAGCTTATTGATATGCCTCTTTTGTTGGAAGTATGATTTACTTACAAAAAACCAATGACTATTGTTCATTGGTTGTATGTATCACACAAGATAGTGGGACCAGACGGTTCCAGGAAGAGTAGAGAGGTCCTCAACCACGAGGTTAGAAGGGAGTCTCTTCCCTTGAGGAATTAAGATAACAACTTGTGGCAGGAAGATATTGTTTTTCCTGAAGAAGTTGGTTGTGAAACCCCAAAACCCACAGAAACGTGCTGATGCTTGATAAATTGACACACTAGATCTTTGGAATATTTGTTAGAATGCGAGAAGCAAACCAAAAAACATTCCGTCTCAACTACTGATTCGTTACAGATTGGTGTCCTTCTAATGACATGATGAATTGTCTAATGTATTTTCCTGCTATGTTTTTTGTTTAATGATGGTTTCATAATGATGTGATAGTTGTCTTCCTTCTGTGTTTTCCTAAAATTTGCAGGCAGAGAAAGATTTGTTATCCTCTTTAAAAAAATTAAAAAAACAATGTTGGATATGTTTAGTTTAATTATGAATTTGTATGTATTGTGATTTTAATTAACATATGTTCAATGTTCAAGAGAAAATTGGATTAGCACTGTATATACATTTTTATTTTGGTAATATAGGTAGATCCTGGGCTTTTGTTTATTAGAGTTGAATTACTAAATTGCCAAAGGCGGTCCTACATTTTGACATCTGTAGCCAATTATCACCATGTTTAATGTGAAGCTAGTTTGGTAATGTATAAACCCTTTCTTGGGGGTAAGGCATCTGTGGATTGATCAACATTTATCTGTACAGCTGTTGCTTTAGGACCATGTGATTTGATTACAATATTTCTGCTGCAGAACTCTAAATATAGACAGACATGAGTTCTTGGTACTTCAGGTGCTCCAGCTACTGGTCACCAATTTTCAGGACTAAGTGAACTGCCTTAATTATTTGTTAGCCTTTATTTTTGTTGTCCTTTAGTAGCATCTCAATACAGGCTTGTGGCAGCTGCTGTTGTTTATTTATTTATTTTATAGTTTTATAGAGTACGAACCAGACCCGTGAGGGTATCAGAGCGCTTTACAGTATTAAGGGTGGTGTACAGAGCGAAGGGAAGTGAGGGATCAAGTGGGTAAAAAAGGGGATAGATATTACAGGGAAAGAAGAAGTCAAAGTCCCAGATACATGTGGGAAGTAAATTAAGACAGGTAGATACATTGTACAGGGAATTACATAGTCTCAACTCTTGGGGGAATGACCATGAGTGCAGGAATGTGCATCGTCCATAGAAGGATAATAATGTAACGTGTTCGTTAGGTGCGGTATTTACCCATTAAGAAGGATTTTGCCTCCTTCTTAAAATTTGCCAAGTCTTCTGATGGTGAGTGGGAGAGAGTTCCAAATCCTTGGCGCAGCCCAAGTGAAGGCCCGGTTGTAGGTTTTCTTATTCCGGAAGCGTGCAGGTTGCAGCAGTAGGTCTTTGGCCAAACGGGAGTATCTGGGTCCAACTGATACCATGAGTTTTTGTGCCAGAAATCCAGGGGATTTGTTATAAAGAGCTTTGTGAGTAATGCAGGCCAGTTTAAATTGGATTCTGGCCTCTAGGGGAAGCCAGTTAAGCGTTTTGAGGTGGGGAGAGATGTGGTCAAATTTCTTTGAGCCGGTTAGTAGTCTGGCAGCGGTGTTGAGGCAGGCTTTCAATGAGGCCAGAGATTGTTTGGGTAGCCCTGCAAGGGTAGAACATCCATATTCTAATCTAGAAATAACTAGTGCCTGTACTGCCGTTTTAAGGTCCGACACATCGAGGAAGAGTTTCAGGTTTCTCAGGTAGTCCAGGTGGAATCTAGCCGTTTTGGTCATCGGGTTTATATGGCCACGCATGTTCAGGCTGCCATCATGGGTTATTCCAAGGGATTTCGCTGAGTTAACAATGGTAGGAGGGCAGTTTAGTGCTGAGACGGTCTTGATCCATCCCTGGATGGGTCATATAAGACAGCGCATGTGCCGTCTCCTGAAAGACCTTTTGTCAACTTAGAGGGCTTAGAGGCAGCCCATTGTTTACCACTGGTGGGTTTCATTGTCCCTCTCAGGTTCCGTAGGCTTCCTACTTTTTTATGTTTGACCCTCCCCTGGAGCTTGGACACATTACTTGAGCCCTTCCACTGCTCAATTTCAGGTAGCTTCTTTTTAAAAACTCTACAAATAAGTTTTTCAGCTGTCTCTTTACTTTACTTGTCCCTCATGTATACCTCCCCAAGTTCCTGCCACACATCCGCCCTCCATTTATTTATGTTTTATAGAGTGCCTGAATCACCCCCAAAGGGCAATCTCTGCTCTGTGGGAGTGCTATTGTCAGCATAGGGAGACTGAAGAAGAGTTACAAAGTCAACAAGGGAATCTGGAAAAGTTCGGTTTTGAGGGATCGACGGAATTGCAAATAGTTAGTGCATTCACGAAGATGAAGAGGAAGTTGATTCCAGTATGAGGGGGTCAAGTGGTAAAAGGCCTTCCTTCCACCTGCATGCGATTTCTTTATCCAAGGAACCACAAGGAGCGATTTGGAGCCGGATCGGAGTGTTCTAGAGGGCTGATACCGTATAAGTCTATCGCTGAGATAGCTGGGAGCATTTCTGTGAAGTATATAGAAGAAAGAGTTCTCCCAATTTATTTTAGGTCCAGAGGGGGGAGAAAGAAATAAACTAAGCATAAGAAGTACCTCTTAGAAAACCTATATTGCTTTATTACAAGAGTTTATCCAAAAACATTTTCATAAGGGAGGATGCTATAGACAGAGAAAAAGACTTTTAGTTATTTCAAACACATTATTTTATTTTCTTTCTTTTATCTTTTTTGTTTTTTCATTTTAGATATTTATACATTCATACAGTTTGTTTTGTCATATCAAAACATAATCAAAAATAAGAGACTTACAAAAGAGATATAAATTACATAAAGCGCAGCAAGATGCCCCTAATAATTTCTCATATACTACTATCATACATTCTCTCATACATACCTTACATACCTATGCATTCACTACTTTTTGTAAAAACACATATAAACACATAAACAGAACTTTACATAGGAATAACCCAAAAGTATCTCTGGTAGCTCGCTGTAGATGTAAAAGATAGGGGTCCCACCAGTTAGTCATTAGCCGATCTATACATTGCTCTCCAATCAGCAGAACATTGTCCAGGTCTTTAGAGAGTACGGCCTACGTACGTTTCGGTGATGGATAGTTGAATCACCTTCTTCAGGGCCAAAAAGCAAAAGAACTAACATATACTATAACAAATATATACAAAAGTTAAAAAAGGGGCAGGGTTTTTTTTTCTTCAATTTCTGAAAAGTAAGAGGAAATATCTATGAACATTTATACTCTTTATATTAGTTTACATACATCAAATTATGTTAAACATTTTTATAATGTAGCATCCTGCTAGATAGTAAGCAGAATAAAGGAAAAACCTCAGTGCCAAGCAGGCTTGTATGGTTGAGCAAAGGGACACCCAGTGAGATCTCAGTGATAGCAAATTGGAAGTGATTGTGGTGCTAAGGACAGCCAGGGATGAGGTTTAGAAACCAAAGATGCTTAGAATAGCGTGGAAAAGGTAAGAATTATAGTGAAAAATGTGAGGTATTACCTATTGCTATGCGTCTGGGTCCAATTTCATCCACGAAATGGGCTTTAAAAGGGGATCTTTGAGCCACAGGTAAAGTTGTATCTAAAAAATGTGTGGTCAGACTTATTAGGTTTCTTTATTTTATTAGATTGAACCAGACAGGTAGAAATTACCAAAGAATCAGGAGAGGTTACCTGATTGAAGAGGATAGCTGATGTTATGGGTAAATCCATGGGTTGATTAGGGACTGTATGAAGCGGATCGTTTTAGCGATAGAGCTTTTAGCATAGATTTCTTTTCATAATTCTGCATGAAAGAATTTCAATAGCTAATATTACAAACCTCATTTAGCTGCTATAGAGCATTTAAAAAAACCGGTATGTTAGGTTATTAGTTTACCTGGTCATAATTATATTCTTGTTCAAAACCAGGTATTTTCTAGGGTATCTTCACTCCACCTGAAAAATGTAGTCAAAAAGACACATTTTACAATTTTACATTCAAGGGCTTAAACATGGGGGCAGCTTTAAAAAGCTCAGGGTGTAAGTAAAGATGGATTCTATTATTCATAGCTTGTGTGAACATAATGACAAGTTTGTATAGCAAGCCTAGATACCTTGTGCTATTTTAATTATCTACGTAGACCTTACAAAACGAAATGAGATGTTGCCAGTAACAGACCCCTAGGAAGCAACAATTGAAAAAATGGCATGTGTCTATACCCACTTACTCAAATTAAATATTCCTAACACTCATACCTTCAAATAAACATCCTTTTTCCCTCCCCTTTCACCATCATGGACAATCTGAAAACATTCGGTTTTTCAGATGAAGACTTTTTAAACATGATGGACCAAATCACAGGCAGTAACAAAACTAGTACCAATCCTACGCCAAGTACAAATTTGGACTGGCTTAAACTATTAAATCTAAAAAAGAAAGCCAAACGTATGGAATCCCATGCCTTCTTCATGGGAGAATATCTAAAGGCAGGAGCAATCCCCATAGGCTTAAGAGTCAGAAACATGCCGGCTCTATTTATAGAAGTACGCAGTTCTTGAACGCTGGTCCCTCATTGCCAATCGCTGCTCGAGGGATTGGATGCTCCTTATCATCAATACAGTGCGAGAAATGGTTAGTGTACTACAAAAAGAAATGCTTCAAGAAATAAATGATGAAATTGAAGAATTCGATACGTATCTTATAAAAAAGAAAATGGGCAAACTGAAAAAAGATGTCCGATGGTTTTCACAAGAAAAAATGTATCCATATTTAAAACCAGATTTTTAT
Organism: Lissotriton vulgaris; assembly: GCF_964263255.1. Classification (NCBI taxonomy): domain Eukaryota; kingdom Metazoa; phylum Chordata; class Amphibia; order Caudata; family Salamandridae; genus Lissotriton; species Lissotriton vulgaris. The sequence continues at coordinate 68,065,084 of NC_141686.1, read as the reverse complement.
CAAACACAGCACCATGAAGATACAGTTGGAGGAACCAGATCATATGATCAGACTCAAAACAACCAAAGATATAATAAAAGAGTCAGAATACAAAATTTTTCTGACACAAACTCCTCAGACTCTGATCAAGATGCACAAATGGGCGAAGAAGAATTTGACTACGGCTATCAAAATAGCAACCAAAGAGGTCACTTCTCTGGAAGATCTAACAGAGGCCCTAGACAACCTTTTTTATCGAGAGGCAGAGGACGGGGGAGACCCCAATATCCGGCAATGAATCCGAACCAATACCAACAACCGAACCCTCCACATCCTCAGCCATATGTGTAAACCAGGAGACAATAATATTGAAAACAGTGAAAGGTCAAAGTAAAACCTCCATACCTATCTTCAACTTATCTTCTCATATTTTATCATCAGAAGAAATTCGAGTTCTAAGTAAAGGGCTATCTTTTGTTCCAAACATAGGAGCCAACAAATTCAAAATAAACCAGGACATCTTTTCCTTCTTCAGAAAAATCAGACTGAAGAAGTATTTTGACAGGATCGAAAATAGGGAGGAAGAAGAAAATCAGTCGGGTTGTAAACCATTATCCACATTTACACCATCTCTGGACATGCTAGGCCCTGAGGTTAGCATTTTTTAAAAGAGTGTCCTTAAAGAACTAGATAGAATTTTGAAATATATCCCAAAACCCCACACCAACTTGGAAACTAAAGAAAGGCAGGCGTTAAAACTACTACAAGAAAATAAAGACATCACAATCAAGCCCTGCGACAAAGCAGGAGGGATAGTAGTTATGAATACCAACCACTACTCAGACAAGATTGATCAGATGTTAAAAATAGAAGAACATTATAAAAGGACCAACAGGTGAGTCCTAACTGCTCTGACAGAAGAAATAAAGGAAGTAGTCATCAATGCTTTTACTGAAGGATATATCTGTCAGAAAGAGATAGACTTCCTCATTAATACTAACTCAGTGGTCCCTGCCTTTTATGGTGTCCCCAAGACAAATAAAAATACGATTGATCCTCCCCTTAGACCCATTGTAGCATCTATCAATTCTAGCACGGAACCCCTGTCTAAATATCTAGATACGTTCTTATGCCCACTTACCACAACCTATGAATCTTACATCAAAGACACAGGACATATGATTGGTGTCTTAGAACATACTCTTTTCAACAATGTCACACAGCTGCTTGTCACATGTGACATTGAATCTTTATACACCAACATACCCCATGACCAAGCTATAGAGTCGGTGGCAGCGCTCTTGGCTAGAACACCGGGATACAGGCCTAATATGTTCATATTGGAATGCTTAAGAATAGTCCTCCAAAATAATTTTTTCGAATTCAAAGAAGATCTATACCATCAGATCAAAGGGGTAAGCATGGGGGCCTCTTGTGCCCCCAGTATTGCTAACATCTATATGGGAGCGTTTGAACTCAAAAACATTTTCAACGAAATTGCCCCATTTTATGAAAATATCACATGATGGCACAGATTTATCGACGATGTCTTCTTTATCTGGACTGGATCAGAAGACATGCTAAAAGAATTTATTGAATAGCTTAACCTTGCTGACAAAAACCTCAAATTTACCTGTAACTTTTCATCTCATAAGGTAGAATTCCTGGACATATGGATACAACACACTGAAGGTGAACTCACTGTCAATTTATACAGAAAGCCGACAGCCAGAAATACCATCCTTGAACACAGGAGTTTTCACCCAGGTTGTCAAAAAGATTCCATCCCCTTCGGTGAGTTCCTGAGAATTAAAGGAAACTTACCACCATGAAGGACTTCATGATACACGCCAGCATGTTAACAGACCGCTTATTGCTGCGGGGATACCCCAAAAGATTGGTACAAAACTCCATGAAGAGGGCCAAATATTACAACAGAGATGCCCTCCTCCACCCTACAGAAAAGCCCATGGACCAGAAACTAGTGTGCGTCCTCAACCATTCAACCATAAACAACAAGATCAGTAAAGTGATCAATAAAAATTGGAAAATACTTAACATCAATGAACAGGAAGAGGAACTAAGCAGACCAATAATAGCTTTTAGATGCAATCAGAATCTAAGAGACAAATTGGTCCACAGCAGGTGGAAAAGTAAAGATCCAACACGACAGCTTACCATTGATGGGAAACCTTTACCAAAAGGAAATCACAAATGTGGCAACTGCCATGCTTGTGACCAAATAATCCCAGGAGATACATGGACATATGGGCAAAAAACAGGAAATCTGAAAGAAATGACCAATTGCAAAACATAAAATGTAATATACCTAATAATGTGCCCTTGTAACATAGGGTACATAGGAGAAACATCCAGAGAATTTTGGACGAGATTCTCAGAACATAAGTCTGCAGTAAGAACAAATAAAACCAATGCCCTCATGGTATCGCATTTTTTACAATATGGTCACACTGAAAAAGATATGAGATGGCAGATTCTAGAGCGCATCCACGCCATACCAGGTAAAGAAATTACCAACATCAGAAGAAAACGCGAAACATTTTGGATCTATCATCTAGACACTGTACGACATGGCCACAACGAAGAAATATTATGGATAGTGACTCAATGACTGTCCCAATTAGCTGGCCCATACCCCTTATATCAGCAATCAGTATGAATAGAACAGCACTTGGATGACATTCTATCAGAGACAATAGGTATGGGATCACCCACATGCCATACTATTTCAGCCTCCATCAGACACTTATAGCATCTGCTACTTTGTCTCACCATCAATGTCAAGAAACATGTACTACTTTTCCCATAGAGACCCTGAGTAAACTGCACATGGACCCTCACTAAAATTATATGGACTTCCAAAATAGATCTATTACCAAACGGACTGCCATAACAGATCGATCAGACTAAGAAGGATATCTAAATTGCATAGAGATAGTTTGTTTCAGACTCTATGTTGTTACACCCACATCGGTACGATCATAATCCATCTTTTACTTTCTCTACCCATGCTATATGCAAAATAGATTTATAACACTTGGAAAGATATCTAACATGCATTTGCAGTATGAAAGCTCTTTTTAGACTCCATGTTGCTACAGCTATATCGGTATTAGAATAGTCCGACTTTCACTTCTCCTATCCTCGCTGATTGTACATCAGTCCTACCTTCCTGTTTCCTACCACATACACCAGAGCCAGGTAGTCCAGATGCATCGCATTATGCTTAGAGCCGGCGGGAACTTTCTGATTTAAAATGGCGTCTTTGGCCACAGCTTTTTGCACATGGTGTGGACACGCAAGGAACCCCCAGCCACAGCCCACTTTGTATACGCTACGGTAAGGAGATTGTTTGATACACGGTGCTCCCCCTTTAAAATCTCCAGCCTTCTAGCACGTTATTGTATGGCTTTTCCCTGTAAAATCGTTTAGCCTGCTAGCGCGACTTTTCCTGTTTAAGCAGCACACGCTCTCAACAACACAAGCACCTACGTTGCTCGTGTGCATTCTCTCTAAATAATGCATTGCTGTCACTCTTCAAAGATAGTTTTTGACACCGCATCATTACATATTTCTGTGCAATCCCTACGCAACTATGTATGTATGTATGTATAAACCATTTTGTAGCGCGCTCCGTTACTTGGGAGTATCCTGGAGCGATAGGGAAAGACAGAAAAACAGAACAATGGAGGGGCAAACTAAATTGTACTCTTAAATAGGTGTGTTTTTAGATTTTCCTTAAATAGAGCCACTGTTTGTGTGGAACGCAGATGGAAAGGAAGGGCATTCCAGGCCCGAGCCGCGATCACAGAGATTGATTGACCGCCAAGCCTAACTCGCTTAAAGCGAGGAACGGACAGTTTGAACAAAGTAGATGATCTGAGGGTACGGGCAGGGGCATAACGGGAAAATCTCTTTCTCAGATACACGGGGCCCAAATCATGGATAGCTCTAAACGCCAGCACCAGAGATTTAAACAAGATGCGCTGAGCAACAGGAAGCCAATGGAGGGTGCGCATCTCAGCTCGTACGCTCTTCCATCTAGGAATGTTAAATATCAGACGGACCGCCGCATACTGAATGATTTGCAGGCGTTTCACCAGGTAGGCCGGAATGCCACTGAACAGTGCATTCGCATAGTCAAGCCTAGCCAGTATAAGAGCACGGGCAACCGTCTCCTTGGCCTCTCTAGGGAGCAGAGGGAAGAATTTGCGGAGCATTTTTAGCATGGAAAAACAAGTGCCTGTCAGCTTCTTTATATGGTCCTCAAATCTAAGGTCCTCTGCAAACCAGATGCCAAGGTTTTTTGCCGGTCAACCCATCTCTTTCGGGCTGGAAATGTTGGGGGGCCACAGAGTTTTCTTAAATGAAGGGGGGAAGGAACCATAAAAAAGCACCTCTGATTTGTCCTCATTGCACTTCAGCTGGGCCTGGGTTAACCAGCGAAAAACAGAGGACAAACACCGATGCACTGTCGATGTTTCCAGATTGTCATCTGGCCAGGTAAACAGCAGTTGGGTGTCATCGGCATACCCTATAATCTTAGCCCCATACTGTTCCGCTAGATAAACCAGGGGGGTGATGTAAACATTGAACAGTAAGGGACTAAGAGTGGATCCCTGAGGAACCCCCGTGAGGAGAGGTTTGGGCTCAGATGCATGGGGAGGCATCCAGACCTGCTGGAACCTGTCAGAAAGGAACGAAGACAGCCAAGCCAGCGCCACTCCCCCAATTCCAATAGCAGACAGCCTGGCGAGAAGGAGTTCGTAGGGGACGGTATCGAACGTGGCAGAGAGGTCCAATAGAATTAGGACCGCTCTGCCGCCTCCGTCCAAACAGTCCCGAATCGCCTCAGACATCTCAACCAGCGCAGTCTCGGTGCTATATGTGGCTCTAAAGCCCGATTGGGCAGGATAGAGGGCATTGGAGGTTTCAACAAAGTTCTCCAATTGTTGAAGAACCACCTTCTCACAAATTTTCGTGAGTGCCGGCAAAAGAGAGATTGGACGATAGTTCCCAGGTACCGTCGCGTCCAGTCCTGGTTTCTTCAAAAGTGGCAGAAGTTTAGCTCGTTTCGAACCTAAGGGCACCTCACCAGAAGCCAGGGAGAGATTCGCAATCTGCGTAATCTCGGTGCAGACCGTTTCTGCCACCTCCGAGAGAACCCTAGCTGGACACGGGTCGGCGGGAGATCCAGATTTAAGGGATTGAAGGAGCGGCATAATAGCACATTCAGCTACTTGCACAAAGTTCAGCAACTGTTGTCCCGAGCAAGGACATAGTGTGGGACAAATATCTGCTGCTGAACAGTCAGCCGGCAGAGCCGCTGCAAGGTCCTGCTGGATCCTCGCTATTTTGCTGATAAAAAAGGTAGACAGATCCTCGCACCATTGCGCAGAGGACGGGAGAGCGATTGCACCCGCCACAGGTGTGACAAAGCTCTTAACAATAGCGAAAATCTCTCTGCTATTGTTATCTGCTTTGGCAATGCGCCCTGCGTAGTAGTTACCTTTTGCTACCTTGATATCTGCATAATATCTTTTTTGTGCTAAACGTAAAGCGGCTTTAGCCTCAGAGCTATAGCGACGCCTCCACGTTCGTTCTAATTTTTTACAGCCAAGTTTCATCGCCCTCAACTCAGGAGAGAACCAAGGTTGGGAGGGGAGGCGTCGTGACCTCGACGCCGTAGTATGTTTCGTAGAGGCGGAGGCTGCCTGCCGCACCCACTCATTGAACTCGTGGACCGCCTCGTCCAGAAGCATCGAAGATTTAGGACGAGCTCTGGACAGGGCCTGTCTGAAAGCGGGTAAATTGATCTTTTGGGTGTGACGAGAGGGGGGTAAGTGACCTGGTTCCTCCATTACCCACGCGAACCTAACAAGATCATGGTCGGACAAAGTGGTTTTTTCAGCGTTCACAGATTGAATAGGAAAATTAGAGCAAACCAGGTCAAGCAGATGACCTCCCTCATGAGTAGGAAGAGTCACCCATTGTTTAAGCTGTGCCAGGGTAAGAATTTCTCCAAGCCTGCGAGTTTCCGGCAGATCAGGAGCATCTGCGTGAATATTTAGGTCACCGACCAGAAGAAACTTAGGGAAACTTAGAGCGCGTGGCACTATATAATCTTCTAGGGAGCCCAGAAAATGATTAGCCTGGCCCGGGGGCCTATAAATCAGGGAGCCACCTAGGGTGAAATGAGGGGAAAGTATTAAAGAAAAGTGGAAAACCTCGCCACCAGTACCCGCTATTGGTGGCTCAGAGGCGAAGCACCACCCATCTCTGAAAATAACGGCCAAGCCGCCCCCTCTCCCCAGAGGTCTGTCTAACCTCGCAATCTTAAAGCCCCTTGGGACAGCCAGTTCCACACTCGGAGCGGATGTACTAGTCATCCATGTCTCCGTGACGAACAGCAGATCCACCTGGCCATCCACCAGTAGCTCAAAAATATCAGCAGCATGTTTTACCGCTGATCTAGCATTGATCAGTCCTGCTCTAATGGTGGAGGCATCACTGTTCCTAACTAAACGTGGGGGAACTACACTTTGGGGGACAAAACCACAGCAAGGGCATTTAACCCAAGTGCCGCCTGGGTCGACGCGTAAACACGATAATCCTACCCTAGGGGGGGCAAGTTGTAGAAGATCGTGGCGGGAATACTTGCGTTTCTCAGCACAGGACCTCTCAGAGGGTAGACGGGCAGAGTGACTGGCCCTGGGCCCGTCCGGGGCACGGACGGGCACAGACGGGCCCTCCTTTGGCGCTCCTTCGGCGCTCCTTCGGCGCGCCCGCTGCGCGAGACCGCTGCGCGCTCGAGGGCACATCGCTATTTAAAGCACAAGCCCCTCCCCGAGCTGGACCGCTAACTCGAGTCCAGCTGGGATCCGGGACTACCAAAATGGCGCCCGACCTGGCCCTCCACTTCAATCGGCACAGGCAAGCCGCGGTGGAACGGGGCCCAGGGGGACCGGCAAGCAGCGCAGGCACACAGCGATGCACAGAGGTAGCGTTTAAAAATACATACAACACACTTAGAAATCAAGTGAGAATGTTAAAAAGTTATTTAAAAAGGTCAGGTAATTATCCCAGCGTGCAGCGAGTAACAGAAGAGAATCCCTCGCAGTCTGTTACATCGATCCCAAGCGCTCTTTCAAGGTGCTGCCACCACCTTAGCCAAACGCACAGATATGCCAGAAGCTATACTATTTAAAGCACAAGCCCCTCCCCGAGCTGGACCGCTAACTCGAGTCCAGCCGGGATCCAGGACTACCAAAATGGCGCCCGACCTGGCCCTCCACTTCAATCGGCACAGGCAAGCCGCGGTGGAACGGGGCCCAGGGGGACCGGCAAGCAGCGCAGGCACACAGCGATGCACAGAGGTAGCGTTTAAAAATACATACAACACACTTAGAAATCAAGTGAGAATGTTAAAAAGTTATTTAAAAAGGTCAGGTAATTATCCCAGCGTGCAGCCAGTAACAGAAGAGAATCCCTCGCAGTCTGTTACATCGATCCCAAGCGCTCTTTCAAGGTGCTGCCACCACCTTAGCCAAACGCACAGATATGCCAGAAGCTATACTATTTAAAGCACAAGCCCCTCCCCGAGCTGGACCGCTAACTCGAGTCCAGCCGGGATCTGGGACTACCAAAATGGCGCCCGACCTGGCCCTCCACTTCAATCGGCACAGGCAAGCCGCGGTGGAACGGGGCCCAGGGGGACCGGCAAGCAGTGCAGGCACACAGCGATGCACAGAGGTAGCGTTTAAAAATACATACAACACACTTAGAAATCAAGTGAGAATGTTAAAAAGTTATTTAAAAAGGTCAGGTAATTATCCCAGCGTGCAGCGAGTAACAGAAGAGAATCCCTCGCAGTCTGTTACATCGATCCCAAGCGCTCTTTCAAGGTGCTGCCACCACCTTAGCCAAACGCACAGATATGCCAGAAGCTATACTATTTAAAGCACAAGCCCCTCCCCGAGCTGGACCGCTAACTCGAGTCCAGCCGGGATCCGGGACTACCAAAATGGCGCCCGACCTGGCCCTCCACTTCAATCGGCACAGGCAAGCCGCGGTGGAACGGGGCCCAGGGGGACCGGCAAGCAGCGCAGGCACACAGCGATGCACAGAGGTAGCGTTTAAAAATACATACAACACACTTAGAAATCAAGTGAGAATGTTAAAAAGTTATTTAAAAAGGTCAGGTAACTATCCCAGCGTGCAGCGAGTAACAGAAGAGAATACCTCGCAGTCTGTTACATCGATCCCAAGCGCTCTTTCAAGGTGCTGCCACCACCTTAGCCAAACGCACAGATATGCCAGAAGCTATACTATTTAAAGCACAAGCCCCTCCCCGAGCTGGACCGCTAACTCGAGTCCAGCCGGGATCCGGGACTACCAAAATGGCGCCCGAACTGGCCCTCCACTTCAATCGGCACAGGCAAGCCGCGGTGGAACGGGGCCCAGGGGGACCGGCAAGCAGCGCAGGCACACAGCGATGCACAGAGGTAGCGTTTAAAAATACATACAACACACTTAGAAATCAAGTGAGAATGTTAAAAAGTTATTTAAAAAGGTCAGGTAATTATCCCAGCGTGCAGAGAGTAACAGAAGAGAATCCCTCGCAGTCTGTTACATCGATCCCAAGCGCTCTTTCAAGGTGCTGCCACCACCTTAGCCAAACGCACAGATATGCCAGAAGCTATACTATTTAAAGCACAAGCCCCTCCCCGAGCTGGACCGCTAACTCGAGTCCAGCCGGGATCCGGGACTACCAAAATGGCGCCCGACCTGGCCCTCCACTTCAATCGGCACAGGCAAGCCGCGGTGGAACGGGGCCCAGGGGGACCGGCAAGCAGCGCAGGCACACAGCGATGCACAGAGGTAGCGTTTAAAAATACATACAACACACTTAGAAATCAAGTGAGAATGTTAAAAAGTTATTTAAAAAGGTCAGGTAATTATCCCAGCTTGCAGCGAGTAACAGAAGAGAATCCCTCGCAGTCTGTTACATCGATCCCAAACGCTCTTTCAAGGTGCTGCCACCACCTTAGCCAAACGCACAGATATGCCAGAAGCTATACTAGTTAAAGCACAAGCCCCTCCCCGAGCTGGACCGCTAACTCGAGTCCAGCCGGGATCCGGGACTACCAAAATGGCTCCCGACCTGGCCCTCCACTTCAATCGGCACAGGCAAGCCGCGGTGGAACGGGGCCCAGGGGGACCGGCAAGCAGCGCAGGCACACAGCGATGCACAGAGGTAGCGTTTAAAAATACATACAACACACTTAGAAATCAAGTGAGAATGTTAAAAAGTTATTTAAAAAGGTCAGGTAATTATCCCAGCGCGCAGCGAGTAACAGAAGAGAATCCCGCGCAGTCTGTTACATCGATCCCAAGCGCTCTTTCAAGGTGCTGCCACCACCTTAGCCAAACGCGCAACTAGTACTGGCACGACAGTTACCCTCCGTAGTACTAGCTGTTTATGCGCTCATGCATCTCGTCACAAAAAAAAACATATAAAAAATATATAGACACATGCCATTTTTTCAAACGTTGCTTCCTAGGGGTCTGTTACTGGCAACATCTCATTTCGTTTTGTAAGGTCTACGTAGATAATTAAAATAGCACAAGGTATCTAGGCTTGCTATACAAACTTAGCATTATGTTCTCACAAGCTATGAATAATAGAATCCATCTTTACTTACACCCTGAGCTTTTTAAAGCTGCCCCCATGTTTAAGCCCTTGAATGTAAAATTGTAAAATGTGTCTTTTTGACTACATTTTTCAGGTGGAGTGAAGATACCCTAGAAAATACCTGGTTTTGAACAAGAATATAATTATGACCAGGTAAACTAATAACCTAACTTATACCGTTTTTTTAAAATGCTCTATAGCAGCTAAATGAGGTTTGTAATATTAGCTATTGAAATTCTTTCATGCAGAATTATGAGAAGAAATCTATGCTAAAAGCTCTATCGCTAAAACGATCCGCTTCATACAGTCCCTAATCAACCCCTGGATTTACCCATAACATCAGCTATCCTCTTCAATCAGGTTACCTCTCCTGATTCTTTGGTAATTTCTACCTGTCTGGTTCAATCTAATAAAATAAAGAAACCTAATAAGTCTGACCACATATTTTTTAGATACAACTTTACCTGTGGCTCAAAGATCCCCTTTTAAAGCCCATTTCGTGGATGAAATTGGACCCAGACGCATAGCAATAGGTAATACCTCACATTTTTCACTATAATTCTTACCTTTTCCACGCTACTCTAAGCATCTTTGGTTTCTAAACCTCATCCCTGGCTGTCCTTAGCACCACAATCACTTCCAATTTGCTATCACTGAGATCTCACTGGGTGTCACTTTGCTCAACCATACAAGCCTGCTTGGCACTGAGGTTTTTCCTTTATTCTGCTTACTATGTCTTTAGAAAGATCCCATTAGATCTTATACTGTAGCAGGTCTCTCCTTTTATATTTATAAACAGATTGATCTAATAAACAATCGCACTAGCAGGATGCTACATTATAAAAATGTTTAACATAATTTGATGTATGTAAACTAATATAAAGAGTATAAATGTTCATAGATATTTCCTCTTACTTTTCAGAAATTGAAGAAAAAAATCCCTGCCCCTTTTTTAACTTTTGTATAGTCAAGTCAAGTCAAAAGATCTTTATTCGGAATTAAAAACATCCATAAAAGTACAGACAAAATACATTTTAAATCAAAAACAATATAATACAATAGTATGACAGCTGGAAAGCAAAATTTAAGACTAATAAATCAATGTCAATTTCATTTTCACATTTACATACAGATTGTCCCTTCTTGTTAAAAAAAGATATTATATACAATTAAAAAAGGTTATAAAACATAGTTTAAAAGAGAGAGAATGGATGGATAGAACAGCGCCATCAATAAGTCCATATTCATAATGTGCAAAAGCAGCAATAATGATGTGCAAATTAGAAAATTTAAAGTGCATAAAAAGTGCAGATGTGCAAATCTTAAACATCAATATGTAAGGTGGCTCGTGATCTAACGGCAGCTTTGAGAAAACAGCTCACCCTAAATATTACTTCATCCGTTCCCAATAATAGAAAAGACCTCAAGGCTATTCTAAAACTAGTCAATTTCTCTTTTCTGCAATAGGGCATTAAGTAATGTGCGGAAAGTTTTTTGTAAAAACCACAGAAGAACAAAAAGTGCATAAGGCTCTGTTTCATGTTAGGGTTACATGGACAATTCAAGGTTTCAAGGTGTCTGTTGTAACCCAGGGGGAAGTTTAGTAAGTTTACTATACTCTCATCTCGAAATCGAAACAGTAAGCTCCTATTCCATCTGCCAAGATGCAAGCATAAATACCTGTATGGAGGGCCTGGGTGTTTAATGTGAGGTTTGGAGTAGCCCATGTATTTTATAACAGTGCATTTAGACAGATTCTTCCTTTCGCGCTCTTCTCTATACAGAAGATATAATGCCCTAAGAATAATGGTCTTGTGAGAACGATTTATTAGACTGGGTGAAGTAACCAAAAAACCATGTCCTACACTATCGAGGCAGTCTTTTACCGCTTTTAACCATGGTATAAAATGTGCCCTATCGCACTTTAAACAGTGTAAAATTATATCACGGGTCAGAGTGGCAGCCGGATTGATCCTTATCTTTAGCCAGAAGAGTGCTGGTCTAGATCTTACAAAATCTTCTATATATGAAATGTTTAATTCATTATGACATACATAGTGGGGGGAGCAAATAACCCCACCCAGCACCTTCCGACAGAACCTATTTTCTTCTGTTTGGAGACTGATGCAATTTGTGTAACCCCAAACCTCGGCACCATAAGTGCCAGTTGGAATACATTGGGTTTGGTAGATCTTAACTAGTGGTGTTATTACATCGGCATAGTTGGGTTGTTTCAGGGAAGTAACACTGTTTATTGCTTTACCCAACTTGTTCCTGGCATAAGATACATGTGCATGCCACGAACCGGTATTTGAAAATAGCAGCCCCAGATAGGGGAAAGTGCAAGTGCTTTTCAAAACGTTTGACCCTGATTTAATCTCTGCGATTTTATAATTTTTAGAACCACAACTCATGATTAAGGATTTTTTGAAATTAGTGGTCAGGCCTAAATCAGCCATAAAGAGAACAAATCCTGAAATTAAAGTGCGAAGTGCTTTTGGGGTGCGGCCCATCAGGACCGCATCATCGGCATAAAGAAGGGTAGGTATGGGGACTCCGTTTACATGGGGTACATCTTTTGTAAGTGTGTTCAGTGAGCTGCTCAGATTATTGATATACAAAATAAAAAGGAGGGGGGCCAGCACGCACCCCTGTCTGACCCCCCGACCTATTCTAATGTCGTCAGAAACTTCGCCAGATTGGTTTATACGCACATGTGCTCTTAAATCGCTATGTAAAAAAGCTAAAAAGTGGACCACGTAATCATCCAAACCATAATCAAGAAGGGTGGACCGTAGCCGGGAACGGTTAACAAAATCAAATGCAGAACTTAAGTCCATAAACCCAAAATATACGGGGGATTTCTTAGCAGTATTATATTTTGCCATAATCAGACTCAGGTTCAAACATTGTTCCACCGTACCGACATTGCTACGAAAACCGAGCTGACTTGGGTGTAGGATCTTACTCTCTTCAGCCCAAGTTCTAATTCTTTTAAAGATAACCCGCCCCAAAACTTTCAAAGTGTTATCGATTAACGAAATGGGGCGGTAACACCCGGGGTCTAGCCTATCACCCTTTTTGAAAATGGGGACGATTGTGCTGCAAGACCATGTTTCTGGAATGTGTTCGTTTGTTAAATTGTTAAAAACATTACATAATAATGGAGCCCAAAAGTCGGGCTCACACTTTAGTTGATCAATTGAGAGCCCATCAGGGCCGGGTGCCTTGTTTCCAGCGCTTTCGGATATGGCATCCTCAACCTCAGACACAGAAATATTAAGGGGGCTTAAAGGGGGGAGGGTTGGAGCAGGGTTGCTGGGTGTGGCATAAATTTTAGCAAAATGTTCAACCCAAATAGGTCCAGTGATGTTACAATTGATTGCCGTTAAATTTGAACCTATAGATCTTATCTTCTTTACCTCCCTCCAAAACCCAGTGGTGTCTTTCAATTCGGCCGAGCGTGCCAGGGAACCCCAGTGTGTTTTAAGCAATTCATTTGATCTAGTTCGCAGGGTAGATTTATACTCTGCTCTGAGTAACCTTACTTGGGAGATGTCCCTGGGTTCGGCTTTTAGGGCAGCTCTCAACTTCCTATTTGCCTTTGAACAGGAGGCATCAAACCATCTAGGTGTTTCCTCAGCTTTACTCGAAGCAGGTCTGGAAATCTCACCTTTTATTACAGAGCAGAGTTCAGTAAATGATGTAATGATATTAACCCCGTGACCAGCGCTAGTAAGACAATGTTCAATAAGAACAGGGTGTTTTTTGATAATTTTTGCCAGTGTTCCCCTGTTATCCACGCCCCTCCAAATTACCCTCAGTTTATCAGTCGAAGCTTCAAGGTTTCTTGCACCTATTTCATTTCGTGGGCGCTTACCCCTCGGGAGCAATAGGTGAATAACAATCGGGTAGTGGTCGTTATAAACTTTACATACAACTTCGGCCTTTGTTAGGGCATTTGCGACAGGAGGTGAAACAAAAACGTAATCAATTGTGGTTCCGCTCCCATGGCCAATAAAGGTGGGTAATGGGGCGGCACTAGATCCTATACCAACATATTCCATACAGTTTACAAGGTCTCTAGTTGCAAGGAGATTTGACAGTTCTGTGCCCCTTCTACAAGGGTGATGTCTCGGGTGTATATGGGCATTAAAGTCCCCTCCTAGACAGATACCGTCAAATTTCCCATATTTCTGTCCATCCATGATCCCGTCGATAAAATCAAATAAAAGAATAAAATTACGATTTGGTTGGGACAAAAAATCATTGTTGTAGAAATTGATCAAGCATAGCCTTGTCCTTTGGGTATATGATAGTGCCATAAAGCTCGGGCAATCAGTTTGGAGTATGTCGGTTTTAACATCAGCAGATATTTTGACCCAGATAGATAGTCCCCCACTAGGGCGACCAAAGGGGGGGGCAGAAACAATCCTATTATAGCAGCTGTACCCCTCAAACAGCAAGTCATCGATACACCAGGTTTCTTGAAACATTAATATATCATGGCAATTGACCCAGTCCTTCCAGGAGTTAATTTCCATCTTGGCCTTCAGGCCGGCGATATTCCAACTAAGGATTGACAGATTCTTATCTAGCTTCTTGCTGGAGCCCTGGTAAATTCCTGGGGAGGATGTTACTGTAGTATGCCCCTCTTGTTCACATGATATTTTTGGTGCAGAAGTCTTGGCTATTTGTATGGGCACCTTAGGTAATGTTTCCACTGTCTGGTCAAGGGCAGAGCACACAGAAACAGGTTCTTCGGTGGTGGGAGACAGTCAATCCAATGTTCCCAAATCTTGGAATACTGAGAACCTGTTGTGCAATGGGAATACAGGTGGGGGCTGCATCATTTTGTGTGGCGGCCGGTAAAAATAATTTAACGGTAAAGGGGTCACCACCGTAGATGGACCATGTTGAACAAAGTTTTTATTCAACAGAAATTTTGCAGTGCCCGGGTTCCTGAAGTTAATTACGATACAGTCCCCATTAACGTTTTTAAAAAGAGGTCCGACCCAAGTTACTCGACGTGTGGATATGATCTCTTTGGAAATATCGTAACCCGCCCCCCTTATGCTTCGTTAGCCAGTCAATACACTTGTTATGCAATTGAACCCACGATTCTCCTTGCCCTTCCCTGAGAGGTGGAATGCCAGCCAGAAATAAGACGTAAGGACACGCCTCGGGTGGAAGATGTAAAGCGGGGCCTTGATGTTTGATAGGCCTGGTGTCTTCATGTGGAGTCTTGTTATAGCGCTGGCTGGAATTCGTAGAGGCCTTCTGTGTTGTAGTGCCTCTTACAGGGTTACTTTGAGGTGCGAAGTGGCGTCCGGTGGCAAGGTTTTCCCGGTTGCTCCGTGTGGCAGGTGAGCTGCAAGGTATATATTTGTTATAGTATATGTTAGTTCTTTTGCTTTTTGGACCTGAAGAAGGTGATTCAACTATCCATCACCGAAACGTACGTAGGCCGTACTCTCTAAAGACCTGGACAATGTTCTGCTGATTGGAGAACAATGTATAGATCGGCTAATGACTAACTGGTGGGACCCCTATCTTTTACATCTACAGCGGGCTACCAGAGATACTTTTGGGTTATTCCTATGTAAAGTTCTGTTTATGTGTTTATATGTGTTTTTACAAAAAGTAGTGAATGCATAGGTATGTAAGGTATGTATGAGAGAATGTATGATAGTAGTATATGAGAAATTATTAGGGGCATCTTGCTGCACTTTATGTAATTTATATCTCTTTTGTAAGTCTCTTATTTTTGATTATGTTTTGATATGACAAAACAAACTGTATGAATGTATAAATATCTAAAATGAAAAAAGCTTACCATTGATGGGAAACCTTTACCCAAAGGAAATCACAAATGTGGCAACTGCCATGCTTGTGACCAAATAATCCCAGGAGAAACATGGACATATGGGCAAAAAACAGGAAATCTGAAAGAAATGACCAATTGCAAAACATCAAATGTAATATACCTAATAATGTGCCCTTGTAACATCGGGTACATAGGAGAAACATCCAGAGAATTTCGGACGAGATTCTCAGACATAAGTGTGCAGTAAGAACAAATAAAACCAATGCTCCCATGGTATCGCTTTTATTACAATATGGTCACACTGAAAAAGATATGAGATGGCAGATTCTAGAGCGCATCCACGCCATACCAGATAAAGAAATTACCAACATCAGAAGAAAACGCGAAACATTTTGGATTTATCATCTAGACACTGTACGACATGGCCACAACGAAGAAATATTATGGATAGTGACTCAATGACTGTCCCAATTAGCTGGCCCATACCCCTTATATCAGCAATCAGTATGAATAGAACAGCACTTGGATGACATTCTATCAGAGACAAAAGGTATGGGATCACCCACATGCCATACTATTTCAGCCTCCATCAGACACTTATAGCATCTGCTACTTTGTCTCACCATCAATGTCAAGAAACATGTACTACTTTTCCCATAGAGACCCTGAGTAAACTGCACGTGGACCCTCACTAAAATTATATGGACTTCCAAAATAGATCTATTACCAAACGGACTGCCATAATAGATCGATCAGACTAAGAAGGATATCTAAATTGCATAGAGATAGTTTGTTTCAGACTCTATGTTGTTACACCCACATCGGTACGATCATAATCCATCTTTTACTTTCTCTACCCATGCTATATGCAAAATAGATTTATAAGACTTGGAAAGATATCTAACATGCATTAGCAGTATGAAAGCTCTTTTTAGACTCCATGTTGCTACAGCTATATCGGTATTAGAATAGTCCGACTTTCACTTGGCCTATCCTCGCTGATTGTACATCAGTCCTACTTTCCTGTTTCCTACCACATACACCAGAGCCAGGTAGTCCAGCTGCATCGCATTACGCTTAGAGCCGGCGGGAACTTTCTGATTTAAAACGGCGTCTTTGGCCACAGCTTTTTGCACATGGTGCGGACACGCACGGAACCCCCAGCCACAGCCCACTATGTATACGCTACGGTAAGGAGATTGTTTGATACACAGTGCTCCCCTTTAAAATCTCCAGCCTTCTAGCACGTTATTGTATGGCTTTTCCCTGTAAAATCGTTTAGCCTGCTAGCGCGACTTTTCTTGTTTAAGCAGCACATGCTCTCAACAACACAAGCACCTACGTTGCTCGTGTGCATTCTCTCTAAATAATGCATTGCTGTCACTCTTCAAAGATAGTTTTTGACACCGCATCATTACATATTTCTGTGCAATCCCTACGCAACTAGCACTGGCACCGACAGTTACCCTCACGTAGTACTAGCTGTTTATGCGCTCATGCATCTCGTCACCAAAAAAAACATATAAAAAAAATATATAGACACATGCCATTTTTTCAAACGTTGCTTCCTAGGGGTCTGTTACTGGCAACATCTCATTTCGTTTTGTAAGGTCTACGTAGATAATTAAAATAACACAAGGTATCTAGGCTTGCTATACAAACTTGTAATTATGTTCTCACAAGCTATGAATAATAGAATCCATCTTTACTTACACCCTGAGCTTTTTAAAGCTGCCCCCATGTTTAAGCCCTTGAATGTAAAATTGTAAAATGTGTCTTTTTGACTACATTTTTCAGGTGGAGTGAAGATACCCTAGAAAATACCTGGTTTTGATCAAGTATATAATTATGACCAGGTAAACTAATAACCTAACTTACACCGTTTTTTTAAAATGCTCTATAGCAGCTAAATGAGGTTTGTAATATTAGCTACTGAAATTCTTTCATGCAGAATTATGAGAAGAAATTTATGCTAAAAGCTCTATTGCTAAAACGATCCGCTTCATACAGTCCCTAATCAGCCCCTGGATTGACCCATAACATCAGCTATCCTCTTCAATCAGGTTACCTCTCCTGATTCTTTGGTAATTTCTACCTGTCTGGTTCAATCTAATAAAATAAAGAAACCTAATAAGTCTGACCACACATTTTTTAGATACAACTTTACCTGTGGCTCAAAGATCCCCTTTTAAAGCCCATTTTGTGGATGAAATTGGACCCAGACGCATAGCAATAGGTAATACCTCACATTTTTCACTATAATTCTTACCTTTTCCACGCTACTCTAAGCATCTTTTGTTTCTAAGCCTCATCCCTGGCTGTCCTTAGCACCACAATCACTTCCAATTTGCTGTCACTGAGATCTCACTGGGTGTCCCTTTGCTCAACCATACAAGCCTGCTTGGCACTGAGGTTTTTCCTTTATTCTGCTTACTATGTCTTTAGAAAGCTCCCATTAGATCTTATACTATAGCAGGTCTCTCCTTTTATATTTATAAACAGATTGATCTAATAGACAATCGCACTAGCAGGATGCTACATTATAAAAATGTTTAACATAATTTGATGTATGTAAACTAATATAAAGAGTATAAATGTTCATAGATATTTCCTCTTACTTTTCAGAAATTGAAGAAAAAAAACCCTGCCCCTTTTTTAACTTTTGTATAGTCAAGTCAAGTCAAAAGATCTTTATTCGGAATTAAAAACATCCATAAAAGTACAGACAAAATACATTTTAAATCAAAAACAATATAATACAATAGTATGACAGCTGGAAAGCAAAATTTAAGACTAATAAATCAATGTCAATTTCATTTTCACATTTACATACAGATTGTCCCTTCTTGTTAAAAACAGATATTATATACAATTAAAAAAGGTTATAAAACATAGTTTAAAAGAGAGAGAATGGATGGATAGAACAGCGCCATCAATAAGTCCATATTCATAATGTGTAAAAGCAGCAATAATGATGTGCAAATTAGAAAATTTAAAGTGCATAAAAAGTGCAGATGTGCAAATCTTAAACATCAATATGTAAGGTGGCTCGTGATCTAACGGCAGCTTTGAGAAAACAGCTCACCCTAAATATTACTTCATCCGTTCCCAATAATAGAAAATACCTCAAGGCTATTCTAAAACTAGTCAATTTCTCTTTTCTGCAATAGGGCATTAAGTAATGTGCAGAAAGTTTTTTGTAAAAACCACAGAAGAACAAAAAGTGCATAAGGCTCTGTTTCATGTTAGGGTTACATGGACAATTCAAGGTTTCAAGGTGTCTGTTGTAACCCAGGGGGAAGTTTAGTAAGTTTACTATACTCCCATCTCGAAATCGAAACAGTAAGCTCCTATTCCATCTGCCAAGATGCAAGCATAAATACCTGTATGGAGGGCCTGGGTGTTTAATGTGAGGTTTGGAGTAGCCCATGTATTTTATAACAGTGCATTTAGACAGATTCTTCCTTTCTCGCTCTTCTCTATACAGAAGATATAATGCCCTAAGAATAATGGTCTTGTGAGAACGATTTATTAGACTGGGTGAAGTAAACAAAAAACCATGTCCTACACTATCGAGGCAGTCTTTTACCGCTTTTAAACATGGTATAAAATGTGCCCTATCGCACTTTAAACAGTCTAAAATTATATCACGGGTCAGAGTGGCAGCCGGATTGATCCTTATCTTTAGCCAGAAGAGTGCTGGTCTAGATCTTACAAAATCTTCTATATATGAAATGTTTAATTCATTATGACATCCATAGTGGGGGGAGCAAATAACCCCACCCAGCACCTTCCGACAGAACCTATTTTCTTCTGTTTGGAGACTGATGCAATTTGTGTAACCCCAAACCTCGGCACCATAAGTGCCAGTTGGAATACATTGGGTTTGGTAGATCTTAACTAGTGGTGTTATTACATCGGCATAGTTGTGTTGTTTAAGGGAAGTAACACTGTTTATTGCTTTACCCAACTTGTTCCTGGCATAGGATACATGTGCATGCCACGAACCGGTATTTGAAAATAGCAGCCCCAGATAGGGGAAAGTGCAAGTGCTTTTTAAAACGTTTGTGTTATATTGTGCTGCTTTGTCATACATCTCTCTCCTATTAGATTCTAGTCCTTTTCTCCAGGACTCTCCAGGAATTCCCCACTGTTCTTAGAATTGGAATGTGTTTTGATATTCCAGGTCAGTTACGACCTGAAGCTGTTTGTGGATGAGGCAATTAAACCGGACTCATAAACTTCTCTTGGTTTCCTGTCTACTTTATTTGGGAAACACCACATTAATATTGGCGACGAGGATAATAAGGGCGACGAGGATAATAAGCGTAGTCTTCCCAGCGGCTGATGCGACGAATCGAACTGAAGAAAGAAAACTCCTTGGTGCGGTGAGGAGTACGGCGGGAGGTTATTTAAAATAAAAAGGGGGACTTAAAAGAAAGAAAATAAATAGCGCGCTTTGTTTAAGAGTAAAGCCGTTAGATGTGCTTGCGCTGCTCGCGTGTCTTAGCGCGATCCGGTTGACAGCGCGTGTCACAGGAAGGCTCTGTGCGTTTCAATGACGCATCACGCAACGTGAATAGGAAGTCTCGGTGCGTTTCAAGCCTCGCTGCGCTCCAATGATGCACACGCGCATGCAGAAAAAAAGAAAGAACGCTGCTTGACCGCGTTCCCAATTAAAAAGAACGAAGGAAGAAAGAACGTTCTCTTGGCAAGATTGGAACGTGGCATTGTTTCTGATAACAAACAAAAAGGATGATCTCATAATACTGATTCAATTATTACTGAAACAAAGGCCATTTCTTTAGCAATGTCTAAAAAAAAGTGAGACAAAGAGGAAAGAAATTAACAGAACTTTATCACACAACAATATATTTTACAAAGACAATTCTTTTAAAGAAAATAATAAAAAAGAGTCTATAAGAGCACAGTAAAACATAAGAAGAGAAAAGTGTGTATAATATAAAAAAAAAAGGGAGAAAGAAAATGTAGAATGTAACCCAGCCTGCATTCTTTTTGATAAGCCCTGGTAAACCAAATGTGAAATGGCAGAAATGGAAGAAGATATTCGCAAATTATGCGAGGGTTTGTGGCACAAACCTAAGTGCAGAGAGGAAACATTCTTTACTGTTACACTGTTTAGGAGGAGAAGGACAAGATGTATTGGAACACTTGCCAGAACTCACAGCGGCAGAACAGAGAAACTTAAATGAATACGAAATAGCCATAGAACAATTAGATCGTCATTACCTCCCAAGGTTGAGCACAATAATGGAGAGATACCATTTTGGTCTAAGAGGTCAAAAGAGGGATGAGTCTGTGGAAGACTATGTATCGACACTAAGAAAATTGGCTTCTTCGTGTAAATTTGGACAAACATTAGAGGAAAGAATAAGAGATCAGTTTGTTTTAAAGTGTGCTCATGACAGCATTCGAAAGGAACTATGGCTAAAGGATGAACCTCCCTTAGAAGAAGTGCTTGTAATAGCAAAACAAGTAGAACACATGACCAAATGTGTAGATGAACTGAAAGGGGAAAAAGAGAAGATGGTAGGACCAGAAAAGAAAGCTGAATCCAAAGTAGAAGAAGTTGTTTGTCAAGTTAAAAAAGAGGAAAAAGTAGACAGTGGGAAAAATGACAATGGGATGAATAGATTCAATCCGAGTTTTAATATGTCTAACAAATTTTCTTGTTTCAGATGTGGCAACACCGGTCATTTAGCTAATTCACCAAACTGTCCCGCATTGAAATCTATTTGCAATGATTGTGGGAGAAGAGGTCACTTTTCGAAATGTTGTAGGACAAAAGGTAATAAAAGGGATAATACATACAAGAAATGGACACAACCACAGGTGAAAACGGTTACTTTTGAAATTAGTAGTGGGGCATTAGAACATCCCATGCATTTAGTTAAAGTGGATGATGCCATGATTGAATTTAAATTTGATTCATGTTCTCAAATCACCATGATTGATGAAGAGTTACTGCACAAAACTTTTGGGAAAAATGTAAAGTTGTTCAAGAGTGATATTTTACCCTTAGGTTATGGCAGTAAACCCATTAAGATTTTAGGTTATTTTATGGCCACTATGGAATTGGGATGCAGAATCATTCCAGGAAAATTTTATGTAACAAATTTTGGTGATGCCCTAATTAGTTGGAGAGATCAACGTGATCTTGGGGTTACACTGGATCCGAATGCCACACCTCAGGTGAGAATTCTTGAAGTTGAAAACTTGTCCGACATGTTTGCAGAAAAGTTTCCTTCTGTGTTTAAGGATAAGTTAGGATGTTTGATTGGCTACAAGCATTGTATCAAGCTAAAGAAGAATGCGATTCCAATAGTAGCAAAGGTTAGAAGGATTCCACTTGCAGAGCAAATGAAGGTTCAAGAAGAGATTGAGAAACTAATTGCAAATAACATAATAGAACCTGTAGAGGCTACGGAATGGTTGGCTCCTATTGTAGTAGCGAAGAAGCCAACTGGGGAGATTCGTTTGTGTATTGATCTAAGAGCATTAAACAAGGAGGTGGTGGTAGACAGATTTCCGTTACCCAATATAGATGAGATCCTAGGCACGTTAGAGGGAGCGAGATACTTTACCACCCTGGATCTGGCATCTGCCTACCACCAAGTTGAGTTGGATACCTCTTGTCAAGACTTAACTGCATTTATAGCACCGATGGGTACTTTTAGGTTCAAAAGAATGCCTTTTGGATTAATATCAGCTGCCTCTGTATTTCAGAGAATCATGACACACATACTTAAAGGGCTTCAAGGGGTAAAATGTTACCAAGATGATCTTCTAATATATGGGTCAGACTTGCAAGAACACAATGAACGTGTGTGTGATGTGTTGAAAAGATTGTCTGACTCTGGCCTGTCACTCAAAAAGGAGAAATGTAAATTTGGCTTGGAAGAAGTCAACTACCTGGGTCACTGTATTAAGAGTGAAGGGGTTTTTCCTAAATCTGACTTAGTTGCTTCCATCAATAATATGGCAGAGCCTGTCAATAGAGATGAGTTGTTATCCTTTCTCGGGATGGTAGAATTTTATGGAAAATTTATTATACATTTTGCTGATAAGACAAAGAATATGAGGAGACTCACTGGGAAAAGTGTCACATTTGACTGGTCTGATGAGTGCAAAAAGGAATTTGAGGGCATAAAAGAGGAATTAAAGAAAGCTCCATGCTTACAAGCATTTGTTCCTGGTTTACCTACGTTCATAATCACCGATGCGAGTGATAAAGGTTTAGGAGCAGTTTTGGTGCAAAATAAACATGACCATGATTCCTTAATTGCATGTGCATCCAGGTGTCTTCGTGGTCCGGAATTAAACTATTCCGTAATTGAAAAGGAATCATTAGCTATATATTGGGCTCTAAAAAAATTCAAAAATTTGGTTTGGGGAACTAAATTTATTGTCAAATCTGATCATAAGCCATTGAAAGAAGTTTTTTGTAAAAAAGGATTGGATTCTATCTCTTCTCGGATTAGGAGGTGGATAATATCCTTACAAGAATTTGACTTTGAAGTACAATATTTACCTGGTGTGTCAAACAAGGCTGCTGATTGTTTTTCTAGGTTGGTGAAAGGTGATGATACAGGTTGTGAAGATGAGTTTGTTGATGAAGAAGACTATCTCAATGTTTGCGAGGTTACAGAGGGTGTAGTAGGTAAGGATGAGTGGAAAGAGGAATTGTTAAAGGATGAGGAGTTGGTTAGGGTAATGTCTCTATTAAAAGATAATAAGCGTCTAGATAAACCTTGGTCCTTAGTTTCTCAGGAGCTGTCAATTTCTGATGACATGCTAACTCGTGGTCTGAGGCTTATACCTCCTTTCTCTTTAAGGAAAAAGTTGTTGTTACATGCACATTCTGGACACTTGGGCATAGTAAAAACCAAAGAGATGATTCGTACCCAGTTTTGGTGGCCAGGAATGGACTTAGAAATAGAACGAATGGTTAGAGACTGCGTTGAATGCTGTGCAAGTGACAAGATTCTAAAAGTCAGGCAAATGCCTATGGTATGTAGGGAATTACCCAATCACCCTTGGGATGAATTAGCCATTGATATTTTAGGGCCTCTCACTGGAGTTTCTGACACACCTTATCTGATAGTCTTAATTGATTTATATTCACGGTGGATAGAAGTACGTGCAGTTAGTGAGATTACGTCAAGTTCAGTCATAAAATTTTTATCTGATATATTTTTGAGAGAGAGTTTTCCAAATAGCATATTGTCAGATAACGGTCCACAGTTCTGTTCTAGCTTGTTTGAAGATTATCTTAAAAAATGTGGGATATTACACAAGCGAACATCATTATACCATCCAGAAACAAATGGTGCTGTTGAGAGGGTCAACCGCACATTGAAAGAATGCATTCAGCTCGCAAGAGCTAGTGGCTTAAATTGGAAAGATGCATTAAGGGAAAGAATAGATGCTTATCGTTGCTCCCCTCACTCAACTACTGGAAAATCTCCTTTTGAGCTATTCAGGGGTAGAGTTCCGAACACTATGTGGTGTCCAGGTTGGATGAATCTGAAGAAGGGGTTTGTGGACAATCGTATTGGTGCTTGGAGGGAGAGAGAAATAGAAAAACAAACTTGTAGGAAAACATATTTTGACAAAGTTAAATGTGTTAAATTTCATGAAGTGAAGGTTGGTGATCTCGTAAAGATAAAGGCACCTGTAGGGAGAAGGTCTTGGTCGAAGTACACCAATATCAGGCCCGTCATTAAAGTGTTTGGTAATGCTATCAAAACACAAGATGGGAGAATTTGGAACAAAAGTAGAGTTGTGGTTGTCAAATCGAAAAACATTACCCAGCCTGACTGTGATACCAACTCTAATCTTTTTGCTATAAACAACCCTCCTTGCTCCTGTGCCAACTTTTCACCCAATACTCGTGTGAAGAGTCAAAGGTTACGCAGTGCTCCAATGTACATGAAAGATTATGTGTAAGCAATGTTCATTGTTCTTCTTATTTGTTAACTCCTTTTTTCTTCTTATTAAGTTTATTCTTCAGGTCATTATTTATTGTAAAGAAGGGAGATGTGTTATATTGTGCTGCTTTGTCATACATCTCTCTCCTATTAGATTCTAGTCCTTTTCTCCAGGACTCTACTTAGAATAGGAATTCCCCACTGTTCTTAGAATTGGAATGTGTTTTGATATTCCAGGTCAGTTACGACCTGAAGCTGTTTGTGGATGAGGCAATTAAACCGGACTCATAAACTTCTCTTGGTTTCCTGTCTACTTTATTTGGGAAACACCACATTAATAACCCTGATTTAATCTCTGCGATTTTATAATTTTTAGAACCACAACTCATGATTAAGGATTTTTTGAAATTAGTGGTCAGGCCTAAATCAGCCATAAAGAGAACAAATCCTGAAATTAAAGTGCGAAGTGCTTTTGGGGTGCGGCCCATCAGGACCGCATCATCGGCATAAAGAAGGGTAGGTATGGGGACTCCGTTTACATGGGGTACATCTTTTGTAAGTGTGTTCAGTGAGCTGCTCAGATTATTGATATACAAAATAAAAAGGAGGGGGGCCAGCACGCACCCCTGTCTGACCCCCCGACCTATTCTAATGTCGTCAGAAACTTCGCCAGATTGGTTTATACGCACATGTGCTCTTAAATCGCTATGTAAAAAAGCTAAAAAGTGGACCAAGTAATCATCCAAACCATAATCAAGAAGGGTGGACCGTAGGCGGGAACGGTTAACAAAATCAAATGCAGAACTTAAGTCCATAAACCCAAAATATAAGGGGGATTTCTTAGCAGTATTATATTTTGCCATAATCAGACTCAGGTTCAAACATTGTTCCACCGTACCGACATTGCTACGAAAACCGAGCTGACTTGGGTGTAGGATCTTACTCTCTTCAGCCCAAGTTCTAATTCTTTTAAAGATAACCCGCCCCAAAACTTTCAAAGTGTTATCGATTAACGAAATGGGGCGGTAACACCCGGGGTCTAGCCTATCACCCTTTTTGAAAATGGGGACGATTGTGCTGCAAGACCATGTTTCTGGAATGTGTTCGTTTGTTAAATTGTTAAAAACATTACATAATAATGGAGCCCAAAAGTCGGGCTCACACTTTAGTTGATCAATTGAGAGCCCATCAGGGCCGGGTGCCTTGTTTCCAGCGCTTTCGGATATGGCATCCTCAACCTCAGACACAGAAATATTAAGGGGGCTTAAAGGGGGAGGGTTGGAGCAGGGTTGCTGGGTGTGGCATAAATTTTAGCAAAATGTTCATCCCAAATAGGTCCAGTGATGTTACAATTGATTGCCGTTAAATTTGAACCTATAGATCTTATCTTCTTTACCTCCCTCCAAAACCCAGTGGTGTCTTTCAATTCGGCCGAGCGTGCCAGGGAACCCCAGTGTGTTTTAAGCAATTCATTTGATCTAGTTCGCAGGGTAGATTTATACTCTGCTCTGAGTAACCTTACTTGGGAGATGTCCCTGGGTTCGGCTTTTAGGGCAGCTCTCAACTTCCTATTTGCCTTTGAACAGGAGGCATCAAACCATCTAGGTGTTTCCTCAGCTTTACTCGAAGCAGGTCTGGAAATCTCACCTTTTATTACAGAGCAGAGTTCAGTAAATGATGTAATGATATTAACCCCTTGACCAGCGCTAGTAAGACAATGTTCAATAAGAACAGGGTGTTTTTTGATAATTTTTGCCAGTGTTCCCCTGTTATCCACGCCCCTCCAAATTACCCTCAGTTTATCAGTCGAAGCTTCAAGGTTTCTTGCACCTATTTCATTTCGTGGGCGCTTACCCCTCGGGAGAAATAGGTGAATAACAATCGGGTAGTGGTCGCTATAAACTTTACATACAACTTCGGCCTTTGTTAGGGCATTTGCGACAGGAGGTGAAACAAAAACGTAATCAATTGTGGTTCCGCTCCCATGGCCAATAAAGGTGGGTAATGGGGCGGCACTAGATCCTATACCAACATATTCCATACAGTTTACAAGGTCTCTAGTTGCAAGGAGATTTGACAGTTCTGTGCCCCTTCTACAAGGGGAATGTCTCGGGTGTATATGGGCATTAAAGTCCCCTCCTAGACAGATACCGTCAAATTTCCCATATTTCTGTCCATCCATGATCCCGTCGATAAAATCAAATAAAAGAATAAAATTACGATTTGGTTGGGACAAAAAATCATTGTTGTAGAAATTGATCAAGCATAGCCTTGTCCTTTGGGTATATGATAGTGCCATAAAGCTCGGGCAATCAGTTTGGAGTATGTCGGTTTTAACATCAGCAGATATTTTGACCCAGATAGATAGTCCCCCACTAGGGCGACCAAAGGGGGGGGCAGAAACAATCCTATTATAGCAGCTGTACCCCTCAAACAGCAAGTCATCGATACACCAGGTTTCTTGAAACATTAATATATCATGGCAATTGACCCAGTCCTTCCAGGAGTTAATTTCCATCTTGGCCTTCAGGCCGGCGATATTCCAACTAAGGATTGACAGATTCTTATCTAGCTTCTTGCTGGAGCCCTGGTCAATTCCTGGGGAGGGTGTTACTGTAGTATGCCCCTCTTGTTCACATGATATTTTTGGTGCAGAAGTCTTGGCTATTTGTATGGGCACCTTAGGTAATGTTTCCACTGTCTGGTCAAGGGCAGAGCACACAGAAACAGGTTCTTCGGTGGTGGGAGACAGTCAATCCAATGTTCCCAAATCTTGGAATACTGAGAACCTGTTGTGCAATGGGAATACAGGTCGGGCTGCATCATTTTGTGTGGCAGCCGGTAAAAATAATTTAACGGTAAAGGGGTCACCACCGTAGATGGACCATGTTGAACAAAGTTTTTATTCAACAGAAATTTTGCAGTGCCCGGGTTCCTGAAGTTAATTACGATACAGTCCCCATTAACGTTTTTAAAAAGAGGTCCGACCCAAGTTACTCGACGTGTGGATATGATCTCTTTGGAAATATCGTAACCCACCCCCTTATGCTTCGTTAGCCAGTCAATACACTTGTTATGCAATTGAACCCACGATTCTCCTTGCCCTTCCCTGAGAGGTGGAATGCCAGCCAGAAATAAGACGTAAGGACACGCCTCGGGTTGAAGATGTATGGCGGGGCCTTGATGTTTGATAGGCCTGGTGTCTTCATGTGGAGTCTTGTTATAGCGCTGGCTGGAATTCGTAGAGGCCTTCTGTGTTGTAGTGCCTCTTACAGGGTTACTTTGAGGACTTTTCATTGGGGCATTAGTAACAACATTGGGAGGGGAGGAAGATTTAACCGAGGAATCGGGGGCACTGGTAACTGCATTAGACTGCGGAGAGGATTTGGACAAAGAGTTAGTCAAATTGCTTCCTCTTACGCTTTTAGTCACTACAGATGTATTAGTCGATGGTATGTTAGTGGCAACCTGTGATTCCTTAGCCCTGTTGGTAGTTTGATCACCGCAGGTGAGCCCACGGGTGGTGGATTCCAAGTCTTTTAATAGACGTTCAACTCTTAATTTATCCAAACACGCTGTGCCTTTTCTCTTGGCATCGTTATTTTTGATTACGTTTTCCAGCCTGTCGAGTCTTTTAAAAATATTATTAAATTGTTTGATCATTTGACCTTCAAGTTGCTTAAAAATTGTATCCGTAATGGTCTCAATGAGATTCCCTTCTGATTTGGAGTAGTTACTATTTGTGTTGGGGAGCTCAGTCTGAGTGGAAGTAGACACTGAAATTGAAGAGCCATTATTTATTACTACGACATCACCAAGATGGGATTGATCCTGTACGGATACTGTCTGTTGAGTTAGTTTCTGTTTCTTTCCCCTACTCCACATACTTTGTGGTGTTGGTTGGTTAGCACTTCTAAGGGGCTGCCTCCTTTTGTTATAAGTTAACTTTACTGCGTCCCTTTTTCGTTTAGCTCCTGTATTCTCTGTGACCTCAATAATTACTTCAGAAGTTGGTATTGAAGAGGCGGGGTCTGGTGCTATATATAAGTGACGGTATTTTCGTCATCCAGAACAATGGGCACATTAACAGGAGGATGTGATGGTTTAACCACGATGACTTCAGGAGTTATGTGTGTGTTTCCATTAGTACTACTTGTTACACTCGATTGGTTGGTGGTAAGTGAACCCATGGAAAACCTTCTCTCAGTCTCAACGATCTCATTAAATGCAGTTTCTATCAATGTCTCAAAAGATGTAATGAGGGAGACAGAGGTATCAACACCCTGGGTTAATACATCGATATTATTGCTGATAGCCGTACAATCGCCCATTTTGTTATCCAAGTAGAGTGCTCACCTTTGAGGGGAATGTAAGGGGGGTGGCCCGCCCGATCACTGATGACCTCTGAGGGCCTCAGAGGGCCCGCCCTTTGCCCGGGCTTCGCCCGGCGCCGTCCGCGACGCGGAGGTGACTCCCTGGTTAAGTAGCGCCTCCGGGCGCGCAGCGTCAGGAAGTGGCCAGCCGGAAGTCATCGCACTGCCCTCTGGGAGCTGCAGTCTCCAGCCGCTGCGATGGCGTGGAGCGGCGAGACCACAGTGTCAGGGCCCCAGGTGCGAAGTGGCGTCCGGCGGCAAGGTTTCCCCGGTTGCTCCGTGTGGCAGGTGAGCTGCAAGGTTTCTCCCGGCTCTGCCGAGGTGACTCCCTGGTTAAGTAGCGCCTCCGGGCGCGCAGCGTCAGGAAGTGGCCAGCCGGAAGTCGTCGCACTGCCCTCTGGGAGCTTTAGTCTCCAGCCGCTGCGATGGCGTGGAGCGGCGAGACCACAGCGTCAGGGCCCCAGGTGCGAAGTGGCGTCCGGCGGCAAGGTTTTCCCGGTTGCTCCGTGTGGCAGGTGAGCTGCAAGGTTTCTCCCCGCTCTGCCGAGGTGACTCCCTGGTTAAGTAGCGCCTCCGGGCGCGCAGCGTCAGGAAGTGGCCAGCCGGAAGTCGTTGCACTGCCCTCTGGGAGCTGTAGTCTCCAGCCGCTGCGATGGGTGGAGCGGCGAGACCACAGCGTCAGGGCCCCAGGTGCGAAGTGGCGTCCGGCGGCAAGGTTTTCCCGGTTGCTCCGTGTGGCAGGTGAGCTGCAAGGTTTCTCCCCGCTCTGCCGAGGTGACTCCCTGGTTAAGTAGCGCCTCCGGGCGCGTAGCGTCAGGAAGTGGCCAGCCGGAAGTCGTCGCACTGCCCTCTGGGAGCTGTAGTCTCCAGCCGCTGCGATGGCGTGGAGCGGCGAGACCACAGCGTCAGGGCCCCAGGTGCGAAGTGGCGTCCGGCGGCAAGGTTTTCCGTGGTGCTCCGTGTGGCAGGTGAGCTGCAAGGTTTCTCCCCGCTCTGCCGAGGTGACTCCCTGGTTAAGTAGCGCCTCCGGGCGCGCAGCGTCAGGAAGTGGCCAGCCGGAAGTCGTCGCACTGCCCTCTGGGAGCTGTAGTCTCCAGCCGCTGCGATGGCGTGGAGCGGCGAGACCACAGCGTCAGGGCCCCAGGTGCGAAGTGGCGTCCGGCGGCAAGGTTTTCCCGGTTGCTCCGTGTGGCAGGTGAGCTGCAAGGTATATATTTGTTATAGTATATGTTAGTTCTTTTGCTTTTTGGCCCTGAAGAAGGTGATTCAACTATCCATCACCGAAACGTACGTAGGCCGTACTCTCTAAAGACCTGGACAATGTTCTGCTGATTGGAGAACAATGTATAGATCGGCTAATGACTAACTGGTGGGACCCCTATCTTTTACATCTACAGCGGGCTACCAGAGATACTTTTGGGTTATTCCTATGTAAAGTTCTGTTTATGTGTTTATATGTGTTTTTACAAAAAGTAGTGAATGCATAGGTATGTAAGGTATGTATGAGAGAATGTATGATAGTAGTATATGAGAAATTATTAGGGGCATCTTGCTGCACTTTATGTAATTTATATCTCTTTTGTAAGTCTCTTATTTTTGATTATGTTTTGATATGACAAAACAAACTGTATGAATGTATAAATATCTAAAATGAAAAAAGCTTACCATTGATGGGAAACCTTTACCCAAAGGAAATCACAAATGTGGCAACTGCCCAGGAGAAACATGGACATATGGGCAAAAAACAGGAAATCTGAAAGAAATGACCAATTGCAAAACATCAAATGTAATATACCTAATAATGTGCCCTTGTAACATTGGGTACATAGGAGAAACATCCAGAGAATTTGGGACGAGATTCTCAGAACATAAGTGTGCAGTAAGAACAAATAAAACCAATGCCCCCATGGTATCGCTATTATTACAATATGGTCACACTGAAAAAGATATGAGATGGCAGATTCTAGAGCGCATCCACGCCATACCAGATAAAGAAATTACCAACATCAGAAGAAAACGCGAAACATTTTGGATCTATCATCTAGACACTGTACGACATGGCCACAACGAAGAAATATTATGGATAGTGACTCAATGACTGTCCCAATTAGCTGGCCCATACCCCTTATATCAGCAATCAGTATGAATAGAACAGCACTTGGATGACATTCTATCAGAGACAATAGGTATGGGATCACCCACATGCCATACTATTTCAGCCTCCATCAGACACTTATAGCATCTGCTACTTTTTCTCACCATCAATGTCAAGAAACATGTACTGCTTTTCCCATAGAGACCCTGAGTAAACTGCACATGGACCCTCACTAAAATTATATGGACTTCCAAAATAGATCTATTACCAAACGGACTGCCATAACAGATCGATCAGACTAAGAAGGATATCTAAATTGCATAGAGATAGTTTGTTTCAGACTCTATGTTGTTACACCCACATCGGTACGATCATAATCCATCTTTTACTTTCTCTACCCATGCTATATGCAAAATAGATTTATAAGACTTGGAAAGATATCTAACATGCATTAGCAGTATGAAAGCTCTTTTTAGACTTCATGTTGCTACAGCTATATCGGTATTAGAATAGTCCGACTTTCACTTCTCCTATCCTCGCTGATTGTACATCAGTCCTACTTTCCTGTTTCCTACCACATACACCAGAGCCAGGAAGTCCAGCTGCATCGCATTACGCTTAGAGCCGGCGGGAACTTTCTGATTTAAAACGGCGTCTTTGGCCACAGCTTTTTGCACATGGTGCGGACTCGCACGGAACCCCCAGCCACAGCCCACTTTGTATACGCTACGGTAAGGAGATTGTTTGATACACGGTGCTCCCCCTTTAAAATCTCCAGCCTTCTAGCACGTTATTGTATGGCTTTTCCCTGTAAATACGTTTAGCCTGCTAGCGCGACTTTTCCTGTTTAAGCAGCACATGCTCTCAACAACACAAGCACCTACGTTGCTCGTGTGCATTCTCTCTAAATAATGCATTGCTGTCACTCTTCAAAGATAGTTTTTGACACCGCATCATTACATATTTCTGTGCAATCCCTACGCCACTAGCACTGGCACCGACAGTTACCCTCACGTAGTACTAGCTGTTTATGCGCTCATGCATCTCGTCACCAAAAAAACCATATAAAAAAAATATATAGACACATGCCATTTTTTCAAACGTTGCTTCCTAGGGGTCTGTTACTGGCAACATCTCATTTCGTTTTGTAAGGTCTACGTAGATAATTCAAATAGCACAAGGTATCTAGGCTTGCTATACAAACTTGTAATTATGTTCTCACAAGCTATGAATAATAGAATCCATCTTTACTTACACCCTGAGCTTTTTAAAGCTGCCCCCATGTTTAAGCCATTGAATGTAAAATTGTAAAATGTGTCTTTTTGACTACATTTTTCAGGTGGAGTGAAGATACCCTAGAAAATACCTGTTTTTGATCAAGTATATAATTATGACCAGGTAAACTAATAACCTAACTTATACCGTTTTTTTTAAATGCTCTATAGCAGCTAAATGAGGTTTGTAATATTAGCTACTGAAATTCTTTCATGCAGAATTATGAGAAGAAATTTATGCTAAAAGCTCTATTGCTAAAACGATCCGCTTCATACAGTCCCTAATCAGCCCCTGGATTGACCCATAACATCAGCTATCCTCTTCAATCAGGTTACCTCTCCTGATTCTTTGGTAATTTCTACCTGTCTGGTTCAATCTAAACCCTCAACCCCTCACCCTCACTCACCCTCAACCCCTCATCCTCTCTTCCTCACCCTCACTCACACTCACCCTCACCCTCACCCACCCTCACTCACCCTCACTCACCCTCAACCTCACTCACCCTCAACCTCACTCACCCTCACCCACCCTCAACCCCTCATCCTCACTCACCCTCACCCTCACTCACCCTCACCCTCACTCACCCTCAACCCCTCACCCTCACTCACCCTCACTCACCCTCAACCCCTCACCCTCACTCACCCTCAACCCCTCACCCTCAACCCCTCACTCACCCTCAACCCCTCACTCACCCTCACTCACCCTCAATCCCTCACCCTCACTCACCCTCAATCCCTCACCCTCACTCACCCTCACCCTCAATACCTCACCCTCACTTACCCTCACTCACCCTCAACCCCTCACCCTCACTCACCCTCACTCACCCTCAACCACTCACCCTCACTCACCCTCACTCACCCTCAACCACTCACCCTCACTCACCCTCACTCACCCTCAACCACTCACCCTCAACCACTCACCCTCAACCACTCACCCTCAACCACTCACCCTCAACCACTCACCCTCAACCCCTCACCCTCAACCCCTCACCCTCAACCACTCACCCTCAACCCCTCACTCACCCTCACCCACCCTCACCCACCCTCACCCTCACTCACCCTCACTCACCCTCAACCCCTCACCCTCACACAGTGCAATAGGTCTCGGAGCATTTGAGTTAGAGCTTTTAGAAATGTTTATGGCTTTTTTTTTTTTAATTCTTTAGCATTGGCTACAGGAAACAAAAATGCTAAAGATTTACAAAAAAACCCATAAACAATTCTAAAAGCACTAACTCTAATGCTGCGAGACCTATTGCATTTCCAATGCTTGTCTTATTACTCACTTTCACATTAACAGCATATATAATACAATACAAAATGTAGACACAAAGAAGATATCCTGAAAAAAATATATATGAAGCCCTGGAGATTTCTGGTTTATCTGAGCAAAAACACTTGAGGGCTCTCTAACAAAGAGTGGTGTCCATATTGGGCCCAGGAGAGCTGGATTCATGTCAATTTCTGGGAAAAACCTCGAACTTTCAAAATGAGTTCTATTCTGTTTCAATGCCTGCACAGGTATGGTATGTATAGCATCTATACGCTCTATTAACATAAGCCATCTCCCGCAGCCCACTCTGAAGCAGTCAGATGACACAACACAGTCCAGTAATGGCTCCAAGAATCCCTACACTGAAGGCCATTCTCACCCAAAGGGGCCCAGACCAAAGGCAGTGTTGACACCCAGGGGCCCCATGCGAGCTCAGGGGCCCCAAGCGAGTCAGGGGCCTTCATCACGCACGCCCAGCCTTTAAACATCTGTTCTGTGCACGACCCGCCTGGAGAAGGCAACTCAAAATTAGAAAAGTGAACCTTCCTGCACCCGATTACACACGGCCACTGTACACCACTACACTGGGGGCTTCACAGCACCTGTGGGGTGGATGAAATGTGGCACCTGCCAGTGCGTGCCCATTCTACCTTGGGGTTTATGGGGGTATAAATGGGGGTGCACTTTCGTACATCTGTTGCACTGTTGCACGTCAGCATATCTGCTGGTAGCTCTGGACGGTGATAAAAGCAGAGCCCAGGACCCGGCAGACTTTTGAGGGCGCTTCACACACTCTATGGGCCCGGGGGGCAGTCACTGCCCGGTCAGCCTTTTTATTCATAAACTGATGTTATAAGCTATAACATTGAGAACTTATGACCGGGGAGGAGGAGACACAGGCAATGGATTTTGGTGTCACACATGCGTAAGATATTTCCCAATATTTCTACCAACTTGGACTTACAATACAGACCAGGTCAGTAAAAACCACAGCCAGGTGACAACTGTTGCTCTGCAGCGATTTATCGCTTTTTAGCCATTATGTATGCTGCAGTTTTTTATCACAATACATGCTAAAAACCATATATATTCGTGCAATATAGGTTAAATAAACAACCAAATTTGCCTGAAAACGCCATGAAGGGGCCACTTCCCAAGAGGTGGGCGAGCCACTGCAAGCTCGAGTCGATCTGAAGCCTGGCTCTGGCTTAGCTCAAGGTTCTTTTGGAAGTCCATGCCCATAACTAGCCTAGCTTCAATGTGGCATCCGTCTTCCTTCTTCCAAGGATGTGGCATTACGGCAGAGCTGGAGACTGTGGAACCAGATTAGAGCCTCAAAATCAGATTAACATTCAGTGATTTCGGGCAAAGCACTTACTCTTGCCATGTCTATTACAAATACATGTTACCTTGTGTTATGTAACTGGTGCTCATGTACAGCACAATACCTTCGGGTCACATTTGTGCTATATTTTAAAACATTGCAGTAAAATGCCCTAAAAGGTCAAAACAAAGCCTTAACATGAGAGAAGACAAATAGATACCCTTTTACTGGCTGATTTTTACAAAATGAAACTGGAAACCATGAATAAATTGCAGCTTTCCTGATTAAATTGTATGATATTAGGCAAATATTTTATTTCAACAAAACAAATTATTCTTCCTTATTTAAAAGCACTTTCAAATCTGCACAAAACTATCATTCCATAATTATGTTTTACTGCAGTGTAATTTTGTGCCCTATTAATATTAATGCTTTCACCTGCTAAAGAAATATTTTTTTTTAATTTTGAAGAAACATCTTATATAAGTGATGTTTGTTTTACGATTTACAAAGCAAATAATTTCAAGGCTCTGCAAGTTCACGAAGGTACGAGCCAGACACTTGGCATGGCTCTGCTGGTTAATTTGTTGGCACGCATGAAGTGTAAGCAAACTCCTCGCGCAGAAAAGGTCTGCTGGAAATTGTAGTTTTTTCGGGCCAGGCCCTCAAAAGCTACACGTGGTATGGTGTCGGTAAAAAACTACAATCCCCATCAGTTCCTGTCCCCTCATTCCTACAGGGCTAAGAGGTGGACTACGTGGCCGCCCTCCTCAGCTGTGAGTGACGCCCTCCTCAGCGCCTGGACAGAGACCAGGAGAACAACACGGAGAGGAGGAGCCGCAGCCTGGTGGAGAGAGGGAGTTGATGCACGGTCGGCGGCGGCGGGGGAACGGAGCGGGCTCCCATGGTGTCTGCAAGGTACCCGCGCTCTCTGGTCACTACTGCTGGGGCGGTATATCGGGGCAGGGGCGAGGATAGGAGGGGCGGGGATAGGAGGGGGCGGAGAGGGAGCTACGCCTCTGCGAGGACTGTGCGCTAGAGCCGCGGTGGGGTGCAGAGTGCATGTATGCGGTGTCTGCAGTCTGGGTGCATGCCTCTGCCCTGGGCACGGTTTGTGGAATCACAGTAATGTGGAGTGCTGTGCTGCCCGTGTGGTCTCTCTGCAGCATTCTGCTCATGCTGCTGCCGTGCAACGCATGACCGCGCAGCTCCCTCTGTGTGGGATGCACGCGCAGAGAAGGGGGGGGGGACTTTAAAACTGCAACAAAGTAGCACACTGTAGAAGCGCATGTGTGCAAAACTGAAACTGACATGCTGTTCACAGTTAACGCGCGCGACCTAATCCCAGTCGAGGAGCTGTGCGTTCACATCGCTTGTCCGCTGTCTGTTCCCCTTGAGCCCTTGAAAGCTGAAATGATTGCAATAGAGTCTCGCTGCCACGGATCGCTTCGCGATCCGGTTCGCAGGTGTGAAACCTAAAAAAGGAATTTTGCTACATTCCTTAGGACCAGAAGGAAGTAGACAGTATGAACAAATGCAAAAGAAAGAAAGAAGAGAAGATGAAACAAATGAGTATGAAAATGCATTGGATGATTTGGAAAGATATTACGCACCAACAGTATGTGTAGCAACCGATAGATACAAATTCTTCAGGAGGAAACAAGAACAGAATGAGAAAAATAGATGATTATTTAAGTGCACTAAAGAAAATGGCGGGGAAGTGTAGGTTTGGGCAAACTGAAGAAGAATTGATAAGAGATCAGGTCATCATGCTTACTAACAACAAAAGAGTGGAAGAAAGATTATGGACTATGGGAGATGGAACATTGAATAAAGTACTGGCAGTAGTAAGAAAAGCGGAAGAATCTGTCAGGTGTGTGAAGGAAGCTTTAGATGATGAAAACGGAAAAAGTAAAGAAGTATGTGTAGTAAGGAAGACCATAAGAGCAAGTAGTGTTGGTGCAGAGAAAAAAGACAAGAGTAATGAAAAGAGGATGGAGAAGAGGAATTACCAGCCAATTAGAAGTGACTACAGGAGAGGAAGTAAGACTAATTTGGCATGTTACAGATGTGGAAGCTAGTAAACAAAAATTTGTGCAGAGTTCCCAGAGGGGGCCAAAGGAGTGGCTCAAAAAGACATTTCTCTCACTAGTTAAGAACGGGCAAGTGCATGGTGTGAACCCTTGTCGGAAAGTTTAGGATACCTCACACAAGTGACCGGTTGGACAACAACTGTCATCCCATCCGGTGACCGTCCAGCGTCATCATTGGCATCCTGCTCCTACGGCGGGCTGGCGGTGCAATGCCCGTCGGGCAGCCCAGGAGGGCTACACTTTAATGGAGATCTTTTGTTTCTTGCCAACGGGTGTGTGAATGTAAGGGGCCTAAACAAAGTGCAATTGTGAGCATGAGTGTAAATTCTAAAAAAAAAAGTCAGTGGAGTCCATTAAATAATTTTAATAGTGTGGCTCACTGCTTTGTTAAAAGGGTATAAGGGGTATTAAGGAGTGATGGGTTATCTGATCAATCCTTGTTCAACCCTTAGTGTGAAGTTGGTCAACATGTTTCTTGCCTTAAAGGCAATTCATCAGGACCTATAAAGCTCATAAAATTGCTAACGGTCCCTCTGGGTTCAGAGGAATCGAAGATACGACCTGAATGGTGTCGCAGAAATAATGTGTTCCTTGAGGACCTATCAGGAACCGCTCATCCCGTGTTATAGATCCCCTCGGCTGACCTGGTGGGGCCAGCAACCAAAGAGGAGAGCCTCAATAGTTGCTCAATAGTTGCTAGAGGAGAGCCTCTAGGCACCTACCCCTCCCACGTCTCTGCCGATTGCAGGACAGCCGGTGGAAGCTACACACATTTAGTTGACAGTAAGGCTTGTAGGGCGAGAGATCAGAAGTGCACGGTATGTGGATTGATTGGACATTATGCAAAAGTCTGTTACAGGAAAGAAAGAACTACAAGAATAAAATATGTGACGGAAGAAGGAAGAGAGGGAATTAGAAGAGAAAAAAGAAGAAGATTCAGAGGAAGATGATGATGTTTTTATGGTAAGAGACTTCATTTTGGATGTTAAGTGTAAGGGAAGGAGTAAACCGAAATGTGAGATTGATGTTTCAGGTGTAAAGGTGATATTAGTAGCCGATTCGGGACCATATACCATTGTGAATTTAGACATGTGGAAGGAGAAATTTGAGAACCAAATTGGAGTTGAGTTAATGGAATGTGATATTAATCCAAGAAGTTGCACTGGGCAAAGCATTCCTATGGTGGGGTGTAGAGATGTGAGATATGAATTCAAAGGGAGAGTAGCGAAGGGAAGAATGTATGTTGCGGAGTATGGACCGAGTGTTTTAGGATGGAATGATCAGGCAAGATTAGATATAATACTGAATCCAAATGCGAGAGAGCAAGTTATGGTAATTGGTGAGAGTGATGATTTAAAAAATGAAATTAAAGAGGAGTATAGTGATGCATTTTCAAGCAAAATTGGTGTACTTAAAGGATTCAAACATGAAATTAAGTTGAAGGATAATGCAGTTCCTGTAAACTATAAAGTCTGGAATGTTCTGTTTGCAGTGAGGAGTGAATTGGAAAAAGAGTTGAACAGATTGGAAACATCAGGTATAATTGAGAGGATTGAGTCGTCTGAGTGGATGTCTTCGATCGTTGTGGACAGGAAATCGAATGGTAAGATCAGGTTGTGTGTTGATTTAAGATGTGTGAACAGGGAAATTCAGTTGAATAAATGCTCTTTACCAAAGATTAATGAGTTGTTGGCAAGAACAAAAGGTATGAGATGGTTTTCAACGGTTGATTTGTCATCAGCGTACCATCAGGTTGAGCTACATAAAGAAAGAAGAAGAATAACATCATTTATCACACCGTTTGGATGTTTTCAGTATGTAAGGATGCCGTTCGGGTTAACCTCTGCGGCAGCTGTATTCCAAAGGATTATGAGTGAAGTTTTAAGGGGAATTAAAGATGTGTTATATTTCCAAGATGACATATTGATCATGGGGGAGAACAGGAAGTCACATGACAAAAGAGTGAGGGAGGTGTTCAATGTTTTGAGGGAAAGAGGACTAACGGCTGAGTTGAATGCAAGTTTGCTAAAACAAAAGTAGCCTATTTAGGACATAATATTGGTGTTGATGATATATCACCAAAAGGAAGAGTTGTTGGAGGCAGTGAGGAAAGCACCAGAGCCAGGAAATAAAGATGAACTCCGTTCATTTTTAGGTTTGAAGGAGTATTACTCCAAATTTGTGAGGAATTTTTCAGAGAAATCTTATGATTTGAGGCAATTGTTGAAGCAAAAGAGTACATTTATTTGGAGTGACAAATGTAAGGAGTGTTTTGAGATTTTGAAGAAAGAAGTATTCAATGCTGCACCCATTGAAGGGTTTGATCCAAATTTGAGAAGTGTTTTAACAGTGGATGCAAGCGGAAAAGGTCTGGGGGCAGTGTTGACACAGAAAGAGGAAGGTGGAAAGGAAGTGGTCACCGGATTTGCTTCAAGGAGTTTAACGCCAGCGGAGGAACTATATTCAGTGATAGAGAGACTTTGGGTTGTGTGTGGGGCATGGAGCATTTTAGAGCATATTTGCGGGGAAGTGAGTTTGATGTGAAAACTGATCATAAGCCTCTGGTGAATTTATTGACTACTGGTGGTATGATAAGAGCGTCAGTAACAATAGCAAGATTTTCAATGAGATTACAGGATTATAATAACAGAATCAAATATGTTCCGGGTGTGCAAAATAAAATTGCAGATTGTTTAAGTAGGATGCCCTTACCAATTAAAGAGACAACTAAAATGAGTGGGATGACTATCAAATTGCTGTTGTGGAGGAAGAAACTATTAAATCAATTGATAACAAGGAGTGGCTTTTACATTATGGAAAGGATGAATTGATGGAAAAAATAAAGGATAGAGTGTTAAATGGTTGGAATGAAAAGAAACCGGATGTAGAAGAAGAGAGGAGTTTTTGGGAAGTAAGAAGTTAGTTGCAATAGGGTAGTGATGGGGTAGTGATAAGGTCATAAACACACCCCTGAAGTACCTGCAGCCTAACTAATAGAAGTGTTTTGGGGGGACAGGCCTTCGTTGTTCTGATACAGGCCGCCCCCCATTTTGAGTGGGGGGCGGCCTGCTCCTCTATTCCTCCTGAGACTCCATTGAGTTAGTTATTAATACTCCTCACAAATTCTCTTCTTGTATCTTGTTTTGTATATAGTTTCATTTTATTTTTATTGTTTTGTTTTGTTTGGAAGGAGGAAGATGTGTCGCGTTGGAGCATTCTATGTTTGGAATGCAACAACATAATTCGTAGAATAAAGAATGTAGGGGGGGATTCTGAGGGGACAGTTTGAAGAGGCTTGAAGCAATGTGAAGCTGTAATGTTATCTGGGAGTAGAGTTGCCAATAGAGAAAATTGATACAATATTGAGGAGGAGTTCTTCTTTACACACTACATAGTTATCCATGTGCTACCCGTGACCCTCTCCAGTGCTCCCTCTGTATTGCCTTAAAAAATAAATGCTAACTTTGTTTAAAAAATGCATTAACGTTGGCCGCATCATAACTCGTTTTGTAGTACTTTTAGCCATGCTTCACAGCAAACAGTAGTACGTGTAGCCATGCTTCACAGCAAACACTGCTACTGTACAAAATAGAGCCCCCAGAGCCAATAGCTCTTAGGCGCCAGCTGTTTGCGTTACCAATGCTTGTTTATTTCGTAGGCTATTACAATAGATTATTGCCAAACGTAGAATAACAAGCGAAGGACCCGTCACAACCTCCAGATGGGCTGCATATAAACCGCATGTTGCGTTGGTACTTTCCAAAAACTACTCTGCAACCTACACCGGTCACGGTGCCTTAGTGTTTACAGCATGCACGTGCACACCAGACGAGGCACATTCTCCCCAACGGCGCTCTTTACGGCTCTAGGCTCGCTCCGCCCTCTCTGGAAATGTCTGGAAACTTCCGTGATCCGCCTCCTGCCTCCACCAGGAGTGGAAGAACAGAAAGCTGCAGCCAGAAAGTGAAACGCAGGCAGTTGCTTGGGTAGCGTGGTGGATTTACGCAGGTCGGCGAATTCGTTGGCGCTGCACCCCACAGCTACTCCTAGAGTGCCCGCCCGACACCAGCCCCAACCGAGCATTCAGATTTGAAGAAGATCTGTGCCGCAGAATTTTATTAGCCGGTCTGCCTTTTCCTAACGCCGTTTCACAACATTAAGGTCCGCGCAGCTTTTTTTTATTTTGTTTAGCGGAGGTGTTTAGAAACGCAAAAAAACTGAGCTGATCTAGAACATTCCGCGCTGGACATTTCCAGAGCCGCGTGAGAACCGTTTGAAGGCGCTGCCTCGCAATCTTCTACAGTAACCTGTTCCAGAACTGCTGAGCGCCTCTACCAAACGTCCACCTACTACCTGTCCCGCGCGGACCTGGGGGGTGCTCTGCTACCGCGTGCCCTACCAGGACTCTCTTTAAGGGGCGGACTCCCCGCTGCTGTCGCTAGCGGTGGGTGTGTTACCCGGAAGTAGACTCCCGAGGCGCGTGCGCCGCTTCCACTCGGCTCTAACCATCCCGTGCAGCGTGAGCATTGGGGACTCGGCGAACAGATCTCCTGTCAGCCTTTCACACCATGACCGCCGAAGAGATGAAGGCTGAGGCCCAGCAGTCCTTCACCGTGGAGGGGGTGGACATCACGCCAAAGCAAGACGAGGGTATACTGAAGGTGAGCAGGGAGTAGAGGGGGCTTGTGTTAAGGTATATTTATGCTTGGGGGTGTTGTCCATACCTAAATCTCAGTGCGCCCACCACAGTTTCTGCTGATTACTTTGCATCAGTGTTCGCCTGACGGGGGATCTGGTTTCCAGACACCATACGCTCACTCTTAATGCTAGGCAGCGGCTACTTTTGTTTGTTCATCATGATACTTTGCTCCTTATGCATGACAGCAACTGCCCTTGCACTCCTGGGCCTCTACCCCCACTATTTGTTATTATTGAGGTAGACAACGACGTTTAGAAAGAGCACACAGCAATTTCACTTACTGTAAACTTTTATATTTACAAAATATTCTTATGGCTGTACAGCACAGTCTTTAGGTATCCACGATTCATGTCATGACTTGGCACATATGAATCAGTGATGTACCTACCAGCAGCCAATTAGGCAGTAAAGATCTTTGCGAGTATTTTGTAGTATTCATTTAATGTGATAGGATTCCATGATCCTATTTATATAATGTAGCTGTGCCTAGTTTAAAGTATACTACAGGTGTGGCGTTGCTGAATGCCTGCAGCTGAGGGGAGAAGCAGTATTTTTGTCATCCTGGAAAATATAATTAAAATGCTTAATGATTGGCAAAATACGCTCCTCAGTAAAGTTCATACATTTCCCTGGAGTTTTCCCGTTCGTCAGGTGCAGATTTACCATTTTAACCTTCAATTCCGAAATTGGTTTGAGTAACTGAACCATAAATCGTACACATTCTTTATAAGGCACTGAACCGTAAACGTTCATACAACTGTATAATTTAATTAAATGCAGTACATTCACAAATAGACAAAAAAATAATCCCAGTATGAGCAGCAAATTTATGTACAAAATATGTGCAGGTTAAGCTAAAATAGATCCAGGATCACTTCACTGCAAATATTTAGACCTTAATCTCCACATACTAGGGTGACCAACTGGCATAGTTGCAAATTCAGGACAGAGAGTTTAAAAATTCAGGACAGAGTCAAAATTCAGGACCGACATTTCGGACAAAAGGTACGTTTTCAGACACATCAGAGGATGTCGTACAATAGTGTATAAGTAAGTAAATAGAAAACCAACATCAGTTCGCGTCAAAATAAGTTTATATTAAGTTGAGACAATCGTGCACCTCACCGTTTTGATATGTGCACAGCTTTGAGCAACTGTGCAGGTCTTTTTGTGGTATTTCATATGATATTTTGTTTACAGTTTGGAGATCCTTTGAAGTGTTGTCCCACCCACACTGCAGGGGATGCAGAGGCCTTCAGCCTTCATTACACCCCTTCACCAAAGACCTTCTTCTGCACAGATTCCGTCACTAACTACCTCCCATGGTGCCCCTTATCTCTATATAGACCTACGCTCATGCATATGTCATTTATTTTACAGTGATGCTCATCCCAATGTAGAGTGTTATGCTCTTTAGCTCACACACTTATTGTTCAGAGACAATGACTCATATAAGTATGTAAATCAATATATAGGAAATTGTTACTTAAGACAAGGAGGGCTACAAGGTGTATGAACAACATGGCATCCATACTAGTAGGTACTATATGCAGGGCCACTGGAATAATGCGGCAGGGAGGGCCAAATTACGCTGCAGGATTGACTAAATTATTTGGCAAGAAAAGGGAATTTATGCAGCGGAATGCTGCACATTTTGTCATAGTATTACCATATTAATTTCTCATTTTTGCACATTCTAACACGTTCTGGTCATAGGTTGCTCCTCATTAGTACCCATATAACACTCAAATATAGTAATATGCAAAGGAAGGTGACCAGTCAACCTTTACATAGGGCCTTTGCAACACATCACTGCCTTTTTAGTTATTTTTTAACTATTTAAGGAAGAAACTTTTAAAATTATAATCTTCAGCTAATAATAATCATGCGGAAACTGCTGAAGCTGTACACCCACATAATTCCAGTGACCCCGAAATGCAAACTGTGGGTAGAACACATAACACAGTGGTTGGGGTTGTAAATGTAAATGTAGTAGTATTTGTATAGCGCACCGAATTGACCCCCCGAAGGGGTATCCCAGGCGCTTGTACGCATACCGCTGTGGAACCCTTCCTGGCTTTATCCTGTTAAGGGCCCACTCCTGGGCACCCCCAAGGTGAAGCCAGGCATCCTAGCGTTGTTGTTGGGGCCGTTGTGAAGATTAAGCAAGCTATTGCCCAGAGTTGCAGAGTGGGACCCATGATTAGAATAGGCACGAGACGAGAATTATCAGGTCTGCGGAAATTGAGCCCAAGACCCGCCAAGGCGGGAATTGAACCCTGGTCCTATGCTGTTAAAACCTCACCTACAGAAGACACAGCTGCGTTTAACGCACTTATTGAGAGGGCAGCAAATAATCACGATGTCGAACTCCATGCTGACCCTATTGAAGAGGACTTTTTATTTGACACCTTCTCAACCTCCGAGAGAACTGTCAAGACTCTACCCATGCTAAAAGGTGTCCTGAAACACGCTGGAGACATCTTTAAGGAGATCACAAGGGCAAGAGTGGTAAGCCCCAGGATTGAAAAACAATACAAACCAGCACCTGTGGACCCTACATATATCAGGGGACAGTTGCCATTGGACTCTCTAGTTGTTTCAAATGCTCGTAAAAGAGCGAACTCGCAGACCACGGGTGATGCTCCTCCCCCTGACAAGGAATCGAAAGTGCTAGAAGCCTCAGGGAAAAGGGTGGCAGCTCAAGCGGCAAATGTCTGGCGAATCTCCAACTCACAGGCACTCTTAGCCAGATACGACAGGGCTCATTATGATACACTTGAGACCCTGTTACAACACCTGCCAGATGAGTACAAGGAGGCAGCAGAAATGCTAATACAAGAAGGGAAACTTATATCCAACGCATCTATTAAGTGTGCGCTAGACGCAGTAGACACTGCAGCCAGGGCTATTAATACAAGGGTTATGTTACGAAGACACTCCTGGCTGAGAATCTCCGGCTTCAAGCCTGAGATACAAACCACCATACTCAATCAGC
This sequence comes from Lissotriton vulgaris, assembly GCF_964263255.1. Lineage (NCBI taxonomy): Eukaryota > Metazoa > Chordata > Amphibia > Caudata > Salamandridae > Lissotriton > Lissotriton vulgaris. The sequence continues at coordinate 68,020,483 of NC_141686.1, read as the reverse complement.
CAGTTAACCCTGATTACTTATTTGGCCCAGAAGTGGACACCGCCTAAGAAATAATTAAAAAGACTGCAAAGTCTATGGGGGCTCTACAGTCGCAGCAGTTCAGGGGTGGTTCTTTTCGTCGCTCCAACAATAGAGGAGCTTCAGAGGCCAGGTGTCCCAATACAGTAAAGGAGGCACGCAGACCACCTACAACAAGAACAATAGGGGTGGTATAGTGGAAACAGCACCAAGGGCAGAGGTCGTGGAAACAACATCTCCCGATCCTCCGCCACTAACAAACAGTGACGTCTTGTCAATACCCCCAGACCATATAACACCAGTCGGGGGGAAACTACAACAGTTCCTGCCGGTCTGGAAATCCATCACTACAGACAGGTGGGTGAGGCAGCTTATGTAGTACGGTTATTGTCTGGAGTTAACATCCACTCCACCCAACATACCCCCAAGACACCGTCCTATGTCCGCAGAGCATGTACAGTTATTACAGCAAGAGGTAGTCAGCATGCTGCAAAAAGGAGCCATAGAGCTCGTGCCTGTAGAACAAAGAGGTACAGGGGTGTACTCGCTGTACTTCTTGATCCCAAAAAAGGACGGGTCCCTCAGACCCATACTGGACCTCAGGCCCCTAAACCAATACATCTTGTCAGAACATTTTCACATGCTCACATTACAGCAGGTTCTACCGTTACTCAGTCAGGGAGATTTCCTCGCAACACTAGATCTAAAAGATGCATATTTCCATATACCGGTACACCCGTCACACAGAAAATATCTCAGATTTACCATTCAGGATCAGAATTATCAGTTCAAAGTCCTCCCTTTCGGATTAACAACAGCACCCAGGGTGTTTACCAAGTGCCTAGCGACAGTGGCTGCACACCTACGGAGACAGAACGTTCACGTCTACCCTTATCTGGACGACTGGCTTATCCAAGCAAAGTCGGCCCAGCAATGTGCCACCCACATGTCCCACACCATTCACCTTCTTCACAATCTGGGGTTTTCACTGAATTATCCAAAGTCCCACCTTCAGCTCGCCCACGTATGGCAGTACTTGGGCGCGACAATAGACACTCTGGCAGCCAAAGCACAGCCAAATTCAGTGAGGATCAACTGCATGCAATTGCTGATACAGAAATTCAAACCACAACACTCGCTTCCAGCACAAGTGTTCATGCAGTTGATAGGCATGATGGCCTCCTGCATCGTCATAGTCCCGCACGCGAGACTACACATACGTCCGCTTGAGGAGTGCTTAGCACGTCAGTGGAATCAGGCTCACGGACAATTGAAAGACCTAGTTTTGGTGACCGGTCGCGCATACAGCTCTCAGCATTGGTGGAAGGATTGGTGCAGGGGCCGACCGTTCCAAGAGCCTGTACCACAATTAATACTGACGACGGACGCATCTCTCCAGGGATGGGGAGCTCATGTACTCCACTACACAGTGCAGGGACTATGGACAACACAGCAGAAAAAGATGCACATCACCCTTCTGGAACTGATGGCAATCTTCATGGCAATTAAAGCATTCAAAGTACATTTGTGCAACAAAGTAGTGTTGATCGGGACGGACAACATGACTGCCATGTACTACATACAGAAGCAGGGAGGTACACACTCTCCACAGTTGTCTCATCTGGCTCAGAGCATGTGGAAGTGGGCCATTCAGAGAAACATCTTCCTCATGGCAGAACACCTCCCAGGCAAGGACAATCAGATGGCGGACCTGCTCAGCAGGCACAGCCACCAGATGCACGAGTGGGAGATACATCCCTCAGTACTCCAACCGTACTTCCAGCACTGGGGTCATCCAGAGATAGACCTATTTGCCACAAGGGAAAACGCAAAATGCCAAAGCTTTGCCGCCAGGTTCCCACACCCACAGTCGCAGGGAAATGCGATATGGATGAACTGGTCAGGCATATTTGCGTACGCTTTTCGCCCAGCACCCCTAATACCGCTAGTGGCACACAAACTGAGGCAACACTCGATGACTCTCATCCTGGTTGCTCCAACGTGGGCACGCCAACCATGGTACACCACGTTTCTAGAACTCTCCGTGGTACCTCATCAAAGGCTACAACTCACACCCAGACTTTTGACGCAGAACCATGGCGACATTCAGCATCCAGATCTGCAACAGCTCAACCTGGCGATCTGGCTCCTGAGGTCTTAGAATTTGGCTACCTCAACCTGCCTCCTGACTGTATGGATATCATAAAGGAGGCAAGGAAGCCCACAACTAGAGCATGTTATGTGGCGAAATGGAAGCGATTCGTCATTTATTGTGCCAATAACGGCATTAATCCGCTAGATGCATCTACTCACAACATCATCTGTTATCTATTACATCTATACAGATGCAATCTGGCCTACGCTTCCATACGTATACATTTATCCACAATAGCAGCTTATCTCCAAAACGGGCAGCATCTCTCACTTTTCAGAGTGCCTGCCATCAAAGCTTTTCTGGAGGGACTCAAACAAATTATTCCTCCCAGACACCCACCAGCACCTGTTTGGAACCTGAATGTGGTCCTTACCAGACTGATGGGTCCACCTTTTGAGCCTCTACACTCATGCGAGATACAATTCTTAACGTGGAAAGTGGCTTTCCTAATAGCAATTACATCACTACGACGGGATAGTGAACTTCAAGCACTAACTATCCAAGAGCCATTCATACAGATTCACTCCAACAGGGTGGTACTAGGCACTAACCCTAAGTTTCTGCCTAAGGTGGTTTCACAGTTCAATATGAATCAAACTATAGAACTGCCAGTGTTCTTCCAGAGTCCAGATTCAGTGGCAGAGAGAATGCTCCACACACTAGATGTCAAAAGAGCTCTCATGTACTACATAGATAGGACAAAAGATTTCAGGAAGACAAAACAACTGTTTGTTGCCTTTTCACCACAACACAAAGGCAACCCCATTTCAAAAGCAGGTCTAGCCAGATGGATCGTTAAGTGCATACAGATTTGCTATCAAAAGGCTAAGCGCACATTAACGATTCCCCCAAGAGCCCACTCAACACAAGAGTTAGGGGCATCCATGGCTTTCCTGGGAAACATTCCTTTAGAGGAAATCTGTAGAGCAGCCACATGGTCTACCATACACACATTTACCAAACACTACTGCGTAGATGTGCACTCCAAACAGCAGGCAGCTGTAGGACAGGCTGTAGGGACTGCTATATATTCTATGCACAGATATGAATTCAGCAGCCCACATGCCTCGAACCGAATATGCTACTTACCAGTATGCATCTGTTCTTGGCATGTAGGGCTGCTGACATTCATATCGCTCGCCCTCCTCCCCGGCGCCTGTAGCGGCTGCAGCACTCAGAATTACTCTTAGCATGGTCATCACTTACTGTATCTACTCCATCTCTGACACAATGGCAAAAACAATCTGGGAATGGAGAGGATGCTCATGCACACTGTAGTCCAGGGGCGGAGCCACCTATCTCGTGATACTTCGAAGACTCTTCCAGGACAACAATGTGCAATCATCCGGACCCAACACTAGGCGGCGATCTATGCACAGATATGAATGTCAGCAGCCGTACATGCCAAGAACAGATGCATACTGGTAAGTAGCATATTCGTTTAGCCTGCCACCCACTAAAGTGCAAGATGCACATGTGAGGCATCTTGCACTTATATCTACCAGCCCCTCCTTCAAGTTTTCTTTTAATGTTCTATGATTGTTTTGAAGTAGCAATGCTAGCCAACAAGGCCACTGTCTATGATCAAAAGGTGGAATGATGTCAGGGACAGCAAGACTCTAGTTCTAAGTGAAGTGCAAACAGCGCAAAGTGCAACATGCGTTGGAGTCTGAAGTGCCAAGATAACAGGGTTGGACCTCTCCACGTAGTTGAACCCATTGAGATGACCAGGAGCAGATGTGGTTTAGGTCTCCCACCTTTTTGGAGTGCAAGATTGGTTGTGATCCAGGCGCCTTGTCTTGTTTTGGAATTTTCCTACCCACCAGTGCAAGGAACATTACCAATAGACAGTTCAATTGTGGATCCTCCGGCGTGAAGCAGGCCAACACAGCCTGCCTCCGCATGTGGATCCTTCTTTGGATGAAATGGGCCTTAAGCAGCTGCCTCCTTTCTAAAGTAGTATTTTATTTATTTATTTTATTTATGCGTTTTTATATAGCGCAGACTTTACCCGAAGGAGTCAGAGCGCTTCACAATAGGAACAGAAAAATACAAATGAACAAAATTACAAAAGCAGACGATAAGTTACATGCAAACAGTGCAATACCCGAGGAAAAAGTACTTTGCAAGTCCAACGAGGGCTAGTTGTCGCTCCTTTGTTATAAATTTCCTCCAGGTACATAACCCATGCTTTCTCTCCCACCTGACATTTCAGCTTTCCCCTGCTCTTTGGTAGCCCACATTTACAAGTTCCACAAATGTTTTTAATATAATTTGTCTGAATTGTTTCTAGCATAGTTTTCCAACATTTTTCCTGATTGCCCCGTTTCTTGCCAGCTATCCGTCTTTTAAGCTTTTTTCACTGAACATTTTTCACAGCACTGCAGAATGAATTTCATATACATAAGAATTGGCTCTTTCACTATCTGCAGTCATGGCGTTCTCTTAGCCCTTGTTTCTCAGAGACTCATCCTCTCGCTCCAACTTAAAGCAAATTGGTCTGTCTGCCAACTAAACCGCAAGAAAGCCTAGCCGCATATTGTGCGAGTATCATAACAGTCAAACGTTTGTTAGCACGAACCTTATCCAGTGGGGTAGGGTGACAGTGAATGTTGCCCCATGATTTTATTACTATTGTTTCTTAAAGTTCTAGATGTTAAGGGTTTGAAAACCATTATTGACCTGTAACCGCTAATTGTAAAGAGGGATATCTCCAGGAAGTATTAGCTTAAAGAGGCAGTGATTGTGAGCAAGTGGATCTGCAGCATGGATAAATGCACAATGAAAGTTCCCATTTACAGAACCAGAGGTTGTACACAAAGGCATGCCAAAGTATGGGGCCGATGTAATTTCAACTTAATATTAATGTCTAAGAGAAACTACTCCTTAAGCCTTAACAAGTTTGCTTATGTGTAATGACACTTGGGTCCTACAAGCACTCTAACCTTGTAATGCCTTATTTGTGTATTGCACTAAAGAAATGCAGCTGCTGACTTTTTCCTTTTATTAGATGTATTAGTACTGTGTCCGATAAATCTAATAAGTGTAATTGATACAGATGCACATATTTTAACGCAAGTGCCATGAAAGTTTCTTATAAAGACTGTTTTCTATAGAGGTGCATTTTTGGATGGCATGCTTTATAACTGCTCAATTTATTTTTCAGCTAATCAAAAAAGAAGGCTCTGGTGATGAGACCCCTATGATTGGAGATAAAGTGAGTGTCCATTACACAGGCTGGTTGCTGGACCGGTCCAAATTTGACTCCAGTCGCGATCGTGCAGACAAGTTCACATTTGACTTAGGAAAAGGTACTGTTTTATTGCCTTACGTTAGGTAAATGTAATATGTTAATTTAACATCTACCACTGTTATGCCAGCTCTTGAATTTATTGGATGAGGTCAGTTAATGTAGCCTCTTTAAGCCCTTTCTCTGCATGCAAATGCTAGGATTCCTTGGACCATTTACCCATATAAAACTCTTGATTTGAAATGCAGACCCTCAAATTGCCTCTGTCCACTTGTTTACTAGTCTTCATGCTTTAATTTCCTGACCCCGTTCTATATGTGAGTTTCTGCACTCTAGTCTAACATTGCCTTCGGATGGAGGGCAGGTCGTTCCCTAGCTCAAGTAATTCTTAGTGAAATTTCTTATTGTGAAAAAAAGTTTATTCCCTTTAGTTTGTAGCATTAGTCTAAAATGTTACTACTTTTTATATGGTATGGTTCAGTTTTTGTGTTAATAGATAGTGCTTTAATCATACTCCTTGTTTAAATGTGATGAAATAGATAGTGTAAAATTTAAAAAAAGAAACCCTTGATATTATCAAGCAACCCATTATCTAAATAGAATAACCGGAACATGTGCACCCTGTGCAAGTGGTCGCATCCAAACCAAATTGACCAAAACCTTTGTAAAAGAGTAATTTCGTTGAGGAAAACGCTTAACAAATGCTATGAATACAACCATATTGGCTCTGTGTAATGGCATACAAAAAAGTTGAAGAGGAAGAAAAAATAAGAAAACCCTCTTCACTTACTACCCAAACCTCCTTTCCCTGCAACCCTCTCAGTAAGAATGTGGAGATCACAAGAGGAAGTCTTCACACCCTGGCTAATGGTTCCGGGGCTGTTCGTGCCCACTCAGATTCTCTCACCCTTATTAAATGAGTCTTGAATGTTATGCACTTAAACAACCAAACAGTTCTGATGACAACTGGTGGGTTAGTTGGAAAACACAATCCATCCAATTTCAGAAATGTTGCTTAAATATCCTCCGGTAGGCCTAAACTGAACAGCATAGACGCCGCTAATTTATTAAGCCATAAGCCAAAAATAGAAATCAATGTAGGATTATGTCTAATCATGAGACAACAAAGCAAGCTGTAAGCACAGCAAATAAACATAGAACAATATACCTTGACTAATTGACATAAAACTGTATATATACTTCTTGGAGAGTTTGATGTATTAATGTTTTAGTCTTGGATTCAAGCAAGTTTTCCAGTAGCTGTTCAGGGTCACACTGTTCTTGAGGGTATGTTTTTATGCTTGATGCTGTATCTCAAAAGACCAGATATTGGGAATGCCGGAATTTCCTCAGGGTGGGGGTGTTCCCATTGCTAGAAAGCCTTTGCAAATTCTTACTGGTTTGTTCGAATAATCTTGCAAAATATTTTGATGCCTTTCCATTACAACCGTTTATATTTCCTCATGTGGACAAACAGTAGTGACGTTGCAGAGGTCTGAAGACAAACACTCTTGGATGCTTTGTCTTTCGAATCAGGGGTAGACACTACTCATTCTCTTTTTAAAATTCTTTCAAAGATCTCTGTCAATGGGCATGGGATCTAGGGTTCAAAAAATTCCCAACATAACTTTGCATGATCTTGCACTCCTTCAATGATTCCAGAAATACATAAGCGACCTCCGAATCCTCTCTGTAATTTTAAACTAACTAGCACCAAATTTCTGCAATTATACCTCTCTTGACCTGTATATTTATTATACTGCATCAAACTACCACGAAGTCAACCAAATTTGTCACAGGGCATAACGCTGTCTTTTATACTCCTATTTGAACTCAGAATGTCTTATTTGCATTATCTACAAGTGTTGATCACAGTACAAGTTGAATGTCTACCAATAAGTACGGGAACAAGCTCCCTAAACAACCTATCTTTGCGGAAGTCCTAAAAAAAATGAATACTATACCTGTGAAAGGAAATACTTCCACTGTAATGAGCTCGCCACAGGTTGCACCTCCTGATGCTGAACGCATAACAGGAACCATGGAATGCATATTGCATGAAGTTTCAGGGGTCATTCGCCGACCGGAAGGCATGGATATCACTATTACAGCTTTGGCTGTAAAGACCAAGTTCAATTAGAACAGACATCGCAAGCTTTCATACTAAAGTTGATGGACTTGACTCGAATAATGGTGATGGAGAACCGTCTTGACTCATTATAAAACAGAGACCATGAACTCTTATTTCTTCGTAGCAAAATCAAATTTAGAAGATAGCAGCAGACTGGACAACATCCGTTTCTTTGGGTTTTCCATAGCGCATTGAAGGCCAAAGTACTAGCGCTTTTCTTTGTCACATTCCTCCAAAGTTGACTGGCATTTCTTTTAATCCTAAGAAAACAAAAAAACTCCTTCTCCTGAGTTTTGCAATGGATTTGTAATGCTAAATTCCCATAGGGGGCGTTTACACAAGTGGGAGGGACTCAATCTTTGTGTGGGTTACCAAATTTACACCTTTGTATTTGTCAGATCAATAATAACATGAAAATATTGCAAACACAAAATTAAAAGTTTCATTCATTTATTTTAAGATGATTTTAAAAACAACAATTATTTCATCAAAACAATCTTATGCACATTCGTATTGGCTGTTGACCAGCTATATTTAAAAACTCCAATTTCTAAAATATGCTGTAAAGCATAGTTACACAAATCTAAGTATACATCATATTTATTAGACATAGAGAACAAACTGTCGACACGGCGTTTCGGTGCCTCAAATAATCTTGCACCTTCTTCAGGACTTGTTCATTAAAATGATATCTACAAAAGACATGTCACAATACATTCCATTAGGTCCAATATTTGATCTAACAATTGCACATTGATTTATTTACATTTTACCTCTTATGCCCTACTATTTGGTAACCCCGCAACACTATAATCTGGCTATATTCCCTCAGTCCCCTGTAGTACTAAGTTCCCACACTTTAGTATTACTGAAAGGGAAGACATACCTAGCGTGCTATGTCCTTATCGCTAGGATGATGCGTCCTCAACTTGCTTTGTAGGACACCGGTGATATGGGCTGTGAATGATTTATAACAAGGGCAATTAGATCTATGTCCCTTCTTAGTCATACAGTCCCACCCACAGGTCACTCTATGTTCTTACCCAGGTTTGTATTTCCTTCCTGGCACTCCCTTAACAGTCTTTGGAGCAGGTTGTCTTCAGCTCTTATGCTATCAAAGGGAATTTTTGTTTGTTTTCCTCTTGTTTATTCTAGGAGAAAGCGCACCTTATTTTTAGTTCCCCTGACATTAAGATTATTTCCTCAATTTATTCGTAGTGTACTACTTTTTTTACCTTAGGTGTTATTTTTGCTGGATGTTCCTTCAGGTAGATAAAAAATGGACCAACTTCAATCCTATCAAGACAGAAAACATCTCTTTTGTCAGGAGTTCCCTTTCTCAAACATTTTATTGTTTATTCTAAACTCACTCTCAGCACTCTCTCACTGCGTGTCTTAACAAGTATCTTAAAGGGTTAGAAGGACGCCTCTGGGAGCTACCCGTCGCTGTTCTTCTCACCACTTTGTCTGAAAAAATGATTTAGGTTTTAGACTCTATGGGCTTTATTTTACTACCCCCTTCTATCTGTCACTTCACTCAGTCATGGAGATCTTACTTTTGATCAGTGAAAAGACCTGCTTTTAACTTGAATTCCTCCTTCTATTTTCTTTTGTGTGAAATCAAGGGCCCCTCTGTTGGAATTTTATAAATTAGCTGCCAACTGTGGAGAGACAGTAAACAGTATCTAAATCACTGTTAGAGCAGTGTTCTATGCCTGCTGCCTACATCTATTTAGGTAACCAACCCCTCTGTTCCTTACTTGTTTAGTGTAGCTGAGCTGCACGGCGCCCTCCTTCTTCCTGTGATGTATGGTAATGATTCCTTCTCTCTGTGCGCCTAGTTTAAATACTCTCCCTAATTAACTAATTGCTCACACCTGGTCGCCCTGTTAGGATCGAGGACTGTGTGCTCAGTTTTTAATGTCCTCCGCATGGCCGCCATCTTGTAATGGGTTAAATTCCTTTTTCGTGTATGGCTTCGTCACCTTTTCATTCTAAATCGAGCATCGTATTAACATTTCTTTTAATCCACCCTTAAAATTTCAATGAGCTCGACTGGTGCACCGCACAAGAAAAAACATTGTATGCAGCATGTGGCTGCCCCAAGAAGTATCGTAGGGTTTGGGGGAAGTGGATGGGGGGCTTGGTTTAGTTTAATAGGGGATTTTCCAAATGCGGTCCTTTTGACTTGTATGCACTTGTCCCTGGGATTGTCCAGATTATTGTATGCATTCCTTTACTGTCATGGAACCTTGATGATTGGTTGATTTTTTTTCTTTGTAAAATCAATAAAAATTTGTTTATCAAAAAAGATAATTTCAATGAGCTCATCTCATTGGTCCTCCGCGTAAAGATCCCCTAGCACTCCGAAGGCTGCTTATTGCCGGTTTCCTCCGACATGAACAAACAAGACAATTGTTAGCTGCAGCCCGTTCACAAGGTTCCTTTTCATATGATGGCCATCTCATTCACATGGCAGCTGACTTTTCTAAGGAAACAAATGAGCGGCGAAGGCATTTCTTTCCATGCACCCTCTGCTCTGACAGCTAGACATTAAATATGGTCTATTTGAGCCTGCACGTTTTTGCATCACCATGAATGGAGACTCTAAAGACTTTTACGACCCTGAGGACCTTCAGAAATGTCTAGACTGTCTGAAATTCCAAGACATGGAAATACAGTCTCCGACACAAGATCAGATCCAATCAACCTCATTTCTTCCAACCAGTACCGGACAACAGTAGACGAAATCTTAGCAGCTCAAGACACGGTGGCAGCGACTTGGAAAGACCTAATCGTTCTCAAGAAGACAAAAACTCAATTGTTCAATCCACTTCTGCTTCTACCCAAGACTCGCATAGAGATAAATCTAGGTCCACTCTTAAATCCACATTGGACTTGAGTTGAAAATACTGTCACTTAAATTCCTACCATCACTTACAAACACAATAACATCAAGGCCTTGAACTGGCTCCTGATCCTTTTCAATCGTACGAGTACTATGACCACATTGTATATTCTCATATGAAATGATATTCAAGTTTTGATAGTATACCGTAGTAGATTGTATTTCTCTATCTTGTACAAATGTTTTGCTTCCTCATTATTGTGAACAACCGGCATATTTTTGCATGAAACATTGTTCAAATTCTACTTAGTTTGCCGTAGTAGATCCTAATACTCTATTTTATATTTATGTGATTTTTTGTTTTCTCAATTTTCTCCTTCCTCAGGTTTATTATCTGCTATTTCCAATATTCTCTGTTACATTTTACTATTCTGGGCTGCAAAGTCTTATATTAATCTATATTATGCTATTTAAGGTTTATATTGTTGATTATGAGTGGGTTTTAGTTCACCTTAGGATCTTCTTCCATCAATTGAATGCTATTCACACCTCACATTTCACCACAGGCCAATCAAGCTTCAACCTTTTTCAATATACCATAGCTCATTATATGATTATATTTTGCACCTCTAATGTTCTACCCTAGTAGGTCTTTTATTTGTTACTCTTAATATTCTACATCATACTGTACCACTTTAACCCATATTCTATTATATATATATATATATATGTAATTATTCATTTTTATATTTATAGTTCCTCACTTATATCGACTTACTATTATCTCATCTCTATTTCTATATGTATTGAACATTCCTTCAGAATAACCCATGAAATTAATCTTTCTTTTTTCTTTACTATTATATTATTTCTCCAGTATTAGGGGTGTCTTTCATAGATTCACATGCTTGAATATTCCCCGTCGTCGAAGTGGGAGTCCCACGGTACATAAAATAGCAATAATGCTAAATATATATATATATATATATATATATATATATATATATATATATATATATATATAATGTGAAAACCTAATACATAATAAAAGAAGAGGTAAATACAACTGAAAAACCTCCAAAATAATCCCTACATAGGAATGCATGGTAAAGAGAAAAAAAAATTTGTAACACATTAGTGTCATTATGTAATTTCCAAACTACAGCCAATCGGGCGCAAGCACCCTCTAGAACCTTCTCCTCAGAAGCTCCAGTACTCAGATTTCCTACCGCACGTCGTGTGAATGGAGTCTCCCTGAGCTCTGCTCAGTTCTCTGCCTCAAATCTTATAGTTCCAGTCTTCTCAACATGTCAAGTAAGAAGTCTTTATTCAGACCATGCTCTTCTTGCAGGAAGCTGCGTCTTTTTGATAAAGACCCCCACCAGAAGTGTATTTATTGTCTCTACCCTGAGCATGAAGTTGGCAGCTGCAAGTTCTGTAGAACTTTTTCTACAAAGACTCTGAAGGACAGAGAGGCCGACTTTTCCTTTGGCTCCAACGTCTAAAAGACAAGGATTCTGCTCTGTCAGATGCAGAAAGTTTCAATCTGGTCCTTCTACTGCAGCCTCTAAGCGTGGTAGTGTGCAGGATATTCCTTCTCCTTTCCTCAAAAAGAAGAAACTAGCCCTGCCTCTGTGGTGTCTCCTACCACCGCTACGCCCACGAGACCTGGCTCTCAGGCGTCTTCTGCTGCCTCTAGGAGTGTTTCCACGCCTCTTAATGCTCCGTCGTCGACGGGAGCGTCTACAAGCGTTCCGACGACGAGATCCGCAGTGTCTTCATCGTTGACGACATCAGCTTTTGCTTCCTCGACGACGGTCTCGTCGTCAGCCTACACGTCGACAAGAGTTTCTTTGCCTTCTCAGCCTGTCTCATCGACGATTCCCATCACCTCTTCGACGAAGAAATTTCCTCGTCAATGAAAGCCACTAAGAAATCTTCGTCGTCGACTAAGATTACGTCGACCAAGACCTCGTCGACCAAGACTCAGTCGACCAAGGCCCCGTCGACGAGGGTTCCGTATACGGAAGTTCTGCCTCCGTCGACGACTACGTCCATGATAGCTCGCCCGTCGACGGTAGCTCCGACGGCGACTCAGTCGACGACTGATTCTTCCAAATTGTCTGCGTCGACAGCCAAATCAACACCGTTGACAGCACCGTGGACGGTGGCACCGGCTTCATTTGCCTCGTGTCCTTTAGTGCCTTTGACGACTTCAGGATCCTCTGGCACTGCTGATCTTTCCAAACGTCGCAGTAAGGCTCCGTGTCACCAGTTATCAGCTCCAGAGCTGCAACCACCTTCTCCAATGTTTGCCACTACCTCTGAGCATGACACAGATTCTGAGAATGAATGTGACACTTTTGGGGCAGCCCATAGTCCCTTTGATTTGATCGTCAAATGTCAGGAGTTTGGCACGGACGAAGATGGCGGAGACCAAGAGTCTCAACCTGAGGAACAGTTTGTCCAAGTCCCTATGTCTACATTACCATTGTCCTTGATTTCCAATCTCCAGCATATGCTGGATGACTATAACCGACGTTTCCCAGCAACGCTGCAAGGTACTCCTGTGCAATCTCCTGCTGCCGTTGCACTCCCTCCACCGACTTTGCCGCCCACAACTTCACCCTAGGTTCAGACGTCCATCAGAATTCATACAACTGTGTATCCGCAGGATGCGGATGATGAGGCGGTTCCAGAACGAGAGGATGGAGAGGTCCCTGAGGATTCGGACGAGGATGCAGGCGAACCCGGTATGGCGGAGTGGGATGATTACCAAATGCAGACGCCCTCCCCTCAGCCAGGAGACTCTGGTGATTCACCTCCAGTAGATATCGCCAGTTTTCATCTACTAATGGATAAAGCGGCTCAGCGTTTCAAATTACCTAGAACGCAACGTGAGGAGGACTGTTTCCTCTACGATTTAAAAAAAATCAGCCTTACAAACAGGCCCACACGATTCCAATAATCGAATTTATTTGGAAGGAAGGAATTACTCATGCAGGCTCCAAACATGTTACCTGCTCAAGTACAGCGCCTTGAGAAGAAATACAAGGCCCCAACCGGTTCTCCGGCATGCTTGATCTCTCACCCTAAGCCGGACTCAGTGGTAACTCAAGCTGCACAGGGTAGAGCCCGGAACCCAGCGTCTCCAATCACTGCGCCTCCCGATAGAGAGGGTCGGCACCTAGACAATATTGGCCGCAAGTTTTCTACCATGGCTTCCACTGCTGTTCGAGCAGCCAATGCCTTAGCCATTTTGTGACGCTAGGTGAGTTTCCTGGTGCCTGTCTCTTGAGAAACCGAAGAACTACACTACGTTTAATCTTGTCCCCCAACCCGTTAACGTTCCAACTCAGTACTTTTATTTCACTACCCCCCCCATCACCTACCCAGCCCCGTTTGCCTCCCCCACATGCTGTTTATTCGACCAATGCCTGATGCTGATGAAACCTACAATTCTAATAACATTAACCATTAACCTTACCCCCCCTCCCTGCTGCCCTGCCCATAGGGCTCAAAACTGCCCACTGAAAACTGCACAGTGCCTGTCGCCCCTAATACCTCAAAGAAAGAAAGAAAAAACAATGGAGGAGGATCCCGCTCCACCACCCCCGCCCGACCCCATCATGGCAACAAAACCTTTCCGAGCCCCAAGTCAAACCAACACTCAAAGTTCCGGTTTGCCACGCTGCAATCCGGCTACACTCAATCCCAGTCACATTGTTCTTGTTCTATTTCAGTTCCGCAAAATGGGCGAGAGGCATCTCATTCCTGCTCCTGTACCTCTCCCTCCTCCGTTCGACCCGGCGACTCCGCTTCATCACGAGGAAGAGTGTCCAGTCAGTCAGATACAGTCTCCGGATTGTCAAAAAACCAAGTCCTACCACGTGCCTCCACTCTCAAGCTTGCAGGAAACATCATGGCGTATTTCAAACCTCTATCTCGTAATTTCTTTTTGACTGCCAGAAAATTCCGACGCTGTCTCTGTACTGACTGTGTGAAGTCCGGGAAAAAGGAGAGGGCTGCATTATCAATACGAACAGGGCCTCCAACTCTTGCTGTCTGCAGGATAAGGTCCCTGTCACGGAAGTTTAATATTCTGGCGATCAGCTGGTGAGGCAGAGCCCCAGGTTTTGCCCCCTCAGACCCCCACCCCCCAGGCACTCTGTGTACACGCTCCACGGTGAAAAGCTTACTGAGGCCCTTAGGCTGCATATGCTTGAGGACGAGATCCTCCACAAGTAGGTCTGGGACAGGTCCCTCTGATCTTTCAGGAACCCAAAATACGTATGTTGTTTCTCCGGGCCCTGCTTCCATACTTGCTTGCTCATGAGATGATTTAAGCACCCGGACGTCCTGCTGGAGCTGGGCAACATAATCAACCAAACTGGAATTCTTAATATCTAAGTATTTTACCTTTTCATTTACCTTAGTTAGGTCCGCCCGTATAAGATTCACCTCTATAGATACAGTATCGAACTTGGTATCCATAATCTCCATTTGCTGCCTCAGGGAAGTTTTAACACCATCAATAGCACCCATGATGTCTTGCAGGGTAACCTCCCCCCTCCCTGCCCGAGGGCGCTCCGGAAACCACAGCTGGAGACCCCGATCCGGATGGCGAGCCCTTAGGTTGGGTGTAGCGATCTAGTTTATTGGTTTGCACCAGCTTTGGGGCTCTCTGTGCTCTTGAGGAGTGTTTCTGCCACATCCTGCCTGGACGCCATGTTCCACTTTGTTTGATGCCCAGTCCTGACTACCATACGATGGTTCCTCTCTCAGTATTTCTGTGCCCCAGGGCCCAAGCGCATCCCCTTCCCCGACAATGACTCAGGGCAGGCAACCAGGGGGAACATCCACTCCGGCACCAAATCAATTCTGGGGGCAATCCTTTACTTCAATGCACCCCACACTTATATCCGGGTATTCCTGCACGCTAGTGTTGAGAGAGCCAATACAATGGTCTTCTCCCTCCAGGCCCGCCGCGCCGACACAGGGTCCCACAGCGCTACACAATTATGCCCCCCCAATGTAGAAGGCTGGCTGCACACAAAGATCCACCGGGGCAATCTACACTCATGCTCCGATTCCACTCATCCGCAGCCCCAGGGCCGAGAAAGTCAGTCAGGGGGAGGAGAGGCCCCAATAGCGCCGCAGCTCCTACTCCTCGCCGATATGCTGGTGCTGACTCCCTTTTCCCTCTGTCCTCGCCAGTGAGGCCAGATCAGAAGTCTCCAGATCACCGACAACACTCCATCTAGGAGAGAGGGGGGGGGGGGGACCAGCCACTGCACCCGCTCCCCATTCCGCCGCCACCGCCGGTCAGGTTATTTCTTTCTCGGGGACCCGATCTGCCACTTCGGGTGTCTCGGGTCCCGGATGTTGTTAAACTCTGGGGCGGCTGATGTCTCTACTCCAGCCCCCGGTCTCCGCCGCTGGCAGGCCCAAGTTGGAAACGGGCACATCTTCCGATCGGAGCCTCCCTGAATCACAGGAGTAAGCCCGAGACGTCCCCCTCAACCTCCGGTTACATGTTCTGGGCTCAGGAGGTAGGATACTTATCAGGATAGTGGGGGGGTGGACGCACTCAGCAGAGCCGAGAGACTACGCGGCCATATTGTCCGGGCACGTAGCACCTCCCCCAAGACATTAAATCTTATTATCAACCTGTCGCTCTATGGATTGCTGAGAATCAGTTAAACCGTAAATAGCTTCATCATCACCCGGGAAAGCCCGGGGGCTGGTTACCATTGCGGAGTCCGATGTTGGTGAGCCACTGATTTCCGTCACTTTCCGGAGGGCATCTTGTTGTTCCTGTAGGACAAGTTCCACGGGTGGGGAGTGGGTCTCTGACCTTTGCGATTGATTATTTGAGGGTGTTCTGTGTCTACGGCGACGCCGCGATCCCCGGGCACGTGCCGTGGTTGTGGATCCCTGCGCACGTCTGGGCGTCATATCTACACAGTTGTCCAGCCAGGCCTCAGTTTCCTCCGGGTTAGTGAAGAAATGCGTTTTGTCTTGCACTACGACTCTTAGCTTGGCGGGGAAGAGGAGGGAGTACTTAAGTCCATTTTGGCGCAACCTTTGTTTTACCGCCAAGAAGGAATGTCTCTGGAGTTGCACCTGTATTGTATAGTCTGGGAAGAACATCACTTTAGTGTTGTCGATTTGGACATCTCCAAGCTTCCTGGTTTCGTGCAGGATTGTGTCACGGTCACAGTAATTCAAAACCCGGAAGAGCAGTGGTCTAGGATTGGATCCCGTGGGGAGAGGCCTCGTCGGCACTCGGTGCGCACGTTCCACCACGAAGTGTGGCGACAGGGTACCATCTGGCAGCAGTGCTCTCAGCCAGTTCTCCACGTGCTGCGTGGGGTCTCTCCCCTCCCATCTTTCCGGTACACCTACTAGTCGAATGCGGTTTCTTCGTGCCCTCCCGTCTGCGTCCTCGGCGCGATTCTATAGGAATTCCACCCTGTTTAGGAGATCTTGCACATGTTTGTCCGCCTGGCTTACCCGGGGCCCCAGATCTGTCAGTGTACCCTCCAGGGATGTGGTGCGTTCCGCCAGTTTCTTGTGGTTGGCTTAAAGATGGTTGAGGTCAATCGCCACACTGTCTATTTTGGTCTCCAGCGAGGTGTGAGTGAGTTGGAGCGATTCCTCTAGCCGTTCCATGGCGGCCAGTACAGTGTCCAGTTTCGTCGCCACCTGGTCCGTGTCGGTCTGCTTCGATAGCCTGTCCATTTTCCCCTTGGAAGATGCACCCCCAAGGCCAGTTCGAGTCTTCACTCCCCAAGACTCGATGAGTAGGATAGCCGGTATTGGCTGGGATCCCCGATGGCAGGGGATGTTCCGATAGATGGCTCGAGGAGCACCGTCTCAGGAGTGTGGCAATCTCGGGGAGTTTCCGGGTTGTGCAGCACTCTCGTCTCGGGCACTTTGTGCTGTTCACAACTCCCGATGGGTAGAGCCATCGTGGGTCAGGGCGTAGGGTGCCATCAGTGGCGTCTGTGCAGTGGCTGTGTGACGGGGGTCACCCCATAGCGCAGGTAGGCCATGTGCAACTGATCGTCGCGTTGTTCGCAGCGCCTCGCTGTGCCACCCCACGTGACGTCCTCTAGCCCTTGGCTCTCCCCCGCTCCGGATACACTTGTGGTGCGTGTTGTGAGGGCGGAGTTGTCAAGGGACACAGGGGCTGCAGGGGCGGCGTCTGCTTATCTTACCCTCTGCACAGCGCGAGTAGCGCCTCCGCAGTTTCCCCGGGCGGTATATGCCCAGGGGGTGTCTCTGTATTGTGCACCGTGTCTCCCATCTAGCAGGGCGAGTCCGCTTCCGTCGCCGGATTGCGCCTTAGCTTTCCGCCATTTTCCCCTTTCGGGCTCGTTGTTCGGGCCTCTCCCCTTTCGTTGTCTGCAGGATGTGTGGGGTGCAGAATAGTCTATGCGGGTCAGCTGTGGGTGGCACCGCGAGTGTGCGGGTCCGGTCGACGCATCCGCCGGGGCCTCCCAGTGCCACCCAGTGCAGGCCCCGCCCTCAGGCCTAACCTCGTGGAGTGATCCCTGGCCGCCGACCTCGCGGCCTACAGTATGGCTATGACAGCCCGAGGGGGTTCCGGAGCAGCAGAGTTTCTCCAAAATCGATAGGTGGGCGAAGGGCGACGCCGGGGTGCTCCGCCTGTGATTTGAGCTGGTTGCAAGGAACTGGGACGGATTTCTGGCCCGTGGAAGGGGAGCTCCGGCCGGAGCTCTACCTTGTAGCTTCCGTCACCATTGCGTGCCAAGCCACGCCCCATGCTGGGCTACCCCATACCGACTAATATGAAGGGGGTTCCTCCTGGGCATCCGTGATCCCTCTCTTAAACACCAAACCAAACCAAAACAGATAAAGCCATTCTGTGGACATGCATAGGAGCTTTTAAAGTAACAATCGCAGCCGCGTGGAATAAAAAGTTCGCCCCCACTCTTTCACTATGGCACTCGCAACACTGGAAACTACTATGTCTTGAGAGAATGTCGGATATCTACTGCGATGATTATAAGAGCTTTGAATACAAGTGGGGACCACAGGTTGCCTATCTTACATGGGGCTTGCCACTGGCAGTATGCCCACCTTCACTCAGGGATATGCATCTCTTCCAATTCTAAAGATCTAACACATGACCAGATGGTAAAATACTTTCCATAGTTAGAGCTGCCACCACTTACCTTGTGGTTGGGAGGGGGGTGGGTGTTGTTTTTCTTGCTTTCTCTTAAATTTGTGTTTTTATTGGGGGACCTTCCCGGTTGGAAGGGTAGGGCAAAAATCGTGTCGCAATAGAAAGACAGGTTGTCTTTTTGCATTTTCACGAAGGGGAAATCCTAGGCCTGTACACTATCGGAAACTGTGCTGGATATTATAGAATTCTCATAAAGGAAGGCTTGAATACGATTGAATAAGCGAGTACAACCTTACTACTTTCCATGTTGCAATGCTTTGTACTTTTGACTTAAAAAATCCTTACGCTGTAATGTAAAAAGTGTATGCCTAACAGAAATGCTAATAAATACACGTTTGATAAAAAAAAAAAGTAAAAGCACTTTTACAAAAAGAGGGTATAGAACCAGTTGTACTCAAACATTGGGGAAAGGGGAGTAGATTTCCTAATCCCCGAAAAGGAAGGAATGCTATGGCCCCCCTCGCCCCCCTAGACTTGCCCAGACAATATGACCGCGATGTATTACATACATAAACCATGAGGGAGCCATTCATTGCAACTATCTCAACTTGTACAAGCCATATGGAAGTGGGCCATCCAACTCAAAATTCACCTGGCACAATGCATACCTTGAGTAGACCATCCTATTGCAGTTCTACTAAACAGAACGCAGCAACAGGTACATGAGTCACTGCACACTGTCAAACTTCGCATCCAGACACACTCACTTGCAGTTCAGAGCCAATGCACTAGTTCAAGTTCAAGTTCGGCATTTATATAGCGCACTACTCACCCTGAGGGTCTCAAGGCGCTTGAAGGAGGTGGGGGGTTATGTATCAAATATCCAGGTTTTGAGTTGTTTTCTGAAGGAGAGGTGGTTTTGAGTAAGGCGGAGATGGGTGGGGAGGGAGTTCCAGGTTTTGGCCGCAAGGTAGGAGAAAGATCTCCCCTCCCCACCCCATGGTGGACCTGTGGATGCGTGGTATAGCGGCGAGGGCTTGGTTGGAAGAACGGAGTTTGCGGGTGGGGGTGTAGAAGGAAAGGCGTGTATTGAGGGATTCGGGTCCTAGATCGTATAGTGCTTTGTGTGCGTGGGTGAGGAGACGGAACGTTATTCTTTTGTTGACGGGGAGCCAGTGGAGGTCTTTCAGATGATTAGAGATGTGGGCTCTGCGGGAGTCGTCTAGAATGAGTCTGGCAGATGCATTTTGGATACGTTGGAGTTTTTTCTGTAGTTTGGCTGTGGTTCCGGCATAAAGGGTGTTTCCGTAGTCTAGTCTGCTAGTGACCAGTGCGTGGGTTACTGTTTTTCTTGTTTCGATGGGGATCTATCGGAAGATTTTTCTGAGCATGCGTCGGATGTTGAAGCATGAGGAGGAGACTGCGTTGACTGTCTGGTCATCGATAGGGAGGAGTCTAGGATGAAGCCCAGATTACGTGCGTGGCCCGTAGGTTTGGGGGCGTTTCCCAGAGCCGGTGGCCACCATGAGTCATCCCAAGCGGAGGGGGATGATCCTAATATGAGGACGCTTTTCCACCTTTCCCACGTCTACTAATATGTGGTCAGGACACTAAGACAAACCTCACTAACAATGCTATTTAAAGCTCCAACATGAGCACGACAACCATTGTACACAACCTTACTGGAGCTATCCCTAGTACATTACGAGAAGTTCCTGAACATACCAGACCTTCTCATACACAGTGGGGGCAGAGTCATCTTGTAGTCTGGGCTCCTAAGGTCATAGAATTTGGATACTTTGGATTGCCTGCAGAATGTGGCAACATTCTCAAAGTAGCCAGAAATCAAATAACAAGGGTGTGTTATGTAGAAAAGTGGAAACGCTTTGTTCACTGCTTTGCTGCAAACAACAAATTCTTCTTCACCTACAGAATAACAACTAATATGCGGTTTGTTACATCTGCAAAAAGCACATTGGAGATATACTTCTATAAGACTACGTCTAGCAGCCATCATTGTTAACCTCCAAAATATTAAGCATCAATCTTTTTCGTATTCTAGTCATAAAGGCTTTTATGGAGGGATTTAAGATTAAGAGTAATTCCACCACGTACACCACCTGTACTATCCTGGAACTTAAGGATTGTGCAAATAAGGTTAATGTCTACACCTTTTGAACCCATGCACAAATACAAAATACAATTTCTGACATGAAAATAGCATTTCTTATTGCAATAACATCACTACGCATAGTGAGTAAAATGCATGCGCTCACTATAGAGGAACCTTACTTCCAAGTGTTCCAAGACAACGTTCGATTGCGCACAACCCGAGGTTTCTGCCAAAAATTGAATCGCCTCCACACCTAACTTAAACAAAAGACTAACCTGCCTTCTTTTCAAACTAGAAACAGTCACTGAAAAGGTGTTGCTTACATTAGATGTCAAAAGACCCTAATGTACTATGTAGAAGGACACAACCACTCAGAAAAACAAAACCACTCAGAAAAACGCAACAATTATATGTCGCATTTTCAATCCTCAGAAAGGATAATCCAATTTCAAAAGCTGGAATTACGTGATGGATAGTACAATATATACAAATTTGCTACACCAAAGCAAAATGAACATTACCAACAATGCCAAGGGCACATTCTATAAGAAAGAAAGCAGCCCCAATTGCTTTTTTAGGAAGCATTCCACTAACAGACATTTGCAAAGCTGCAACATGGTCAAAACCACATACATTTTCCAAGCCCTATTGTATGGATGTTCAAGCCAGACAACAAGCTCTAGTGGGACAAACAGTTCTTTGCACATTATTTCAGGAAAATACACCAACTCATTCCTGAAGCTCGGAAGAGAAATGCTGCTTTACGGTCTATGCATAGCGTATGTATCTGCAGCCAACACAAACTACGAATGGAGTATGTTACTTACCCTGTAAGCAGATTCACATGCACCCTCCCACCTCCCCAGCAGGTATTAGATGGTGGTATATATAGGCAAAAATATACACCATGTTCAACAGTATACAGCTAACGTAGACTATATCCTCACTTTCCATACGGGGAAGACACTACAGTATAACAAAGGAGCTGTTGAACATGCGCATTACTTTGAGGATAAGGGGATGTGATTCATGACGTCTACCATAAAGCCTTTCCTCGAACAACAATTTGCAGAGTCTGGCCCAATACCAGATGGCAGGAGTGTGCATAGCATGTGAAACTGCAGCACCACACGCTATGAATAGATGCTTGAAGGGTAAGTAACATACTCCTTTCTGCAGAGCGCTGACCAATAGTGATCCCATTTTCCAAAGAAAGTTGCCAAACTGCAAGTGCACACATGACCATGAAATGCTAAGTTGCCCCATTACAATGAAGGGTAAAGTAAAACTTTTTTTAGGTAGAGCCTGGGCAGCGCATGCGCTGCTCTGCGAGGCATGCTGTACTCTGGTATGGACTTGGAGCTCGCCCACTCTGCATATCTTTTGAATTTGCTCCTGTTGCTGTCCTTTCTAAATGGTTGCTTCTGATACATTAATAGGCTTGTTATTCCCTTCTTAGTAATGCCTTGTCTGCATGTTTAACCTTCCATAAGGACTGGACCTTTTACTTGTGTAGTTACATGGTATGTTTATTAAGTCTGTGAGAACTATTTTCTTTCATTATTTTGTCCTACTCCAGACACGATGTGCTTTCCTGCAATGGCTGCGCTCCTTTCTTTATTTTTCAATGCGGTCCGCTTTCAATAGAGCGGTTGCATGCCTTTCTTATTAAATGCTTTTGTTCGAGGCATGTGGGCTGCTGAATTCATATCTGTGCATAGATCGCCGCCTAGTGTTGGGTCCGTATGATTGCACATTGTTGTCCTGGAAGAGTCTTCAAAGTATCACGAGATAGGTTGCTCCTCCCCTGGACTACAGTGCGCATGGGCATCCTCTCCATCCTCAGATTGTTTTTTTCCGCCATTGGGTTCGGATGTGATTTCCAACTCTAAGTTCGTAGTCGATAAAAAACTTTTCTAAAAGGCCTTCGGGGGCGTCGGTATTGTTGTTTGATCGGTGCCGACAACTTTCTTTCAGTAGTTTTCTCATCAGAACGTCGAATCGGGCCGCGTGGCCTTTTCGACACCAAGGGACCGATCGTCGATGGAACCAAGTCCATTCAAAAGATGCCCCAACTGTAACTCAAAGTTTCCACACATAGATAAACACCCTGTGTGTAACAAGAGTTTATTTCCGGAACACAATGAAGCCGACTGCTTAGCTTGTGCGCAGTTTCAATCGAAGAAGACACTTCGGATTCGAAGAGCAGCAAGGCAGACGATGCAGAAGCCAGCGCCTGACCCGGAGAACATCTTTGAAGACGACGAAGAGGTCGTCGAAGCTCAGGACTCAACTGTCGGATCAGGGGTCGGAACATGACTCCAACTACTACATTGACGAAGAAGATGACATCGTCGAGGTAGGCGACGACGATCCAGGCATAGGAGCCGTCAAGGACGACTCCGGCGAGGACACGGGGCCAACCGTGAGTACGGAGCCCAGTACATTTACTGATATGCCCAGTACATTTACTGATACGCTTCCAGAGGCTCAGGTCGAGGCATCGCCGGAAGGCCTTAGCCAAGATCCTAACATCGATTCTATAGCCCCGCAATTCAGCCCGGCTAAGAATATCAGACAAGAGCCATCAGTGCAACATTACCATTCCTTGGTAATATCGAAAGTGAAGGAAGCAAAACAGAAACCGAAACTGATAGACTTTACAGTCTTCGGACCGAAAGGTGCGGATCCATCGGCACCGACCAAACACAAAATGGCCGTCGACCCGGCTGGGTCGCATATAAGGGTTGTCGAGCCGAGAGCCAGTACACCCAGAGACATGCCTAAGCTAAAGGCCGTCGAACCAACAAGATCGACGCGACGCCAGGCAACACAAACAAAGAGCTCCCGCAAAAGATGGTTGTCGAACCGAAACAGAACGTCGACAAGCCAAAGATGGTGCAAACAAAAACAGTCGAGCCGAAGGCGAGGATAGAAGCGAAGGGGTCCGTCGAGCCGAGGCACCAAATCATCGCTCCGAAGCAGCAGGCTTCGAAGACGACACAAGGCAAAAAAATGGTTATCGAACAAAAGAAAACGGTCTGTCCGATAACAATTACGGCACCAAAGAAGTTTATCCAGCCGAAGAAGACTGTGGATGCACAAAAGTTCCTCGGACCGATAAAATTTGGACTTCCAACGCACATGAGGCAAAAAACGGTCGACCCGACAACGGAAATCAAACCGACACAAACAAGGAAGGCGATAATGGGGAGAAGAGCTCAAGCTCATGAAGAGCAAGAGCCCTCGACAGAAGAACAATCAAAACTGTACGTTGACCCTGATACTGGCAGTTACCCTACAAAAAAGGAAATTCAGACCAGACACTATGCTGACCTATAAAATACCACTAAAGAAGAAAAGAGACTCTTCTACATCTCCTACTCTTGAGCCTATAAGACCACATGTGCAAGAGACTTATACATATTCTCCCACACGCACAGATGAGGATGTGGAATATGAGGATAATGAACTTTATAATTATCCTGTGGACAGTGACCAGGAAAACCAAACTCAACCATGGTCTGATCCTGTAGACCCAGTAGACTCTCAACCCATTCAAGACAATACTGCATACCCTGTTAAAACTATAGAGGACACAGCTGCTTTTAATGCATTGCTAGAAAGAGCAGCATACAACCACCACGTGGAAATGCATGTAGATCCCATTGAGGAAGACTTCCTCTTTGATACTTTCAACACTTCTGAAAGATCAGTCAAAACATTACCAATGTTAAAGGGGGTGCTTAAACACGCAGGGGACATATTTAAGGAAACAACCAGGGCACGAGTCATTAACCCCCGAATTGAGAAGAAATATAGGCCAGCACCAGTGGACTCTACATACATTAAGGGACAGCTACCTTTAAACTCTTTGGTAGTATCCAATGCACGCAAACATGCAAATTCCCAGATTACTGGCGAGGCTCCACCTCCAGACAAGGAGTCTAAGATTCTGGAGGCCTCGGGCAAAAATGTGGCTGCTCAAGCAGCTAACATATGGAGAATTTCAAACACACAAGCCCTGTTAGCCAGGTATGACAGGGCCCACTACGACACACTAGAGCAAATTCTCCAGCATCTACCTGACCTTTATAAGGAACAGGCAGAATACCTAATACAAGAGGGAAAGCTCATATCGAACGCCTCCATCAAGTGTGAGCTAGATGCAGCAGACACAGCAGCCAGGGCTATCAATACCAGTGTCATGCTTAGACGACATGCGTGGCTCCGCATATCTGGGTTTAAAAAGGAGGTACAGAGCACTTTACTAAATCAACCTGTGAACCCTGATTATTTGTTTGGCCCTAATGTGGACACCATATTAGACAAAATGAAGAAGGATACCGAGACAGCCAAGTCTATGGGAGCCTTGCAGTCACAACAATACAGAGGTGGCTCCTTTCGTCGCTCCGGCAACAGAGGAGCTGCAAGAGCAGGCTCAACACAGCAAACCTCATACAACAAGGGGAACACGCAAAACACCTATAACAAAAACAGTAGAAATGGATACCGTGGTAATAACAGCAAGGGTAAAGGACGAGGGAATAACACCACCAGATCCTCTACCAATACCAAACAGTGACTTTTTGTCACTACCCCCAGACCATGTAACACCGGTCGGGGGAAGATTACAGCAGTTCCTGCGCGTCTGGGAAAACATAACCACAGACAAGTGCGTGAGGCAAATTATCCTGCATGGCTATTGCCTAGAATTAACCTCCACACCACCCAACATTCCCCCAAGACACCGTCCTATGTCCGCAGAACACCTACACTTATTGCAGCAGGAAGTCATCAGCATGCTACAAAAAGGGGCCATAGAACTAGTACCCTTAGAACACCAGGGTACAGGGGTGTACTCACTGTACTTCCTAATCCCCAAAAAGGACGGGTCTCTCAGGCCAACTTTGGACCTCAGGTCCCTAAACCAATACATTTTATCGGAGCATTTCCACATGCTCACTCTACAGCAGGAGTTACCACTGTTGCGTCAAGGAGACTTCCTCGCAACACTAGACCTCAAAGACGCATATTTCCATATACCAGTACACCCAGCACACAGGAAATATCTCAGGTTTACTATACAAAATCAGCACTACCAATTCAAAGTCCTTCCTTTTGGGGTGACAACAGCCCCAAGAGTTTTCACCAAGTGCTTGGCGACAGTAGCTGCACATCTAAGAAGACAGCATATTCATGTCTATCCGTTTCTGGACGACTGGCTGATACAAGCACAGTCAGCCCAGCAATGTGCCAGCCACATGTCACACACTATCACCTCCTGCCGGCCCACGTACAACAATACCTGGTAGCGACTATAGACACTCTGGCAGGGAAAGCACAACCAAATTCTGTCAGAATAAACAGCATTCAGACGTTAATCCAAAGGTTCAGGCCCCAACACTCGCTCCCAGCCCGAGTGTTTATGCAACTGATAGGCATGATGGCCTCATGCATTTTCATAGTCCTTCACGCAAGACTACACATGCGTCCGCTGCAGGAGAGCCTACCACGTCAGTGGAACCAGGCTCAAGGACAATTAAACGACCTAGTGTTGGTGACCAGTTGTGCATACAACTCTGTGCATTGGTGGAATCCACAAAACCTTTGCAAGGGATGACTGTTCCAAGAGCCTGTACCACAAATAGTCTTAACGACGGACGCATCCCTGATAGGGTGGGGAGCCCATGTCCTCCACCACACAGTGCAGGAATATGGACCACGCAGCAGAAGAAAATGCACATCAACCTACTAGAGCTCATGGCAATTTTTATGGCAATGAAAGCTTTCAAAGTACATCTGTGCAACAAGACCGTGTTGATCCGGACGGACAACATGACTGCGATGTACTACATACAGAAACAGGGAGGAACACACTCTCCACAGCTGTCGCATCTAGCTCAGAGCACGTGGAAGTGGGCCATTCAAAGAAACATTTTCCTCATGGCAGAACACCTCCCAGGCAAGGACAATCAAATAGCGGATCTGCTCAGCAGACACAACCCACAGTGCTTCAACCATACTTCCAACAGTGGGGACAACCAGAAATAGACCTGTTCGCCACAAGAGAAAACGCAAAATGCTGGTACTTCGCTGCAAGGTTCCCACATCCGCAGTCTCAGGGCAATGCGATATGGATGAACTGGTCAGGCAAATTTGCCTACGCTTTTCCATCAGCACCGTTGATCCCGCTAGTGGCACGCAAACTGCGCCAGCACTCCATGAAGCTAATCCTAGTTGCTCCAAAATGGGCGAGGCAACCGTGGTACACCACGTTCCTAGAACTTTCCGTGGTGCCTCATCGAAGACTAAAACTAACACCCAGTCTCTTAACGCAGAGCCATGGAGACATTCAGCACCCAGATCCGCAGCAGCTAAACCTTGCAATCTGGCTCCTGAAGTCCTAGAGTTTGGCTACCTAAACTTACCTCCTGACTGCATGAACATTATCAAAGAGGCAAGAAGACCTACCACAAGAGCATGCTATGCGGCAAAATGGAAACGTTTTGTCATTTACTGTAACAACAATGACATAAACCCACTAGACGCATCAACTCAAAATATCATATGCTATCTTTTGCACCTACACAGCTGCAATCTAGCCTATACCTCCATAAGGATACACTTAGCTGCCATAGCAGCTTACCTTCAGAACAGGCAACACCTTTCGCTATTCAGAGTGCCTGCAATTAAAGCATTCATGGAGGGGCTCAAACGAGTGATCCCCCCATGACACCCACCTTCACCTGTCTGGAACCTAAAAGTTGTTTTAACCAGACTAATGGGACCACCTTTTGATCCTTTACACTCGTATGAAATGCAATTTTTAACATGGAAGGTGGCTTTTCTCGTAGCGATTACTTCGCTTAGAAGAGTTAGCGAGCTGCAAGCCCTAACTATTCAAGAACCATTCTTCCAAATTCACGCAAATAAGGTCGTGCTTAGGACAAACCCTAAATTCATGCCAAAAGTGGTATCCCATTTCCACATCAATCAAACAATAGAACTTCCAGTGTTCTTCCCAAATCCACAGTCCGTTCCTGAGAGGGCTCTCCTATATTAAATAGACAGGACAAAAGATTTCAGGAAGACAAAACAGTTGTTTGTTGCTTTTTCACCACAACACAAAGGAAACCCCATTTCGAAATCTTGCCTAGCCAGATGGATAGTTAAGTGCATTCAAATATGTTATCTTAAGGCAAAACGCACTTTATCAGTTCCCCCAAGAGCGCATTCTACACGCAAAATGGGGGCATCCATGGCTTTCCTAGGAAACATTCCTCTAGAAGAAATATGTAAAGCAGCCACATGGACAACCATACATACTTTCACAAAACACTATTGTGTTGATGTACATTCCAAACGGCAAGCTGCTGTAGGACGAGCTGTTCTAAAAACTCAGATTCAGACTGCTGCTGCTGGCACAGGTAGCCACCGCTAAGGGAGAGACTGCTATACACTCTATGCACAGATATGAATTCAGCAGCCCACATGCCTCGAACGGAATATGCTACTTACCAGTATGCATCTGTTCTTGGCATGTAGGGCTGCTGACATTCATATCGCCCACCCTCCTCCCCGGTGCCTGTCGCAGCTGTAGCATTCATTCTAACTCACACTTTCTTGCATGGACATCTCTTACTGTACAACACTCCATCTCTGCCACAATGGCGAAAAACAATCTGAGGATGCCCATGCGCACTGTGGTCCAGGGCAGAAGCAACCTATCGCGTGATACTTCGAAGACTCTTCCAGGACAACAATGTGCAATCATCCGGACCCAACACTAGGCGGAGATCTAGGCACAGATATGAATGTCAGCAACCCTACATGTCAAGAACAGATGCATACTGGTAAGTAGCATATTCCTTATCAACCAGGCCCCTTCTTTACATGAGCCTTGTCTAAAGATTATTATATATTTTTTTGCCATGCCTTGTTATTTTAGCCCTGTCATCCCACTAATCCTAACATGCACATAGCAGTCTAGGACTGGCACAGACTGTGAAAGGTTCATGACCTTCCCTGTAACCTAAAGAGCAGCACTACCTGTTTCCTCACTGACAGTTGGTTTCCTCATGGGTTTAGAACTGAGTGATGGTAACAGCATACTGTTGAAGTAATCAGCAGTGTGACCTGTTCTTTTTATGCGAGTCACCTTTGTAAAGTGGGCATTCTGCCCCACCTGTGAAAAGGTCCCCTTTTTATACGCTGGCCCAGACCCTTGCACTGACATCCTGAGTGTGTGTTAAGCATGGATGCATATGTAGCCCGCATGGTGTGTGAATAACCCAGTGTATTGAGGCCACTGGGATCCAATTTGAATACCCTGGTTTGAACTAGCAAAAGATGGAGTTTAAGGACTGTTATTCAAGACAGTGCACGTGTATTGCTTCCATTCCTTCAGCTGGAAAGAATCAAGACTAGACACTGAAATGATGTGAGTGGAGGCAGGCCTTATTTGGATAATCTGTGAGGCTTTCTGGTTAGCAAGGACCTACAGATTAGGCTCCTTGTGCACTGCCATTTACTGGATGGTATGGTGGAGGGTTGGTTCTGCAGATTCTGTTGTATAAGGTGAGGAAGTCTTTATGCGAGACCTGCCTTTTTGTCTTACCTGATTACTAATTGCCATGGCTTTTGACAGTTTGGTGCAGAAGTCTCACACCTACTTGTGCTTCTGTTGTATGTACTCCAGGAAGCAGATCGCCCCAGTTTTACCTGCTAGATGAAACCTCATCTTACAGAAAGACTGTCTTGAGAACAGCTTGGGAAGGACATTTGAAATGTAAATCTGCGCCCAATGAACTAGTTTGTTTTAACTTTTATAAATTTTTAAAACCCTTTTTAGCTTTGTACTAATATGAAACTCTAAGCGTATCTGTAACTGAATTTTATCGTAAAAATTTGTGGTCCTCAGAGTACCAAAACAAATAAAAATAAACTTGAAATTTGAAACTTGAAACATTTGAAATAGGAGAAAACCCAGGCCGATTCTATAGTTTGAGACACTTGATCTACATGCCCGGTCTAGAAGATATGCATGAAAAGAGATCCAAACAACCCTACTTTGTTCCAGTTACTCTAACATCAAGGAAGGAGTGCTCCGCAGAGCATTCTGACTGCGGTGTAGCTAGGGCTGGTGCTGCCTGATAGCCAGTTTCCCGGAGGTGACCTCATCAGAAGATTGGATTGACTGCTGGAGTAGCTGTATGCTTGCTCTGAGGTGCGTAGAAGCCTATCCTGCACAAGGATGCATTGTCCTGGAAAGCTGACCCCAGTAGCTATTGAATGCCCAGGTTGAAGCTGGCAGCCTTAAAGGCAGCAATGCCGATAAACTGCCGAACGCAGCCCTAGCCCATTCTGGGAGATGGCAACAGAGGTCCACAAGTGTGCCTGTGAAACCTTTGGAATGTAGCGTGGCACTGACAGGACGTGTGGTGTGTGAGGTCTTGGACGTGAGGGGGCACGTGAGGGAGAAATGTCTGCTCCTTTCAAAATTGATTACGTTTCTCCTGAAAACTGAAACTCCTCCTTCTGCTGCTTCTCCCATTTCTAGGTTAGCCTACAGAAAATGCTCTAAGTCCAAGGAAATGCACTGTCTCATGTTTAGTTGAAGATTTTGAACTTATATTATACCAATTTAATTTCACCTGCCATGTACCCTCAAGCACTTCTTAGTCCGTTCATCTTAATTCTGTAATTTATTTTAAGCCTTTTCAGTATATGTTTTCACTTTAGCTGCAAAGGTAGCTTCAGGTGGAATAAGAAATACAGCAAATCGTATTGCAAGCCAATGAAGGCAGTTATGCATTGGTAGATATTTTGTGTTTTGTAGTGAATGCGACTATATGTCTGAATTTTTAATCACATCTACTGTTAACTTTATCTTCCAATGGTCTTTTTCGCTAGGTCAAGTGATAAAAGCATGGGACATTGCTGTGGCTACTATGAAAACTGGTGAGATTTGCCAGATCATCTGCAAACCAGAATATGCATATGGAGCTTCGGGAAGCCCACCTAAAATACCTCCTAATGCCACCCTTGTCTTTGAGGTTTGTAAATAAAGTAATGTCAATGTTAATTTGCATTGTGCATCTCGCGTTATTCTGAATATAATTGGTAACTACTTGCAGAGGGCCTCAGTTCAAACTCACAGCACACCGACAGGTGAATGCAACTTAGAGCACCTACACTCATGATTGCATCTAATTGGAGCTAGTCAATAACTACAGTTACTTAATTTTACTCTTCTTTTAAGCTTAATATACTAGTCACCCTCCTATTTTTGCAGGGGCTGATAACTACCACTTTTAGCAACTGTAATCATAAATCCTACTCCAGCGGTCAATTTTCATGATATGCTCGTTTATATTCAGATACTGAATGGGATGCAATTTAAGAGAAAGGGTTATTCCAAGTTGGGCATGAGGTATATTGGTGGAAAGGTGCCAGATTGCGAAGAAGAAAATAAGATCTGTGCATGTGAATCTTTGCTCATTGAGGTTCTTAGTGAACTAGCCCACATATTGCTGGATCTCCATATAATTGTTACTACTTTGAGCAAAGTACCGAGTAGCTAGAGCCTTTCCATTCCTAGGAACAGACAAAGTTCCTTAAACTCCATGTCCTTTTTCTGCATCAGTTGTATCTCTTAATCACTGTTGCGTAAAGAAATGGAAAAAGTGTGCCACATGTATGTGTATATTTGTTTTGTTGCTATTGTTACTACAAATCTGTAATTTTTGTGATTGTATTGGTTCTCTCACTTGCATCTTTTTTCTGTTATAATTTTCAATTAGAAAATAGACCTGTTTTAACAAACAAAAATGCAGTTAATGTATTCAATGAATTGAAATTAACTTAATGTGATCTTTAAAATATTATCCCTCAGTTTATTGCTAAGTATCAAATATTTGTTCAGAAAACAGTTCTCATATAAAAATGAAAGCAAAAAGCATGCATATTTAAGAGATGTGATACGTCTGCTTTCAAGTGCACTTGAAGTCCTCAAAAATTACTGCAGCAAGATGTGTAAGTTCTATTTAACAACAAGATAAGAGGTTTGTCCAGCTGGTTCGTTATTAACATTGCAGACTTGTGAGTTCATGATTTTTGTTCTTTGCAGATAGAACTGTTTGAGTTTAAGGGTGAAGATCTCACAGATGATGAAAATGGCGGCATTATACGACGAACTCGAGTGAAGGGAGAAGGATACAGCAAACCAAATGATGGTTCAATGGTGGAGAGTAAGTCGATTTTACAAATACCTTTTTTATCACTGGGTAGATATACACATTGTACAAATAAAGTACAGCAGTGTTGCCATCCAAGTGTTTGCGGTGTTAATTTTTATTATTTGAGTATGTTTAGAAGCAATGACTGCCATCTGTAACGGTCATCTTTTCATTTCAGTTCTCCTGTTTCACTAGATCTATTTTGAATGGCCAAATGCATCGTGTTGAATCTAAAACATGACATGCCTAGAAAGTGGCCCTGTCCATTATTGTATTTCCTCATAGCAAGTTGGAGAAAATGAGTGGGCCTTGTCTCACTAGGGTAAATGTTAAAGACCATTAATATTCTGCATTTCTGAACTTTTTTTTTTTTTCGTTTTTTGATTTTTAACAGAATAGGTTTAAATCACTGGCCTGGCTAGGTTTTAGCTGGTTACTTGTACTAAACATTATTTTGCCAAATGTCTGTGTTGAAGCTTTTACTGTTACATTGTGGTACATACATTCAATAGCACGGTTTTGCTATTCCTGGGGATTAGGTGGTCAAACCTGACTTAGGCGTTCAAACCTGGCCATAGTGCTTAATTGAGTAAGCATCTAGGTGTTTGTGTGTGTGTGCTTATTTCTCCTCTGTCTGTGCGCTACTACTTATTTTTTTTCAAAGGTATAGCTCTGATTGGGAATTACGTTTGAATGTAATTACTTGTGCCATGTAGAGTTCATCATAACTGCCAAGGGAACACCAGTGGTAAACACTACCTACCCTGAATACTGTTCAATAACCATTGACTGCCAAATGAGCTAGAGACGTTGCTGTCTGGATGGATTTGAGATGTACTATTGGACAACATAAAGATCTTGAGACCCAGTGCTTTGCACGTCCCATAGTTTAAGTATTGTTTTGTCTCGCTGTATTCTATATTCTATTTATATTATATTATATTTATATTCTATGTATACAACACTATAAGAAGCGATCTCATCAAGGATGTAAGTCGATTCTCCGGCTCCATATGCATAACTAACACTCATGCTAAAAACAACGCTTCATGGACGTCCTTCGACACCTATTCCGAAGAATCAATTCACAAGCTGCTGGTCACCTTGAAACCCGCCAATCATCACACAGACCCCCTACCTGCCAATGCTGTTAAAGTCCTCACCCCCCTGTTCCTCCCACTCTGGACTAAAATCATCAACTGTTCACTGCAACAAGGGCTCATCCCAGACTCCCTCAAGATTGGGCAAGTCACGCCTATACTCAAGAAACCCACAGCTGACCCAGCCGACCTAAACAACTATCGTCCTATCACCAATATCACCACTCTAGCACAACTGTTAGAAAAATGCGTACAACTCCAACTGACAAAACACATTGAGCAGTTTGACCTCCTCAACTCTCACCAATCCGGATTCAGAGCAAAGCATAGCACGGAAGCGGCCATGACACACATAATGGATGATGCCCTCCAAATCCTTGATCACAATGAGTCTTGCCTCCTCATCCTTCTTGACCTCTCTTCAGCATTTGATACGGTCAAACACGAGAATCTACTGGAGCTCCTAAATACCAGAATAGGCATATCCGGGACGGTTCTCAAATGGTTCACGTCCTTTCTGCACAACCGGTCTCAGAGGTTCAAGAGCAACAACGCACTGTCCTCGCCTGTGCCAGTAACACTGGGCGTCCCCCTAGGTTCCTCCCTATCCCCCACATTGTTCAACCTCGTCATGGAACCACTCACCACCTTGCTTCAATCTTCTAAGTTACATTTCCATATGTACGCCGATGACACTCAGCTCTACCTCAAGCTTCAATCCCCTGAAGACATCAAACTGTTGAATGCCACACTAAGAAACACCCAAGCTTGGCTGGCCGACAATCACCTCAAACTAAATGCCCTGAAAACTGAGTTCCTTCTGATCTCTCCTCCTGCGAAAAAGGCAATCACCCAAACCTGGCTCAATCATCTAACCGCACTCAATGTCCAGCCCACCATCGTGGACTCGGCTAAATCCCTTGGCATCACACTGGACTGCAATCTCGACATGCAGCAGCATATTAGCATAGCAACTAAAGGAGCCAACTTCCAAATCAACACTCTGAGAAAACTCAAACCCTTCCTACCACCCAAGGACTTCCAAACTGTGGTACAAGCCTTAGTCATTCCTCGCATAGACTACGGAATTGTGGCTCTCAGCGGGCTCCCCCTGACCACAACGGCTCCCCTAAGAGCCTCCCTGAACGCGGCCGCGAGACTCATCACGGGCTCAAGAAAACATTCGCATATATCCCCTGACTTAAAAGCCCTGAACTGGCTGCCTATTGAAGCCAGAATTCAGTTGAAAATTGCCTGTATGACACAATCGGCCGTACACCACAAGGCACCCAACTACCTCTCTCATAAGCTGACCATATCAGGAGGCTCAAGATCCAACAGAAGCACAAACACTCTCCTCCTGAAACCACGGAGATTCCGGAAGGAAAAAACATACAAACGCTCCTTCTCTGGAATGGCACCTAGGATCTGGAATGCACTCCCGCCAGAAACCAGGCTTATCCCGTCCACTATTCTCTTCAAGAAAGAGGTGAAGGCCATCCTTATGGCTAAATACACCTGGCCCTCTCTTCCCCTTTCGGATTGGGAAGATGCCTTGGTTAGAGATAAACCTAAGAAGACACTGAACGCCTACACTGCAGCTAACAACTTTGATGACTGGATCACCTCCACACTTGATAAGGTACTCCCGGTACAGGTCTGCAACCCCACAAAAAGACATAAAGCTTCCCCATGGTTTACGCCCACTCTTAAGACACTGAAACTAGCCTGTCGCAAACTCGAAAGAGCCTGGAGACAGGACTATTCCGAACTGAGGAAGGACAAATACAGAGTGGCCATTAGGCTTTATAAACAGGAATTAAAGGTGGCACAAGCTTCTTTCTACGGTAGCAAAATCAACACAGCCGCCAATGCCCCTAGGGAAATTTTTAAAATTGTTAAGTCAATCATTTCCCCCCCTGCAGAATGCCCCTCTACGGACGATGCCCAAAACCGTTGTAATGATTTAGCTGCTTTCTTTTCTGATAAAATCCAGACTATATACTCCTCCTTTGGGAATGTCAATAACGATTTGGTACCCCCTATTCCCACAGTCCTTGAGGATTCTGCCCCCAGTAAGCTGGACACAATCCCACTCTTGGATATTCCAGTCCTAGACAAACTTATTTCCAAAACTACCTCTGGCTCCCCTAATGACCCTGCACCCCCTCAGACCCTCAACAAAGCTATGGACGTGATTCGCCCGGTCATATTAGATGTGCTCAACACCTCCATCTCCTCAAAAGTCGTACCTCCTTCATGGAAATGTGCGATGGTGAGGGCTTTGTTGAAGAAGCCCAATCTTGACCAGTCCAACTTGGCGAATTACCGTCCTGTCTCCTTGCTTCCCTGGCTAAGCAAACTGCTGGAGAGGCACGTAAATAACACCTTGATGAGCTATTTGGAATCAAATAGCCTTCTACGTGCCTCCCAGACAGGGTTTCGCCCTTTACATGGGACTGAAACAGCCCTTCTGGCGGTAACAGAGGAGGCAAGAGCAGTGTTAGACCGGGGAGGAAAAGTCGCCATTATTTTATTAGACCTCAGCGCCGCGTTCGACACGGTAAACCATGTCACGCTATTACAACGTCTGGCGGACATGGGCGTGTCGGGCGCGGCCCTGGAATGGTTGACTTCCTTCCTGGCTGACCGCTTTTTCCAGGTTTTCGAGGGCGAGGTGGTGTCGCCTAAACACCCACTCAGGTGTGGGGTTCCTCAGGGCTCATCCCTGAGCCCCACCCTGTTTAACACCTACATGGAGCCCCTAGACAGGATAGTCCAACCCTTCGGTGTGCGTATTGTCACCTACGCAGACGATACCCAACTGGTGGTCTCGTTAGACCACTCGGAGGGATCGTCTAACACCTTAGGCCCCTGTCTAGAGGCCGTTGCCAGATGGATGCAATCTTCCTGTTTAAAGCTAAATGGGGAGAAGACAGATGTCATGCTATTGGGTAATCCTTCACCCTCTGTCTTTTCATCCATCTGGCCACCATGTTTGGGCCCACCTCCTGCCCCCAAGCCCCAAATAAAAAGCTTGGGGATCTGGCTGGACACCGCCTTGAACTTCTCAGCCCAGGCCATAAAAACTGCCGCTACCTGTTTTGGATTAATGAGGATGCTGCGGAAGGTGCTCCCTCTGCTTCCATTTCAAGCAAGGAGGATCCTGGTCCAGGCCCTCGTACTATCTCGCCTGGACTATGGGAATGCCCTCTATATGGGAGCCCCATCCTTTGTCACCCAGAAGCTCCAAGTCGCCCAAAACAGTGCGGCCCGGCTGCTTTACAATCTCCCTCGCTGGCAGTCAGCAAGGAATGCCCTAAGGGAACTTCATTGGCTCCCTATAGCGGCCAGAGTTCAATTCAAGGCCATGTGTATTCTACACAAAACCTTCTATCGCCAAGGCCCTGCAATCTTACAGCCCCTGGTTACTCCCTATGTTCCACCCCGTGCCCTCCGATCCGGTACCCTCCAATTGGCTACCTTGACCAGAATCAAGAAAGCCCGCTGGGGAGGCCGCTCTTTTTCACACACTGCGGCTAAACTTTGGAATACTCTTCCTTTACCCCTGCGAGAAACCACTAATCATCTCGCCTTCAGGAAAGCTTTGAAAACTCACTTATATGCTAAACTCTGCTGATCTGCCCGAGCCTGCGTTAACTAAGCTTTCAGTCACAAGCGCTACGAGGCCTCCGGGTAGATAGCGCTATATAAGTGCAGTTTTCATTCATTTCATTCATTCAACACTATTGATACTGGAACAATGACAGTATTTGGCTCTTACATTATCGGCTGTCTGAATACTTATCTATGTTAGTCCATTGTTTGTCTGCTTCTGGATCTAATTCATTGCACAGATGCTATACTATTGATTTCCAACTTGTTTATTGGGTTGTACACTAGGACTTGAGTGCCTCAATAACCTGCAACGCACTCACTACTGACTACTACTCTGCTTTCAACATTGTGCTTACTCACCCTCTGGGGTGCTATAATCTTATCCGTTTAGACATTGTACTGCTTCCATATTATTATTGTTTCTTGATTGTTATTACTCTGTATACTCTTGTATGATTGATACCCTATTTTTGCAACTCACGGTCTACGGAATCTCATATTGATTCAAGAGTCTTGTTTATCCTACCTACTGTTTCTGTAAAGCGCTCTGATATCTGCAAAGATCTTGTTCGCGCTATATAAAACTTTAAAAATAAATAAATAAATACTGGAATCCATTGTATTCCCATATACATTGTATTCCCTAGTCTTTCATCGAAACTGAAAAGCCGTGAACATGCACAAAGTCAGAAGCACGTTTACTAATTACCATTACATTGAAGTGGGCCTCTTTCCTGTAGAACTAGATCCATACAATAACCTGAGGTATCCCCTGCTATGTTCAAAGCTTTTGTAAAGTAATGACTTTCCCACTGAGGGACACTTACTTCAGTCTGTATGTAAACTCGCATGCATTTCATTCCCGAGTTTTAATTATATTTCTTAAACAGCACTTTCCTGGCTCTGTTTTTCCAAATGGTCTTTTTATATTACGTTCATGCAGTGCAGAAAGTCTGCTCACAATTTAAATGTTTAAATAGCAGGAGGTGGAGCACTGGCTAGAGCACAATGCAACTAGCCAAGCTGTTTGGTTTTCAAAACTAGCTGTCGTGAGAAGCCTTCTTTTCTGCTTTCAGGTGAGAAGTGTACATTTTTGGTATACCTTGCCTAAACCTACTTCTTATAGACCTATGGGTGAACTGCGAGGAAATTAATGTTTCTTTACAGGAAAGTGAGTACATTTTAAAGGGAGTAATAGTTTATATTGCATTGTTGATTCTGAAACACTTTTCAGTGATTGAGAGCTTGTTGTGGTCATACATCTGTTTATTGAAGTAAAGATCATGTTTTGGAAGTTTGAGAGCAGGGTCTGATCTAGCCATAGTCTTTCTCGGCATGTGACCAGACCTAGAGCTATACATTGTAACGTTTCACTATCTCTCTTTCATGAGGCATATATCTCACCTACCATCACATCAGCTGCTTTTTACCATACCCCCTTAATTTTTGAATACTTACTTGGCCCCACAATTTTACTGTAGTCCCTAGACTTAATTTCCTTTTAAAATATCACCCAACCCCCCAATTATCTTGATGTGACATTTCCACTTACTTTTATTAACTGAACCTTTAACCATTTGCTCTTACGTCCACTTCCTCCTTTAAAATGAAGTTGTTTAATGTAACGGTAGGGTCATCGTTGAGATCTGATTGAACACATGGCAGTGGTGTTGTGGAGTTAATATTTTTGGCATGGATTTGCTATTAATATTTCTGAAAGATGCAGATTCCTCATATTTTGAATGCCTCCGGCATCTGGGAACATATCCATAGCTCTCGGCGCTGGTAGGGGGTGCTGGCTCCATCTCTGTACTAGAAACTTTGCCACTGTGATATCACTGGAACCATAAAGCATCCCCCAATTGTACTGACCCTAATTTCCTTCTATTTGTAGCATTTGTTGGCTGCAGATACACGTGTTGTGCCCCTACCATCCTGTGGTTGGTGCTAGGGTAAAGTAGTGGTGAGGCGAAGATTAAACAAAATAAAAGCTCACTTACCCGAGTGCGGCTGCTGCCTCTCCTCCTTCCTCCCTTGGCAGCACACAGGCACCCAGACTCCCCTAATCCAATCACCACACTCTGCCACCAGCATGACAGCAATGTTCTCATAAGTCTAAGCAGTCTGATAGTCTGATTCAGCGCTCCTACAGAGAGTGGTAGCCTATTCATGTTCTCCACCCGTCTGTTAAATACAGCCAGGTGGCGAAATGGTAAGTGCTCTCGTCTGTTTGGACGACCCAAGATGGCCGGTCAAAACATCACACTTACTTTTGTGTACTGGCCATTCCTCCCCCTGCTTGTCACAATATCCCAGCCTCGCCCTGCCCTAACCTGACTCATGCTAAAAATAAAATTCTGATAATGTACGTTATATTTACAAAAAAATAAAATTCTGATAATGTACGTTATTAACATAATCATTTTTTTTTTACTTTTTCACTCAGTGGGGCGATGCTTCTCCTCCGCCTTAGCGGAGGAACTTCGACTGCCTGTCTTCCTAGTGTTGGGCCCAGGCTCTGAAATATGTTTTTCTTCCCGGCTGGAAGATTTACGATTGGCATTGTGCATCGTCTACCCCCTGCCTCCCCCTCCCCCTTTAAGGGTATTGCGCATGTTCAACGGGTCCTTTGTTTAAACGTTTATTTCTGCCATTGGCTCAGACAGACTGTGTCGAAGCTCTTAAAGATTCGATGCCTACACAGCCTATGGTAAAGAAAACTCAACTGGAGATTCAGTGAACTACATCCAATGGTTCAGAAACGCAGGAAGCGAGTACCCAGCAAGTGACACACGCCAGTCGGAAGTACCTGTCTCCAGGTGATTAAAACAAAGAAAGGCCCATTTCTACAGTGCCTTCGGTGTCGGGCCAAGTAGCACACACTCGAGACTCATGAAGAGTGTAATCTGTGCTTGTCACTGTAATGAAAAGAGAGTGACCCTTGTAACCCGGAAGGGAACTGGGTGAATCAACAGTTAATTAAAAGATTGTTCCCCGGTGTGATTTTTTTTTTTTGATGCTCCAACTGTCTAGAGAGCTATCTACCTTTCCTTACCTATCATTCAACCAGCATTAGGCAACACATTCACACCCAGAGGACCCAAGCTTAGCTCCCGACTTAACAGAGGTAGAACTAAGAATAAGGTGTAGTATGCACAGAATTTACAAATTTTAACCTGACAACGTATATTGCGTTTACAATCTTATTTATTAAAAATAGATATTAAATTTCAAGAAAACAAGTCAATGTGGGCATTATTTGTCTTGCAACATCCAACACTGATTTATCATAATCACAACACAATTTATGAAATGCAATTAAAAACACCGTTTTGTATAAGTGTCCAGGCTCAAAAACCCGGAAAAAAGATTTTTTGTGTATCAACAATCAACACACAATTTTATAAAATACAGGTAAAAACATAGTATTATCTATGTATCCAAACTAAAACCCAAAGAAAAGGTTTTTTCGTGTGTTGACGCGTTTCGGTGGTTTCTGCCTTTTTATGCTCCACCTTCCTCAGGACATGATTAAAAACACAGTATATTCTGCAAATAAAAATTAAAAACACATTCACTATTTCATTCCAATATATGTTCTATCCACATTACATACATCTTGTAATTTCTACACGCTTTAATTACATTGTCAGAGTTAAATACCCTTTAAACATGTTTACCCCTTGGTGTTTTACCGTCCTCAGCCAATCATCTTACTCTGTTATCCCTTATCATGATTGTATGTCTAGTGTTCAAACCAACCATACTAACACTCTCATACTCACATGCTCCAACCAAAGTACCCCTGTTACTCAATTTCTCGTACCTCAAAACAAAGAGTATATCATCCCTGCATAAAGTCTTGATAATCCGTGAACTGTTCAAAATTCTTTTTTTAGAAGGAAAATAGGATGTTTATAATCCCTCCTTTATTGTATTTATTCAATCATTATTTTCCATTAAAGCACTATCCACTTACCCTGCTCTACTGATGCTCAATCTTATATTTTTTGGCACTTCTGAGATGCATATCAAGTATAGTTCTTTTTCTACTCAATTTGGATATATTTACACAATATCAAAAAAAGACACACTTTTAGAAACCCCTCTTCCAAAAATGTTTTACCTTCAAGTGATATCTAGTAATAAGCCTGAGCAGTCTGATTCAGCGCTCCTACAGAGAGTGGTAGCCTATTCGTGTTCTCCACCCGTCTGTTAAATGCAGCCTGGTGGCGAAATGGTAAGTGCGCTTCTGTAGTAGGGGATCTCTGTGTATAGTCATAATCTAGTGAATAGTCCCGCCCATGTGCGTGGACCCCGGCAATCAAAAATAATCTCTTAAGTTGTCAAAACATGCAGAAAACTGCAAAGACACTTAAGAGAGAATTTAAAGACAAATAATGCAGCCTATATCCACAGGCTACACTGTCCAGTACTTCAACTAGAAATTCCACCAAATAACACCACACATAATACTGCCTGCCCAGTTTCTACCATAGAGAAACTTGCCTCCCCCAGTAAAAGACACTGGAATGATAGAGAGGAAGGCATGGACAGACAAGCCCAATAGGCTGCCATTATGTGGCTTCAATAGGATACTGTGCCTTTAAGAGAACTTTCCAGAACTTCTCCCAGTATCCCAGAATGCATAGCAGGTCCCTCTACTTTCAGTTCTTTTTTCCGGCTCCTGCTTACAGGACCCTGGCATTGAGCTCTCCCTTGTTTCAAGGGTTTATTGGATATTTTGGCACTTTTGTGTTTTAAAAGTGTTTCAGTTTACTTTCTTGGTGTTCTCTTTCTCTTTTGTGTGCTGATTCAGGCGTTTTAGGGCTCTAAAATGCCTGGCCTTTTTGATAAGTGTCCAGCATGTGGGAGGAAGAAGGCCAAGAGTGATCCCCACGATGTCTGCATCGTCTGCCTCCCTGCAGATCATGTCCCTGAGGACTGTCATCTTCCAGCAGTTTACTGCTCGGACTCTGAGGGACAGGATGAAGATCAGGCTTTCTGGCCTTGAGGAGAGGCGTCTGCAGGCTGCAGGTGGGTCTGGGCAGACTGGGAAGGTTACCTCTGCCTCTGCTGAGGCCTCTGGGGGGCTCTCCAGAGGCAGGAAGTCCAGCAAACGGTCCCGGTCTCCGTCGACGTCGATTGCATCGACGACGACGTCGAGAGGGATGACGGCGGTGTGCTCCCCTTCTCCCCGGGGCTCCGGGTCGAGACGGCATGACGGCTCGACGTCGAAGGGCCTGGAGAGGTCGCCGTCGAAGCCACCGTCTACGTCATCGTCGACGTCAAGGTCTTCCTATTGACGTCGGAGACGAAGTGACGAGCATCGGCGCTCGCCGTCGAGGCGACACCGCCGATCGCCGTCGAAGCACCGGTCGACGTTGAGGGGCTCCTCGACGTCGAGAGCATCAAGACGGAGGAATCGACGCTCGTCGTCGAGGAAGGAACGTTCGACGTCGCGGAGGTGGCGTACGACGTCACGGAGGAAGAGGTCGGCGTTCGACATCGAGGAAGAGGAGGTTGACGTCGCGGAGGCGACGTTCGACGCCAGAAAAGCGACGCTCAGCGTCGAGAAGAAAGAGGTCGGTGTCTGGGAGTCGATCTGCCTCTCCAAAACGGCGCAAGAGGGATTCTGGTCCCAGAAGTCAGGCTGCTTCTAGTGGAGGGCGCAAGAGGAAGCGATCACCTGCTGAAGGGGCTGGATCTCAGCCCCCTTCGCCTAAGGGGTCACCGGGCTCGGTGTACTCAGAGGTGTACACGCCATCTCGGCCTCGGTCGCCACCTCCACCTGTTCCTAAAGAGGATCCTCCACCCAACCCTCCACTTCCATCAGGCGACCCACCGCCACCAGTTCCTCCGCATGGGCCCGCCCCGCAGCCGAGGGTTCCGCAGCCGAGGGTTCCTCCGCCGAGGTCCACTTCGCTGCCGTCTTTACCTGTACCTCCTAAGGGGACCCCAAAACCTAAACCCCAAGAGGAGCCACGGAAGACCCCACCACGGAAACAGGTGGAGCGGCCATGGGCTGGCAGGTCTCGCTCTCGCTCTGGGAGAAGGGAGAGATCGCGACACAGATCGTCCACGAGGTCGAGACGCCGCCATAGGAGGCGCGAATCTCGCTCCCACACTAGGTCCTCTGGTACCAGGGACTATTCTCCTACCCTGTCGGAGTCACCGGACACGAGGGTGTCCCCGATTGATGACCTGGTGGGGTTCCATGATGTCCTTTTAAGGGGCGCTGCGAAGTTGGGCATATCCTTGACGGTGCCTACTCCTAAAACTTCAGTCATTTTTGAGACATTGCATCAAAAACACCTGTCTCGTCCTCTCCTGCCTCTGGTGCCGGGCCTGGAGGAACCGGCTATGGCCCTTTTTCTCACCCCTGCGGTGACGAAGGCGGCTCCATCGAGGCTGCTGAAGAAGTACCGGGCTCCCGACTCGGACCCGGCCTTTCTGAGGGCGGAACCCCCTCCAGACTCTGTAATTGTGACGGCGGCCTGCAAGCAACATGCCACCTCCCCGTCATCCACGGTTCCTCCGGATAAGGAGTCCAGATGGATGGATTCGGCAGGGAGGAAAGTGTGTGGAACATCGGCTACCTCCATGAAGGCTGCGAGTGCCACGGCGCTGTTGGGACGCTACGCCCGTGCCCTCTGGGACTCCCTCCAGCAGTTTGCGGAGCTGTTACCCCGCGAGAAGCGCGAGGACTTCCAGGAAGTGCTGAATGAAGGGATGCTGGTGGCTAACCAGATTATCAGCGCTGCAGCGGACTCTTCCTTGTTGGCAGCTCATGGGTTTTGCCATGGGGTTAACCAACGACGTCACGCCTGGCTCAGTCTTACGTCCCTGAAACCGGACGCACAGCAGAGGGTGGCCAACCTACCATTCTCCGGCGAGACCCTCTTCGGGAAGCATGCGGACGATGAGATGGCCCGCATGAAGGCGGAGGCCGAAACGCTCACGGCTGTGGGCCTGGAGAAGCCTAAAGACACGAAGAAGTCGTACCGCCCGTTCCAACGGCAGTTCGGTGGGCAAGGCAGAGGACGTGGCCAGGCTTCGGGACAGTCGCAACAACAACAGTTCCGTAAGCCATTCCAGAAGCGCCAGAAGGGCAGAGGAGGCCAGCAGTCGGCTCCGGCGCATAAGGGCCAGGCTGGGTCTAGTCCCTAGGAACCTACTTCCCCCGGATCTGTTACCCACTCCGGTAGGGGGAAGCATTCAATTTTTTCTGGCAGAGTGGAGAAAAATTACTCTGGACAAGTGGGTGCTGAATATTGTTTGCAATGGATACAGTCTTCGGTTCACCAGCCCTCCTCCAGCAATTCCACCAGTCAGCTCGCAGTTTCAGCTGCGCGAGCTTCAGGCGGAGGCGGATATCCTGTTGAGGAAAAGGGCGATAGAAGACGTACCTCTGTCTCAGAGAGGAAGAGGTCTGTACTCCCGGTTCTTTCTGGTTCGCAAGAAGGACAAGAACGAGTTCAGGCCCATTCTGGACTTGCGACAGGCAAACAAATGGATTCGCAGGGAAAAGTTTTGCATGCTGTCGTTGCATCAGATTTATCCTCAGTTGCAACAGGGAGACTGGCTATGTGCTATAGACCTACAGGATGCTTACTTCCATGTGCCCATTGCACACAAACACAGGAAGTTCCTGCGGTTCCAAGTCGGCGCCAATCATTATCAATACACAGTACTCCCATTCGGACTGAAGTCTGCGCCGAGAACATTCTCGAAGTGCATGGCGGTGGTAGCAGCACACCTGAGGAAGAACAAGGTGTTAGTCTACCCGTACCTGGACGATTGGTTGATCAAGGCATCCTCCTTCTCGGAAGCGCGAGCACACTTCCAGAAGACGTGCGTTCTCTTGAACAAGCTGGGGCTGCACA
This sequence comes from Lissotriton vulgaris, assembly GCF_964263255.1. Taxonomy (NCBI): domain Eukaryota; kingdom Metazoa; phylum Chordata; class Amphibia; order Caudata; family Salamandridae; genus Lissotriton; species Lissotriton vulgaris. The sequence continues at coordinate 67,975,969 of NC_141686.1, read as the reverse complement.
TCAACATGGCCAAGTCTGTCCCGACTCCGGTCCAATGCATACAGTACTTGGGAGCCTCCATCAATACGCTGTCAGCAAGCGTGTCTCCTTCGGAAGAGCGACGATTATCTCTCCTTCAGAAGGCTCAGGCTCTTATGACGACTCCATCTACAACAGTGAGGACGGTGTCTTCTCTACTGGGATCGATGGCCTCTTGTATCTTACTGACGCCACACGCCTGGCTGCACATGAGACCGCTGCAGGAGTGCTTGGAGGACCAGTGGGGTCAGAGGAAAGGATCTTGGGACGACAAGATTAGACTGTCGCTGCATGCACTTCAGTCTCTGAAGTGGTGGTGTTCAGCGGAGAATCTCCTCAGAGGGGTTCCCTTTCACAAGGACATTCCCACGCAGACTGTCGTGACTTCTCTCCTGGGATGGGGAGCGCACTCCGGGACTCTACAGATTCAAGGAACGTGGTCACCGATGGAGGCCACGTATCACATCAATTTCCTGGAACTCAGAGCTGTTCACTTGGCACTGAAGGCCTTTCTTCCGTCCTTCCAGACCAACTCTCTGCTTGTACAGACGGACAATACCACCACGATGTATTACCTCAACAAGCAGGGGGGCTTGAGATCGCGCACTCTGTCTCAGGAGGCGCAGGCGATCTGGCACTGGCTCCTAGCCAGAGGACTGACGATAACGGCTACCCATCCCAGGTGTGCAGAATGTTCAGGCAGACGCACTGAGCAGGCTGGTTCAGGAAAACCACGAGTGGGTCATAAACGACGAAGTACTAGGAGAAGTCTTCGCAAGGTGGGGAACTCCAGACGTAGATTTGTTCGCCACCGCCGAAAACAGCAAGTGCAGAGACTTCGCCTCCAGGTACTACCAGCAAGGGACGCTGGGGAATGCGTTATGGATCAACTGGACGAACGGCTTTCTGTACGCCTTTCCTCCCATTCCCCTGATTCCAGCGGTGCTCATCAACCTGGCCCGGTCCAGGGCTCGGATGATACTCATTGCCCCGGAGTGGCCCAGGCAGTGATGGTTCACGGACCTACTTCAACGGTCTCTCCTTCCTCACATTCGGTTGCTGTGCAGGCCGGACCTTCTCACGAAGTTCGGCGGACGGATGTTACACCCCAACCTCTCGTCTTTGAGTTTGGCGGCATGGCTCCTGAGAGAGTGCAATATGGCCATCTGAATCTGCCTGAGGATTGCATGGACATACTGAAGGAGTCTAAGAGGCCTTCCACTCAAACTTCATATGCTTACAAGTGGAAGAGGTTTTGTATCTGGTGCCAGTCTAAGAACCATGACCCTACGACTTGTAAGGAAGATGTCATCCTTCCTTACCTTTTACATTTGGCGCAGTATGGCCTTAATGTTCATTCCATTAAGGTTCATCTTGCTGCATTGACTGCCTACAGGAAATGCCCTTCACAGACTTCCTTTTTCCAGATCCCTGGGATCAAAGATTTTCTGGAAGGATTGAAGAAAGTATTCCCTCCTGTCAGGCTTCCTTCGCCTTCCTTCGCCTTCATGGGAATTGAATGTGGTGGTGTCCAGATTGATGAAGGAACCTATTCATAAGGCTTTGTTGCAGCACCTGTCCTGGAAGGCGGCGTTCCTCTTGGCCATTACATCGGCCCGCAGGGTGAGTGAAATTCAGGCGTTGTGTTGTACTGAACCTTATACTGTGTTTCATGCTGCTAAGGTTGTTATGCGTACTCACCCTAAATTTCTTCCCAAGGTTATTTCTGATTTTCATGTCAACCAGACCATAACTTTGCCTACGTTTTTTCAGAACCCTTCGTCTCCAGCGGAAAGGTCTCTCCATTCCCTGGATGTTAGGAGGGTGTTAAAATTTTATCTGGATAAAACCAAAGATATTCGTAGGTCTGACCAGTTGTTTATTAATTATGGATCAGTCAGGACGGGTCTTTCTACCTCTAAGCAGTCCATCTCTAGGTGGATTGTGTCCTTCATACAATTATGTTACCAAAAGGCTAATAAGACCTTAGGAGGTAAGCCTAAGGCCATTCCACCAGGGGTAAAGCTGCCACGACGGCTCTGCTCCGTAACGTGCCGATTGCTGAAATCTGCAAGGCAGCCACTTGGAAGTCGGTTCATACCTTTGCTAAGCATTACTGCCTGGACACTGACGCCAGGGCAGACGCTCAAGTTGGGCAGGCTTCGCTGCTGAATTTGTTCGCACAGTAGTGGCGTTATTTTCTTTCTCCACCGCCGCTTTGGTGTGGGGATGGGCTTGCCATTCTATTCACTAGATTATGACTATACACAGAGATCCCCTACTACAGAAGGAGTAGTTTCTGTCCTGTAACTCCAGTTCTGTAGTAGGGGTATCTCTGTTATAGTCATAAGCGCCCGCCCTGCTCCCCGGTGGAGATATTTCGTCATGTAAGGAATGCGACCGGTCTGGCGTGCTTCGCCTTCAAAAAGAACTGAAAGTAAGAGGGACCTGCTATGCATTCTGGGATACTGGGAGAAGTTCTGGAAAGTTCTCTTAAAGGCACAGTAACTATTAAGCCACATAAGGGCAGCCTATGGGGCTTGTCTGTCCATGCCTTCCTCTCTATCATTCCAGTGTCTTTTACTGGGGGAGGCAAGTTTCTCTATGGTAGAAACTGGGCAGGCTGTATTATGTGTGGTGTTATTTGGTGGAATTTCTAGTTGAAGTACTGGACAGTGTAGCCTGTGGATATAGGCTGCATTATTTGTCTTTAAATTCTCTCTTAAGTGTCTTTGCAGTTTTCTGCATGTTTTGGCAACTTCAGAGATTATTTTTGATTGCCGGGGTCCACGCACATGGGCGGGACTATTCACCAAATTATGACTATAACAGAGATACCCCTACTACAGAACTGGAGTTACAGGACAGAAACTACTCCTTGTCTGTTTGGACGGCCCAAGATGGCCGGTCAAAACTTCACACTTACTTTTGTGTACTGGCCATTCCTCCCCCCGCTTGTCACATATACCAGCCTCGCCCTGCCCTAACCTGGCTCATGCTAAAAATACAATTCTGATAATGTACGTTATTAACATTATCATTTTATTTTTCCTTTCGCACTCAATCGGGCGATGCTCCTCCGCCTTACGGAGGAGCTGCGGCTCCCTGTCTTCCTAATGTTGGGCCCGGACTCTGCAATATGTGTGCTCCTTAGGCGACATGCCTGGCTCCGCATCTCAGGCTTTATGCAGGAAGTCCAGACTACCATGCTCAACCAGCAACCAGCCGTTCAAACAAAAACAACTTTTTGGCCCGGCTGTGGATACTGCACTAAAAACAAACATTTGCAATGCAATAGGTCTCGCAGCATTAAAGTTATTTGCATTGTATATGACAATGTGTTGCATTAAATTTTTAGCAAAGTCTGTATTGGTGTATAAAGATGATTTGCAAGATGATAGCGATGGAGGGGATGGATGGATGGAGTGGGGGATGGATGGATGGATGGAGTGGAGTGGAGTGGAGTGGAGGGATGGATGGGGGATGGATGGAGTGGGGGATGGAGTGGGGGGATGGAATTAATGTGTGCATTAAAAAGAGGAATCTAAGGATAGAAATAAACGGGGCACCCTCCACTCGCATAGTGTATATAAATACTAGCCCCATTTATGCACCGCTCATTTCAATGTAGATGGTGGTGCCCTACCTACTGTACTCAAGCAAAAGGGGCAGCCTTATCCCATCTTAGGTCGTGAGATCCAGCAAACTGACTGATGCAACAGTTGACAAACTAGGAGACCGCAACTTACTCACACTCCTTCATATACAACATTCCCTAACTAGAACATATCGCTGCACCTTTCGCCTGCTTACCCTCACACAGAGGAACATTCCGTTGACAAAAAGCGCGGGGAACTGTAAGATGTGTTCATTGCACCCTTGAATCCATGAGGTGTCTCCTTTTATGCACGGGTGAACAATTGTGGCTTTGGTGGTACTTCTCAGACAGGGCACCAGCAGCTCCAGAACAAGCGTGGGATACGCCAGGTAGCCCCCAAACCAGTGGTGTAAAATAAAACGTTGCCTCCCTCTACAAAAATATGATGAGCCCCGGCACCACCCTGTCTCTCCCATATCTTACGGATATTCCTTGGGCTTAATAGGGGCACCTTTAAGGGTTGAGGGGCCCCTGTCTCAAGCTTCGCCAGTGGGTAGCGAAAGAATGAATGGTTAACTAGAGAGAGCGGACTACACTGGTGGCTCACCGCTAGAGATCAGTGTAGTAATTAGTCTCTAGGATGAGTAAGGTGTCCTCCAGCCTCCACTTGAAAACAGGGGTGTATAGTTTACACAGGTGGGGCATGCAATATTTCTGCCCACTAAAGAGCGGCTTGCTGATTAAGGGAGCTGTTGGTGCCGAGCTCGGTGGGGCAGGTCCCATTTGTTCCCCGCCGGCCTGCAGGCAGCTCTGTTATTAGGCAGCTGGAGGGCTGGGGACCTCTGCTGTTCCATGTGTAATGTGCCCGAGCCTCCAGGCAGGCGGGCGGGGGGGATCACAAGTGCGACCGCCCCCACCCTTGGAGAGTAATATGCAGAACAAGAGCGCATTAGGCAGATATAGAAGGGAGGCCAGCGCTGGCATGTACTGTGTGTATGAGCTAAAGGCGGGTGCTTGTGTGTGTCAAATGCCGCTCAGACAGACACGAGCACGCCTGATTCCTGATGTGGACATAGCATTCTCTGCGTTCTGTAGTCTAAGTGTGCGTGCTTCATAATAATTGTCTGTGTCACTGCATCGTATACTGTGTGCTACTTTAAGCATGTAACAGTGTGAGGGTATACACTACTGCGCTTGTGAGTCCTGCTGTTTGCCAGTGGGTTTGTACCGGACAGTTATGGACCTTGCTGTTGTACGTGACCCACTCTGCCTGTGCCTCTGTATGCGTGTGCGTTTAACCTTGAGTGCGTGTGTATGTGGAGCGTGATGTACTGTGTGTGTACAGCAAGTTAGTGTATGTGGCCTACTATGTGTGCGCGCGTGTGTGAGCCACTGTGTTCGTGTATCTATATATACGTGTGTTAGTGTGCGTGCTCTGCTCTGTGCGTACCACTGTATGTGCGCACGGGTGCCGGAGTGTATAGACACATACACGTGTGAATGCTCAGTTTGTGTGCAGTGTACGTCACACGTCATCTACGGTCCTGTTCAGTTTTATTTTATTTTGATTGCAGTATTAAAACAGGTGTTACAGAAGCTGTACAAAATACATGTATTGAGACTGCTGAGCAGAGTATAAATATTTGATGTGCATGTCTGATGCAGACAAGTGCATTTTCTCTTCTGTCGCAAGGCACAGTCCAAACAAGCATGCGAGTGGTGCGGACGTGCGCGCACCTCGCGCTAAAAGTAAAAAAAAAAAGCCACAGGGAACCAATACATTGAACTAAAATGCTCTACTCTCCCATCATATTTAAAGGTTCAAACATGGTACTAGAGCCACAATAGCTCGGAATACCATTGTTAATTTCAAAGCCAATAGACCTTTTGAGAAGGTAACAACAAACTGTAATGTGGAGATAGAGCTCTCCAAATGTAGAAGATATGCACAGCATGAAGAACTAGGCGAGGACCAGAACTTTAAGATGTCAGTAAAATACAGTTTTCTCAGAATCCTACTGAGTTATGAAGCTGCAGTCTATTATGCAGTAGCAACATTTGTCTTTCCAATCCATATGCATAAAAACTGAGGGGGAAAAAAAGGAAATAAGAGGCAAGTAAACAGGAATTCAGCAAAAGTGACATTGAAAAGATGGTCGTACACTTTGGAATGCATCATGCGTTTCTATCGTGCACTCAATCAATGGCAAACTTTGATTTTAGTAAGGGTGCCAATCTCGCCACTCATGACCATAATAAGCAGCACATTCTGGAAGTCATGTTAACATAGCTGTCACAACAACCGATTAAATGGAACTGCCTCACCGCACATGCATTGGGTGCTCAGATGAAATGGACAACCCAATACTTGGGAGACAGGACTTAGAGCAACAATTCACGTAGGGTAACGTACAACAGAAGTCAGAGTAGAGTCAAGGGAGAATAGGGGTGAAGAAATGCTTTAAGTCTACCTTCAACCACAGGAGTTGGACAATGAAACTAACCACTCCCCCCTCACACCCCATCCAATCAGTAGTGCTACAATACCGGTGGAAATGTTGAATGAAAACATTGCACAACAAACGCCAGGGACTGAGGGAAGAGGTCACAGAATTGAAGACTTTCAGAGCCCCAACACAGGCGGAAATAAGATTTGCTCCAAAAACTATAACAAATGTAAAAAGTTAATATGTTCACACTTTTCCCCCTATATAACAAAAATATAGGCCATATATAGTTAGGAATTAGCATTTACAAAACCTTGAAAATTCACTGAAAAAACCATAGGTTTTAGGCCATATATAGTTAGGGATTAGCATTTACAAAACCTTAATTTACTCGCACAAAACCATAGAAATTCGCATATATAGTTAGATGCAATAACTATATATCGCGCACCCGCAATCCACTGCTGATGATGTCACATATTACATCATTCATGACATGGTCAGTGACATCACTGATGACATCTCATGACATCACTGATGACATCACTGATGACATCATCCAGTGACTGTATGTTTCTGTAAAGTTAAAATATGTCTTACATATTGAAGAATGAGTGGATGTATAAGTGTTTGGATGAAGGATTTAGTAGGTGCATGACTGACTGTATGAGAGAATGATTAAATGTGTCTCACTGAGTGCATGGGTTAGTGACTAAACTGTTTTAATTTGTGCATCATTATTTCTGTAGTTCTGTAAACTGCTGCATGTGTTGATCAGTAGCCATATGAGTAACTATATGGGTTATTGATTGGTTGCCCAAATATTTGTATGGGAGAGTGAGTGTGTATGTGGGGGTGGCTGGGAGGTATGTGACTCTGTGCATAGATGTGTGAGCAGTTGATTCACTAGATGTATGGGTTCAAAAGTGCATGTGGAAACAGCTGTATGGGCGGTTGACTGTCTGCATGAGTGTATTGGCGAGTGATTGGATTTCTCAGTGCTACATGTCAAAGTAAGTACATATGTAAAACACAGTACATGTAAGAGTTGATATATATATATAAATAACTGTGCATAAGAGCCAGTGAATGTGTGAGTGGCTGTATGGATCATTGTGAACTTGTATCAGTGATTGTATAAGAGAGTAAATATGTGTTAGTATATGTTTGATTAAGTAAGGTGTGTATAACTGTATAGTTGAGGAAATGGAGGTGTGATTGATTCTTTGCATGACTGACTAGGTGTGTGAGTAACTCCATGGATGAGTGACAGTCTGTGAGTGTCTGTTTACACTGATTGTATCTAAGGTTATATTAGAGTCTGAAGAGGTTCATCGTATTATCACATGAATTATATCATCAGTGATGTGATCAGTAATGTCAAATGAGATGTTATCAGTGATTTCATCAGTGATGTCATTTGAGATGTCATCAGTGATGTCATTTGAGATGTCATCAGTGATGTCATTTGAGATGTCATCAGTGATGTCACTGACCATGTCATGAATGATGTAATATGTGACATCATCAGCAGTGGATTGCGGGTGCGCGATATATAGTTATTGCATCTAACTATATATGCAAATTTCTATGGTTTTGTGCGAGTAAATTAAGGTTTTGTAAATGCTAATCCCTAACTATATATGGCCTAAAACCTATGGTTTTTTCAGTGAATTTTCAAGGTTTTGTAAATGCTAATTCCTAACTATATATGGCCTAAAACCTATGGTTTTTTCAGTGAATTTCAATGGTTTTTTAATAGCAAATATCAAAAGCTGTCAAATGTCAAGTACGTGATATGTAAAAACATTTTCATGTTTATGCACGCTGATGTGCTTTGAACGCTGCCTCCCCCCCCCCTCTTTTCTCTTAGTAGTACTCTCTCTTTGCAGATAGTGAAGGGTAGTTAACGCAGGCCTTTGCCCCCGTTGTAATCCGTCGTGCCTGCTTGTCTCTCCATTTGATTGATTGTTATCCAAGCATTTACTGTTTTAGAATTGATTCTCTTTGGTTCATTCTCTATTTACAAACAAGCACAGAGTCGCAATACTCTGTTTAGTCTTTCCAGATAGTGAAAAATCGTGTAAAAAAACAAAAGTAATCAAGCAAAATCAGTAGGACACTAATGGGATCTCTTTTTGACCTCGCTAAAATAGAAACATTAGGAACAACCCTTCATGAGAAATACGAAACTAGTGAGATGAACTGAGCTCCACACCATGATGGCTGCAAGTCAGCTCGGCTCCGCCACCCACCCCGCCCAAAATAACGATAAACTCTATGCAAATATTATAAATATATACAACACACCAGCAAAGTAACAGGGTAAAACATTTTATTAAATAACTATTTACATAACTATTTTATACTTTTTGTTGCCTGATCCGGCTAGCTCAATCGATCGAGCATGAAACTCATGCACTCTGATAGCAAGCGTTGCTGCTGATGCTATGCAGACAAAAACTGGTTTTCAGTTTGTACATTCTTCAAGATTTTTCCATCCAAGGCTGGTTGAGAGTTTGTAGAACAATGGCTTCAGATTTTCAACATATGGTGTGGTGGCGCGGTGGAGGGGGGAGGCGGCTTGGCTCCTGCCCCCTCCCCAAGTCGTGTTGCCCTGGTGTGGCCTAAGATCGCCCCCGACATAGGCAGCCGGCTCCCGGGGTCCGGCGGAACTTTTTGCCTTTTGATGACTCTTCCATTCTGGACCTTGTCCCACAATCCGTTTGACCTGAAGACACGCTGTAGTGGGGCGCCCCTTTACCGTTTCAGTTGCCATTCCGCCCGCTTTTGCTACACTGTGCCTCTTCCGCCATTCAGCTGTTTACCGCCCGCTCTTGCGACTACAGCGTCTCGCTCACCATGTAGTTGAGTTGCTCCTGCTCTTGCGGTGCAGCGATAGGCGGCTGCCACAGGACTCTCAAAATGGCGGCCGGCTCTTCAGATTTTGGCGTGGTCCACTAAAATGGCCCTGGGACACCTTGGAACTCGGACGCTTGTCTGCTAGGTCTTGGGCTCCATTCTCGAAAGCGTCCCCTCAGCCTTGAAGATTCTACAAAAGTCTTGGGGGCCCCCGACTCCTGCAGGCTTCTGGTGGGGAGCGGCTGCCATGATTGCTCGTGGAATGGCCACGACTGAGCTACGAGATGGTGGTGCTCTCATGCTGACGCCAGCTTCAGTCTGAAACATCCAGAAACACTGTAGACTACCAATTCGATCAGTTCCGGTAGCGCCCCAACGTGACCCGGTAGAGAAGAACTTGCCCTCCCCTCTTTGACTGAAGATTCTTGTTGCCTGTCCCTTCTGTTGTCATTTAACAGAACTTTTTAGACTGCTGAAAGGTGTTGTGTTCCGACCGCTGGTTGGTGGAGACACTTTGACTATATTCTGGACCTACGTTGTCGCGTAATGCGTTATATGACACGCCGCGTTAGCGCACCCGGAAGTGCTCCGGTGCGCAAGGCGCGGCTTCCCGGAAACGATCCAATATTTAAATGTATTACTGTTTTACTGTTTTTGTTGCGTTGTATATATTTATAAGTTAATAAAGTTTTATAATCCTACTACTTTGTTGGAGTGCTAAATATTTTTAATGTGACACATAATTGTAAAAACTGATGTAGAAAGAGGCATCCCTGGAATCTTCCGCTTCAGGCTCGGACCCACACACCCTCACAGTGAGAATCCCCTCCCCAAGCACAATACAGGATGGTTATCAGATAGTAGGAACGCGTGTGGTGTGACGGATCTCATCGGGTGGGGGCCTTGATCTACTGTAACTCCTTTGAAGAGGGGTGATTCTTTACAGCTGGGGCCATAAACTACATCTGCAGGGCTAGGTGATAGCCTGGGACCGGCCTGGACAATCGGACACCGAGGAAGAGGAGTGTCGGAGGGTGCGGTAGTGAATAGGGTGAAAGGGAGGTGTCGGGCGGGCACAGGGTGTGATTCTCAGAGAAGAACAGCGCAGATGGGAGGAGGTTTCTGGCCCATGCATGAGAGAGAGAGCGGGGGTGACCAGTGCGTGGGGGAGATGCTTGCGAGGGTGGGGAGCCATGCTGAGGATCGGCGGCGTGCAGAGAGTGGGTCTGGTCAAGGCATCTAAAATGGCTGCCGTGCACGACAAAAGTGTGGCATTGCAAAAAAGGCAAGATGGCGCAGACAATGTTTATAAATAAGGATTAATTTATAACAATTATTTTTAACAAAATATTTACTCGCAGTGACAAAATGGCGGTCAACAGTTCCTGATTTCCATCGAATCGAACGTTAACAGACGTCACGCAGCAAAAAAAAAAAACGCTCACGCACAGCCGCTGGAAGACATGTATCAACATATATGAGCCTCCTCAGCCACCCTCAGAAAACATAAGGGGTCAGGATACGTCTCCCGTACCCCCTTATACCCTGTAATTTAATTAAACCGAAACACAAAATGGCGCTACCAGTTTGCGGCCCGGTTCGCGAACCGGGAAGCGCTTCTACCGCGAAAAATCAATTTTTTTTTATTTTCCCCACGGGACCCTTTAATAACCCCAACATCATTCCTAGGGGGTCAAGAGGAGTCTACCTTGCCCCCTTTCATTAAATTCCCCCTTTGTTTTTCTCCTCCTCTTGTCTCTCGATCCTACCGAGAGACAAGATGGCGGCCGCTCCGGACTGTTTAGAATGTTGACAGACACCGGAGAGCCAATCAGCTTCGCTTTGCAAAGCTCCGTTACGCGAAAAGTACGCTATCCAGGACGCTGTCACAGATATATCTGTTTTTTTAAACGTTAATTTCTCAAAATCCACTGGAGCACATATATTGAGACCCAGCAAAGGCACATCGGGCTAACAGTCCCTACAATTTTGCCAAGTTTCGTGCAAATCCATTCAGTTGTTAGAGCTAAAAGTGAGGCCAAACGCCCTATGGAAATTAACATGGGAAAACGCGTTTTGGGACCCCCCTTTTTTCTCGGCCCCCCCTTGACGAACCCCCCCTCCCAATTTTCAGGGGCTGCTCAGAAACAAAATGTGCCATTTTCCTGAAAATTTCAGCCGATTCCGTCCACAAACGCCAAAGTTATTAGTCATAGAATTTTCAAAAGTTCCATAGAGAAAAAATCCTAACTATATATACCTACTGGCGACCGCCAGTAGGTAATATATATATCCACTCCTAAATAGCACCTATGGTAAGAGCGCAAGCAAGCTGCCAGGTCAGCAGTTAAGTAGCATGCCCATGACAGTGCCTGCATCCACCTTTGCGCCCCGCGTCCCTAGTAATCCCAACGCACATTAGCTACAAGTTTAAGTGATCCTAACATGATATACAGTTATTACTATCCTTCCCACAAACGCCACAACTGCTAAAGACTTCTGCATGATCACGGACCACAGCCCCATTTAACTGCTCTCCCAATCCATCCACCCCCTGCCCTCCCAAAACTAGCCGAGACCTAAAAAAACTGAAGCCCCGAAGCCCGTTTACCGCTGGTGCTGTAGTGCGCGTGACGAAAACTACCGTGGGGCGGGACTTCCGTTTCCTGCTGGAATCTCGCGCCCACGGACTGGCTGGCCAGGAGAGGAGCAGTGGTGACGCGGGGCTCCCCTGCCCGATGGAGAGCCCCACGGTGGCGGCTGAAGTCCGGAGTTGCGTCGATGAGGTGAGTGGGGCTTAGTTGTAGCGGGGGAGGGGGGTGTCTGTGTGCGCTCGTGTGTGTGCGCGCGCTCTTGTTTGCGGCGGGGGGTGGTGGTGTGTCTGTGTGTGCGCTCGTGTGTGTGCGTGTATGTGCATGTCTGCGTGCGTGTATGTCTCTGCGTGTGTGTGTGTGTGTGTGTGCGTGCGCGTCTCTGTGTAGGTGTGTGTGACTAGCCTGCCGGAATTTGAGTGCGTGGTTGTGCGCGCCACCCGCTCCGATCCCATTCTGGCAGATTCGTGCGGCCAGGTCTTGTCTCCTCGAAAGCGAAGCCAGTAACTCAGGAGAGACCGCGCTTTCGCACAGTTAACGTCACGAGACCTAAAAATGAAGAAAGACACTGAGACTGCCAAGTCCATGGGAGCTCTACAGTCTCCACAAACAGGGGTTCCTTTCGTTGCTCCTTCTATAGAGGAGCCTCCAAACACATGGGAACTGACCTCTCATCTTCCTTTAAAGCCACTACACAAACATCCCCCAATAGAGGATTTTTTAGAGGCAGATACAGAGGAAATAGCAATAAGGGAAGAGGTCGAGGTAATAACAATCTTACTTCCCCCACCACAAAACAGTGACTTTACTTCCGCTCCCCCCACAACATGCAATTCCAGTTGGGGGGAGATTATCACAGTTCCTACCTGTCTGGAACTCCATCACAACAGACAGGTGGGTGAGACAAATGATGCAATATAGTTACTGCCTAGAACTTACAGCTACCCCGCCACATATACCGCCCAGGCTGAGTCCCATGTCCATAGAACATCTTCGGCTACTAAAACAAGAGGTTCTATCATTGCTTCAAAAGAACGCAATAGAGATTGTTCCAGTGCAACATCAGGGAACAGGGATTTACTCACTGTACTACCTAATATCCCAAAAAGACATTACTCTAAGACCAATACTCGATCTCAGGCCCCTCCACCTATATATACACACTCCGATCATTTTCACATGATCACTCTACAACAAATGCTCCTGCTGCTGCAACAAGGCGACTTCCTTGCCACACTAGATCTCAAGAATGCCTACTTCCACATTCCCAAACATCATTCTCACAGAAGGTAACTAAGGTTTGTAGCGCACGGACAACACTATCAATTCAAATTCCTTCCATTGGGAGTCACAACTGCACCCAGAGTGTTCACAAAGTGCATTGCAGTAGTAGCAGCACATCTCGGAAGACAACAAATTCATGTCTTCCCATATCTAGATGACTGGCTAATAAAAGCCAGGTCATTCAGTCAGTGTGCTCAACACACTCATCAACCCATTCAGACATTACACAACTTGGTGTTCACGATCAACTACACAAAGTCGCATCTCCAGCCCTCTCATATACACCAATATCTGGGGGCCACGATAAACACCTCTACAGCTCTAGCATATCACAGTCCAGCTAGGATAGCGAGCATACAAGCCTTAGTCACAAAATTTCTAGACCAACACTCTCTCCCAGCCTGCAACTCATAGCTATGATGGCATCTTGCATTTTATTGTGCCATATGCAAGACTTCAAATGCGTCCATTACAAGAATGTCTAGCACAACAGTGGAATCGGGCTCAAGGACAACTTACAGATCTGGTGTTGGTGGACAGCCGCACACATCGCTCTCTGCAGTGGTGGAACACAAAAATCTTGTCCAAAGGGCGGCCGTTCCTCGAACCTGTTCCACAGATATTGCTTACAACAGACGCATCCCTCACAGGATGAGGAGCCCATCTGCTCCTACATACAACTCAGGGCAGATGGACCACTCAATAAAAAGTGTTCCACATCAATCACCTAGAGCTACTGGCAATATTCCTAGCACTAAAATCTTTCCAAGTGCATGTACAGAACAAAGCTGTCTTGATCCGGACGGACAACATGACAGCCATGTACTATATACAAAAACAAGGAGGCACACATTCTCTGCAACTGTCCCAGCTTGCACAAAACATTTGGAGATGGGCCATTCCACAAAATATATATCTACTGGCCGAACACCTTCCAGGAGTTCACAATCCGATTGCGTATCTGTTAAGTCGGCAAACACAACAGATACACTAATGGGAACTACATCCACAAGTTCTTCTACCATTTTTCCATAAGTGGGGTCAACCAGACCTAAATCTGTTCGCCACACACGACAATTCAAAATGCCAAACCTTCGCCGCCAGGTATCCACACCAGTAGTCCAAGGGCAATGCGATATGGATGAGAAGATGGATGCCGGAGTGTAGCAGTCGCAGAATCAGTTACAACCAGCAACCTCGCGCAGCGGCTGCCGCTCTTCAGCTCCTGCAGCCGCACCGAGTTCTTTCCAACGAAAAAGTGGAATTTCGGAAGCTTAAAACATAAGAACACAGAGTCCTAGAAAATCGAGCCGGCATCCACCCCCTCCGCCCATACCGTTTGCAAAAAAGAAAACGGATGGGGGACGGTTAACAATTCTCGAACTCCCACGCATTACGAAAGTGACAGCGACCCCCCAGTCCGTGTCCTTAGGAGAACCCGCAGAATCAGATTGGGTTCGAAACGCGTTGACTTTCCATCCAAGATTATTATCTCTCCAGTCCTCCCTTGACCTGCTCTCCAAATTAAAATCTGGCTCCCCTCTCGACCCGTGCCATGCCAAATTCCTGGCACTCATGGCCCCTACCCGTAATCATCTCATTAACCCTATTCTTAACCTCTCGCTTAACACTGGTGAAGTACCTCAAGCTTGGAAGCAGGCCCTCATTTTGCCCCTTTTGAAGAAAGCCAATCTGAATCCGGAACTTCATTCCAACTATAGACCCATTTCCCTTTTGCCAGCTCTGGCGAAAGTGGCCGAAAAACATGTCCATTCCACCCTGTCCCACTTTTTAGAATCCAATGACATCTTGCACAAATGCCAATCTGGCTTCCGCTCAAATCTGAGCACTGAAACAGCTCTGCTTGAGGTCACTGAAGTGATTAGAGAAACCCTGGACAGGGGAGGAAAAGCTATGCTGGTGATGCTTGACCTATCTGCGGCCTTCGACACCGTCCCCTATGACCGTCTCCTATCTAGACTCTGGGAGATAGGTCTAAGGGGGACGGTGTTCAGATTGTTTAGGTCATTCCTCACTGGCCGTCAGCAAACGATCTGGGCCCCACCTTTTTCTGCCGCAATGCCGCCTCTGGAGGTCTGAGTGCCGCAGGGCTCTATTCTGAGCCCCTCACTCTTTAATATCTATATGACCCCTCTGGCGGCACTTGCAGAGGATTTTGGGGCTCAGATCGTGTCGTACGCTGACGACACACAACTCCTGTTCACCTGCGACAGGGGACAGGAATTCGACGGGGCATCTATCCGGGCTGCCTTGGGGCTGTGTTTGACTGGTTTAGTCGGCACAGCCTCAAGTGCAACTCCGACAAATCCGAGGTTCTTTTCTTCGGTTGCCCCGCGGACCCCAAATGGAAAGATTGGTGGCCGGCGGCCATGTTCCCTCCCACCGGTGACTCAGGGGCTGCAAAAAACCTGGGCATTCAGGTTGATAACTGCCTCTCCTTTGGGGCTCAGGTGTCGGGACTAGTCGGCAAATGCTTTGCCATCCTAAAGATGCTGAGAAAGTTCCTGCTGCTTCTATCTTTGGAACACAGGAAGATTACTGTCCAGGCCCTGATCGGTTCTAGGCTTGACTATTCTAACATTCTCTACCTTGGTCTGCCTGACTACCTCCTATCGCGTCTTCAGGTGGTGCAGAACTCGGCGGCCCGCGCCATCTTCGGCCTCCCCAGAAGAGCAAGGGCCATTGAGCTTCTCAAGACTCTTCACTGGCTTCCTATGAAGAAGCGGATCTTCTTTAAGGCCCTGACCATCGCATTTAAAGCCTTGCATGGTACAGGTGCCCGCTACCTTCAGAAATGGGTCTGCTTTTACTTTCCATCCAGATTCTTGCGCTCTTCTTCCCAGGCCAAGGCAGTCACTCCCATGATCCGTCGTGCTCGCTGTGGTGGGCGCTCTTTTAAATACCTCGCCCCGCAGCTGTGGAATGATCCTCCTCTCTCTGAGATCCAGCCCCAATCTTTTGGCCTTCAGAAAAGACTTAAAGACCTTCCTTTTCCTGCAATAACACCGCCTGTTGAGCTATGCCCCCGTCACTCGCCTGTCTTTTTCCTCTCTGGACTTGCTGAGGCTCTGTCAGCGCCGGGACACTTCTCGGAGTAGCCGTGCGCTATAGAAGCACCCCTTTTAACATTAACATTAACATATAAAATATATTGGGCTTTATAGGAACTAAATAACGCATTGTCATTGCTTAGTCCATCGTGTGCAATCCCTATAATGAGCACCCTACTCTGAATTATAATATATCTTGAGTTGGTGTTGACAAGTAGGCGGATGTAATTATCAGCTTGTCCACTTGTCTGTTTGTATTTTTATTTAGGACTGGTGCCTCATAATTACAATACCGGAGGCATTATACAGTTGTCTATGTGATTCTATGGGACAATTATTTTGTGATATATAATTTTTATATGTTTGTTGCACTTTATTGAATGTATGTATGTATGTATTTGTTAATTATTTTGTGTGTTTTTGATGACATAAGAAAAACATTCTTGAAAAAAATTGTTTCATAAAGTACTAATTCATTCAACTAAATGGTTGTTCAACCTAGTAATTGGTTTGACTAGGCGGTGTACTATTTAAAATTCAACCTGCTCGGCCATCTGTTTTTGTTTACCCAATAGTAGCGGTCCAGGCCGGTCAGTGACAGGACCCAAGCCTTTCTTTGTTTTCCATGGATGAACTAGTCAGGCAGATTTGCATACGCTTTTCCGCCACTCCCACTAATTCCACCAGTGGTACGCAAGCTCCTACAACAGTCTCTCAAACTAATCTTAGTAGGTCCTACATGGGCACGCCAACCGTGGTTCACAACGCTGCTAGAACTCACACTAGTTCCGCACCAAAGACTGTGCCTGTCCCCATCCCTGCTAACGCAGAACCATGGAGAGATCAGACCTCCAGATCCAAGTCTGCTGAATCTGGCGATCTGGCTCCTGAAGTCTTAAAGTTTGGTTACATTAACCTGCCACCAGACTGTATGAACATCATTATAGAAGCGAGACAACCTACTACTTGAGCTTGCTATGCTGCAAAATGGAAAAGGTTTTCTATTTACTGCACCAGTAATCATATTGATCTACTTGATGCTTCCACCCAGAATATCATTTGCTATCTACTGCATTTACAAAGATGTAATCTAGCATACTCATCTATACGTTTACATCTTGCAGCACTTGCTGCTTACTTACAAAACAGACAACACTTGTCACTATTTAGAGTCCCTGCAATTAAAGCATTTATGGAAGGACTAAAAAGAATCATTACTCCGAGGTTACCACCCTCTACAGTGTGGAACCTAAATATTGTTCTCACCAGACTCATGGGACCCCCATTTCAACCTTTACACAATTGCGAACTACAGTTCCTCACATGGAAAACAGATTTCCTAGTTGCCTTTACCTCTCTTAGAAGAGTAAGTGAGATTCAAGCTTTCACTATACAGGAACCATTTTTACAATTACATTGTAACAAAGTGGTCCTCAGAACAAACCCAAAATTCCTTCCAAAAGTAATCTCTCCATTTCATCTTAAGCAATCAGTGGAGTTGCCCTGTTTTTTTCAAAACCCAGACTCTGTAGCAATAAGAGCTATACACACCCTAGATGTTAAAAGAGCCCTTCTTTATTACATTTATTACAGAACTAAATCCTTTCGCAAAACAATTGTTTGTAGCTTTCTCACCACCGCATAAAGGCAATCCCATCTCGAAAGCTGGTATTGCAAGGTGGATCGTGAAATGTATCCAAATATGCTATCAAAAAGCAAAACACACATTAACAATTCCTTCTAGAGTGCACTCCACACGCAAGCTAGGAGCCTCTATGGCTTTCTTAGGGAACATTCCCCTAGAAGACCTCTGTTGAGCAGTAACATGGTCTACAACACACCTTCACTAAACCCTATTGTGTTGATGTGCAAGTTAAGCAGCAAGCTGCTGTAAGCAAGCAGTTCTTAAAACTCTTTCAAACTACTGCAACCTATACAGGTGACCACCGCTAGGGGAGATACTGCTGTATAGTCTATGCTAAGTGTGAGATTTGCAGCTCATATGCTTCGAACGGAAAATGCTACTTACCAGTATGCATCTGTTCTTGGCATGTAGAGCTGCAGATTTTCACACGCCCACCCGCTTCCCCGGGACCTGTATCTTTTCCAGTTCTACCTTACTTAGATATGCACACATGGACTTCTTTTTTCTTTCTACTAACACCATCAATTCCCATCATGGCGAAAAACAATCTTAAGGATGGAGTCAATGCCCATGAGCACCATCATCCAAGTGAGGAGTCACCTATCTCTTGACTACAAAGACTTCTTTCAAGACAACAACAACCTGCAAGCATCTGAGCCCAACACCAGATGGCGATCTGAAGCTAAGAGTTAAAATCTGCAGCTTTACATTCCAAGAACAGATGCATACTGGTACGTAGCATTTTCTAGTATTTAGGGGGCACCCTGAACCTTGCTTCCTTAGACAAGAAACCAGAAGAAGAAAAGGACTGAACAGCAGTGCCGAAGCTAACCAGAGAAGGACGCCTACCAACTTGACCCCAGCCCTACCGGCCTGTCCCCACCTGGTACCTGCAGAAGTGAAACCCCAGTGTGTCCTGCAGCCAGCAGCCTTAAAAAACCCGAGGACCTGCACTGCCTTCAAAAGGAAAGACTCTGTATCCTGTGAGCACCGGATTTGTTCACCAACAGACTCCAGCTCTGACAAGATCCGCGAGTCTGCACCCACCGCCAACAGCTGGAGTTTGATTGGCTCAACACCAAGAGGAGGTCTCCCTGGTGATTCTGACCCGAGATCCGGTGACCCCTGACCTGCCTCCAGCCAACGCCTGCAGCCTCAAACCGGAAGGTCCCCAACCGCGACCAGGAGCTGGTAAGAAGATCCGACCCGAAAAGGCACCCCTGCACTCGACAACCCATGGCCTTGGGTGGCCCAACCGACAGTGCCTAACCAACCCCCAGCATCCCAACTTAAATCTCCAAGTGGTGGTCACACCCAGAAGACCTTTGTCCCAGAGCCTGCAGTGTGTTTGAAAACCGGAGACTCCCTACTGAAAGCTACAGGGCACCAAAACAACATGCTGCACATGGCTGTCCCAGTGCTGCTGAGGGTGCATGTTTTGTCCTGGCTTGAACCCCCATTTGTCCTGGCTTAAGTCTTAGACCTTTGCTCCCACAACCCAGTGGCCTGCTCGTAAGCAGCCACCAACCGGAGGCCCCCTATTCCCCATTGGATGACAATGGGCCTCAGCCCTCTGCACCCGTCCACCCTAGTGCCGCTGAGGGTGTAACAAGAGTGCATGCTTGACCCTGGGGGACCCCAGAATAATAATAATAATAGTTACATTTGTAAAGTGCCTGGTTACACTGAGGCCAGTGTGTCCCCGCGCTACGGTAACAAAGAAAACCGCAGCAACCACGAAACAGGGCAATAATTAAGAAGCTGGAAATAAGTGCGTCTTCAGACCTTTCCTAAAGATGGGTCAGAACACTCCAGCCGGAGTGCCTGAGGAAGCAAATTCCACAACTGGGCTGCTAGATAACAAAACGAGCGTCCACGCATCCTGGCTATTTAAATTTTGGGGACATGCACTCTACCTGTTCGACTGGACCTTAGCAATCTGGTAGGTGCATAGGGAGTTGGGGAATACCAACTCCCACAACCGAATATTTAACTTTGAACCAATAACCTTTAAAACTGTAACTAAACAACAAAAACGCTTTTACTTACCTATTACAGGAAATGTCCCAGTGCAGTATCCACGTATAGTGCACTGTGTAAGAAAGTATTCTGTAAAGTAATCTACTTGACATTCTACTAAAAAGCCAATGCAAAGTAGATGTACAGTGTATCAAAAGCATTGCATTACTAGTCGCTCTACTGTAATCAAATCAAAGTGCATATACAATTGCAATTCAAACTGTTTAAAAACTGCATTACTACTGTAAAGCACGTATTGCTTACCTGTGCCAGGCTTGCTCGTTTCTAGAAAATAGAATAACTAAAAGAATATTTTTATACAAAACCAATTGGTCTGAAGTTCAATCTTCGAGTGTGTGATATCATTTGCAGATTGAGTGAGTACAACAAATACTTAAGACTACCCTCTGATACAGCCTTCATGCTTGACCACACTGCCACAAATAGAGAGTAAGGTGCCATCTACTTTTACCTCTGCCTACCTTTGGGGGTTCCACTGGACCCTGTGCACACTATACCTCACTTTGGTATAGTATATACAGAGCCAGCTTCCTACAGATGGCCGTTGTTTTCGGCATTGTAGGCCAACATTGTGTACTGTTTGGGTGCGAAAAGAGACAGAACTTTTAGAGGACATGGCATACAGCAATGTGTGGCATGTCGTGTTTTCGCTTTTGTCTGCACCAAGACAATCAGCCTGCAAAGACAGCCTTGTATGTGTTTGGTGATGTGTCCCTTAGAGTGGCACAATTCATGCTTCAGCCCTTAGGGACCCTTTAGTACCTCATGTCATAGGTACAAGGGTACCATTTACTAGGGACTTGCTGAGGGTACTAAAGGTTTTGCCAATTGGGGGAACAATTGTACAGTTTTGCAAAAAAACTCTGGTACTGGGGAGCTTGTTAGCAGGAACCTAGTGCACTTTCAGCTGAAATCACTTAAATTTACCAAGCAAAAAGTGGTGGTGACCATGCCAAAAAGGGGCGCTTTCCTACGGTGCCCCAACTATCTAAGTGCCAGCTTTCTTTTGAAGAGGCTATATACTTACCAGTGCCTCCTAAAATGGAGGTGTTAGAAGGTGGTTCTGACACTCAGGGCCACCTGGATTTTTCACTATTAGAGCACCGATTTGTTGAGCTTTTACTGTGGGAGAGCCTCATAAGTTGGGACTCACCCACAGCAAACGCATGATGAGGGAGACTGCATGTGGATTTTACTGGTGTCCCCCTAGCTTGACTAGGCCGCTGCGCTGCAGCTGGAGTAAAGGGCACCGGGCTCGTTACATGCAGACACGTGTACATGCATGTGCACACGTGTACGGGCTGCGCAGGGGAAATTGCTAGTGTGAGCAGCCTAGGATCAGCTAGAAAGTGAATGGTGTGGCAGGACTTATACAGAATTGGGTGGTGACATGGAATAGTCTTTATACAGTGGGAAGAAACATGCCTGGGAAAGTCGGTGTGTTTTACTGTTTTCACTTAATAATTCTCCTATGGCAATAATTCTCCTATGGCGATGTGGAGCCCATGTGCTAGTTTTACTTTCCTAAGGCCTACAAATTCCAGACACGCACTAAAGTCCACTGTAACTTTTGTGAGATGAGCTATTCTGCAGAGTCCAAAGTCAAATCTGTACTGCTTTTGGATCATACAGAACTGTCCTATTGCTCTGACTCAGCTCATAACCAGGGCCTGGCTGGGGATTATCCTGGCAGGCTGGATTAATGACCTTTCTTCCTAGAGCGACCGCCTCCTCTCCAAAGGAGAGGATAGGTGGCGCTACAGGCTCATCCATTAGCTGTCACCGGGTGCCAGGCACCAGGCTGCACAAGGGAGAAGGCAGCCTGGGGGGAAGGGGCTTTCAGAGACCATGTGGCAGGAGACCCCTGGACTACGCCATCTTGAACCAACCCAGCGGCCTGGGCAGGAAGGAGATAGCAGGGGCAGTGAAGTGATGTGTCACTGTTTGATAGGACAAAGAGAGACTTCCTGCCAGCCCCCTCCCCAAACTTTAAAAAGTGTTTGAGGCAGAGGGTGGTGGAGCCTAGCGCAATGGACAGTTGGAAGGAGGAACCCCCTGACTGCCCCAGGATCCTGAACTGTGCCAGGAGTAGAGACCAGGATCAGTGCGCAGAAGCAGGGGCCTCTGCTCAGGGAGAAGAGAGGCTGAGGAGGAGTGCCAGGCAAAAGGCTAGCGCAGGGAGCCAGTGAAGACCGCTTCCTGCTGAATGCACCCTCCTTGAGACCAGGAGGGCGAAGGAAAGTGCTCCCAGTGGCTGGGGAGCTCCGCCAGGAGCAAGAGGTGGTGAAAATGTCGCAGATCTGTACCCTGGGGGCTGAGATATGCCCCCCAGAAGGTAGGCGACCTTTGACCCCCAAGAAGACCGGCAGCAGAGCCCCAGGCGATTTGTCGTCGGTCTTGAATGTGCCCCCGGGGTGGGTCAAGTCCCGGGTGCTGCCCCCAGCAGAAGCTAGGGCGGGGAGTGCCGTCACGCTCCCCGTGAAGGGGGCGAAAAGAGGCCCTGGATCCCAACTCCAGGCCCCGCTGAAGGCGGAGGGTGGTGAAGAAGAGTAATTGCACCTGTAGTGCATTTACTAATGTTCTTTCTTTCAAAGGGACTGAAGGTCACGTGTATTGTGAAGTACCTGTGTAATATGATGTTCTGAGCAAAGTGGGGTTATGTTGTCAGACATTCCTGCTACGGTGTCTGGCTACATATGCTTAATCCTGTGATTTCATCTGTAATGCCATTAGGGGCTGTAATTGCAATGTATTGTGGAGGAGTGTGGCTCAATGGTTAGAGCGGCAGACCTTGATGCAGAGTTCTGGCCAGGGACCAGGGTTCGATTCCCGCCTCGGCGGGTCTCTGGCTCATAAATTCCGCTGACTGGATATTCTCGCCTCAGTGCCTATTCTAATCATGGGTCCCACGCTGCAACTCTGGGCAATAGCTTGCTTAGCCTCCACAACGGCCCCCTACAGCGCTGGGGATGCCTGGTTGCACCCCGGGGATGCCCAGGAGTGGACATTTCACGGGGAAAAGCCAGGACGGGTTCCCTAGCGGTATGAGTACAGCGCCAGGACACACTGCTTGCCAGGTTATCAGTGCGCTTTACAAATACGTCTACATTTACATTCTAATGTCCAACAAATGTGACGAGTACTGCAGAACTGTACCTTCTAATTTATGTCTTGGAAGGTACATTTTTGGTACCTACCTCACTTGGGCCTGTCAGTGAACTCCAGGCATTAACCTTAGCAGAACCTTTTTTTCCAGTTACACAGATAGGTTGCTCCTAAGAACCAATCCTAAATTCCTTCCAAAAGTAGTTTCATCTTTCCCCCTCATTTAGTTGAATTACATGTTTTCTCTCCGTAACAGGTTTCATCTGCAGAAATATCTGTAGACGCTGGATGGCAAACAGAAATAAAGAGTTTTAGAAGACTAAACAAATCTTTGTTGCTTTTTTACCCCCTCACAAAGGAAAGCCCATATCCAAGTCAGGCATTTCTAGATGGATAATTTGATGCATTCAGCCATGTTATGCCAAAGCTAAAAAGGCTTTGCCTACAACCCTTACGGCACACTCTACTTGTAAAATAGGGACTTCCATGGCTTTCCTGGGCAATATCCCAATAGATGACATTTGTTAGGCAGCTACTATGTCTACACCTCATATTTTCAAAAAACATAATTGCATTGTGTGGATGTATTAGCATTATCCAAAAGAGGGGGGACTGTAGGGCTTTTTATTCGAGGTCCAGCATTAGTGTCCTATCAGGTCCTTGAAGTTAAAAAAAGGTTACATAATCCAAATAACACTTTTATTCAGGCTGGTTATCTACCTCAGTAAAAGCGTAAACAGTGACAGCTTCCCTGACGTGAAGGTTCAGTTAAAGCTATGCTCATCTCTTGGGGTCAACATGTTTCTTGCCATATGGTTAATATAATCTGTGGCAATGCTTCAGAACCTAATATGTGAACGTTGAATCTATCTACACTCAGTGGTGCGGCTAATAGCCAACTACCACAGGTAACAACTGCATGACAAGTCTTCAGTAGTGTGGTTCAATGACCTCCCACTGTCGGGAATGTCGCCTCAACCGGTGCAGCGATTCCAGGGGACACCTTGGAGTGTGGTTTCTTGTCCTGCGGGGAACCAAGGTGGTTCATCTAACCTCCTCGCCATCAGACGATGAACCACCTTGGTTCCCCGCAGGACAAGAAACCACACTCCAAGGTGTCTCATTGAAGCATCTGTTTGTAGCATGTAGTGCTATAGATTAACATGCGCCCACACTCCTTCCCGTACGCCTGTAGCAGTTGCAGTATCTTTACACTATTTTATTTACATGGCCATCTCTTCACTGATCATTAATCTCACTCCATTCTCACCTGCCTGCGCAAAAACAATCTAACAATGGAGTAGATGCCCATGCGCATTATCACCAAGCAGAGGAGGCACTTTGTCTCGTGACTCAACAGGCTTTTTCAAAGACAAACAACTTGCACACATCCGGACCCAACACTAGATGGCAGAAGTATGCAGATCACTTGAATCTATAGTATTCCATGCCACTAGCAGATGCTTACAGGGTAACATATTCCTTTGATTCCTTCAGGAATTTGTAGTTCCTCCTTGATGTGTGTTGCACACACATATAATAGGACATGATATTTGAAGATGCTTGTGGCATGTAGTGCCTTCAGGAAAGCACACTGAAAATATTGTCAAGTTGCTGCTATAGTCGAGCAACATTTTAAGAGTTTTCACATCTTGAACAGTGTTTTAAATGGTTCGTACATGTTCTTTACACATTTCATTTAACAAATGTCCTCTGGGTATGTGTTAGTCCATTTGCAGGGTTATCATGGAGACCGGTTGTTCGATGAACGAGACGTGCAGTTTGAGGTGGGAGTAGGGGAAAGTCACGACATTCCACCCGGCTTGGAGAAAGCAGTGCAGCAGATGGAGAAGTGTGAAGAATCTGTGGTGTACCTTAGGCCTCTGTAAGTCTTGAAATGCTACAAACGTTGTTAATATTGCATATTGATCTATTTTTACCTGTAATGCAAAGAAAAGTTACATTTTTAAGTCTGGTATATTAGGATAAACGTTCCCATGTGTGAGAAGAAGTTTTTCTTTTTTAGAGCATTGGAATGTCCTATCTTAAGCCTAATGCAAAAATGATGGTGTATGTATTTTGCATTTAAACCATTACATGGGTAAAATCAGTGTGGTGAAGCAAAATAGTTTGTAAATCTTGTGTAATGTGAATCCTACACTTTCCTGCCCTTCCTCCTGCTGTATAGACCATCTCCCAGCAACAGGAAATTTTAAAAGCACTTTATTGGATGCTGCATTGATGAATCGCAGCAATCTATCTATGCTGAGGGACTTAAACATCTGGTTTGTCTGCCAGGATCAAACGCTAATCAAAGCAATTACATGCAACCTCAAGGCCTTCAACCTGCACCACATTGTAACTGACCATCTCATTCTGCATGACACAAGCTCAAAGTCTAGTTTACCTCCATGGCCATGCTACGATAAAAAGTAATTTACTAGTAATCTAGTGTGATCTTTGTGATTACCCATAGGGTCAATGTACCAGATTGGAAACCACAACCTAGGAAATCCTGAACAGCAACAAGTACTGACCATGGATAAAAAATGTCAACTCCCAACGCTGTATTTCTGCCTATCTAAAAAACTATAACAACCAACCACTGGATATGTCTACTTTCTACATTTCCTTTAAAAACCTATAACGGAACTAAATGCAGGAAGATAATAAAAGTGAGTAGCAACAAGAAAACCATTAATACAGATTTATGTGCTTTACAATGGAAATGGAGAAAATCACTAAATAAAAGATAAATTTGTCCTGAGTCGGTATAGAAAGGTTTACAAAGTAATTTCAAAACTGCAAAAGGTACAAAACGACAAAGCTTGTGTAATGAATCTAGATTGCCCATAAAATAATTTCTGCAGATATCTGGCTGAATTCCATACCCCTTTGTGATATCTGAGTCTTAAGCTGCAGACTACGGACAAATTTCAAATGACCCCTTCCTGGGTTAGGTGACTGAAACTTAACTGATTAAAATAACTGCTCTCAGATCAATCGTCATGATTCTGAATAGGCAGTCACTAAATCAGCCCTGAGATGCATTTGGTATGATCTAAAGATGACATTGCAGCTCTCTTACTTCTGAATATGTAATTAGCCTTTTAGATTGTTTGCCACCAAATACTACTGTTCAGACTGCAAAGGTTCTGAAATGGATTGCCTCCTGCTCCAAAAACCACCCAAACCATGGCTTAAAATTCACCTGCGTGCCTACACTTACTGTAAACAGTACAGGAGTAGGATCCAACTGGTTGTATATCATACATTCCTCCCCAAATAATTTGGCCTTGGCATGATTCATCATATCTATTCGAACATGTACCACCCTGTTCGACATGTAAAGTCTGCCAATTGAATGTTTTACGAGTCCACTCAATTCTAAGAACTTCATTTAAGATGGCAAAGAGCCAAGTGGTGAACTGGAGGACTTTGCCATAACGTCTCTGTAGACCTCTTCCTAGTCCAATTATTGCTCGTCTATTATACTAATCGCAGGAAGGGTGACTTTAATACAAGCCATCCAGGTGTTTGTCTGGCTTTGGCACTCTCCTCCCCAGATCTAACACATAGCCAGTAGCCTACTACCGTTATGTGTCTGTGTGGCACTGCTTTCATTGTTGACACCGCTAAGCACCTCAAGACTAGATGAAAGTACCTCTTATGCCACTCATGAACATCACCATGAACATCACCAAAATTCCTTTTCGAACACTATCTTCCACACGTAGTTCCACTCAATACCTATCTATGCTTAAGGGTCATGACCTCTTTAAAGACCCTGCTTGTGCCAAGAACCCCCCCCCCACCCTCCCCCCTCTCCCACCCCCGGTAGATAAATAATGTAAAGCTTCTCAATCCAACCCCATTTACTTCAGGGGACAGTTTCCTTTTGACTCGCTTGTTGTTAACAACGCTTGCAAGCGAGCCAATTCTAAAGCTGCCAATGATGTGCCGCCTCCTGACATGAAAGGTAAACTCATTGATGCCTCTGGCAAAAGGGTAGCAGCTCAATCCGCCAACCATTGGCGTATTGCTAATTTAATGGGTTTGCTTGCTAGGTATGACTATGCCCACTGGGATGAAATGGAGGAACTCCTCCCAATATCTCCTAGAAGAGCACAGGACAAGGGGTCTGGAGCTTGTATCAAAAGGAAAGCTCATATCAAACACATCTATCAGATGTGCCTTACATTCAGCAAATACTGCTGCTAGGGAGATTAATACTAGTATTATGTTGTGGTTCCATGCCTGGCCCTGCATATCTGGTTTGAAGCTCAACAAAGTCAGTTAAATTTCCCTTTTGACAAAGAACATCTTTGTGGTCCACAGGTTGACCCGGCCCTAGAAAAAATGAAAAAGGACACATAGACTGGCAATTCTTTGGGTGTACTTCAAAAACACAGTCCTCATGGCTCCTTTCGCCAATCCACCTATAGAGGGGGTTCATAAAGCTTCTACTTAGTACAACCGTGGCCAGGGTCAACACTCCTCTCCCTGAGGTTATTTTAGAGGCTTCTATAGGGGTAACCATGCCAAAGGTAGAGGAAAAGAGGCGTCCCTACAAGGTGCTGCACCAACACCAAACAATGACTGCCTTCTCCTTCCCCCGATCATTTAACACGTGTAGGAGGGTGGGAGTATGGTGGTATTGCAGGATTTTCTGCTCACATGGCACTCAATAACATCAGACCAGTGAGTGTTGGACATTATCCAACATGGTTACTTTCTGGAGCTCACCATAACTCCAAACTTGCTCTTTCTGGAACACCAAACATACTCCAATCGGAGAATTGGTGTTTGCCTACTATCACAAATCTGAGGTATTTGTGATGTGCTAGATGTATAGGAATGTGAAAGAAGGCTTCCTCTAAGTCTAGGGCTGAGAGAAAGTCACCTTGCTGTGGAAGTGGGATCACATCTTTGAGAGGGACTAAATGGAAATGCTTTGACAGAATATAATCATTTAAGGGCCGTATATCTAGGATTGGCTGTAAAGATCTGTTTTTTGGGGGGATTAGGATGAACAGGCAGTATATCCATGATCTATTGCTCAAAGGAGCTATAGAACCTGTGCCTCTACAACACCAGGGATCATGGATATACTGCCTGTTCATCCTAATCCCCAAAAAAGACGGATCTTTACAGCCAATCCTAGATATACGACCCTTAAATGATTACATTCTGTCAAAGCATTTCCATATAGTCCCTCTCAAAGATGTGATCCCACTTCTACAGCAAGGTGACTTTCTCTCAGCCCTAGACTTAGAGGAAGCCTTCTTTCACATTCCTATACATCTAGCACATCACAAATACCTCAGATTTGTGATAGTAGGCAAACACCAATTCTAAGTCGTCCCATTCGGGGTGACTACTGCACCTCGAGCATTCACCAAATTCCGAGCAGTGCTAGCAGCACATTTGCGCAGACAAAACATACATGTCTTCCCGTATTTCAACAACTGACTTATCAAAGCCAGCACTCTAACTCTGTGCCAGCTACAGGTTCAGCCTGATCTAGGAGCTAATCTAAACACACAACTAGCATTAGGCTGTCCCAATCCTGCAAGAATCAAAAATTTCCAAACGCTACAGCCACGTTTCCAACCCAATTAACAGCTCACAGTCCGAACTGTCATGTGCCTATTGGGTATGATGGCATCATGCATTGCCATAGCGCTGCATGCACAACTACACATCCAACTGTTACAGGAATGTCTAGCACAACAGTGGTCTCAGTCACAGGGTCATTTAGAGGATCTAGTGCTCATAGACAGCCACAATCCTCGCCCTCTGCAGTGATGGAACATGAACAGCCTCTTAAGGGGACAGCGTTTTCTATACACTATTCCCTGCATCATTTTGACAACGGCTGTATCACTGACCGGCTGGGGTATTCATCTGCTGAATCTCACAATCCAGGGTCTCTGGGATATCAAACACCAGGGTCTCCACATCAACTACCTAGAGCTTCAAGCTTTTCATCTAGCATTGAAAGCATTCACACCTAACCTGACCGGCAAGGTTGTCATAGTCTGGACAGGCAATATGACAACCATGTACTGTTTACAAAAATGGGGTGGGAGAGAAGACCCATGCTTTACAGTTATCACGCCTATCTCAGACCATGTGGTGTTAGGCTCTACATCACAACTTTCATCTGTTATTGGAACATTTCCCGGGAACTGGATATTATTTTGCCAACGTCCGCAGGATGTGGCAACAAGTCCACAAGTGGGAACTCCATCCCTGAGTCCTCCTCCCTTACTTCCCCAAATGGATCTGTTTGCACCTGTGGACAACACAAAATGCCCAAACTCTACCTCCACATACCCGCACCCACTATCCAAGGGCAGTGCTATATGGATGAACTGGTCAGGGATGTTTGCCTGCGCTTTTCTGCCTCTCCCTCTTCCTCCGTTTTTGGTTTGGAAGCTCAGGCAAACATCACTCACACTAACACTAGTAGCTCCAACATGGGCCAGACAGCCCTGGTTCAAAACACTACTAGAATTATCAGTAGTTTCCCACAAGAAGCTACCACTCAACCCAGACCTTCTCATTTAGAACCATGTAAAAATCAGGCACCCAAATCCCAAGGAACACACCCTAGCAATTTGGCTCCTGAGGTCATAGAATTCGGTTATCTCAATTTCCCACCTGAATGTATAACCATTCCCAAAGATGCTCTGAGGTCTACTACTAAAGCATGCTATGCATCTAAATTTAAGAGATTTGTCTATTACTGTGATAAGAGTATTAATCCATTTAATGCCACCTTACAGAACATTGTTACTTGTTGCGTCTACAGCTTTCTGGCCTTGCATTCAAAAGCATTTGCTGACATGTCCCTTTTTGCAAAATAGGCAACACCTCTTTGTTCAAAGTACTAGTCATCATGGTCTCTAATGAAGGTCTTAAGAGTGATTCCACCCCGGGTTCCACCTGCTCCAAACCTGGAATCTTAACATTGTTCTTACAAGATTTATGGGTCCACGATTTGAACCACTACATAACTGTTCCCTTCAGTTGTTACCTTTTGAAAATTGCCTTTTTAGCTGCCATTACTTCACTCAGACGTATTAGTAAGCTCCATGCATTAAACTTGGAGGAGCCTTTCTTCCAGCTCCACAAGGATAGGGTTGTCCTTCG
The DNA here is from genome assembly GCF_964263255.1 of Lissotriton vulgaris. Taxonomy (NCBI): domain Eukaryota; kingdom Metazoa; phylum Chordata; class Amphibia; order Caudata; family Salamandridae; genus Lissotriton; species Lissotriton vulgaris. The sequence goes on along the minus strand of NC_141686.1, from coordinate 67,946,150 downwards.
CACCAACCCACGATTTCCTTCCAAAGCTGGTCTCACATCTCCACCTTAATCAATCAGTTGAGTTACCTGTCTGTTTTCCTCAACTAGATTCAGTTGCGGAAAGGGCTCTTCATACATTATATGTTAAAAGAACCTTTAAGTACAACATTGCCAGGACTAAAGACTTTAACAAAACCAAATAACTCTTAGTTGCTTTTTCGCCCCCTCATAAAGGAAAGTTCATATCCAATCGGGCATTGCCAGGTGGGTAGTCAAATGCATTCCGACCGGTTATGTTAAAGCCAAAAGGACTTTACCTTCACCCCCTAAACCACACTCTGCTTGCAAAATAGGGGCTTATATGTCTTTCCTAGGCAACATCCCACTATCTGATTTATGTAAAGTAGCTATATGGTATACACCACTCACTTTCACTAAACATTATTGTGTAAATGTTCTAGCGCGCCAACAAGCTAATGTAGGTCAGGCAGTGCCACACACAGTTTTTCAAACAACCGCAACACCCACAGGTTAGCCACTGCTTTAGTGGGAACTGCTATACTGTATGCAAAGCATGCCTATCTACTAACACACATGCTGGGAACGTATTGTTACTTACCCAGTAAGTATCTATTCTTGGCATGTGGTACTGCAGTTTCACATGCACCTACCCTTCTCCCAGGACACCTGAGGCCGTTGCAGTTCGGTTGCTTTACTTTCTTCAAATGCATGGGCATCTCTTTGCTTACACTTCCATTACCCTCCTTTTTCCTCCTCCTGCACGAAAACAGACTAACCATGGGGTTGATGCACATATGCATTATCACCAAGAGAGGGAGTAACTCTACCTCGTGTCTCAAAGACTTCTTCAAAGAAAAACAACTTGCACATATCCGGGCCAAACACTAGCTGGCAGGAGAATGCAAAACGTGAATCTACAGCATTATATGAACAAATGCTTACAGGGTAAGTAACCTAATCCATTTCCGCCGTCAGTTCTATTGTTTAAAAAAAAATGTTTACATTTCTGGGCAAGCCCATACCATATGGTAAAAGTCAGATGCGGGACCTGTACATCACAGGCATTTGGGATTTACTGCTGGGAAGACTCGAGATAGCCTATTGGGGGTTCTCCTTATATGTACCCTCTATGCTTTAGGAGCCTGAGATATCCATGCCATGGCCATCGCAATTGTACAGCTGCATAATCTAGTTTGTATTGTAGGTCACTCAGTCCTCTCTGATCCATTGGATTATGTAATTTACGGAGAGGCTACCTTTTTTCTTTCAGTCCCCCATATCAGTTCAGACCATATATCTTTAAAGCGTGTGAAAACGCTCCTAGGCAGGAAAATAGAGCTGTAGTCCAGGCAGGACTAACATCTTGGTGATTGCCACCCTGCCCATTGGAGAGAGTGGTAAGAAGTTCCAAAAGGTTAGCGAGTTCCCCAAATCCCCCTACCCGGACTGCCCCAGGTTTCCTTGTATGTTGTCATCATCCTAGTGATATATGCTGACTCCCAAGTAACAGAATATATCTAGGTTCCATTTGGCATCAAAATGCAGTAGATTATTAGCAGCCGACTGAGAGACTCTAGGGGGAGGAAGCATGTCTTTGTCCAGTTAACTTGAGGCTGCAGTATGTGCCAAATACCCTCAGCATAGATAGTCATTAGTAGTTGAAAATATTTCTGCACATCTCGTAGATAAATCCGTGCCTCATCTGCATACAGTAACACAGTTTCCTATGGTTAGCTGCTCAGTACCCCCAGCAGGGCCTTCCTGTTAAACCAATGCAGCCCTGGCAGTGTTGACCGACCAGCCCCCTGCTGCTTTTGTTACTGCGAGTATACTACAGGGGTTACCCAATTAACCCGTAGGCCTCTGGGTATGCAACAAGAATAAAGAAGGCAAAGCCTACGGAATAGTTAGACACCGAACTAATTATCAAAAAAATGGATACCTTAAATTATCCATTCTTGGGTTTGATCATTTCCACCATAACTAAATTAAAGATAATTTTGAACAATAGTTTCTCCTGTAGAACAGCCACCGAAAATAAGGCTCACATATATGGTTTAACTGTTTCTTTTAATGTAAACCATATGGTTTAACTGTTTCTTTTAATGTAAACCATATTTCTCCATAAAAGTTAGTATCTCACAGTTCACATATATATATATATATATATATATATATATATATATATATATATATACACAATTTTTACATATCTATACAAAACAAACAAATTTAGTGCATTTATATTTTACACACTTTACTTAGAACCCAACTAAAGGTTCTTTTGCCCAACTTATTTCAAAAAAGGAAGTTTGTCCACAATTATTAAAAAACATTCCTTATATTCTGATCACCACAACAAACCAAACAAGAAAGGAGTGTATAAGGTTAACCATGTTTTAACCTCCCTCTCTCTAGCACTCCTTATCAAATTTTTATCTTTATCAAAAACTATTTTCAGTTTGCATTGGTGTCTTCAAAAAGCTGTGTCGACGCGTTTCAGCCTCTTGTTAAATCAGGCCTCATCAGGACTACGAGGGCAAACAACAGTATCATACCTAAAACAAGCAAATAACTACATTTTTATACATATAATATACTCGGGGATAACATTCTAAGTTTTTCATGCACACAATTCAGTTGACATCATCAAGTAACTAATCTTGAGGTCATTGGCATCAACATCATTTGATGTCGGTCCTTTTGCCTTTTTCTTTTAGCTGCACTGATCAAAGCTGCATGATAGAGAATTCCTGACCATCATGTATGGATACACTATGTATGTAACTTTTTGGCTATTTCGGTTGGAATTGAGTTGTGGTATTTAGGGATGCACGTGTGTATATATATATATATATATATATATATATATATAAGTCACAGGTGTTTTCTTAGGATTCTAGTGAAGAGGACCTGTATTTATATTGGTTTTAGTTTTCTTGATTAGAGCACATTATGGAAGGTGTTTTGGTACATAATACAAATGATGTTGATGCCAATGACCTCAAGATTAGTTACTTGATGATGTCAACTGAATTGTGTGCACAAAAAACTTAGAATGTTATCCCCGAGTATATTATATGTATAAAAAATTAGTTATTTGCTTGTTTTAGGTATGATACTGTTGTTTGCCCTCGTAGTCCTGATGAGGCCTGATTTAACAAGAGGCTGAAACGCGTCGACACAGCTTTTTGAAGACACCAATGCAAACTGAAAATAGTTTATGATAAAGATAAAAATTTGATAAGGAGTGCTAGAGAGAGGGAGGTTAAAACATGGTTAACCTTATACACTCCTTTCTTGTTTGGTTTGTTGTGGTGATCAGAATATAAGGAATGTTTTTTATTAATTGTGGACAAACTTCCTTTTTTGAAATAAGTTGGGCAAAAGAACCTTTAGTTGGGTTCTAATTAAAGTGTGTAAAATATAAATGTACTAAATTTGTTTGTTTTGTATAGATATGTAAAAATTGTGTATATATATATATATATATATATATATATATATATATATATATATATATATATATATATGTGTGTGAACTGTGAGATACTAACTTTTATGGAGAAATATGGTTTACATTAAAAGAATCAGTTAAACCATATATGTGAGCCTTATTTTCGGTGGCTGTTCTACAGGAGAAACTCTATTGTTCAAAATTATCTTTAATTTAGTTATGGTGGAAATGATCAAACCCAAGAATGGATAATTTAAGGTATCCATTTTTTTGATAATTAGTTAGGTGTCTAACTATTCCGTAGGCTTTGCTTTTGTTACTGCGGGCAGATATAGTAGCACTACTCCAAAACCGGCCCCCAATAACGAAAACGGCCTCCACTGCAGCACAATCGGCCCCTACCCTTCCAAGCTCTTGGGGGAACACCTGATGCCCACTACAGTCAGTTCAGCCCTCTTTGGATGAATAATCCAGCCAGTGGTTCCATGGCAAGAGCAGATTGTATCTGGGGATAGTGGGAAATCCTGTCTGGTACCAAATTTGAATACGTCGGGTCTTTGGTCCTGTGTGGACCTTTGACCATGAACCGTAGTAGATAAAGGTGTATGCATCTCATGATGTCCCTTCCCAGACCCATCTTTTTGAGCACCTTTTTATGTAAGGCCTTTCCAGGGTTTCAAAGGTTTTTTCAATGTCTAATGCTCTTGCTGCCCGCGGGCTGCCTTTCTGGTATGAGTCTTATTAAGTGCCTTAGATTTAGAAACTTATTGCATCCGAATTGACCAGGATAGGTAGACGGGGAGTTAATGTGTTAGTAATGACTTTCCCTAGAATTTTATAGTCTGTGTTTAATAGAGACAGTGGTCTAAATAATTCCACCTCCAGTGCTTTACGGCCAGGTTTGGGTGCACCACTATCAGCGCCTCTCTAGTGGTTAGTGGGTTTGTGCCTCTCTGTATAAAGCTGTAGTAGCTTCGGAGCCATTTTTACCTTGTATGTGGAGTAGAGATGTAGCGGCAGTCCGTCTTTCCCTAGGGGCTTTTTTATTACATGCCATTTGGTCAATGGTGGTCCGAATCCCCTCTTTCGTGAGTGTCTCCTCTAGATCCTGTCACTGGATTGGGTCCATGCTGAAGGAAACTGGCTCTTTATATAGTATACCTAAAAGAGGTATACTGTGAAAAGTCTTGGTATTCTCTTATGAGTGTACAGGGGCTTGCTTGCTCTAGCAAGCCCATGGTGCTCTTCTAGAGGGGAGTGTGGTCGAGCACCTTAGGCGTAGACATCTGCAAATACACAGTCAATAAATTATACATCTCAATAAGGAGATCCACAACAATTTATAAAAATAACACATATATTTATATATATATTTAGGCACAATAATCTGTCAGAGGTGTGTGTGGCGCCGCGGCCAGGGCGACTGACGCTGGAATCTGGGGATCACTGTTCGGTTCCCAGAGCCGGCGGCAGATTAGCCCACTACCATGTGACTCTGGGCAATAGCTTGCTTAATCTTCCCTACGGCCCCCAGCGCCTGGAGACGCTTACGGGTGATTGTTTGCGCTTTACAAATGTGGATTATTATTATAATCAATACGATCAGGTTAAGGTAAGTACGTTTAGAGATAGAAATACTTCTAGGTTTCAAATGTCAACAATTTTCTTAGGCAGCAATGTTATCCTCTAGAGGAAAAACACATACTGCATACATCTTCTTTACAGCAACTTACAGGACCAATCTCTTGGACTTAAGGTGAGTATGGGGCAAGGTCCAAGGCAGCACCAGCAGGTCACCCGTAGCGGCACTAGGGTGGCAAGGTGTAGTGGTGCAATACAGCGTCGGGTGGGCAATGTTAGTCAATGGGGATCGGTCCGGTGAAAAGAGACTACAGGTTTGGTCTGGAAGACCAGTTAGGGTGAACTAACAGAGGTCCTCAGGTCCTGTGATGCTCGGTGGCGTTAGGACACCTTTGGTCCTCTTCTCCACGGGCCAGGGGTGACCAGGTGCTTTGATGCATTGGGTTTTCGTCACCGGATGCACTTGCAGTCAGGGTGCTGCACACACAAGGCTGTAGGCAGCATCAAGGAGTCCCATCCTGGCAAACCCGAGTTGGGCTCCTTCTTTGAAGGGCTGGGGGACCAGGCTAGCACAGTTGGCTGGCCCGCTTCAATTTGGGCTTGGAGCGACGGGTACAGTAGTGCTGACCGGTGTCTGGTTTACACTGTCCTGCAGTCCTCACATTTCTTTCTTTGTTTCCTGCAGGGTGCAGGAGAACCGCGCCGCTGCTCTACTGGAGTTTGAGTCTTTGTAGAAGTGCTGGCGGGCCGCCCAGTCTCTTGGAGGCACTGCAGCTTGTAGGGCGAGTCGACTTTGGTGCAATTGTCAGGAATAGGCAAACAGGCAGGCCGGGTTGGCGCCAAGTCAGTTGCTCCTTTCTCATTTCATGCTCTAAAGTTCCTTTTTCTTTTAGGTTAGTAGGATGTGCTTTTCTGGTGCCGAGTGCTCCCCTAAATACTAGATTTAGGGGAGTGTAGGGTAGTAGCCAAAGGGCTATCAAAGCCTGGGGTCATAATACCCCCTATATAAACACTTCCTGTGGGAAATGGGCATACCTCTGTTCCAGAAGTCCTAATTCTGCCATCACAAAGATTGCAGATGCTGATGTTTTGCATTTATTTCAGGTAGCCCACTGTAGGGGTGGAACTAGCCTGAAGGTGAACTAATTTTCCTGCCTGTCCAGGCACTAAATGGGCCCTGGACATGGGGGTGGATTAGTCGCCTCTCCTGTGAGGAAGCCAGATTCACATTCCATACGTGGTGGGCTCTTTGAAGCCCCCTTGCCTTACAATATTAGTTTGCTGGCCATCCTATTGGTAGGGTTGTAAACCACCTCTGCCCAAGCAGGTTTTGTTTCTGAACTCTTGAGAGCAAATGCCCTCACCCCTGGGGGTCAGAAACTCCTCTGTGGTGGCAGTCTGCCTAGGACCTGTCAGTCAGTACATTAGTAGTTGGTAGGTTCATGTTCAGAGGGCACCTCTAAGGTGCCCTCTGGGTGCATATGTTATTAAAACCAGCACTGGAATCAGTGTGGGCTCATTAATACAAGGTGTTTGATACCAAACATCTTTGGGTTCAGCGAAGTCATCCTGTAGCTGTAGAAATTGTTTTTAACTAGCGCCCAGCACATGTATTTAAAATGGCTTCCCTGATCACTTGTACTAGTAGTAATGGGACTGACCAGCACAGGAACAAATCTGCTCATGCAGATATGTCCACACATGTAATATAGTGCCCCCTGCCTTAGGACTGTAAGGCCTACTGTAGTGGTGACTTACCTATGCTGCATGTAGTGTCTGGCGGCAATGCACACTGGGATGAGTGCTACGTCTTGTTTTCACTTGTGTCTGCGCCAAGACAACAGTGGCAGTCTGTATTTTTGGTGAGGGGTCCCTTAGTATAGCACAGTTCGTGCTGCAGTCCTTATGGACCTTCTTTAGCCTCCTTGCCCTATATACCGGGGTACCATTTACTAGGCACTTACGGGGAGTGATAAAGGTATAGCTAATTGGGGGCACAATTGTATAGTGTTGGAAAAGAGATCTGGCACTGGGGACCTGGTACCCAGCACACTTCCAGTCAAAATCGCATTTAAATGCTGGGCAAAAAAGTGGGGGTGAAATGTCAAAAAGTGGCACTTTCCTGCACATGCGTGTTATGGGAACCCCGTTTATTTATACCTGAAGAGAGGTGCTATCCGTTCCTTAAACTGCACTGTACAGTGTTTTATAGAAGTCTAGAAAAATGCTATTATTATCGACCTATGTGTTTAGGGTCTTGCTGTTGGGGTTGATTATAGCGGCCAGGGGTTTTCTCCTACCTTCACCCTTAGGAGCAAAGCCAACAAGTGTTCTACTTTATCGCCCTCTGCGTGTTTGACTCTGTGTTCTTTATTGTCCAGACTACCCAGTCTGTCCCTCAGGAGTCTGTGTTCTTTCTTAAGGTCTCTGAGTTCCTGTATGTCCTCTGTGCCCAGCCCTGCGTTCCCCTTCTTTCTAACAGCATGTTCTATTTGGAATAATTGTGTGTGGATGGTGGTCTGCACCTCATTGCTGGCTTTGAAACACAGTCCATGGATCACTGATTTAAATGCGTCCCACTCCACCCCTCTAGGGGACCTCGATTACCTGTTTTCCTCAAAATATTGATCTATGTGTCCCGATTGTGCTACGAAATGTGGGATTATCTAGCGCTTGTGTTTCTAGTCTCTGCATTGCTAATGGAGCTTGGCATATGCCCCATTGTACTTCCATCTTAAGTGGGTTGTGATCTGATATTGTATGTCTAAAACGCTCAGTAAGTATATTCAGGCCGTCGCTGTGTTGCAGAGCAACAAATCATCCAGATGTGTAAGTGATGTACGAGGGAGTAATTTGAATATTGTGCTGTATATCGAGTAGGTGTCTATTTCTCATCCTTTGAAGGGAGCTTGCAGTTCTAATGCTTGCTGCCCTATGTAATAGAGGGGTTATCCAGTGTTATATCATGTACACAGTTAAAGTCGCCTCCCCAAATAATAGGCACTTCTAGGTACTACTTGTACCAGTGTTGGAGGGAGGCTATCGGAGAATTGTGTGTGGTTGTGATTGGAGGTGTATAACGCTACTAGCAAAAGCTGCAGCCCATCGATCGTGCCTTCCAATACCATATAACATCCCTCTGCGTCTACCTGTTTTCTAGTTATCACCAGTGGCACCAAGGATGAACCCCTATGCATTTTTCCATAAACCGTTGTTCGAGGCATGTGGGCTGCTAAATTCATATCTTAGCATTAGATCGCCGCCTAGTGTTGGGTCCGGATGATCGCACATTGTTGTCCTGAAAGAGTCTTCGAAGTGTCCTGAGATAGGTGGCTCCTCCCCTGGACTACAGTGCGCATGGGCATCGGCTCCATCCCCAGATTGTTTTTTTCCGCCATTGGGTTCGGATGCGGTCTCGACGTCTCTCTGTCGGAACCGAGAAAACATAACTTTAGTCGGCCAAAAGGCCTTGTATTTATTACGTCGGTATTGTTTGCGTGCGGTCTCGAGTTCTTCCGTCTCTCGGAGCCGGAATCAGCGGAGTTTTTGCTCTTCGGACATCGAGGCCTTCTCATCGCGACTCGACAACAACTTTTCCAGCATGGAGCGGAGTCCGTTTAAGCTCTGTCCGCTCTGTGGGGCCAAATACCCACATATAGACGCGCACCCGGTCTGTAACAAATGCCTTTCACCAGACCATAACGAAGGAAACTGCAGAGCCTGTGCAAGTTTCAGGTCCAAGAAGACACTCAAGATTCGGCGCGCGGTGCGCCTTGAGGCCCACCAAACGGCCCCGGAACCGGACGACATCTTCGACGAGCAAGAAGAAGAGGGCCTGAGCCGTCATCTTCAAATCTCCCCGCCCGAGACGGAGGTCGAGGCGGATCCGGAAGACGACGACGGAGTCGTGGATCAAGGCCTTGAAAACGTCGACTAGGTAGGGGACGTCGAAGAGGTTTATGGGGCCGTGGAAGATAGCTCAGGGGATGAGCTATGCCCCGAAGTTTACGGACATACAGAACGGGTCACGGGATCGCCTGTCGGCCTTACCCAAGACCCCGTCGCGCAAGCCACGGCCCCGCCTTTAGGCCCGGCCACGGACATACTTGCTGCACAGACGGTCTCTAAACCGAAACTGAAACCTACGGTATCGACTACACCTAAGATGGCCGAACCGAAAACGAAACTGAAACTTAAGGACTCCAGCGTCCCTAAGATGGCGGCCGTACCACCAGAAACAAATAAAAACGCTGCTTCATCGACTCCCTCGACCTCCGGTCCACAGAGATCGAAGAAATCTGTCGATTCCACCGTGTCGAAATCGGTGCCAGAGGAGGGATCCTCTAAAAAGGGCGGTACGCTCAGGTCAACCGCTGCGACGCCGGCAAAGCACGCCAAAGACAGCGGCACGGCTCCGACACTAACTGGGACGTTGGTCGGACGCGTGGTAGAGACGGAGCCGTCGAAGTCACACGGATCGAAGGCTGGCACATCTGCGCATCGATCCAGGGCCTCTGGGGCGGCGGACGCAGCATCATCGTCCAAGACTCAAAAGGGCCAACAGAACGTCGGATCCGAAGGCAAGATCAAGGATTCCTCGTCGGTGCCAAAGGCCACTGTGAATGAAACGTCCCTCATCGCTTCTTCACTACAAAGAATTAGGGAGAAAGCCGCTGCTTCGTCGGCGCCGACGCCATCGCCACAGAAGGCGATAGACGTTCCGGTCAAATCTGCCAGTAAACTCCTCTACCTTCTGCCGCCAAAAGAGGCGCCGAAGGCCTTCTCAACAAAATCGACACCAAAGAAGTCGGATTCTTCAACGGCAGGGGCACTTTCAGGTCGAGTAATCGACTCAGAAGAGGATTCAGAGTGTTTTATCGACGCTAATACAGGCAAATTGACCCTTTACAAAAGGAAGATAACTTCACAGCCGGTGGACTCCTATGTCATCCCCCTGAAGAAGAAAAAGTATCCACAGGACGCCTCAGGCCTCATGGAACCTATCCAGTCCCCTCTAAGAGGGAGCCCAACTCCGTCTCCAGACCCCTCTGACGGTGAGGGATATGGTGAAGATGACCAATACACTTTCCCAGTCAATGAACCAGATGCACAGCCGGATTCATATGATGACTTTGGTGACCAAGACACCCATAATGTGGGACAAGACCCACAGCCTTTCAGTACACGTGCATCCCCAACAGAGGATTCTGCAGGTTTCCATGCACTCATTGAAAGGGCAGCTGCTAATCATGATGTGGACATGCATGCTGACCCTGTTGAAGAGGATTTTCTATTTGACACTTTTTCAGTTTCTGAAAGAACTGTAAAGACACTGCCTATGCTCAAGGGGGTCCTCAAGCATGCGGCGGACATCTTTAAAGAGCCTACCAGGGCGAGGGTGGTCAATCCACGTATTGAAAAAAAGTACAGACCAGCACCTGCAGACCCTGCATACATTCGGGGACAGTTGCCGCTTGACTCCCTGGTGGTCGCAAATGCCCGAAAGAGGGCCAACTCCCAAACAACGGGTGAAGCTCCTCCCCCGGATAAAGAGTCCAAGGTGCTAGAGGCAGGAGGCAAAAGGGTAGCTGCGCAGGCTGCCAATTTCTGGCGTATTGCAAATACACAGGCACTATTGGCACGTTATGATAGGTCGCATTACGACACCCTAGAGCAAATTGTGCAACACCTGCCTCCACAGTTTCAAGAGGGCACCAAAATGATTATACAGGAAGGACAACTGATCTCCAACGCAGCCATAAAGTGCGCACTGGATGCCGCGGACACAGCCGCTAGAACCATTAACACTAGCGTCATGCTGAGACGACAGGCGTGGCTCCGCATATCGGGGTTTAAACCTGACATTCAGACAACCATACTTAATCAACCAGTCAATCCTGATAGACTGTTTGGTCCAGATGTTGACACCACCCTAGAAAAAATTAAAAAAAGACACCGAAACTGCCAAATCTATGGGGGCCCTTCAATCACAACAGTTTCGTGGCAATACTTTTCGTCGCTCAGGTGCACGTGGAGTCACCAGAGGACAAATGGGTCAGCAGTCACAATTCTCTAAAGGTGGAGCACAATCCTCGTACCCCAAACAGAACAAGGGGGGCTACAGAGGAAACAGCACCAGAGGACGCGGCAGAGGGAACAACAACTCACGCTCCTCTACCCCAAGCAAACAGTGACTCTCTGTCACTGCCCCCCGACCACTTAACACCTGTCGGGGGGAGACTACAACAGTTCCTGCCCGTCTGGTTCAACATCACCACAGACAGGTGGGTGCGACAACTTGTCCAGTACGTTATTGTCTAGAGTTAAAATCCACTCCACCCAACATTCCACCAAGGCAAAGGCCTATGTCCGCAGAGCACTTGCACTTATTGCAGCAGGAAGTGGTGGTGATGCTGCAAAAAGGAGCAATCGAGCTCGTGCCAGTGGGGGAGGAAGGCACGGGGGTATATTCCCTGTACTTCCTTATTCCAAAGAAGGACGGATCTCTCAGACCAATTCTGGATATCCGTCCCCTCAACCTGTATATACTGTCAGAACATTTCCATATGCTTACACTGCAACAGATTCTTCCCTTGTTAAACCAAGGGGACTTCTTAGCAACCTTAGACCTCAAGGATGCTTATTTCCACATTCCACTACACCCGTCCCACAGAAAATACCTCAGGTTCACAATCCAAGGCAGGCATTATCAGTTCAAGGTCCTACCCTTTGGAGTCACCACGGCCCCAAGGGTGTTTACCAAGTGCCTGGCGACAGTGGCAGCGCACCTCAGGAGGCAGAACATCCATGTCTACCCCTACCTGGACGACTGGCTCGTTCAAGCCAAGTCGGAACAACAGTGCGCCGCAGACATGTCGACTACCATTCACCTCCTTCACGACTTGGGTTTCTCGTTGAATTACCCAAAGTCGCATCTTCAGCCGGCACATGTCCGGCAGTTTCTAGGTGCGACAATCAATACCCTGACGGCCAAAGCTCAACCAAACCAAGTCAGGATAGAGAGCATGCAATCTCTAATCCGAAGGTTCAGACCACAACACTCACTTCCAGCGAGAGTGTTCATGCAGTTGATAGGCATGATGGCCTCCTGCATCTTCATAGTCCCTCACGCACGGTTGCATATGCGCCCGCTCCAGGAGTGCTTAGCAAATCAGTGGACACAGGCTCAGGGACAATTAACAGACCTAGTGTTGGTTACCAGTCGGGCATACGACTCTCTGCATTGGTGGACTCCACACAACCTTTGCAAGGGCCGACTGTTCCAGGAGCCAGTGCCACAGATTATCCTAACAACGGACGCATCTCTCCAGGGATGGGGAGCTCATCTGCTCAATTTCACAGTGCAGGGACTATGGACAACGCAGCAACAGAAGATGCACATCAACTATCTAGAACTGATGGCGATCTTCATGGCGCTCAAGTCCTTCATTGTACATCTGTGCAACAAAGTGGTGTTAGTCCGGACGGACAACATGACCGCGATGTACTACATCCAGAAGCAGGGGGGCACCCACTCACCGCAGCTGTCTCATCTGGCTCAGAGCATGTGGAAGTGGGCCATTCAGAGGAACATCTTCCTCATGGCAGAACACCTCCCAGGGAAGGACAATCAGATGGCGGATCTGCTCAGCAGATACAGCCATCAAATGCACGAGTGGGAGATACATCCATCAGTACTCCAGCCGTACTTCCAAAGGTGGGGTCATCCAGAGATAGACCTGTTCGCCACAAGGGAGAACGCAAAATGCCAAAGCTTCGCCGCCAGGTTCCCACACCCGCAATCGCAGGGCAATGCGATATGGATGAACTGGTCAGGCAAATTTGCGTACGCTTTTCCGCCGACACCTCTGATACCACTGGTTGCGAAAAAACTAAGGCAGCACTCGATGACACTCATCCTAGTTGCTCCAACGTGGGCGCGCCAGGCCTGGTACACCACGTTCCTCGAACTCTCAGTGGTTCCGCATCAAAGACTGCGCCTCACGCCCAGGCTTTTGACGCAGAACCATGGAGAAATTCAGCATCCAGATCCGCAACAGCTCAACCTGGCGATCTGGCTCCTGAAGTCTTAGAGTTTGGATACCTCAACCTACCTCCTGAATGCATGGACATCATCAAGGAGGCAAGGAAGCCAACAACCAGAGCATGCTATGCGGCAAAATGGAAGCGTTTCGTCATTTACTGCACCACCAATGACATCAACCCGCTAGATGCATCTATCCCTAACATCATTTGCTATCTGTTGCATCTTTACAAGTGCAAGCTAGCGTTCACTTCGATTCGGATACATCTATCCGCCATCGCAGCTTACCTTCAAAATAGGCAGCATCTCTCTCTCTTCAGAGTGCCTGCCATTAAAGCTTTCCTTGAAGGTCTGAAACGAGTCATTCCCCCAAGAACACCGCCAGCTCCGGTGTGGAACCTCAATGTGGTCCTCACCAGACTGATGGGACCACCATTTGAGCCACTGCACTCGTGTGAACTACAATTCCTAACGTGGAAAGTAGCTTTCTTGATTGCTATTACGTCACTGAGGCGTGTTAGTGAGCTACAAGCGCTCACAATACAAGAGCCATTCATTCAAATTCATCCAAATAGGGTAGTGCTACGTGCTAACCCCAAATTCCTTCCAAAGGTGGTGTCACAGTTTCATCTCAACCAAACTATAGACTTGCCGGCATTCTTCCAAAACCCACAAACGGTGGCGGAAAGAATGCTCCATACGTTAGACGTACGGAGGGCATTGATGTACTACATAGACAGGACACAACACTTTAGGAAAACAAAACAGCTTTTTGTTGCCTTCTCACCACAACACAAAGGCAACCCGATTTCCAAAGCAGGAATAGCCAGATGGATTGTTAAGTGCATCCAAATTTGTTATCACAAGGCCAAGCGCACTTTAACAATACCCCCAAGGGCGCACTCCACACGCAAATTGGGGGCATCCATGGCTTTCCTAGGGAACATTCCTTTAGAGGACATTTGCAGAGCAGCCACGTGGGTTACACCACATACCTTTACAAAACACTACTGTGTTGACGTGCATTCCAAGCAGCAAGCTGCTGTAGGACAGGCTGTTCTCAAAACACTTTTTCAGGTTTCTGCAGCTGGCACGGGCAACCGCCGCTGATGGAGGGACTGCTATATATTCTATGCTAAGATATGAATTTAGCAGCCCACATGCCTCGAACTGAATATGCTACTTACCAGTATGCATCTGTTCTTGGCATGTAGGGCTGCTAACATTCATATCGCCCACCCTCCTCCCCGGTGCCTGTCGCAGCTGCAGATATACTATTGTATTCAATCATTAGCATGGACATCACTTACACTTTTCACTCCATCTTCTGCCACAATGGCGAAAAACAATCTGGGGATGGAGCCGATGCCCATGCGCACTGTAGTCCAGGGGAGGAGCCACCTATCTCAGGACACTTCGAAGACTCTTCCAGGACAACAATGTGCGATCATCCGGACCCAACACTAGGCGGCGATCTAATGCTAAGATATGAATGTTAGCAGCCCTACATGCCAAGAACAGATGCATACTGGTAAGTAGCATATTCATTAAGCAGCGCTCCACAAAAACTGCTGAACAGAAGTACATGAAATTTGGCAGGACGCTAGATCTTATTCCAGTAAGCGGGCTTTTTGTGATTTGGTGTATATCTGTTGAGTGGTTTTGTGAAATTGGGGATAAAAATAATTAGATATCTGGACTGTTTGATTTTAGTGACTCTCGTGAGAGCCCCTCAAATAAAAATTTTATTAAAAAAAAAAAGTGTTTTGATTGTCCCAGGGGCCGTTTTTTCACTTGAGCCAACTGGATTCCACAGGAGTAAGGCTCCAGCGGGTACGAGGTCTCTTTTTACATGCCTGTAACATGAGAAAAAATGTTGCAGGTAGCCATCACAGACCTTCACAACTTGGTCACCTGTCCTGAGCATATTAAAGAAAAAATAGATAATCAATCAATTATTCAATCTACTTGTAAAGCGCGCTACTTACCCATGAGGGTCCCAAGGCGCTGATGGGAGGGGGGGGGGGGGGGATGCTGCTACTGCTCTAAGAGCCAGGTCTTGAGGAGCCTTCTGAAAGCGAGAAGGTCTTGGGTCTGCCGTTTGTGGGTAGGGAGGGTGTTCCAGGTCTTGGCGGCGTGGTAGGAGAAGGATCTGCCGCCCGAGCTCATTCGTTGGATGCGGGGGACAGCTGCGAGGGCGAGGCTGGCGGAGCGGAGCTGGCGGGTGGGGGTGTGGAAGCTGAGTCTGCTGTTCAGGTAAGCTGGTCCGGCGTTGTGGAGTGCTTTGTGTGCGTGGGTGAGGAGCTTGAAGGTGATATTCTTGTCGACGGGGAGCCAGTGTAGGTCTCTCAGGTGGGGGGTGATGTGGCTGTGGCGGGGGACGTAGACTATCAGTCGGGTGGAGGCGTTTTGGATGCGTTGTAGTCGGCGTAGGTGTTTTTCTGGGATTCCTGCATAGAGTGCGTTGCCGTAGTCCAGTCTGCTGCTGACAAGGGCCTGCGTCACCGTTCTTGTTTCGGTGGGGATCCACTCTATAGATCCTGTGGAGCATGCGGAGGGTGTTGTAGCAGCAGCAGGAGGAGACGGCGTTGACCTGCTTCGACGTGGAGAGAGAGGAGTCGAGGATGAATCCTAGGTTGCGTGCATGGTCGGTGGGTGTTAGTGCTGCTCCCAGTGTGTTCGGTCACCATATGAGTTGTCCCAGGCTGAGGAGGTGGATCCGAGGATGAGGACCTCCGTCTTGGGAGTTCAGCTTCAGACGGCTGCTCCTTATCCAGTCGGCGACAGCCTTCATTCCCTCGTGGAGGTTGGTTTTGGCGGTGTGTGGGTCCTTGGTGAGGGAGAGGATGAGCTGGGTGTTGTCCTCGTAGGAGATGATGTTGAGGTCGTGATGGCGGGCCACTTGTGCGAGGGGGGCCATGTAGACGTTGAACTGCGTCGGGCTGAGGTATGAACCCTGGGGGACCCCTCAGATGATGTTGGTGGGTTCGGATCGGAAGGGTGGGAGGCGGACGCTCTGGGTTCTGCCGGAGAGGAAGGATGTTGTCCAGTCAAGAGCCTGCTCTTGGATTCCGGCTTTTAGGAGGCGTGTCTTTAGAGTGCGATGGCAGACCGTGTCGAAGGCGGCTGACAGGTCCAGGAGGATGAGGGCTGTTTCCCCGTTGTCTAGTTGGTGCCTGATGTTGTCTGTGGCGGCGATGAGGGCTGTCTCGATGCTGTGGTTTTTTCTGAATCCGTACTGGGACGGGTCCAGGATGTTGTTGTCTTCCAGGTGGTGGGCCAGTTGCATGTTGACGATTTTCTTGATAACCTTTGCCGGGAACGGGAGCAGGAGATGGGCTGGAAGTTCTTGAGGTCCTTGGGGTCCGCTTTGGGCTTCTTAAGGAGGGCATTGATTTCGGCGTGCTTCCAGCTTTCCGGGAATGTCGGTTTTTCGAAGGAGATGTTGATGACTTTCCGTAGTTGGAGTGCGATGGCTGCGTCTGCTTTGTTGAATACGTGGTGTGGGCATGGGTCAGACGGAGATCCAGAGTGGATGAAGTTCATGACCTTGCATGTCTCGTTGATGTTGGACCAGGAGGTCAGGCGGTTGGCACTGGTGGTGTTCACAGGGGGGGTGGAGTCTGGCGTAGTCGGGGCGGTCGTGGTGTTGAAGCTGTCGTGGATGTCGGCGAACTTGTGGTGGAAGAAGATGGCTAGTGAGTCGCACAGTTCTTGTGAGGGTGGGATGTCGTTGGCGCTGGGGTTGGAGAGTTCCTTTACGATGCTGAAGAGCTCTTTGCTGTCGTGTGCGTTGTTATCCAAGCGGTCTTTGAAGGAGGATCTCTTGGCCGGTCTGATGAGGTGGTGGTGTCTGCGGGTGGCGTCCTTCTGGGCTGCGTGGTTGTCCGGTGTGCGTTCGTGGAGCCATATCTTCGGCATGCACGTTTGGAGACCTGGAGCTCATTGGTGAACCAGGTGGCTCTCTTGTTGGCGTGGCTGTTGGAGGGTTTCTTGAGCGGGGCGAGGGTGTTGGCGCAGTCGTCAATCCACTGTCTGAGGTTGCGGGCTGCAGCGTCTGCGTTGGTGGGGTTGGTGGGTGGGTTCTTGGCGAGGGAGGTGATCAGTTGGTCTTCGGTGACTTTGCTGCAGCAGCGGTGAGGCAGCTGCTGGGTGCGCTGGTGCGTGGTTGGTTTCTTGAAGGTGAAATGGATGCCGCGGTGGTAGGTCCAGTGGAGTTCAGTGATGTGGTCGAAGGCGAAGTGGGAGCCTGTGGAGAAAATGGGGTCAAGCGTGTGACCGGCAGCGTGGGTGGGTGCGGTGACGAGTTGTCTAAGGCAGAGGTTGGCGAGGTTGTCGATCAGGGTGGGGGAGTTGGCGTTGTTGTTGTTGTTCTCGAGGTGGTTATTCAGGTCCCCGAGGAGGATGTAGTCCATGGAGGCGAGTGCGTGGGTGCTAGCGAGGTTGTCGATGCAGTCGCTGAACTGAGCCCGGGGTCCGGGTGGTCTGTAGATGAGTGTTCCTCTGAGGGTGGTTTTGGGGTCGGTGTGGATCCGGAAGTGCAGGTGTTCGGCGGTGTTTAGGGTGTCGCCAGCGTGGGTGGTGACTTGAGGTTGGACTTGTGGACGATGGCTATTTCTCCTGCGATTCGGTTGGCGCGGTCCCTGCGGGTGATCTTGTAGCCATCTGTGATGGCGATGCCGGGCGCGAGGAGTCGTTCCATCAGGTATCGGTCAGGAGGGCCACGTCTGGGGTGGAGGTGTCGAGCAGATCCCAGAGCTCGACGACGTGTTTGCGTGCGGAGCGGGTGTTGAGTATGCAGCGGAGGTGGTTGGGTCCAGTCTTTGGAGGCTTGTTGGTTCTGTCGCACGTGAAGCTGCAGGTGGGGCAGGAGAAGGGTCCGTTTCGGTGTGGCCTGGAAGCAGGTGTGGTTTGTGCCGGTGTTGAGTGCGTGGAGGGTGCTGGCGTTGTAGTGGATTCTGGTGTCGTGGCGTTCGCGGGGTCCAGGGGTTCTGGCGCTGGGCGCGGTCCATGCGCGGACGGGCGCAGGCAGGCTTGCCTTAGGCGCGCCTTCGGCACACCTGCTGCGTGCGTCTGCTGCGCGGCCGCATCCCGTCCTGCATAAGAGGTTGCTTGGGAGGGACGAGCAGTTGACAGGCGGGGAGGCGAATGGGTGTGTAGGGGCAGGGCCACAGGGAGCGGTGGGGGGAACAAGCGTACGGGCAGGGGGAAGGAGAGAAAAATGAGCACAGGAAACACGGAGGCAGCAAGGGCAATCAGGTGACGAGCGGGGGGACAGTTTAGTTATATCCTGCTCCCCAGCCCTTGTGTGGGCCAAATGTTTTTCCTGAAAAAAAAAAGCTGCAATCTCGGGCGACTAAGTTGGTATCCTTAAACATTTTTTTTTTTTTTTTTGGAAAACCTTTATTTATAATGCCAAGTACACCGCTATTCAGCCATACATCCCGGAGGTTAGGCAGCATTATAAAGCAACTTGGAAGTGTGCACAAAACAGTAGGAGGAGCAATCGGGTTTAATTTTGCAGTTTTGAAAGTGAACTCAGTGAACAAAGTGAAACCAAAGAGGGACAAGGAAAGAAGGAAAAAGGAAGAAAGAAGGGAAGAAGGAGAAAAAGATGGCAAGGCAAAGGAGCATAGAATATCCAGGGTGTGGAAATTTTTCAAAAATCTACTTGGCCAATGGACAAAATGTTACAGAAATCTACTTGTCCTGGGAAGATATCTGCTTGCCTCACCTATTCCATAAATCACTGAGGTGTGTCTGCACAGAGGTAACCTGCACGGCAATCAGTGCAACATACTTTGCAATATATACTTTCAATGCAAGTTCAATTATGCAGTGCATGGTCACACCTTTTAATTCAACTATTGTACTGGATGGATGTACAGCATGTGTGCAGATGTGTCAGTGTGCACTGCACTCAATTATTAACCAGTATGCATGTGACAAATTTTCAAATTTAGAGAAATAGTACCTAAAAGCAGAGTGCAGGCTGGTAAGACTACATTTCTTGAAGCGTATTTGGCATAGACTGTGCCGGAATATGAACCTGTAGGGCAAAAGGGTGTTCTTCATTCTAGGGACAATTTATAGCTGTACAGTGTAAAAAATACTCACATGTGATCATGCTCTGATAAACAGGTGGAGGGGAATAACCACTTCCTGGCAGAGCTTATGAATTGTTTATGGGGCAGCAATAATCACATAGCAGAGGTGTTTAGTTCACTGAAGCAGTATCCACAAGTACGAATACACAGGAGAAAGTAATGGGCAGTTAAATCAATCTCCCCTTTTACACTCCTGGGCAGGTGTGGTGTCATTATATTATTGTGCACTCACTGCTACATCCCCATATTCTTCTACCACACAAGGAGCATATGCAACACTGGCAGTAGCAGTACAGGGTTCTCTGGTGCACAGTACTGGTTAGTCATGGCACCAGCAGAGAAAGCTTCCCTAACATGAAGGGATGCAGATCAGCAATGGATGTGCAAGTTTGTCTCACTGAGATTTGTAAAGATCTCTGCCACTTGTCTCTCTCCTTCCAGTGTCCCCAGCCCTCCACTGCCCACCGAAATGTGTGTTATCTTCAGGGAATTCCTGTAATTCTGTTTTAGGATGCTGATATACGAGTATTGGGAAGCCTGGTGAAGGGAAACGGTTTTAACGTTGCAGCAACTTGTGCAATCAGTTTCTTTATTTCAGAAGCAGAGCATCCTGAGGGTCCAAGGGATGATACTTGGATATTTGAAAATGGGCACATGCATAAAGAAGGCACAAAGACAGGACCCACATGAATAACACCCATTGGCAAATCATGTAGGGAAAGAAATGCAAACCTTTATGTCTATATAGGACAAATATTTACACAGGCGGAAGAGTCACTTTTCCTTAGATCTGTGATGGGCTATTTTTTACTGCTGACGTAACTGGGCAACAAAAAAGCAACACTACAGCGGTTGCATAAAATTCCCAGGTAGGAACATTGTATATTTTCACCCAGTTGTGAATAAAATAGGATTGTGAGACCTACAAATGCATATTTTGATAATTTCTGCTTTATATTGAACTTGCTTCTTCAATTTTTGCCATTTTATATCGTTGCAAATGAAATATGGTCCCCCACTGGTGACTGGTCCCTCGTGCTTTATATGCAGAGCAACTCTAATTATGAGATTCTACAGCTGAGGAGTTTTCCATATAATTTGCCATATAACCAACAGATGCTGCCTCAACGGCATATTTTAACAAAAAAATGTTTATACTAGCTCAAACAGATCAAAAGTTACTAAAAAGGGGGTAACATGTCCTGGCACACAATGAAAAGCCCATCACAAGTAGTGACTGGTCTCTTTTAAATTGCTATTGCTGTATTTGGGTCTTAATCTGAGACTAATGAGGCGAAACATTTATAGAGTGTTAACGTGTACAGATGTCAAAATAATGAAGTAATACTATCAACGAAAATGAGCTGCATTATGCTACATAATTCTCATTTTTGTGGCAACATAATTTAGTCAACCCTACTGCGTAATTTAGACCTTCCCTGCCGCTTCATTACAATGGCTCTGCTTATTTAGCACAAACAATAGGTACAGGAGACGAGAAACTCAACCAAATACAGGTACAGGCTAACAGAAACGAGCCCTAAATGTGGAGAAAAAACAGTTTCTTGAAAGGATTAAGCCTGCAAGTATTGACACGGAAGTGAGGCTTTTCCTCTGCAGCAGTGGCTAGATTGAATGATTAAGCGAGAAGCCGTGGAGCAAAGGGGGAGGTAACGGAATAAGGAAAAGGCAAAAAAGACTGTGGGGGAGAGTATTGGTAAAGGAGAACTCATCTTGGGCAAAAATGTGGACATTGCAACGTTTCAAACGCCAAGAGTGGCCCACATCTCAGTGAATAGTGTGAAATACGCTCACATTTCCTGGATTACAAAGATACTTTCTGCCTTCAGCATAATGTGGTGTTTTCTTTATTCAACTATAGCTTGATTTGCTTAACACCAGGAAAACAATGCAAATTAAAAAATGCTTCCATTAACAGCACACATTAATCCTGCAAGGCTGCATTTTCTGTAAGCCTGCCAGGTATTTAAAGTATTATCGTTTGCTCCGTGCCCCCAAATGCGACCTTGTCCATAAAAGCAGAAACAAAAGTAAAGGTCAAGATCGCTCTATTAAACTTCCTTTTATCGTGTTTTCACTCCTTACCAACGATGTACTGGCTCCATTGCTAGATTGTAAAAGGAGAGGTGACGACTTATTGTAAAATGTTAAGGTGCCACACATTTGACCTGACCCTGCTCCCACGCTCACGGACTTCAGATCATTGCGTGCAAAATCAATCACAGTTAACAACATTTTCTTAAAGCTCAGACCGCTGCAAAACCCATTTTCAGACGGACTCACCTTCTGGGGAGGCATACAGTGTGTCAGACGCCGACTTGTTGCTACCGATTCCATGAAGTGCGCAGCAGCGCACCAAAGATAAGAGGCCTGCCTTGGACGGATCCCACTGGGCAGGGCGATCGAGCCACGCAGCATTAAGCGGCAATGAAACCACCAGGTCACTAGGCCAACAGCTCTCGGTGCTGGCAGTGGAAAAGTGTTTCCTGTCTCGGCGCCCGCCCTTGCACCTTCGGCAGCTGAGTTCCAAGAGCAGGTGGGCTGCACCAGTGAGGAATCCGCGCTAGAACACGGACGTTTAGCGCAAGACTCTCCCAGCCAATCACTGGCTAGATAGCGCCCAGTCATGGCCTTCCAGCCAGTCAGTGGCCTCCAAAAGCATTCTGGCTACACTTCTGATTGGCTGTGAGCCCGAAAGGGCCCACAGCTCATATATTTTTAGTGATTCGATGTCTACATGTCCGTCGGACAAAAAAGACAATAAATCTTCTTGCCCATTATAAAAATCTACTTGGTTTGGGCGTCGGGCGATACGATTTCCCCACCCCTGAATATCGGTAAGGCACATATCCAGGGGGAGAGGCAGGAACCTCAGCATCATGAAATAACCATTTCGAATAAGCAAACATGTGTAAGGGGAGCAAAAGACAGGATTACATCACGTGAAACCTGGGTGGAGGGAGTAGCTATGGTGAGAGACGAATTTCCGGTTGGACTTCCTCTGGGGGCACACAAATGTCACCTCTATACGAATTCCAGGCACCCCAGACCAGCCCCCACATCTTGGGCTTACCCCGGGCTAAGTAGACAGTTTTCTCCCGGAGCATGCACCAGTCCATGTTGGTTTTCCAAAGACTCACAGTGAGGGGGGGCCGGAGCACCCCATCTCTAAGCAATGTCCCTCTTGGCCACCATATTACCCAGGGTGACCCAGCGGGTCTGAGCGATATTGTAGTCGGTCGGACCCCACACATTCAGCAAGCAGCGTCGAGCCTCCGCAGGCAAATTCACACCAGTCACGACCCGCATAACAGCATGCACTCACTCCCATTAAGAGGCTATGACATGGCACTCCCAAATGGTATGCATGAAAGTGGCCATCGCACCACAACCCCTCCTGCAAAGGCCATCTTTGGAAAGCCCCATACGAATCAATCTGGGGCCAGTGACCTACACCCTGTGGAGCACTTTCAGCTGGACCAAGCGCAATCTGGCCGAAATAGCCACCTCCTTAGGGGAGGAAACCGCAGACTGCCAGTCCTCGTCATCCATCTCAATCCCATCATTCATCCAGAGGTCTCGTACTTTCACCAACAGGTCCGTCCGAACATTAATAAGTTTTTTGTAGGTCAGGGAGATGGCGCTGTCCGGCATGTGGCCGTCCAGAACTCTGTCCTCTAGCGGGGATGACTCTGGGACTTTTTCACCAACGGGCAAGGAGGACGTAAGGGCATGTCTCAATTGTGCATACCGAAAATACTCCGTGGCCCCCAATTGAAATTCCGCCTGTAAAGCAGCAAACGATTTAATTTCCCCCCTGGCCATCACATCCGCCACTTTGGATATACCAATGAGGTCCCACCGGTCAAAGCCTTTGGAATGCCACAAGTTCCCCAGCAAGTCCGAGTCATAAAGGGGAGTAGCCATGGTGAGCCTATCCTTCCACCCCAGTGCCTTTGTAACCGCCCTCCACAAGTGCACCGCGGTCCTGGTGGGACCAGACAATTTCCGGTCCAGAGATCTAGAATACAGCGCTCTATAGTACATTCCGTCGTTCATGAGCCAGCGATCCATGGCATACCCCGGATTGACCACCGGTCCTTAGAAGCCATGATTGATGGCCGCCAATTGAGAAGCCCAGTAGTACCGGCGCACGTCAGGCAAAGCAATGCCACCGTCATACCACGGAATGGTCAGTTTGACTACGGCAATGCGCGGCCTACCATCCCACAAGAGGGTACGCTGCAAGCCCTCAATCTCCCCGAAATATTTAGAAGGTACTGGGTCCTGTGTGTTTTGAAGCGCATATAGGAATCTCGGCAGGGACATCATTTTGAACAACGCCGCACGGCCCAACAGGGACAGCGGCAATCGTTTCCAACCCTCCACGTCACGCCGAAGGCGTGCCAGAGGAGGGAGCAAGTTGTTTGCGTATCGTGCCCGGGCATCCGTTGAAATATAGATGCCCAGGTACTTGAAGCCCTGTTGCGAGACCTGTATTGCACAGCCCCTAGGGAGACGCGGAGTGTCTCCGCGTTGCACGTAGAGGTAGGACTTGGACCAGTTGATGACCAGGCCCGAGTAGCTACTAAAGGTACCCAGTACATCAAACACCACAATCCAGGACCGACAGGGGGAGGTGAGGTTAAGAAGAATATCGTCCGCGTATAGCGAAACACGATCTTCAAACCCCGGTGACCATTTGATACCAGTAATATCAGGGTGAGTGCGGATCCAAGCAGCCAGTGGCTCCAGCGCAAGGGCGAAAAGGAGCGGCAATAACGGGCAGCCCTGTCTGGTACCCCTGCGCAAGGCAAAGGAAGCTGACATGCGGCCGTTGACCGTTAGGTTGGCCATCGGGGAGGAATAGAGGAGCCGAACCCAACTGATGAAGTCAGGGCCGAACCCAAACTTAGACAGCACCGCCCAGAGATAGTTCCATTCAAGCGAGTCAAACGCCATCGTCGCGTCCAGCGAGGCCAGGACGGTTGACTCACAGAGCGTGTGCGCCCGCGCCATGACCGCGTGAAGTCGTCTAAGATTAAGGGCTGTGTTACGGTGGGGTATGAAACCAGACTGGTCCGGGTGGACCAAGTCCGCGATCACGCCCACGAGCCGATTGGCCAGCAACTTAGCCAGGATTTTGGGCTCGGCATTTAGCAAGGAAATAAGGCGATACGACCTACAAAGGTCTCTAGGCTTCCCCTCCTTATGGATGACCACAATGGTAGCCAAGCGTTGATCCAGTGGGAGTTCACCGGCGTCTCGGGCTTCCAGGAACATATTCCGCAGGGGCGCGGCAATAGTGTCCGCTTTGATTTTATACAGCTCCACCGGGAGACCGTTGGGACCCGGAGCTTTCCCGGAGCGCAAAGACCGTATCGCCAGCGCCACCTCATCAACCGTGATGCCGCGGTCCATGTCATCGCGCTCAGTATCAGACAGGCAAGGGAGCTCAACCCCCTCTAAGAAGGAGGCCGAATCCGATTCAGTCAAAGCGGAGACTGATGTATAAACCATCTCAAAGTAGTCGGCAAAAGCCGCTGCAATAGCAGTGGGGTCAGTAACAACCAGACCATCTTCGCCCAGGATCTCAGGCACCACACGAGAAGCCAGCTCTTTCTTGTCCAGCCAGGCAAGGAGCTTGCCTGCCTTGTCTCCGGCGTCGTAAATCCTCCCTTGCTGTTCCCTGCCCATCGCCTTGGCCGCGTCAGTGGCAGTGGCACTGTACTCCGACTGCTTCAGGGAGAGAGCATGTAGCAGTTCAGGTGTCGGTCCCAGCGCTAATTGGGAGTTCAGGTCTGCAATATCCGACTCCAACCGTACCATGTCTTCATCCCGTCGTCTGCGCACCTCGGCTATCAAGGAGAAAGCCTCTCCTCTAAGGACAGTCTTAAAAGCCTCCCAGAGGGAAAGGGCCGACGTTACCGTGCCAGTATTCTCTGTGAAATACAGATCGATAACTTTAGCAAGGAGGTCACAAGTCTTGGGGTTGCGGAAATACCAGGGATTGACCGGCGCCACCCTAGTCGCCGTCACGATGCCAAAGTCAAAGGACACCCAAACTGGAGAGTGGTCCGATATACCCCTGGCCATGAGGCGAGCCCCAGAGACGGTCTGTGCCTGAGCCGCGGGTGTCGGGATGTAATCAATTCGGGAAAGACTACCGCGAGCCCCCGAATGGAAAGTGTACTGTCGTTGGGCGGTATGTAAGAGTCGCCAACAATCAATGAGGCCCATGGTGCTCATGAAGTCCGGGAGCCATGATTGTGCGCTGCGTAGATCTCTGGACGGAAAACGATCCAACGTGCCCGAAACCACAGAGTTAAAGTCCCCACCCGGTATTAACAGCCCCTCCGGGAGACCCAAAATGGCGCCTCCAAGATCCTGGAAGGTAGCCGCTTGCAACCCCGGGGGGACATAAACAGAAACCAAAACCAGGGTACGTCCCTCCCATCTGCTCACCACGGCAACATAGCGGCCCCTATCATCAACCACTGTGGACTCCACCTCCAGGGGAAGAGACATGCGCATCATTATCCCCACCCCTCGGGATCCCGTAGAGAACCCGGAATGGGCCACCATTTTGAACCCCTTTCTATTCAGAGCCTTACAAGTATTGCCAACGAGATGAGTTTCTTGCAGGAGAACAATATCTGGAACACAACGTTTAAACATTTGTATCACAACACCACGTTTAATACGATCCCCCAACCCATTCACGTTCCAACTGAGTACATTCAAGGTCTTACCCCCCATCGTCAAAGGTGCCCGGTCCCAGCCATCCCCCCCAGAAAGCAGCCACCGAAACGGTGTATTCAAGACAGTAGTTCCCTCGCCATGAGAAAAGTAGGAAAAGAAGAGATAAAGAAGAACACAGAACCCAACTGACCCCCACCCTGCACCTCTGCATTAGACTAGAAGCCACCCCAACCAGCAGTGTGCCTGTTGCCCCTTATAAACTACCCTACAAAAAGCCCCCAGAGGAGAAAGGAGACATCCTATCACCCCCCGTTACCCTCCAAAGTTGAGAAAACAGGAAAAATAAAAGTAAAAAGGAAACAAAAGTCAATGAATGATGCCGTCCGCAGAACCCTTCGCAGAAAGAAGGCCAACATTTTAAGGTTTATTCCTGGGAACCTGGACCTCCCGACGCCCCTTCCGACAGATCCTCCGGAGTAGTCCGACGCTGAGGCAAAGTGTCCAACCAGTCCCCTGCAGCATCCGGCAAATCAAAGAACCGCGTCCGATCACCATGTTCTATTCGCAGTTTCGCTGGGTAAAGCATGGAGTATCTCAACCCCATCTCCCTCAGTCTTCGTTTCACACCCATAAAACTTTGGCGGCGTTTCTGGACAGCCTGAGTGAAATCGGGGAAGAAATTAATGTCCGCATTCTGAAACCGCAGCGGGCCGCCACTTCTCGACGCTTGTAGGATTGTGTCTCGGTCCCTGTAGTTGAACAGTCTGGCAATGATGGGGCGCGGGGACGCACCCAACTTTGGTTGGCCACCAGGCAGTCTGTGAGCTCTCTCGACTGAAAAGAATTTACTCAGGCCTCCCGGCGCCAAGTGCTTCACCACCAGGTCCTCCACAAACAAGTCCGCAGCATCCTCCTCCGCACCCTCCGGCACACCTGTAATACGGACGTTCTGGCGCCGTGCCCGTCCCTCAAAATCATCAAGCCGGCGCGCAAGCATCACATTAGCGGCCTTCAAGTCCCGTACCTCGGTCTGCACGTCCGACACATCAGAAGTCAGGCTCGACGTCTTAATGTCGAGTGACTTAACCCTGTCGTTTGTTTTCCCGAGGTCGGCCCTGATGAGGTTAAGCTCGATCTTGAGGGTATCAACCTTAACAGACAGCGCTTCGTGTTGGCTGTGCATCTCGGCCTTCACGCCAGCAATGGCTCCCATCACATCCCGGAGGGTGGGTTCGGTATCTTCTGGGGACACGTCCCGCTGTGGGTCCTTGGTATGACCCGATGAACCCGGCGAACCTCTGGAGTGAGAGAATCGTTCTGGGATGGTGGACTGCGAGTGGAGGGGTTTCCTGCTGACCCTCGGCGGCTTCACTTTGTCTGGATCTCCACTACCCGCCATGTTGTGCGATGGGAATCGTACGATCCAAGAGGGGGCAAGCCAATAACACCACCTCCACTCGATCAAAGCCAACAATTCCCTCCACCGTCCCCAGGGAACAGCAAGCCTCCAGGGAGGTCAGCAGGGCCGCCGGACCTAGCAGTTCAATTAGTCCCACTCGAAGTGCCACCGCACAGGGGCTCCGTCACCGTCCCAACAATGCCAGGCAGCTATGGCGTCGTCGTCATCAAGCTTTACGACGGTGTAACTCGGTCCAGGAAACTCGGATCTTCAATCTGAGACCAGGCGCCGCGTCAGCATCAACACCGCAACTGATTCCCACCGTCGTGGGACAGGATAGTTGGCAGGATCAATACGGAGGATCGGAGGGTCTTCGGAGCTCCGAGCTTACGCGGCCATCTTGGTTGCCCGCGAAGCTCCTCCTTCCTTAAACATTTTTAATAAAAAAAAATGCTTCCAGCGTTTTTAGTTGAGAAATTTGATCCACTGTGTGGGTGGGGTCGGGAATGAATATATATATATATATGTATATATGTATGTATGTATGTGTATATATGTATGTATGTATATATATATATATATATATATATATATATATATATATATATATATATATATATATATATATATATATATATGAAAGACTAAATAAAATCACATTTGCTGATTTCTGTGGTCCGTTCCTTTCCTTTGTTGGCGTGGAGGTGTGGGTCCCGAGCGCAGAGCAAGCGAAGAAGGAAACTTTGGTATATATATATATATATATATATATATATATATATATATATATATATATATATATACCCGACCCCACCCACACAGTGGATGAAATTATATATATAAAATCACATCACTCATGGTTGGCCCAGGGACTGCCTTAAATGAGGTATAGGGGAGTCGGCATGCAGGACTCCCTTCCAAAATCATAATCCATACCCAGACGTGGCTTTGATTTAGTGTTTGACTGTTTGAAGTTAGTGTTGTGGGTTTCGGCTCCTCAGAGCCATCTCCTCTGTTCTGTCTTTTGTCATAGCAGGAGCGTCTTTGTTCTGATTGACGCAGCACACAGTCCAAGGGAGTAATGCACCACTGAAATATGCCTTACTAAGGTTCAAAAGCCTCACTTCTGTTATCATTCCATGGTCCTACAATGCCAACCATCTCAAACCCACATCTCCCCTGATAATGAGCCCAGGCCCCCCTGACCAATAATCTTTTTTTGAATCAAACGGACCTTTGATGTGCACAGAGAAAGCTCTGCTCCCTTTACTCCAGACTGTGTGTTCCCTCCCTAGTCCTCTGGAATGTGAGTGTAAGGAAATGGGCTTTTTACAGGTTTACCCTCACTTTTGCCAATATTTTTACTAATAGGTACTGGTGTAATGATTCTGAAATGCAGTGAGCCCTGCTAATTAGAACTTTATGCTTGTGCTCTGACCCTTAAAATGGTGCACGGTTGAATGGCTTATACCCAATTGGCATAGCATACTTAATTGTACTGAGGTTCCAAGGGTCTGTAAGTTAGTACCACCTCGGGCCTGCAGTACTTGTTGTGCCACCCTGAGTAGGATAAGGTTAAACATGGCTCTGTCTGCCACTACAGACTGCTAGGGCAGTTTTACACTGCTAACTCGACTTTGCCATTTAAGGTAATGGCAAAATCCACTCCTCCCTTTTTTAATGTAGGTCACTCCTAAATTAGGTCTCTAGAGCCCTAAGGCAGGGTGCTGTATTTTAAAAGTTGGAACATGTACTCTTGCAAGTTCCAGCGGTAAAAACCCTGAATTGCTATTTTTACTGTGGAAAGGCTAGCCTACCCATTGACCAGTACAGAGTTACAGCTCATCCCTGCTACGTCTGATCTGGACTACTATATTTGGTACTGTAAGGTATCAAAGGTTTTTGTGCATTAAATCCGATTTGATGGTTAAAAGTAATGGTTACAAAAGCAGAAATGGTGATAATAAACGTGGGTTTTTTGATAGCTGTCGGCAATCTAGGAAACGTAGAAAAAAAATAAAGAATATAAAATTGGCGTGGGTGGGAAATTTTGATGTGAAGGGCAAATTTTAAATTCATGAATTGTAAAGAAATTGGGTATTAATTGCAGCTTTGAGAAGAGTATGGAGGGGAAAGCATTGGATGTGATTTTAGTTGTTGGTAGCAAAGGAATTCTTCAGTATTACCAGGATGAGGAACGAATAACCCCAGAGAATCGGGTCAATATTATTTTATCAGATTTGTAGATCAATTCCACTAACGTTTTAATTGTAGACCATGTGAGTGTAGGTTTTTCAAAACTTTTGGATGAGCCATATGTAAAGAAAAAAAAAGCTTAAGGACCTGAAGTGACATTCATTGCATGGTGGGCTAATATTTAAGAAGTGAAGTTTGGCCACAGTGGACAAGTGGAAGGTTGATGAGTCTTGCAAAAGGCATAATTGTCTTGCTGATTGAGACCAGAACAGTGCAGGGCGCTGTGGTTTGATCGCCTTGCTAGTTTTGACTAAATCCTTTCTGCATTTAAGCAAGTTGGTTAAAGAACTTTTTTTTTTGGTAAACTATTTTTATTAATCCCAATAACGCAAATATCATGGATACACGAGTTGTAGGGAACAATATATGACATTACAAAGTTACATAAATAGCAGAGTGAAGCAGCAATGACACCGACTGAAGTCACATATGGTATAGCCATTATGAGATTACAATCAGTGAGGTTAATGATCCTATTTTGGGAGCGAGTCAAGGAGACTCCAGGGGGGAAAGTTAGCTTTTGTCTTTCTCTGGGCCTCTCCATGCTGAGTCTGATGTTTCCTCTCCATCTCCCATTTGTAACCCATAGAATCACATCCACAGGGATCAAATCTTCTTAAACGTTTGGGGGCATCCTATAGCCTTATGTCACTCTTTCCGCCACCAAAAAGATATCCATGTTAGCTGTCCATTCTGTAAGTGTGTGTGTGGGGGTGGGGGGGGAGAGGGGGTCTGAGGCTCCCCAGTGTCGGGCTATGTCCCTTTTGACCACCACCAACCCCAAGTTACATAACCATAGTCTGCTCCAGTGGCAAATCTATTTCAGTGGGAATACCAAACACAACACACTGAGCCTCTAGTTCAAGCTATGCTTTGAGTAATGCGTTCAATTACCCCAATATCCGTGACCAGTTCGATCTAATACTGCTACATTCCCAGAAAGTATGTATGTGCCCTGAGGAGCTTTGCAGCGCAAGCAGTTTGGCGTGTCTGCTCTTCCCGAACTGTGAAGATGTGCTCGGTCATAATATACTTTATGGAGGTGTGAGAGGGACGGGTGGAACGAAAATCAAGGAGGCCGAATTCGGGGATCAATTTTGATAAGGTTTTATTTAACGCAGCAAAAGTCCAACAGTATGTCAACCCAACAAGATATATAGGTCGTCTTTTATCCCTCTGTGTGAGAAGTTGGCCTGATATATGATGCTCACTAGTTCTAGTGATCACCTTGTATCAGTCCAAACAACCCTTATGGTGATTGGTTGTAAGTCAACCTTATAGACCAGCTATCCTAGTGGTAGCATGGACAAAGCAGTCTTAGGCTAAACTCTTTTGGCATGTGAAGCCAGCTGTTTTACCACATATAACCCCTTGAATACCAAGTGAAAGGACACCACACAGGTTGTTATGAAAATAAACAAGTATTTATTAACTAACATACACCTCTGAACTCTTTATGAGGTCAGAGGGCTAAGCACATGACAATCTCTTAGGAAAAATACGTTCAAGTTGCACGATTTACAATGGTGCCCTAGGGGCACGACAAACAATATACTAAGTAAGTGGAATGTGAAAGTCAATAATAGGAATGGAGCTGTCCAGAGGCTGTAGGATCGCTGGGACGACGCTATACTAACTTGAGGTAAGTAATAGGAGGCCCACGGAGCGTGTGTGCAGAGTGTGAACTCACACGCGAGATGCGTACAAACGTCTATGGACAGTACAGTTTAAGAAAGAGGTGAGTATGGACGTCCCTGACTAGATAGGACTAAAACGACTGTGGAACTGGACACTAGGAGAGTCAAGCTATCCTTGAGCACCGAAATGCTCTTGTTACCTCACCCACAGGCTGCGGGTGCATAGGTGCCAAGTCGTGTCGGGTTCCGGCGTTGAAATCTATGGGGCCTGGAGGAAAAGATGCTGCAGGCGGCCAGGAGGAAGATGTCCGGTGTGATCCAAGGGTGGATCAGCGAAGAGAGGAACCTGAAAGCAGAGGGGACAATGTTCAAAGTCTTTGAAGGGGGTGATGAGTGCGTTTGATCAAATTGTAAATATCCTTAGGCCGAATCCTTGCTCTTTTAATCAGAATCAGGAGTCCAAGTGATGTAGAAAAAATACTTTTATTAAATAAGGTTTAAAACATGAACAGCCGACACGTGTTTCGCCCCCTGTGGCGAATTGCGCCGGGGCTTTTTCAAGGCTATTTACAGTTTCATATATTCATTAATGCAAATCCTCAAAGAGTTTTTCAAAATATCTTATTGTATATCAGGTTTCAATCTGTATGTATATCAGGTTTCAATTTCTCGGGGATTAATCCTCGGTTCTCATCTTCTTGCCTCCGCACGCAAGACGGCCGCTTTCGCCAGTGACTGGAGTGGAACCAGGAGTGGAACCAGATGTTGTAGTCGCGATCAGGTGAAGGTGGACGCATGTCTCTGTAGCCACGTAGACCAGATGGTGTCTTCGACGACCAGGATGGAGGCACGAGCTGTCCCACGCAGGCTCTCGCTGTCGGCGGTGACGATTCGGATTCGGAGTCAACAGGCAAAGGCAACCAACGCAATGAGTAGACACGGCGTCTGGAGTGGACCAGGAGGGTCTGGGGTGCTCCTCTTTTGGAAGGGAGCAAGGGCCAGTCTGGAGCAACCAGACCAGCAGTGAAGATTTCGCAGTTCGTCGTCTAGGAGGTCACTAGCCAGCCGGCAAGTGACCAGACAACGCGTCGAGCAGCAGACAGGCAGAAGGGCTCCACGCAGATCTCGTGGATGCTGGAGGGCTGGACTTCGATGCAGGAGCTGCTCGGGGTCGGGGCTTCTCAGTCCCCAAAGCACTTGGACGAGGATGCCTCTGAAGTCGTGCTCGAGCGAAGTGGTGCTTCTTTCAAGATGGCCGGCCCACGTGTCTCGTCGCACCCACGGATTTCTTCTTGTAAAGTTGTTCAGGATAATCTAATTTGGAATGGGACCATCTCCTACCTTTATCTGGCTAAAGGGGGCTGTACTACGACTAGGTCCCTCCTCTGGGTGGGACCAGGAAGGGGGGTGGTTACACCCCCTATCCTTTGTCTGGTCTTGCGCCAGCTCTGGGGCTGGAGTGCCCCAGGAACTGGTTTAGACCGGAGTATGCACAGGGACACCTTGTGTGCCCCAGGCATGTCTCATTCCTTTCAGCCCTGTCCTACCTAATACACAAAATCCTGTCTGGGGTGGTGCTAGCACCTCTCAAGGCAGGAAACCCTTTGTCCAAGCCTCCCTCGCTGGAAGGACTCCCAGCAGCAGGAGGTCAGACTTGTGTCTGTGGTGGCAGCATCCATTTTGTGATGCTGAGGCGCGAGTTAACTTTAACCGGGGTTTACATTTACATACATGTCGTGTCCCTCTAGAAGGGTGGAATGCTACCCCCGTCGCCAGAATTGGCGAAGGGGTAGTATTCCAATTCGTATGACACCTTACTCTACATGTTTTGATAATGCTATACCAAAGTTAGCAATAACCGCGAAGGATTATAATGCACTTAAGAGTATATGGTATAGCGTTATCATGGAAACAGCTAAAGGACTTGGTTCCGAAAGCTGCAGACAGGCTCAGCTCATGCTAGAGCACCATCTCACATAATTCCAAGCACTCTGCCTTCAGGATTGATAAGGCCTGCCATAGGAGTGACTGATAGGAGGATATGTGTCCATTTTAGGGTTAGATATAGGGATACTATATCTAAAGCAAAGGGTGATTACACCACCTTGCCCCAGCTGATTGATCAGCCAGTTGTGTCAGATTTGGATGGCCAGCCAGGGGTGGCATAATACATGCTGCAGCCCCTGGTAGGCCCTGGGTGCACCTATGCCCTGGGTACCTAAGGTACACTGTACAGGGACTGATAAGGTGACTCGGTATCCAATTGGATATGCACCTAAGGTACATGGTTGTCAATTTTAGAGAGAGCACAGCTAGGCTGTGGGTCTGATTAGCAGGCCCACAGCCAGGGAAGTCGAAACCAGTGAAGCAAAAAGCAAAAATCGGGGGTGACCATAGGATTGCAGACCCTACTCTCCTACATAATCCCCCCCCCCAAAAACTTAGGGACATTAAACTAACCTTGACCAGGTGAGTCTTCTTGTTCTAAGTGGAAGTACCTGGAGGGACTATCTGCATTGCCATGGTCAGTCCCTGGTCTGTGCTCCACTGTAAAGTCCATCCCCTGTAGGGAAATGGACCACCTAAGAAGTTTGGGGTTTTCACCTTCATTTGATTTAGCCATAAGAGGGGCTTATGGTCGGTCTGAATCTTGAAGTGAGTGCCAAACTAGTATGGCCTCAGCTTCTTCAGGGCCCAAATCACAGCAAAGGCCTCCCTCTCAATAGCTGACCAACGTTTCTCTCTAGGGGTCAGCCTTCTACTTATAAAAGCAATGGGCTGGTCATGACCATCAATATTCAGTTGAGATAGAACAGCTCCCACACCCAACTCAGAAGCATCTGTTTGGACAATGAAAGGTTTGGAGTAGTCTGGACTCTTGAGAATAGGTGCAGTGCACATGGCCTGCTTTAGGTCATCAAATGCATTTTGACAGCTAACTGTCCACTGAACTTTCTTTGGCATTTTCTTACTTGTCAGGTCATTAAGTGGAGTCACAATGGTTCCATAATTTCTGACAAATTTCCTATTTTGTATGGAAGGTAAGGATGTGTACATTAAATTGCAGCCATATTGTGAACTAATGTTCTATGCTTGAGACATATGACATGTGCGTGCACCGGGATTATTGATGTATGTACTTTTAAACTGGCGGTGTTTTGTGGTTGACTTGTGTTGAAACTCACGAAAATGCTAATAAAAAAAGAGGAAGAAGAGAAGGGCGGTAAGTTGATCTGTTTCCACACTTTTATAGGGCAAAACCCTCTACCGTCTAGAACGGGGCACACACGCAGCGCAGGGATAGAGACTGGCTTGTTTATATCGCTAATATAATGGGGAACACTAGTAAGGGTAGGTAGTGCTCAAAGAAGGGGGGGGGGGACTTGTGCGTAGGATGTGGGTGTTTTCAGTGCAGGAACACACAAGTGCAGCAACACCCACAGTGCCCTGTGACGCAGGGCACTCCCCGGTGCCCTTCCTTTACTCCCTCCCCCCTCCCCCTTCACGTACCACACTAGCCGCAACTCACCTGAGTTGCTGCGGCTCGTAGGTGTATTCCAGCGGCGTCCACCACTCCTCCAACTAGGTTTCCGCTCCTTCTTCGGGGTCTTGAACGAAGGTGGGGTCGACGTCTGCAATCACCTCTCTGTGGAGTTCTTCTTTCTGGGTGCACTCCTTCCACACAGCACTTGCTTCCTCTCTCGTGGTCTGCTTTCCTTGCTCTTCCGGCATCCGATGCCACGCTTGTTCTTCCGCGTTCTCCTTACAAGGCGTTGGCCTTGACTCTCCTTCCTTCCATTGGTTCCGGTCTCCCGTCTGGGAAATCCTGCCCTGTACGCAAGAGGCAGTGGAAGAGATTAGCCGTTTCTCTCCCTGTCTTCGCAAAACGGTGGTCAATCGTCTGTGACCCGTTGGGCAAAAAGGAAGGAGCAGCAGGGAGGCTATGGTGGCGACCCCCTCACACGAGGATTTTAAATTGTATTAGCCGTAGTCTGTTTTATGGTCACCTCCCTCTGGTGCATCAGGGCCGCCTCCCAATCAATATCCTTCAATGACCCTGTGGTGCCCTCCCACTTGGCTCTGAGTGGTCCCAGTTTGTCAGGGATATTATTTAGTAATGTTTTGTTCGTCCATCAAATGGCTTTATTGGCCATCTCGATGGGGCAAACTCTGGGACATTTACCGCATCCAATCCCTCCGCCCTCCATGCATGTTTCAGCCTGAGAGATGCATAGCTCTGAATGTTTTGTAGCTGGTATGCGGTCCGTAGTGTATCAAAGGAGGCAAGAGTGTCTCCTTCTAGGATGTCTCCCAGTTTGGAGATTCCAATCATGTCCCACTATCTGAAACCCTGGAGCTTACAAATTTCTGGTAGCCTTGTCCCTTCCCACTGGGGCGTGGTTTCTCTCGAAGATTTTGTATCCCACTTCATTTGTCTTTCTGCACCCATCAGGCTTCTATAACCTCTGGGTGGCTGGCAGTAATTGGTGCCCTTACCGCCATATAAGTAGTGGAGGTATGTATGATTTCTAAATTGAAGCCATACCAGCTCCTATGTGGGGTGATCTCCTGTGGTGTGTCCCCATTCTTTAATGACTACTAAGTGGATCGCCCTATAGTAGGCTCTTATGTTCAGTAATGCAAGGCCCCCATTATACTGATTGCGCTGTAGTGTTTGCTGTGACACTCTTGGATGAGCCCTATCTCATAGAAGTGTACGAAACTCGTTAAGTGTTGTAAAAATAGTCTCTGGTATCTTGCTATATGTGTTTTGTAATATGTACAACAGCTTTGGGAGCATGATCATGTTATACACGGCCGCCCGGCCCGTTATCGACGGTGGAAGTAGTCTCCATCTCCCTACATCTTCCTGAAATTCGTTTAAGCCCCTTTTGATATTCTGTGCTAGGTTTGCAGTATCGTATGTGGTAATGCAAAGGCCTAGATAGCGGAATCCTTCTTGTACTACCTGAAAGCACCCCGGGATTTCTCGTCTGTCAATGGGTCCTCCCACCGGGTTAAGACTAGATTTATCAAGTTTAATGCAGTATCCAGCGTGTCGACCATATTCTCAGAATATATAGCTGAGGTATTGGGAGCGCCCTAGCTGGCTCTGTGACATATAGAAGGATGTTGTCCGGGTAAAGCGAAATCTGTTCATCGCCCAGGACCTCCCCATCATCCTTAAAACCATTCAAATCCGGGTGCGATCTAATCACACAGGCCAGCGGCTCGAACACTAGTACGAACAGCAATGGAGACAGGAAACATCCCTGTCTGGTGCCCTCTGTACCGGCCAGTTTGCCGAAGTTGCCCCATTAACTTGAACTCTGGCCTCTGGGTTTGTGTATAGTAGCGTTACCCAGGCTATAAAGACCGTCCTGAATCAGAATTTCTACAGTGTTTGTTCCATGAATGGCCAGTGGACTGTGTTGAATGCCTTCTTGGCATCTAGGAAGAGGAGTACGTTGGGGTTATCCCTATGCTTCACTGTGCCATCCAGTTGGCAAGTCAGCGAAGATTAAAGCGTGTGGCTCGTGTTGACATGAAGCCGGATTGGTTCTAGTGTATGAGGGATGTAATGACCATCGGAAGACGTGGCCTGGATTTTCGTCTCTACGTTAAGTAGCGATATAGGTCTATAGGACCAACACTTTGTTGGAGGCTTTCCTATTTTATGAATCACTACTACAGTGGCGGTACGTTGAGCAGGTGGGAGTGTTCCCTCCTCCTGTGCTTCCAAGAGCATATTTAAGAGGTGGGGACCCAATCGACTAGCGTTGGGTTTTAACATTTCTGCAGGTAATAATTGTAGCCCGGGGTCTTTCCTGATTTCTGTCTACCTATGGCGTCCATCACTTCTTCTAGGGTCCCCTCTTTCTCGAACATATTGCGGTCTTCTAGAGAGAGTGTGGGAGTGTCTATTGCTTCCAGGGACCTTTGAATTTGGGTGTTACCTGCTAATTGCCTGCGTCCATCACTTCTTCTAGGGTCCCCTCTTTCTCGAACATATTGCGGTCTTCTAGAGAGAGTGTGGGAGTGTCTATTGCTTCCAGGGACCTTTGAATTTGGGTGTTACCTGCTAATTGCCTGCTTTTAAGTAGTTCTGTGTAGTATAGAGCAAAGGCATCTGGTGTATTTTGGGGCGTTGTCTGTGCCTTGTCCTGTTCTTGTATGACGGTCACGCATCTTGCCTCTCTCTTTTTTACTTAGCCAGGCCAAGAGCTTTCCCGCTCTATCTCCCGCCTCATATAATTTGTGTTGGGTGGCCTGAATTTGAGCTTTCACTTTCTGATTAACCAGTGTCCTATATTTCCCCGTGTTATCTCCATCTGGCGGAGTGTGTGCTAGTCAGCATTAGGGCCCGTCCCTCTCTTCAATTCCAGCAGCCTACACTCAAAGGTGTTAATTTCTCAAGTCTCCTTTCTCTTTTTGTTTGCTTTGTTTTGTGCCCTATCCCATACCACAGTCTCATAAGCTTCCCATAAAGTGACCGCTGATGCCACTGATCAATCACTCTTTCTCCTTAAAATACAATTCTGAGGCAGTCCGGATTTCATTTGCAATCTCTCTTAGGGCCCAAGCGCTTAGTCTCCACCCCTGTCTTCTTTAACTTGCTCTTCCTCCTACTGTCAGCCAGAGTGGCCAGATATGACCCTCGCCAGATACTCCACTCTTTCTACTGTCTCCATCTCTCCTGCCAGGGCGAAGGGGTAGTCTAGTCTAGAAAATACCCTGTGGGCAACTGTAAAGTAGGAGTAAGCTCGATCAGTCAGATGGTGTCTACACCAGAGGTCAATCAGGCCGAGCATATCCTGTAATTTAGCCAAGTGGGTATGTCTGTTTCATTAAAGTCCCCACCCCACCCCCTTATAATGAATTTGAGTGGAAGGTCTTGACTCTAAGAGTGTCTCGGGTACTTTGTCTAACGTGCCGTTTGGATCTATCCATGTTTTACTAACATGAAAGGGGGGTGATTTATGGATTAGTATGGCCACCCCTCTTTACCCCGTGGAGAATCCCACGTGTGCGAGTCTGGTATATGAGCCCCTTTCAGGAATAAGCAATGTGTGTCCATCAAGTGTGTCTTCTGTAGGAAGACAGTGTATGGTTTAAGCCATTTGAGATATCTAGTTACCAGCCCCCTTTTTATTTTGTTTCCTAACCCGTTGACGTTCTACGTCAGTATTATGTAATTCCCTTCTGCCAGTGTTGATATTTGTGATTGAGGCATATGAGCTGTAGATCATATGTGTTAGCATAGATCGCCATCTGGTGTTGGACCCAGATGTTTGCACTTTGTTTTTCTTCGGAAAAGTCTTTGTAGTCATGAGGTAGGTGACTCCTCCCTTTGGTGATAGTGCGCATGGGCAGCGACTCCATCCCCACATTGCTTTTTTCCACCATCGGGTTTGAATGTGTATTGCTGCGCTCTGGTTCGGTATCTTTCTCGAACCCCTTCGATCACGCTTTCCCATTTGTTGCGTACCGCCTAAACTGTGGAAACTTTGAGGCGGGGCGTCGGGCCTACCTGTACCGACAATGTTAGCAGTCGAGGGAACATACTCAGTTCAAACTATGCCCTGGGTGTCATGCTAAATTTCCACGCACCGACCTGCACGAGGTCTGCAACCTGTGCCTATCCCCGGAACACGAAGAATCATTCTGTGAAGCATGTCGATCATTCAGATCGAAAAAGACCATCCTTGACAGTCTGGCTTGACGCCATGAAATTCACCGCGGCAGCAGCTCCGTACTGGACATCTTCGGCGACGAAACACAACACGGTCCTGCCACAGAAGCCGAAGAACTGGTCTCCGTGCCCGAAGCCGACTCCGACATGAAAGAAGACCTCCGCGTCACTCCGGCACTACGGACCATGAGTACAGACCCCCAGTTGCCCAATCAACCTAAGGGCTCCGGTATCACCCTCGGGCTCCGGTCGACACAGTGAAAAACGTTAAGATGCCCCGCTCTTCGGCCTGTCTACGAAACACAAACACAAGCATTCCGGCTCAGGCTCGAGCCGATTCCAGTCCGGTGCCAAACCAACACCTTCGGCACTGAAACATAAGAACAAACATGGGACTCCTCCTATGTCGTCTGTACCGAGGACATCTTAGATACCGAAAGCCTCGGAGCCGAAACCCTCCAAACCGAAGGAGTCATCCAAGCCGAAATCCTCGGAGCCGAAACACTCCACACCTAAAAGCTCGGAGCAGGCAACCTCCGCGCCGAAAAGTTTGGAGCTGAAACAAACCACTCCGAAGACTACACAGCCTAAACCGGCTAAAGCCAAAGAACTAGATCCCAAACACTCGGCACCTAAAGACTCTGAACCAAAATCTTTGATGCCGAAATTCACTACAAAAGGGACAGACTCCTTCCAAAGAATATCCACCTGAAAAACCACCTCCGGATCCAAAACAGAAAAAACTCAGTATTGATCCCAATACTGGACACCTTATGGCTACTCTTCCCAAGAAACGGAAGCTAGACCTCCCACAAGAGGCCCCTATACCTCTTAAGCAAAAAAGAGACATGGGTACCAACCCTTCTCACCCTTGTATACCTCCATTTCCTCCTCCTATTCCAAACATCACACCATCAAATTCACCACCTCCTTTGTCACCGGACTCACAGAATGACAATTTCGATGATGGGGACGACATTAGGGACGATGAGCAGAGGCTAAACAAATAATTGAGCGCCAAAAGAGCCCGGATAACATAACTGCCAACTGGTCAACATTTGCAATCGTACTTATTGACAGATTCGCGAAACCAACAAAACACACAAGTCAAACTGATCAAAAGTTCACGCCGCGCTCGAATCCTGAGATACTATCAGAAACAAGATCGATGAAACGCTTATGGCGGGCTTCAAAAACTGATCCAACGGATACCATTAAAATAATAAAACTGAGAGAGGCCCGCATTCACCTCAAGAAAGCAAAACGTGAGCTATGCATAAGCCAATGGAACTTGCTTTGGGTCAAACTGCAGCATGACATTAAAACAAACAACTCTGCCAGGTTTTGGCGCACAATCAATAGCGCATCTGGGCGCTTATCCAAAGTTGCCTCCTCGAGCATACTTGAAATAGAGTGGGTCGAATCTCTCTATTCCCACTTTAATGACCAGGAAGTGCACATTACCCACCTAAATCTCCCTCCCATGGACAAAGTAACACAAAAAGAGATTGTCCGGGAATCTGTTCTGAACACTTCAAATTCCCTAAAGAAGCTAGGTCACAAAATGACATCAACAAAAGAGCGCCTCTTGACTCAAAGCTGCGTCAATCTTACAAAAGTCTAGAAGGCTGAAATAGAAAAAATAATAAAAAAGGAACGCAAGGACAGCGCTCCTGGTCCAGGTGGAATTCCTCAAGCTCTGTTTAAGAAAGATGCAACTTTCTGGGCTGCGAAACTAAGCCCCCTTTTTAATTCATGTCTGCAAAACAACGCCATACCGCCCTCCTGGCGTGGATCCATCCTTGCACCAATCTTTAAAGGAGGGGATAAAAAATCCCCAGGGAATTACCGTCTCATCGCACTCATTGACAATGAAGCAAAGTATTTTGCGGGAGTGCTGCCCAACTCACTTAGGGCATGGGCTGATGATAACTATAATTCCTCCGAATCAAACCGGTTTCACAATAAACACAGGTACCTCAGTCAATCTTATGACCCTTTCTTGCCTGATTGACCAAGCGAAATTCTGTTCTTGCCCACTCTATATGGGGTTCATTGACTTCCAAGCGGCCTTCGACAATGTTAGCAAGCGGTAGGGAGGACGGTGGCAGTGTCTCCCTATCCGCTGACGCTGTATGCTGTGAGCAATTGATAGAAGTAGCATATGAATTTTAAAAATTGTATTTGCTGAATGATTTTTAATTAGCGCCGCATTTTAATAACGCTTGTAGCATATTCTTTGTCTATCAGCGCTACAATCAGGGGCTTACGCGCTTCAAGGAAATCTTACTGTTAACTCCACCTGGGCTCGATCACTCGTCCTGCCCGCCCCGGTCCGACTCGGCAACCAGTGCCGTTGAGCGGAGGGCGGGTCAGGCAGAGCCAGGTGACTTCCGCCCACATCGAGCGGTCAGCGCTCTAGCTGCTGCATGCAGAGGGGTATATAGCCCCCTCGTCACAGAAAGCGCGCAGAGGTCGCGCGCAGCGAAGCCAGAGAGAAGCCCGTCTGCGCCCGTCCGCGACTGGACGGGACATGGGGCCATGGCAGTAACTTCTGGGGATTGTAAGGTATCTAGGCTGATCTACACTTCACAGGCTTTAATGGGTCTACGTGTTAATTCGCCAATAAACTGCAAGCAACTACACCACTGCTGTCCGGAAGGACCATTCTCGTGTAGATTTTGCCATATTCAATTCCAGATAGAAAAAGATGCATCCCCCCAACAATATACAGCTAATATTCCTTCTGTTGTAGAAAGAACCTATTATGCAATATAAGATCCTTAGCAGAGCACTATATTGAAGTTTGGGACCTTATCTCTACACATAAAGCCGATTTGTGCTTTCTAACGGAGACATGGCTCAAACCCCACTCTACTCCAGCTATCACCCTTGGTATACCGGAGGGTTATAAGATTATTAGAATGGACAGACCCAAAAAGTCGGTGGGGGAATAGCAATTGTATTTAAAGACAACATCTCGGTTTCGGTTCTCGCTCAATGGTGCGACACGGCTTTCGAAATGTTGATCTTTAGGATCGGTTCATCAGCCAAACACAGTAGGAAAGGAGCTTTGGTTTATCGTCCCCCAGGCCCCATAAAAAGTATTTCTAAACAGTTAGTGGAAGCACTAGCTCCTCATGTGCGCCCAGATAAAGATTTTTTACTGCTCGGGGATTTTAACATCCATAGCGAGGAAGAAAATAATAGTGAGGTACAATCCTTCTTGACCGACCTATCCTTAATAGGACTAAAACAATGTAACTGTGGACCTACACATCAAGCAGGGCACACTTTAGATATGATAATATCTAATTTTTCTGGTATCGAATGCTATGCCCCTAAACAGTACCACTGGACTGACCACTTCGTGCTTGAGTTCCCTATGCCTGAGAAGGGCGTATGTTCCATTCCCCCCCGTTCAAATCCCATCCAAACGAAGGCAATGGCATAAAATTACCAACACTAATTTTGAACAAAAATATCTCCCCCCTCTCATTCTGCCTACAGATGATATAAATACCGCTCTTTCAAAATGGGATATAGCCATTAATACTGCGGTACAACAAATTGCCCCGATAAAAACCTTTAAAAAGCGACTTGCAAGGAAACAAGAAGTCTGGTTCTCGGAAGAACTACGTAGCCTTAAGCGGAGGGCTAGAAAGACAGAAAAAACATGGAGAAATTCCTACTTGGAGGAAGATAAAACCAACTATCATAAGGCCTTAAACACATATCACAAAGCTATGCGATCTGCACGCAAGAACCATGTTACCTCACAGTTGGAGGCAGCTGGCAAAGATTCTAAAGTACTGTACCAGATTGTCAACACTTTTTTAAAACCTGTAGCATGTGAAAGTGCAGACATGGCATCACAACACCTCTGCGATAACATTTAGAACTTTTTCACTGAAAAAAATCGACGCCATTTATGAA
Source organism: Lissotriton vulgaris (assembly GCF_964263255.1). Taxonomy (NCBI): domain Eukaryota; kingdom Metazoa; phylum Chordata; class Amphibia; order Caudata; family Salamandridae; genus Lissotriton; species Lissotriton vulgaris. The sequence continues at coordinate 67,903,317 of NC_141686.1, read as the reverse complement.
AGAATAGAGGCACTTATCCCTGCCACGACTAGCCAGGATAATCAAACTTTGGTACAAACGGTGCCTACCAATTACTACTCTTTCAATGATTTCCCTGAAATATCCTTACTAGAGGTTCAGAAGCTGCTCACTGACATCAAAAGTGGGAGCCCGGCTGACTCTCTTCCAGCCAGGCTCATGGGTCCTTTAGGGAGAACACTTGGTCCCGACATTCAGAGACTGGTGAATCTCTCACTTACAACCGCAAATGTCCCACAGCAATGGAAAACGGCCCTAGTTAGACCAATTAGAAAGAATACATCCTCCCCCTGGACCAACATGTCCAACCTCAGGCCGATTTCCCTGCTACCATTTTTAGGGAAAATCATCGAGAAGCTAACCAATAAACATCTTTCTAACTACCTTGAGCAATCCGACAGCCTTGATCCATCACAGTCAGGTTTTAGGCCAAAATATAGCACTGAAACGGCCCTGCTGTCGATAACGGACGATCTACGTATGTACCAGGACAATGGTTATTCCGTTGTCCTGGTGCTGCTTGATTTATCAGCAGCGTTCGATACCATCTCACATAACATCTTGATCGAATGACTGTCTGTGAGTGGAATCGGCGGCAAGGCACTGGACTGGATTAAAAGCTTCCTCTCCAACCGCACCCAATGCGTCACCATGGGTGAGTTTAGGTCGGAAGAGGTTAAGATCACCAAGGGGGTCCCACAGGAATCGTGTTTGAGCCCGACCCTGGTTAATACCTATGTGGCTCCCTTGGCAGAAATAACCAGAACCTTTGGCTTCTGCCCAGTGTCGTACGCTGACGATACGCAGCTACTCTTCCCCTTTAAACAACTTACACCGGAGATTATACAATCTTTCTCCGATGGGATGAAGGCAGTAGCGCGATGGATGTCTTCCAACTTTCTCCAATGTAATGTTGGGAAGACCGAGGTGATGCTTTTCGGCAAAGCCAGGGTCCAATGGTCCCCTGATTGGTGGCCACTGGATTTAGGCCCAGTCCCAGAACCTAAATCAATAATCAAGAACCTGGGGGTACGACTGGAACCGGAGTTGACCATGAAACAGCATGTCAATATCACTGTGGGATCTTGTTTCCACGTGATAGGTCTCCTCGTAGGATATTCCCTTTCCTTCCTGACTCCCATAGAAGAACTTTAGTTCAGGCTTTAGTGATCAGCTGTCTTGATTATTGTAATGGTCTCCTGGCAGGAGCAAATGAAGAGGTACTAGACCGTCTGCAGGTAGTGCAGAATACAGCAGCCAGGCTGGTGCTCAATGCACCCCCCAGATCTCCATCTAAACCTCTATTACATAAACTTCACTGGCTGCCTATACGTCTACGAGTGAAGTTCAAGACCTGCTGTATCATTCATAAAGGTCTTCATGAACTAGGACCAGAATATCTGGCTAGAAAATTTGTCCCATATGTTCCTGCCCGCACCCTTAGGTCCAGCGAACAGCTGCTACTAAATGTACCCAAGATCAGCAAAACAAGGCTAGGCGGTAGGGCCTTGTCTGTGGTGGGTCCTAATTTTTGGAACACGCTCCCACTTTCTTTAAGACAATGCTCCAATCATCTCCGTTTTAGAAAGAACTTGAAAAAGTTTTTGTTTAGTTCATTTTAGCTAACTTCCCTTTTTTCGGGATCTAGATCCTTGGTCTTAAATACATCTAATATCTTTGCTACCTCCATAGTTTCTCAAGCCGGCTGTCACAAGCGCGGAGATACTCCTGCGGGAGTCTATTCCTAGCGCTATACGAACCAGCAAATAAATAAAATAAATAGCAGAAGTAAACTCGGACAGAAGTTGTCCAGACTCAACATTCCAGCGGTCCTCCTAAGAGCCATACAACTTCTACACCAGGACACATGGGTTAGAATTAAGATCGGGGACGGCTCAAGATTGTCCCGCCCAATTCCGACGGAAAAAGGCCTCAAACAGGGTTGTGTCTTGGCCCCGACACTATTTTTAGACGACCTCCCTGAAGCTCTCAACAAGGTCAATTCCCACGCTCCCAAACTATCTAGTCTGTCGCTGACAAACCTATTATATGCTGATGACTTGGTACTGTTAAGTAAACAAAGATCGGAATGCAAAGACTCCTGGACGCTACTTCCGACTATTCAAATAACAATGAGCTACGCATTAACAGGAAGACGAAAATTCTAGCAGTGCACTCAAGGAAAGTTAAGAAACTGTCTTGGGCTTTGAACAATGAAAGCATTGTCAAATCAAACTGCCAAAGGTACCTTGGAGTCATTTTTAACAACAAAGAAAAATACAAATCCCACCTAGAAGAGCTAAAAAGGAAGGGTACAGCACTTGCTTTTGCAATCGGACTAATTCAAAAGAAGCTACAATACCCAACTCTTGCACCCACACTACAGGTGGCTCAGGCAAAAATCATTCCCACCTTAACCTACGGCAGTGAAGCTTTAAAAGGATTGGACAGTGACCATCTGGACAAAATTATTACCAAGATCTATAGGTCAGTGTTCAAATTACCAAACCATACATCACCGGCACAAATTAGGTTGGAACTAGGCATCTGCAAACAACCATTGGCTAGAGCCATGTCTTTTCTCGTGTGCTGTCATAAATTGAGGTTATCAAAGGAGGGAAGTTTAGGACACCATTTGTGGGCCAGCATTGACAACAACTCATGGCGAGCAGGACATGACTACTGGTCAAAACGATTAAAAACCCTATGCCTAAATGACCTCTGGAACTTGCATGCTAGTCCAAAGGAATTCAAAAGGCTAGCGAAAATCAGTACCAAACAATTATCAATAGTTGAATATAAAGCCACCATTGCAAAAAGAAGTCATGGGTGGATGACCCTTCAAACCTATGCCTTGTTAATTCTACAGCTCTCTTGTTGTGTCTTATGCCCGCAAGAGCGCTAACTCGCAAACAACTGCTGACTCCCCTCCTCCTGATAAGGAGTCAAAGGTTATCGATGCATCGGGCAAAAGGGTAGCTTCCCATGCTGCCAACTCATGGCATATTTCCAACGCTCAAGCTCTATTGGTACATTACGACAGGGCACATTATGACGAATTATAAAAACTTCTACAGCATTTGCCAGAAGAATATAAGGCCTAAGCTAAGTACCTCATTTAGGAAGAGAAGCTTATCACAAACCCTTCCATAAAATGCGCCCTAGATGCTGCAGACACAGCTTCCTGTGCTATTAACAGTAGCAGAAACCTCAGGAGACACGCTTGGCTTTGCATCTCTGAATTCAAGCAGGAGGTACAATCCTCCATACTCAATCAGCCCTTCAATAAAGAACATCTTTTCGGGCCAACAGTGGATACTTCATTAGAAAATAAATGAAGAAAGATACTAACACTGCAAAATCCATGAGAGCCATACAATTACCTTCTAGCAGGGGCAACCTTCGTCGCTCCTTCTACAGGGGTGGCTCAAAAACAATTTCATACGAGAATCCCCCCTCCTCTTACAAAGGGAACAACAAATCTAGTCCCTCCAGAGGCTATTTTCGCAGAGCTTACTTGTGCCATTTTAAATTTGAATTTAACTAAGTACTGTAGTCCTCTTACTAGTAAGACCTGAAAGAAACAGGTTAGTGTTAGATTCCTTACCTTAGAATATCCCCAGGTGTCGGACTGGATCCGGAAAGTTTTCGTCAGAAGTACCCCTGCGCGTCGGTAGGCGTCGTCTGCGGCTCCGCGTCCATCATCTGCGTTGTGATCGCCGAGGTGACGTCGTCTAAGTACTTGGACGTCGCCCTCACGTGCTGACGTCTGTTACTCTTTTTTCCGCACCAGCAAGCGCAGATCCGGGAAGAGCTAGTACCCTAGTCACTTTTTGACTAACTTCTTGGCCTATTTTGGCTATCTTTTTCGAGTGGATTCGACCCATGGTGCCAGTAGGGATCCCTGGATTCAAACCGTGCGACGCCTGTCACCGCCTGATGTCGGTGACTGACACCCACTGCCGGTGTACCTACTGCCTAGGGGCCGACCACGACAAGTCGTGCCCCGACTGCCGGGCCTTGAAGTCAAAGGCTAGGCGGTCCCGCAAGCTACTCGAGCTCTGGCAGTCTGCTTCATGCCGCTCGAGGTCCCAGTTGAGGAGGAAGTCAAGGGGCCAGTAGCAGAGCCGGAGCCCACACTGTTCGTTGGGCTCCAAGTCCTCGCATTCAGGTAAGGCGAGGCACTCTAAAAAAGAAGTTGAAGAAGCGACATCTCTCCTCTGACTCCCCTCGCCGGTCGCGCGACTCGACTAAGGGTTCGGGTGGCACAAACTGTGCGGCTCCGTCGGAGCCGCAGGCGTCATGTCCGGTCCCATACCCTCCGGTCCCTGGACTGCATACGATGCCGGAGGAGATACGTGATTTCCTGGTGGCCATGAGGACTTCCCTCCATCGAGGCCTGTCGGTGCGCCTTCGGACCCCGCAGACCCGACGAGGGGCCTTACCGAGCCGGCGGCTTCGGCCCTGGTGCCGTCTTCGACTTCGGTCCCAACATCGCTGGGCCCCGGGGGATCCAGGCCTGGATCCCGGTCGATGCCAGTTGACCTCATGACTCATCCACTGGCGCCGACCCCAATGGTGTCACTCCCGGTGCTGTCCGGGTCAGGCGTCCATTTCACCCTCTGCACCGTCTCCGGCGTCAATGGGTGAGCAGTTCATCTACGACCTGGCTCCGTAATTCCTGCCTGTTTATCAGGACACAGATGAAGGGGAGGACTGGGAGGGGTTGGAGGACCCTCTGGCACAGCAGTGCCAGTTGAGTCAGGACTGGGCAGACTAGCTAGAGGGTGCCAGTGGCCTTGACACTTAGCCTGACAATGGCTTCATTTCTACTCCCTCCATGGCTATGGAGCAGTGTGCTACCTATCGCGTGGTGTTGCGCAGGGCAGCCAAGGCCTTGTCTCTTGAGCTCTCTGCTGCGGCTGTGAGGACTAATCTCCTCACTGCGGTGCTTCACCCGCCGGTAAGCTTTTCTGAGCCTCTGCTGCCATTTAATGAGGCCCTCACAGACATTCTGATGGGCAACTGGTCCAAGCCCTCCACATTGCCCCCTGTGCCCTATACGCAGGAACCACAATCAAACTTCAGAAAAGACTCCCAACGCATACAGAACGTATCCGCACGACTCATTTTCGACATCCCCCGCCACAGCCACATATCAGCCCATGTGAGAGACCTGCACTGGCTCCCAGTCAGCAAAAGGATCACATTCAGGCTCCTCACCCACGACATAGGCCCCGAATACCTCAACAACCGCCTCACGTTCTACACTACTACACGCAAACTCCGCTCCACCAGCCTCGCCCTCGCCACCATCCCACGGATCTGCAGAACCACTGCCGGAGGAAGGTCATTCTCCTACCTGGCGGCCAAGATATGGAACTCCCTCCCCGCCCACCTACGTCTGACCCAGGACCACCTCACACTCAGGAAACACCTCAAGACCTGGCTTTTCTAGCAGTAGCGGCACCCCCCCGCACCCCCCCCCCCCCCCACCCCCCACCCCCAGCGCCTTCAGACCCTCACGGGTGAGTAGCGCGCTCTAAAAGTGTATTGATTGAACGTGGCCCGACGCCACCGCCCGCCTCCGGGCGACCCCTGCTTTCTGTCCGTACATCCCACCTCCGAGAGCCTGGTGATCCCAGACCGCATCCAGACTGCCCCTCCAGATCGGGAATTCAAAAGGTTTGACCATTTTGGGAAGAAACTGTTCTCCTCACTTAGTCTGGGGTTGCGGTCTATCAACACCGCTTGTCTTTTGGGCCGTGCGGACGTGCTGCCCCAGGGCCCGGAGGAGGCTCAAGCACAGTTCACCCAAGCCCTTGCTGAGGGGCGAGATGCAGCACGTTATTCTATCAGATGTGGATTTGATACCATAGACTCGCTGGCCAGAGCGATTTCCATGACTGTGGCGATCCGTCCCCACACCTTGCTGAGGCCGCACTTTTTCGGGGGATGTCCAGGCCACGCTCATGGACATGCCCTTCGATGGGCGTCGCCTTCTTGGCGACAAAGCACACCGTGTGCCTGAGCGTTTCAAGGACTCCAGGGCTAGGGCCAAATCCTTGGGCCTGCCGGGCCAGTGCCAGCAAACTTCTGCTTTTCGCCCCTTTTGTGGCCAAGGAAGGGGCGCCCCCACACGTTTGTCCAGCCACAGGCCGCAGAACTAACCTCAACGCAGACGTGGTAACCTCTGTGGCGGTGCAGGGGGACAGAGGCCCGGTCAGTCCACAACCACTTCAGCAGCATTAGCCTCAAAGCTTTTCTAGTCCGGTCTTTCATACCCATTCAACGCCAGTGGGGGGGGGGGGGGCAGGGTCCGCAATCACCTCCACCACTGGCGTACCATCACTTCGGACAGGTGGGTGCTGCAAATCGTCCGAAGGGGCTACTCCCTCCCTTCGAGGCGACCCCTCCAACCATGCCACCACAGTATACCACTGCATGTCGGGGATCACTTGCAACTTCTGCAGGAGGAAGTTATGCCCCTCTTGGTCAAGGGGGCTGTTGAACGCGTTCCTGGGCCAGAAGTAGGATGTGATTGCTATTCCCACTACTTTATGGTACCCAAGAAGGGCAATGGAAGCCTACGTCCTATCTTGGACCTCCGGAGCATCAACGGCTTTCTCTGGAAGGAGAAGTTCAAGATGCTGACTTTAGCTCAGGTCCTGGATGCCCTAAACCCTGGAGACTAGATGGTAGTGTTGGACTTGCAGGACGCATATTTCCATATCCCCGTCCTGCCGGCGCTACCTGCGGTTCACAGTAGGCCACGGGCACTTTCAGTTTACCGTGCTCCCCTTCAGCCTTACCAGTGCCCCTCGGGTGTTCACAAAAGTGATGGCGGTAGTTTCAGCTCATCTGCGCAGATCAGGGGTTCCAGTCTTCCCCCTATCCCGACAACTGGTTGTTGAAGGCGGGCTCGCCCCAGACAGTCGTCTCCCACCTCCAGACTATGGCCGACCTCCTGAATTGCTGGGGTTCTCCATCAACGTGCCGAAGTCGCACCTGATTCCCTCTCAGAAGCTTCTCTTTATCGGAGCGGTTCTGGACTCGGCGCAGTTTTGGGTTTATCGTCCCAAGCAGCGGGTTCGAGATATTCATGCTCTGATTCCGATCTTTCAGCCTTTATCCCGGGTTTCGGTCAGGTTGACGCTGCGGCTCCTGGGGCTGATGGCCTCGTGCTTCCTACTGGTGCATCACGTCCGGTGGCGTATGCGGGCTCTGCAGTGGGACCTGAAGTTTTAGTGGGCACAGCATCAGAGCAACCTGTCCGACCACGTCCTGATATCGGAGGGCACCACAAGACAGTTGCAGTGGTGGCTCACGGACCACGATTGGGTCAGCGGCAGATCCCTCTCCCTTCCCCAACCAAAGCACGTAGTGGTGACGGATGCGTCCCTCCTGGGATGGGGGGGGGGGGGGGGCACATGGGAGAGGCGGAGATCAGAGGCCTCTGGTCTCCGGCGGAATCCCGGCTCCATATCAACCTTCTGGGGCTGCGAGCGATCCAACCTGCACTGAAGGCATTCCTTCCCTCTGTCCGGGGAAGTGTAGTGCAGGTGTTCACGGACACCACCACCACCATGTGGTAGTACAACAAAGAGGGCGGGGTGGGGTCGTGTATCCTTTGTCGGGAGGCTCTGCGCCTCTGGACATGGCTGGAACACCAGGGCGTCACCCTGGGGGTTCAACACCTGGCAGGTTCTCTGAACGCCATCGCGGACGATCTCAGCCGCCGGTGCATGATGGATCACGAATGGCGTCTGAACTCTGACGTGGCGCAAGGTCTCTTTCAGCAGTGAGGAGAGCCTTGGTTAGATCTATTCGCCACCGAAGGGAACTCTCAATGTTGTCAGCTTTTCATCGCGAGTGGAGCTGCGGTCTGTTGTATGCCTTTCCGCCTATACCACTTCTACCCAGAGTGCTGAAGTTGATCTGGCGCGACCGGGCCCAAGTCATCCTTGTGGCTCCGGATTAGGCACGAATATTATGGTATCACGAGCTACTCAGCATGTCAGTCGATCCCCCGATTCGTCTGCCTCTTAAGGAGGACCTTCTGTCGCAGCAACTGGGGATGGTCCTCCCGAACCTGTCCAGTCCCCACCTACATGCGTGGAGATTGAGCGGCAACAGTTGAGGCCATTTGACTAGCCTCCTGAAGTCTGTGATGTGATTCCGGCAGCCAGGCGTCCCTCTACAAAAATGGTATACGCCTGCAGGTGGAACAAATGTGTGTTATGTTGCACAGCAAAGGCTATGGATCCCTTTCAGAGGTTCTCCTCTTCCTTCTTTCTCTTGCCCAGCAGGGCTCTGCTGTGGGCACTATCAAAGGCTATCTCTCGGCCATTTCAGCTTTCTTAAGGCTTCCTGATCAGCCTTCTCTTTTCAAGTCCCCGGTTGTAAATAGATTCTTGAAGGGCATCACACACGTTTCCTTCTGTTCCCTTCTTGATGCCTCAGTGGGACTTGAACCTTGTACTGACTTATCTAATGTGAGCTCCCTTTGAGCCACTACATAACTGTCCTCTTCGTCTTCTGACTCCTAAAACTGTATTCCTGGTTGCCATCACCTCTGCCAGGAGAGTGAGTGAGCTCCAGGCTCTGTCTTGGAAGCCTCCTTTCCTCTCTGTCGAACCGGACAAAGTTTTTCTGAGGACTCGTCCTTCTTTCCTGCCCAAGGTGGTTACGGCCTTTCATATCGGGCAGTCCATCACCTTGCCCACCTTCTTTCCGCCTCCGTATCCCTCAAAAGAGGAAGAGAGGCTCCACCGTCTGGACCCAAAACGTGCGCTCTCCTTTTATCCAGACCGCACACGCCAGTTCCGGGTGGACGACCAGCTCTTTGTTGGTTACGTGGGCTCTAAGAAGGGGACGGGCAGAGCACAAGCGGACCATCTCTCGGTGGGTCGTTTTGTGCAGCAAGGTCTGTTATTCCTTGGCAAAAAAAGAGCCTCCTGTGGAGCTGCGTGCTCATTCCACTCTTGCCACGGCAGCTACTACTGCCCTGGGTCAGGGACATCTGTCAGGCAGCTATGTGGGCCTCGCTGCACACGTTTGCTAAGCACTACTGCCTGGACAGCCAAGCTTCGGCCGATCCGTTCTCCAGTACTTTCTGGTGTGATCTTGGTTCGCAGACCCACCACCGGGGTTGGTATCTCCCTTTGAGGGCCCTAGTTTCATGGCACCCGTGTCGGTTTCTTGCATGGCTCTGCGTTCCTGGCACGGAAAGCTATGTACAAAACTGACGTCGGCGTGCGAGGGCGGCGTCTAAGTACTCAGACGTCATCCCGGCGATCCCAACGACGGACGCTGAGCCGCCGACGACGCCTACCGACGTGCAGGGGTACTGCTGACGAAAACTTTCCGAATCCAGTCTGACACCTGGGGATATTCTAAGGTAAGGAATCTAACACTAACTACTGTTACTTACAGATATGTGGAAGAGGTGTGGCTCAGCGGCCAGGGTGCCGGACTACAGACTACGGGGTTCATGGTTCGATCCCCGGTGCCGGCGGCAGGTTAGCCCAGCACCATGTGACTCTGGTCAATAGCTCGGTTAATCTTCCCGAGGGCCCCCAGCGCCGGGACACCACTTCGGAGGTAGGTGTGCGCTTTACAAATACTGGTATTTCATGTATATCGTTACCGAAGGTAAGTAACTTGTGCCTATTTATTTATAAAGTTTTATATAGGGCGTACAAGATCCCGGAGGTTATCAGAGCGCTTTACAATAGAATGGAAGGAAGGACATAAATGCAAGATCGACATCAAATAAGAATAGGCAACAAGACTGAACACATAATTACAGGACAGTTGCGATAGGGAGATTAATGCATTAAACAAGTACTTACGAAGGGTGAACCAATATGCGGTAAGGAAGAGCAGTAACTAATGAAGGTACAAAGGTTGTAGGATCAAAAACTTCGAGCGGGTGAACTAGCCCAATTAAGGTAAGAATTTGTTCATTAGGAATCATTTGGTTTCGCATTTGAAATTGTACTTTTGGAGAGGAGTCCATGACATCCGTCAAAGTCACAGACAAGGGTCTCAAAGGGTGTAAGGGACCGGGTAACCCAGAGGTATTAGAGGGAAACACATAACTATAGTCAACTTTATGCACGAGCACTATTGTCATGGATGCGCATTATGAGATAACTTAAATGTAAAATGGCATTGTTTAACTACTAGTGATATTTTGGCAACAAAAAAAAGATTTTTAGCAAACACATGTTGGCTGCTGATGCAGAGAGGAGGGAGCAGTGACAGTGTGCAGTCAGTTTAATGTTGGAGATGTCAGTTGGTTTGTGTTGAAGCCATGTCTTTAGAATATGGACCTACTCTGACGCTTTGTTCCCTATTCCATTGTGTAGGTACTCTCAATGGTACATTGTTGAAGTAGACTAGAGACAATGTTTGAGCCCTTCGGATATATTGATTCGGGAATCTTTATTTTAAGCTCTCATAATTGGTGTTGCTTGTTTTGGAAGAGTTTAGCTAAATGCCGTATTTAATGTCTTTCATTCTCGGCTAAAAACGAAACTGTGTATTAATGGTCATTTTTGACTTGCATTGTTCCAGAAGAAATATGTTTTCCATTTCAGGTATGGTTTTGGGAGTGGAGGAAATGAAAAGTTCCAGATCCCTGGGGATGCTGAGCTGCGATATGAAGTAAAACTTAAAAGTTTTGAAAAGGTAAGATTCCTGACCCGAAGTTTGGTGTTGGTATATTATCTGTGAACATCATGTTTGAGGCATGTGTGGCTGTAGATTAACATGCTTAGAAGATGTCCGCCATTTAGTGTTGGGCTCGGAAGTGTGCAAGTTGGTTTTCTTCAAAGAAATCTTTCAAGTCGTGAGGCATGGTGACTCCACTTGCATGCAATGCGCATGGTCCATGACTCCATGGTTAGATTGTTTTTTTTTTCACTGTCTGGTTCGATTGTGGACTCCTCTGTTCTGTCTCGACATTGTCGGAAAACTACCATTCACTGTCTGTATTGTCATCGATTCGGGACAAATCCTTATTCTCCATGTTCTGTTCAGGCCATGCCACTCTGCTAGTGGAACAGGCACCCTTTAGTTTTTGCCCATGCTGCCGTGCCAAGTTGCCACAAACACCACCTGGTGTGTAACTTGTGCATTTCTCCGGATCCTCAAGAACCGATCTCAGGAGTGTGTAAGGCCCTACGCTCAAAGAGACGCCCGTGATCGGCCTGCAAGATGCCTCGAAATGTCCAGATTCACCGTTTCACAGACACACTGGACATTTTTGGATCCGAAGAGTACCATCACAAGGCACACGCTCAGGCCTCTGCAGCCTTCTCGCTAAGCGAAAGTTCAGAGTCCAAGCTCAAAATCTAGGATATTCCACCAGGACAAGCAGTGAGTACTGATCCCCATCCATCCTCACCACAGTCTCAACAAACACTCTGGTTTGGACCGACTGAAGCCCTAGCATGGGTCACCACTGCCTTCGGACAATGGTTGGCATCGAACAACTGTACTGATGCCAAAGCAACATCACAATGCTCATACCTACCGGTCATCGGCCTTGAGTCGAGAGTCTGAATCAAGAGCCCCAGTGCCAAACCTCTGTCTGCCGCAGCACCAAATCCAAGAACATTGGACCAGAGACCTTCTCTGTATTGAAACAATCAGTGCCGAAAGCTGTTTCGGAACCGAAGTCCCATAGCTTAGCCACACAGAAGTCTAGCTCCAAAACTGTGGAACCGGTACTTATCCAGTATTATGGGTGTCTTTCATAGATTCACATGCCTGAATCATTCCCAGTCGTCGAGACGGGAGTCTCCGGTACATAGAAAAGTGAAGTCCTATAGACATATATCGAGAAACATAGGCCTAAGGGCCTCACCTTAGTAGCCTATCTATGTCCTTTTGTAAAAAGGACCAAACTCCAGAAGGTAGCCAATCAGCTATCACCTCCCTCTAGAACCTTCCTGTCATGAGCCTTAGTCTTTCAGATTTTCTACCGCACGTTGTGCTAGGGAGTCTCCACCTGAGTTCTCCTCAGGTTTCCTTGTTTAAACTCTTTTCTTCACAAAAACTGGATATTTTCTTCAGAGTTCTACCATGGCTGATCAACAGCTGCCATTTATCATGGGGTCACACACAGACAGAGTCACACACACACACACACACAACACACACACACAGCCGCGCCCGCACACAGAGCCGCGCGCACGTACACAGACAGAAGCGCACGCAGACCGGAGCCGCGCATGAACGCAGACCGGAGCCGCGCATGAACGCAGACCGGAGCCGGGCGCGCACGCAGACCGGAGCCGGGCGCGCACGCAGACCGGAGCCGGGCGCGCACGCAGACCGGAGCCGGGCGCGCACGCAGACCGGAGCCGGGCGCGCACGCAGACCGGAGCCGGGCGCGCGCACGCAGACCGGAGCCGGGCGCGCACGCACGCAGACTGGAGCCGCGCGCACGCACGCAGACCGGAGCCGCGCGCACGCACGCATACCGGAGCCGCGCGCACGCACGCATACCGGAGCCGCGCGCACGCACGCAGACCGGAGCCGCGCGCACGCACGCAGACCGGAGCCGCGCGCACGCACGCAGACCGGAGCCGCGCGCACGCACGCAGACCGGAGCCGCGCGCACGCACGCAGACCGGAGCCGCGCGCACGCACGCAGACCGGAGCCGCGCGCATGCACGCAGACCGGAGCCGCTTCTATTTAGAAGGAACCAAGACGCAATGCATGTCCTACCAACTTTTCAGTAAAGATGGTCATATCATCAGTGTAGCTACTGCAAAGCAATTCATCTCCCAGTGGATAGTAGCCTGCATATTCTTATGTCATCAGATAGTCATTAAGAATCTACTGGGCAAGGCAAAAGCTCATTTTACCAGGGAAAAGCAATCCAATTGTTTATTAGACATTTGCCATACTACACTCCAATCCAAATCACTCCACTCCTCCCCACTTACCTGTTCCCCCAGTCTATCTCACTCCAATACAATCTTTAATCGACAGCAGCGTAGTATGCAAGGGATATGGGCGAGGTGTGCGGAGGCTCTTTTGGGTGGTGTGGGAATTTGGTGGAGGTGTAGGCGGGTACTTGGTCAAGGATGCTCAACTCCACTCCAGTATACCCAACTCCAATCTATTCAACTCCACCCCACTCTAATCCAATCCACTCTACCCTACTCCACTCCTTTCTCTCTGCTCCACTTCAATATATCCAGCTCCCCTCCACCCTACTCCAATTTACCCACTCCAATCCACCCACTCCAATCCGGTCTAACTCACTCCACCCCAACCCTGACAACTTTAGTCCATCCCACTCCAATGCACCATACCCCACCCCACCCAAATCTTCCCAACCCAATCTACACCACTCCAGTCTGCCCCATCCCATCTCAATATATCCCACACCACTCCAATCTACCCCACCCCAATCTACCCCACTACAATCCACCTTAGCTTAATCTGCCCTGCTTCACTCTTTCCCACCCCACTCTTCCCCAATCTATCTCACTCCACTACAATCTAGACTCGACTTCAATCTGTCCATCTCCACACTTCCCCAATCTATCTCATTCTACTACAATCTCGACTCCAATCTATCCAACTGCACTCTCCCACCTCCACTCTTCCCCAGTCTATCTCACTACACTACAATGTTCTCTCCACCTCAATCTATCCAACTCCACTCCTCCCAACTCCGCTCCAATCTACTCGATCTACCCCCTGCACTTAACTCGAATCTAGCCCACTCCAGTGCAATCTAACCCACTCCACCCCAGTCCATTTTACTTCAATCTACCCTAGCCCACTCCACTCCAAACTACCCTATTCCAATCTACTCAACTCCAATCTACTGCACCCCATCTCGGTCTACCCGACCCCATCTCAATCTACCCCACGCCACTCTAATCAACTCCACTCCAATTTACCCCACCCCACTCCACTCCAATTTACCCCACTCCTCTCCGGTTTACCCCTTCACTTCAGTATAGCCTACCATAATCCACCCAATCTATCCCATTCCACTCTACCCCACTACAGTCTACCCAGACACCCCACTGTACCCCACCCATCCCTCTCATATCTACTCCACTCTATTCTAATCTACCCCAATATACTCCACTCCATCGTTCTCCAATCTCACTCCACTCCAATCTCGACCCCTATCCAACTCCACTCCAGTCTGCCCCAGCCCACTTCATTCCACCTTGCCCAATCTACCCTACTCCACTCCCCCCCAGCTACCACATGACACACAAATGTACTCAGTCCAATTTAACTAACTCCACCCCACTGCATCAAACTCCATCACATCCCAATCTACCTTACTGTAATCTACCCTATCCAGTCCACCCCACTCAAATCTACCCTACCTTGATCCAGTCAACCCCATCTCATCCCAATCTACCCCACACGTCTCGATCCAACTCCATTCCAAACTGCTCATCTCTACCCCACTCCAATCTACTCGACTCCAAAATACCCTACTTTAATCCACCCAATCTACCCTTCCCCCAATTCAGCAACTCTTGACTCCACTTCACTGTATGCAACCCTAATCAACACCTCTCCACTCCTACCTACCCCACTCCACTCCTATCTACCCCAATCCACTGCTCTCCACTCTTCCCCAATCTACCCCACTCCACTGCAGTCTACTCCAATGTATCCTATTCCATTCCAAACCAATCTACGCACTCCAAACACCGCACCCTAATCTATCTCACTCCGTTCTACTCTCACTCCAATCTACCGTACTACATCTCAAACTGCTACACACAGTCCAATCTGCCCTACTCCCCCAGTCTACCTCACTCCACCCCAAGCTACCCAACTTCAAACTATTCCAATTTACCTCACTCATCCATTCCATTGTACACTACTGTAATATACCCAATCTACCTCACTCCACAGTACCCAATTCCACTACAGGCTACCTCAATCCACGACGCCACTTTTCACCCAATGTACCTCACACCAATCTATCCCAGGATATTCCTCTCCACTCTACCCCAATCTTATCTGCCTGACTCTAATTTCTCCAATTTAATCTACCCCACTCCACCCCAATATATCCCAATTCAAGCTACCCCAGTCCAGACTACCACACTAATCCCATTCTACCCCCAGTCTACTCTATGCCAATCTACCCCATTCCACACTTACCTCAATCTTCCCTACTCCAGTTGACCTCCGCCTCTAACCTTTAGCCATGCTGAACAGCATCCACACCGGTGTACACAATGGCTAAAACACATTGCCAAAGCCGGTAGTTTTCACATAGGTGAGACCTATTGGCTTTGCAAGCGGTAGTTTTTAGGTTTTGCCTGGCGATGCGCACGAAGTGCGCATGCGCTAAAAAACCTTATGAGTTAGAGTGTGGAACAGGGACCCGCCCCACTCTCCCATTGGCTAGCTCCATAAATGGAGGCTAGCCATTGGGAGACGGCTCTGTCCGTCAATCCCGGACCAGATTCGGGGGAGTTCCCGAGAATTTTCCGCATTTGGCGACGTCAGCCGAAAGCCTGTTCTCGGGAACGCCCCCGAATCTGGTCCGGCATCGACGGCAAATTCCTGTGAACAACAACACATTAGAACTACAGGAGCAGACGCTGTGACGTCACTCTGTAGTCCTTAGTCATCTCACGAGAGCAGGCATTTCAATGGGTAAAGCGCCTCTATTTTGGAAATTCTAATATTGATTCCTGGTCGCTCTACTAAGGGTGGGCATAGACTATAAAATATATATTATCTTTCCGCCACAGTGTCACTATTTTTGGGCATTATTTTGGACGTACGGTAATTAGAACTACACGAGAGGACGTAATGACGTCACTCTGTAGTTCATAGTTTCTCGCGAGATCGCGGGATACAGGCTTCGAACTATGGAGTTCGATCAGGATACCTTTTTAGTCCGCTACCACAAGGGACGGACCTGATTCTAGCCGGGCCTTTAAAGACAGAGACACTCTCTTGTGTTGGGCGGCTCGTTACAGGCACTTTCCTGTTGAGGACTCCTGCTTCAGTGGAAGCCAGCAGCAGCGCTTAGCTGTATGTCCATATGCTTTTAGCGACGACTGAACTCACCTGAGCTGATCTGAGGAGCAGGAGCTTGTGCTGTACTCCGTGCTTTGCTCCGCTGTGAACCGTTGTGAGCCTCAGAGGATTGCCCGCTCCGGCACCAGGAATTGTCCGTCAAGGTTGCCGGTCAACGAGTGTGCAGGAGTGCGTACTTCTGGGCATCGCAGTGACAGCCGGTCCCTAAAGCTGCATCCGGATGGGAATGAGCGAGTTGCGAGCTGCGGGAGAGTTTCGGGAGAGGAGCAGGAGCAGCGTGTGGCGTGGCAGGCGTGCAAGTGCAGGTGAGCGAAGGGGTCAAAGTGGACCGGACCTGAGCAGGGTTTATGGTTACTGGTTAACGCTGTTTGAGCCTCCAAGACGTGGTGGACTGCTTGAGCCCCGGACGTGTCGATGTGTTCGGTGAGCGAGTAAAGCAGCCGCCGCCACCACAGTTTGAGCCACCGCCCTTTTATGCTGGTGTTGCTGGAGCTGCCACCGCCACTTGAGCCACCACCGCTATTAGAGAAATGGAACAGAGATGAGCGCTAAAAAAAAAAAAAGCCAAAAGGAGAGTGAAGGGTTGAAGGAGAGCAGCGAGTCGGGGTGAGCTGCATTAACATTAGAGCAGCATTTGTAGTAGTGCACGAAGACGTTAGGAGGGGTACGAGCGACCAAAGGAGGAGGGATATGAATAGATGTACTGCAAGAGTCACATAGGAATGTTAGAGTAGAAAGGTCTACTGCATATACTAGTGAAGACAGTCATCTCTATATACAGAAAAAGAGTTATATTTAGAAGGGTCGGAGTGGGACGCAGTGGGTGGATGGATGCATGATGGTTAGATGTATGCATGATGCATGGATGTATGGGTTGTTGGTTGGATGGGTTGTTGGTTGGATGGGTTGGTGGATTGCATAAATTGTTGAGGGATTGGCTCCATGCATGCACCCATCCATGCATCCACCAACTCATCCATGCAAGCATTACAACAAGAGGCCGCAGCTCTCCTTCGTCTCTCCTCACCCCCCTTCCCTGAGCCCCCAGCTCTCCATCGTCTCTCCTCGCCCTCCCTTCCCTGTGCCCTGCCCTGCTATTGTAAATGACAATGCCATTTATTTATGTTTAAAAAAAACATAAATAAAAATAATGTCAAGAGCAATGCCAATAGCTCTAACTTTAACAAAGGCAAAACCATTGCATTGTAAATGCTTGTTTTTTCAGTTAGCAGAAATGTCCAGTGGCTGCAGCTGATAAACAATGGCAGGGTACAATAAACAGGCATTTGAGCCAAAGCATAGGACTCCGTCTAACTCAAATAATACCCGGACATAAGGGATTTGGCCATATGGTATGATGACAGGTTCACCACCCCTTCTAGACAGGCAGATTTTCCCTTGGCCAGATAAAACCAGTGCAAGGTTTCTGAATCTAAGGTGTCCTTAGTCGGCTGGCAGCTTTTTCTCTACTTGTATGTAGACTTTAGTCTTATGCCTGGAACATGAAAAATGCTTCTGAGAAGAGCAGTACAGCTCAGATTAACATTCTAGCTTCAGTTCTAAAGAGATAGCAGTGGCCTCAGCTACAAATCATGAAGACCGCTGAAGCTGAATCCCTTGTAGGCTAAAGACCTCACATATGGCCTCTTGTCTGTGATATTGCTGCGAAGTTGACTGTTCTAAGGATTGTTACCAATGGTGTACTCTTAATTTTGGTTGCAGGCCTTGTTTTCTCCAGGATGTTCGCTGTGCTCTTCGTTATCACTACCCTGATGCCTGTCTAAACAACTTGGACCTGCTGAAAGCCTTAGTACATTCCATACCAGTAATTTCACACAAGGGTGTCATTGCTTTTGTGATCATGATCTACTTAGTTGCATTTCATTTTTCGTATTTAAGGTGTGTAAATCAGCCAATGTCACCCTAATTTTCGAAACAGTTAAAATGGCTGAAAGTCGTTTAGATCAGTTGTCAGACACAAAAGCTTGTTCAGGGCATACAGTATAATGAACCAACTAGAATTCAAATATGATGATGTTTGTAGTTGGAACTGCCACGCTACTAGCGCTGGGATGCTCCCAAGTAGCCATGCGCTTTAGAAATACCTTTCCATTCCAGCCTGAATATGTTTTTCCCTAAAGTTAGGGGGTCAGGATCTAAAAATAATTGGCCAACCATTCGAATAAAGGCTTCATTGGTGATGTAATAAAGATTATTTAGGTGGATGGAGAGGTATCTAAGGAAGAAAAGTCAGGAGCTGATCAATTAAATTTAGGATTGATTGCTTGTACTTCCTAGGAATTTAGAAAAGCAAAAAACTGACCAGGAAGTCCGTCTCAGCTGCCTATTGGAAGTGTTCAGAAAGCTGACCTAATCTGCTTGTATGTACAGTAAGGTCTGTTGATCAGAGTTGGCAGAGCATTTCCGAGAGATTTTCTGTGATGACTTTGACCTGATAGGCAGCTTGTGTTTAAGAGGTGCGGGTTTTAGGACTTAACACAATCTCCCCTCCTAACTCGACACCATTGGGTTATATATAGTCTTGATTGTGTAAGAGTGGACTGTCCGGCTCTCTAGCCAGTGCGCTAGGCAATCTGACCTTTCTGTTGACTCCACTAACTTGCAGCAGTCTTTTTCTGAGAGACGGCAGTGTCTCTTCGTAAATAAACAGGCAGTAACTACGCCATTCTCAAGATACCACTACTAAGTGTAATGGACTGAATCAAAAAGGTCATACTGCCTTAGACAGAAATGAGTAGCTAGGTGTAATTGGGTTGCATCCCCGGGTTAGTATGTTTTAAGTCTTTAATAGAAACATTTGAGCATTGCTTCTGGACTAAATTCATTTTTGATAAATTACACAATCTAGAATTAAGTAAAAAGATGTGATAATCTCTTCTTTGTGACTAAAATGTAATAATTGACTAGGAAAAATCTGTTTAAATATGGTCACTCTGAATTAACGTCTATGTTGGACTTGCCATTATTTTGCTGGGTGCAACCTTACACTTCCAAATCGAGCAAGCGTTTGCTTCAGAATTTGATCTTTTTGCAATTCTCCATATTTATAGCTACAACTGCCTGTTGGCAAACATACTGTGGCTAGTATACTTGAAGTGTTGTTGGGGTTGGCCTATTGTGCACAAGTTACTGCTTCTCCTGCCTGTCTGAGTTTTCTACTTTTCATTTGATGGCTTGCTTCCTCATTCTTGTGTTTGTCCTGCCCAGGAGACCATTGCTGTCACTCTTTTTTTTTTTTTCCGCGTCGGAAATGTATTCTACCACTGCTGATAAGATGGCCTTGCATTGGTAGCCTTGCATTGCTCTGCACTAGGGAGGGTTTTATCTGCTTCCTCGTTGATGTTTGCTATTCGCTCGTTCATCCTTTCAGGATTTCTGCTCGCTTGATATTCCTTTGCTTACTCCCCAATTACTCTGTTTTACCCTGCCTGCTCTGCCAGCCAGCACAGGAGCATCCAGTGGTCCTCTGTTAATCATTTTGAAACGTCTTCTAGGTGGCTGCCTGCCAGGGAAGACCTGGCTTGGCAGTTTGGGAGGGGTCAAGATCGATTTGCATATGGCTGGGTCTGAACTGGGGTGGCCAAGTGAGCTAAAGAACGATGATTGATTCAAAAGGGATCTGTGACTGGGGGAGAGTGTCTAAAAAGTTTCAGCGCTCTGTCCATCATCTCCTTGTGTTTGCTTTGGTCGCCCCAAGTTGGCAGGGTATGCCCAGACGTGGGTCCCTTGCTCACTTTGCCACCGGATTCAAGCTAGCCTAGCTGATGAGGGGTGTTACCCCGTAACCAGTCCTGGGATGCTTCTTACCGGTCCAGGGAGGACCTAGCTTGACAGTTTAAGCTGGACTGTTCCCATGAGGAACAGGGTCAAGACAGGTTTGCAAATGGCTGGGTCTGAACTGGGGTGGCGAAGTGAGCTTAAGAACGATGATGGGTTCAACCCGGATCTGTGGCTAGGGGGGTGAGTGTCTGAAAAGTTTCAGCGCTCCGTCTATCATCTCCGTGTGTTTGCTTTGCCTGTAAATGTGCTGCAGCAATCTTCTAATGGTGTTTCTTACATTTTAAGGAAATCAAATCTAAATAGCTGCTGTGCATGCACGCAGCAACCATTTTTTAATGGTGAATGTCACACATGATGGCAAAGAAAACCTTATGGAAAACTTATCTGCCTGCACCTCATTATTATGGTGATACCTGTTGGTTTAGCCAATGCTTGTTGAGCACGTACTTTTATTATCTGACATCGCCATGGAAAATAGAGCATTTTTTAGTATGATACCATTCAGTGGACTGCTCACTAAATATAACTATGTACTCTGTTGGCAGAGACCTCCCCGCACTGCTACTGCTTAGGTTTTATTGGTACGTAGATTCAGATTGCTCATTTTAGCCTAAAGAAAGTATTGGTGCTACTAAACATGGAGGCTGATAGTACACGTCCGCAGAAAAAACATGTATTACTTTTAGAAAGTACACCAGTGCTCACGCATCCTAATGCAATCTTGTTTTACCTACTGATAGCAAGAAATAACTCCTTTTTTCTTAGCTTTGTAAATGACTCAAGAATGTTGGGATGAGGCTGTAACTGTGTGTTATTTTTTTGTAGTTCTCTGCTCTTTACAGTGAGATGCAAATGTCATCAATTGCTCTTACTGGAATATTTTCATCTGTACAGGCAAAAGAATCTTGGGAGATGAATGCTGAAGAAAAACTGGAACAGGGAGCCATTGTGAAAGATCGAGGGACCCAGTATTTTAAGGTACTTTTTCAAGATTTACATTTTAATAATGTTTTTTTATTTGCATTTAAAACAAAAGAATTAATATGGAATTTCCAACCTGACTTAAATATCCTACCTCCTAATCAGAACCACATCCCACCCTCTCAACCTCCCCACTCCTCATCAGTGTGAAATTTCTTCGTCTCAGCAAATCATCCTTCGGTACATTTACATTGCCCATCTTCTACGTTATGTAAATGTCCCTATACAGAATTTGGAGACCCTGTAATCTTTCATAGCTTATGGATGTTGAGGTTTAGCTAGCTAGGACGGTAATTTCCAATTGGTTTCAAGCTCTTGAGTCTGACAGTCACCACCAGCGCACACCTCTAGCTCATCGTTCTTCTTTTTGCAGTTGACCATTAGACTTGAATATAGGTGGCCCATATGTACTGCCACCTAAACTGATCTTCCAACTCAGGGCAGTCACAGGCCTTAAACGTCTTGACAAACAGTCCTGTGGTGCAATGAGTCTCTTGTCCTTCAATTACTTGAAATTCGGTTAAGATCCTTAAAGCTAATATTGATCCTCACAGACTGATGGCCCTTCTATATCAATCTACATCCATTGTCATGGTAATAAAATTAGTTTGTTCCCACTCCTTATACAGTGAGGTAGGGTCTAAGTATTTTGACCTTAGTCACTAGTGAGCGCGCTGAACCTCAAAAAGACCAGAAGTATGCAGCAGTGCTGAAAGGCACTCTGTATTAACACTGATCAAATAAACTGTGCTATGTGGTCATAGGCAAATTGGTCATACAAGTGCATGATCCTAGAAGGGTCAGTTTGGGAACAGAGGGCAACCTCCTAAGATGTCAGTTGTTATGTTATGTTAGTATGAATTTGTAGAGCGCACGTTCACCCCAGGGTTTCTTGGCGCTGTGTACCGCTGGGGAACCCGTCCTGGCTTTCCCTGTGAGATGGTCCCTATTGGGCATCCCCAAGGTGAAGCCAGGCATCCCCGGCAGCGAGGGGGCCGTTGTGGAGATTAAGCAAGCTATTGCCCAGAGATGCAGCGTGGGACCCATGGTTAGGGAGGCACTGAGGCGAGATTTATCAAGTCCGCTGACATTGGTTCCGTACCCTGCCGCGTCGGGAATTGAACCCTGGTCCCGGGCCGACCTCTGCTTCTGGGTCTGCCGCCTCTAACCGGTGAGCCACACTTCTCCATGGGGAATGGGTAAGGAAATTAAAGAGTGTCTGTCCTCTGTGAATCTCAAGGTTCAAGTGTCTCTGATGCCAGTGGGTCTCTTAACATGTTCTTGTGCTGCTTATGGTGGGTGGTGGACCCAGCATGAACCATTCTCCTGACCACCTAATGAATCCTGATTCCCCCCCAGTCCCCCTCCCCGGAAAACATTTTATTTTTTAAAACTGTAATTCATATTTAATAGATATGTAGTGCCACAGTTTCTCTGAGATAAGGCACTGACTTCCAATCTCAAGCATGCCAGTCACACAGGCTTTGAGTCTCTAGTGGGCAGACCACACCAACACGTCAACCTCTAATAGTCCACACCAGCAGTCTCGTCCTCATGCAGGGTTGGCTCACTCCTTCCAGCTTGATCATGCAGGAGTTCTTGGGTTTTCAGGACATTTTAGGCAGTTATTCCGCAGCATAGAACTCCAGATGTTGTCCCCTCACCTCTTGGAAGCTGCCTGTCAGTGGACAGCAGCCTTTCTTCTCCAGTAGTTCTCCGGGTACTCCATGGAGCACCCCATCCTTGGCTACAGAGAACTTTGAACTGAAACAAGTGGCGCAGCTGCTGCTGTTCCTATATTGGAATAGCAGGTGTGGAATGTAGATTCTGTTTGCCTTTCCGGAACCAGTTTGAGTTTGCTCTCTTCATCTGCCTTTCTTCCAGCCTCGGTCTTTGTCATGAGTAATGCTGTTCCCAGCAGAGTAGTCTCTTGGATTGGAGCACCCACATAGGGGTGTATGCAGTCTGCTCCTGCCTTTCAATTGAAACACCTGATAGTTATCAGGGAGAGACAAAGGGATGCTCCTCTTCAGAACTTTGAGATAACTCTACCACAGTTCTAACCAAATAAAACACTCACAGTAAGGACTGTCATGCCTCTGCTAGAAATGACTGCTTCTTGCATTGCTATAGTTCCCCATGCAAGGTTACACATGCACCCTCTACAGCAATGTTTAGCTCAACAGTGGTCTCAGTCACAGGTTCACCTTAAAGATCTCGTGAAGATAGAATTCTATACTCCCCTTTCTCTACAGTGGTGGCACACCAACAATCTGTTTAAGGGGGCAGCCTTTTCTAGACCCTGTTCCTCACATCAGTCACGTCACAGACTCATCAAACACAGGTTGGGTGCCCAACTACAAGACTTGAAAGTACAAGGTCTGTCGAACATCAATCTCTACACATCAACTACCTAGAGCTACAGGCAGTATTTCTAGCACTGATGCTTTCCTTCCTTACCTGTTAAACAAGATTGTCCTTTATCTGGACGGACAATGTGGCAACCATGTATTATTTACAAAAAAGGGGGAGAGGCACAGTCTTCACAACTATCACACAAGTCTCAGACCATATGAAATTGGGCTCTTCCCCACAGCATTCACCTACTGGTGGAATGTCTGCCGGTGTCAGAACTATTTTGCAGACCTGCTCAGCAGCATTCAGCAAAAACAACAGTTGATGGACAGAATGCAGAACAATGTCATACATTCACCCCAGTACAGAGATCTGGGCCTAAATCCATCGTTTGTTTGCTCACCACACCACCCCAGTTCAGACATGGCCATATGCAAATCAGCCTTGACCCTGTGCCTCATAGGAACAGTCCAGCCCGAACTGCCAAGCCATGTCTTCCCTGGACCGGAATAAAGCATCCTAGGACCGGTTTCTGTCTATCAGCCGTCTTCAGCCAGGATAGCTTGACTCCAGTGGTGTGGAGACCACGGGACTCACGTCGGAGCATACGCGTCCCACTCGGGGTGACAAATGCAAAAACAGTTGATGGACAGAATGCAGAACAATGTCATACATTCACCCCGGTACTGAGATCAGGGCCTAAATCTATCTTTTTTGAGGCATATGAGCTGCAGATTACACACTATGAATAGGTGGGTGTTGGGCCCGGATGTTTGCAGTTTGTTTTTTTGTAGAAAAGTCTTTGGGAGTCTCAGGATAGGTAACTCCTCCTTAGGATGATACTGCCCATGGGCATCGGCTCCATCCCCAGATTGTTTTTTTCTGCCACCGGGCTCGGATTTGTTTCCAGCGCTCCGTGTTGGAACCAATTTCCTTTGGCTCACAATCCTCCCCAACTTACAAAACTTCGTTTCGAACGCTTTTCCAGTCGATGCTACTCTTCAACATCGAGAATCTCGATTCCGGTCGTCGTCAACAGGCTTCGGGCCTATTTAGGCCTCGACTCCAGCTCATGGAAAGGACGCCATTTAAAAAGTGTCCTCAATGTGGGTCGAACATTCCCCACACCGACCTTCATGAGGTGTGTAACCTCTACCTCTCTCCGGAGCACGAGGCGAAAGACTGTTCAGCTTGTGCCTCTTTCAGCTCCAAAAAGACTATCCTGGACCGAAGAGCGTGGAGAACAATGGCTCAAAGACCTTCAGCTCAGATTCTGGACGACATCTTCGAGGAAGGCGTCAACGTCCATGAACAGCACGACGTCGACAGCAGCTCCGAGGCAGAATATTCCGATGTCGAGGACATCACTCCAGCGCAGCGGGTCGTAAGTAAGGCCCTCAACCTGACCCTTTCTCGACACAGAAGGCCCCAGTCACACCCTCTCCCTCAGGCTCGGGTGCACACCGTCACTCTGCTTCTAGTGCCCCACCTTCGGGCCCGGCTAAGAAGCCAATTAAGCCTTCAGGCGACTTGAGCTCGAGTCGACCTTCACACGGTGCCGGTGCACATATACCGGCACCAAAAAAGACAACGGCACCGTCATCCAAACCATCTGCGCCGAAACATACCACTACTCCTTCGGCACCGAAACCCAGGTCGGAACCAAGCAAACCAGCTTCGGATTCCAAAAAACCACCGGAACCGAAAAAATCATCGGATCCAAAAACCATACCGGAACCAAAAAAATCCTCGGAACCGAAAAAAGCTTTGGAGCTGAAAAAGACTGCTGCTTCCCCAGTGAAAGACATTGTCAAGAAACCAAAACCAGCCATTTTGGTGCCCAAGCCTTCCTCCGCACTGAAAGATCAACCCCCTGCAGAGGATTTACCCTATCCAGACCCTGCTCAAAAGACTCTAGCTAAGGATCCAATCACTGGACACTTAATTTTGGCTTCAAGAAAGCGACCACTGGACACACCAGCTCGAGCTCCGCATTCAAAGGAGAAGGACATGGCTACCTCTCCCTTAAGACTGATCAGAGGCCTCTGGTCTCAGGCGGAGTCCTGGCTCCATATCAACCTTCTGGAGCTGTGGGCGATTCATCTAGCACTGAAGGCATTCCTCCCCTCTGTCCGGGGGAGTGTAGTGCAGGTGTTCACGGACAACACCACCGCCATGTGGTACTGCGACAAACAGGGCGGGGTGGGGTCGTGCCAGGAGGCTCTGTGGCTCTGGCAGGGGCTGGAACATCAGGGCGTGACCCTGGTGGTTCAACACCTGCAGGTTCTCTGAACGCAGGGCGGACGAGCTCAGCTGAAGGTGCATGATGGATCACGAATGGCGTCTGAACTCGGACGTGGCGCAAGGCCTCTTTCTGCAGTAGGGAGAGCGTTGGTTAGATCTATTCGCCACCAAAGATAACGCGCAATGTCATCAGTTCTGCACGTTGGAATTTCCATGGCGGCACTCGCTCGGGGGGGCGCTTTTCGTCGCAAGTGGAGTTGCGGTCTGTTGTACGCCTTTCCGCCTATATCACTTCTGCCCAGAGTGCTGAAGAAGATCAGACGCGACCGGGCCCAAGTCATCCTTGTGGCTCCGGACTGCGCGAAGGTACTGGTATCCCGAGCTACTCAGCATGTCTGTCGATCCCCCGATGCACAAGTTGCTACTTGTGTAACAATATATCTGTAAGAGACATTAGTTAGTGATAGATTTCTTACCTTAGAATATCCCCAGGCGTCAGACTGGATCCGGAAACTTTTGCGTAGCAATACCCCTGCGCGTCGGTAGGCGTCGTCCGCGGCTCCGCGTCCGTCGTCGCCGTGGGGCGCTGGTAAGGCCGAAGGGGAGCACGGAAAACTGAAAGTGCTCGTGGCCTACCGTGGACCGCAGGTAACGCCGGTAGGACGGGGATGTGAAAATAAGCGTCCTGCAAGTCCAACGCTACCGTCCAGTGTCCTGGGTCCAGGGCAGCTAAGACCTGAGCCAAAGTCAACATCTTGAACTTCTCCTTCCGGAGGAAGCCGTTGACCATCTGCATCCTTTGCCCTTCTTGGGAACCAGAAAGTAGTGGGAGTAACAACCACACCCTACTTCTGGCCCAGGAACACGCTTGATGCCCCCCTTGGCTAAGAGGGCCACAACTTCCTCTTGCAGAAGACTCAAGTGATCCCCCGATTCTCGGTGGTACTGCGGTGGCATGGCTGGAGGGGTCGCCTCAAAGGGGAGGGAGTAGCCCCTTCAGACGATTTGCAGCACCCACCTGTCCGATGTGACAGTGCGCCAGTGGAGTAGGTGATGGCGAACCCTGCCCCCCACTGGCGTCACATGGGCCTGAAAGCTCACACTAGGAGGGTTTTGAGGTGGATGCTGCAGGGGTAGGTGTGGAATGACCTTGCTGTTGTCCTCGACCGCCGCCACGTCGGTTACCACGTCCACCACTGCGCTGCATGTTAGTCTGCGGGCCGTGGCTGGCAGGACATGTGGGGGCGCCCCTTCCTTGGCCACGAAAGGAGCGAAAGGCAACAGTTTGCTGGCGCTGGGCCGAGAGGCCCAAGGACTTGGCCGTAGCCCCGGAGTCCTTAAAGCACTCAAGCGCACTGTCTGCCTTGTCGCCAAAGAGGCCATGGCCATCAAACGGCATGTCCATAAGGGTGTTTTGGACATCAGCCGAAAAGTTGGTGGACCTCAACCAGGCGTGGCGACGAATCGCCACAGTCGTTGCCATCGCTCTGCCCAGCGAGTCTGTGGTATCCAGCCCACACCGGATGGAATACCGTGCAGCATCTCGACCCTCCACAAGGGCTTGGGTGAGTTTAGTCCGGACCCCCTCCGGACATTGTGGTAGCACGTTCGTGACTGTGTCCCACAGAGAGTGGGTGTAACGGCCCAAGAGGCACGCTGTGTTGACTGACCGCAACCCCACACTAAGTGAGGAGAACATCTTTTTACCATACTGTTCGTACCTCTTGGAGCCGTCGGGAAAGCGGTCTGGAAGTTAGAGGCCTGGATGACCAGGCTCTCTGGGTGGGGTGGGTGGACAGGAAGCAAGGGTTGCCCGGAGCCGGGTGGTGGCGCCAGGCCACGTTCCTATCTACAGGCGTACCTGTAGCGGGCTTGGACCAAGTGCCCAGAAGAATGTCTGACAAGGCCTCATTAAACGGCAGAGGCCGAGCTTGCCTGCGGTTTAAGGACCTCAGTGAGGAGGTTAGTCCTCAGGGATGCGACGGGGGGGCTCAAGGCCTTGGCAGCCCGCGTCAGCACCACACTATAGGCAGCCCCCTTATCCGTAGCCACGGTAGGAGGGGAGACAAAACCAGTGTCTGGCGAAGTGTCCAGACCACTGGCCTCCCCAAGCTCACCTGCCCAGTCCTGAGAAGACTGGCACTCACGTGCCAGAGGGTCCTCGGACCCCTCCCAATCCGCCTCGCCACCCATCACCTGGTACTCGGGTTTAAAGGATGGAGGCGGGTCGTAGAAGTAGAAATCTCCAAGCGGCGTAGAATACAGCGCCGGACCCGAATTAAGGGTAGGACCGGGGACGGCGTCGTCCTGGGCCGGTGCCGGGGGCAACACCCTGGGGGCCGGTGCCAGCGAGGTCGTTAGGTCGACCGGCGACGACCCGGAACCGGATCCGGCGGGGGCCCGGGGCCGAAGCACCCGGCCCTCTTGGGGATCCAGTCGGGGCCGCTTGGCCCGAAGGCGCCCCGGAACCAGACGGAGGAGTGAGCGACCTCATGGCCATCGAAGGAAGGCCTCGATCTCCTCCGACGTTGCGTTCTGCCCCGGGACCGGCGGGTATGGAGCAGACCGCGACGCCTGCGGCTCTGGCGGAGCTGGTTCTCGCGAACCCCTAGCCGTGTCGCGCGAGCGTCGGGGGGAGTCAGAAAAGCGATGTCGCCTCTTCGACTTCTTGTGCCTCTTACCTGAGGACTTCGAGCCCGAAGACTGATGACCACTCCCGGAACAGTGGTGACTCCGGTCCCTCGACCTCCTTCCGGACCGGGACCTCGAGCGGGGCGGGGATGACTGCCGGAGCTAGAGTCGCTTGCGGGACCGCTCCCGTCTAGCTTTGGACATCAGGGCCCGGCAGTCGGAGCCGGACTTGTCGTCATAGTCGGTGCCCAGACAGTGAAGGCACCGGCGATGGGGGTCGGTTACCGACATCAGTCGGCAACAATCGGCGCAGTGTTAGAACCCGGGCATCCCTACCGGCACCGTCTGAGTCGAGAGACTTCAAAAGACCATCAAAAAGGATTGAAAAAGTTAGTCAAAAATTGACTAGGGTACAACTGACGTCCGCGCGTGAGGGCGGCATCTAAGTACTCCGGCGACGTCATCCCGGCGCCAACGACGCGCAAGGGTACAGCTACGCAAAAGTTTACGGATCCAGTCGGACGCCTCCGGATATTCTAAGGTAAGGTATCTAATACTAACCTGTTTCTTTCAGATATTATGTTACTACAACAAGGCAACTTCATGGCCAAGCTAGAGCTGAAGGGCGCCTATTTCCACATTCCTGTACATCCCGCGAATCACCAATATTGCTTGTTCGTAATGAACGGACAGTACTTTCAATTCAAGGCGCTCCCCTTTGGGGTAGCAACAGCCCCCAAGGTTTTCACCAAATGTCATGAAGCAGTAGCTGCTCACCTGCACAGGCAAACGTACATGTCTTTCTATATTAAGACGGCTGGCTCCTCAAAAGCGCGACTTGTCTCCAGTGCTTCTAACACACTCGGACCACCACTAACCTACTATATCACCCAGGATTTACCATCCGTGCAGTAAAATCCCACCTCCAACCTCTTCAAATACTACCCTACCTAGGAGCCATCTGCTATTCACAGTGGGGGACAGTGGCGGTGCGTCCATTGGGGGCGCTGGGGCGTTGCCCCACTAGCCACATGGCCCCATTCACACAAGCAACTAGTTAGTTTAACATACTTAATAAGATATAACTAGCTGTGCAGTCGGCACTGGCAGTCTACCTCTCGCGCTGATGTACTCCGGGAAACTTCCGAGGCAATCGGCCAATGAAGGGAGTGGGGCGGGGCTGCGGCAGCAAGAGTTGAGTGACAGACAGCAGTAGCACTAAGCGCAGGTGCAATAGTGCGCATGCTTGATATTGGGCTGGTCATTTTTATGACCAGCCTGAACATGCGCACTACAGCCACCTACTACCATCCTGACCTGTACTGTAGGATAGCGAGGGGGGACCCAAGAGGCCGAGGGTTGCTTCATGCAGCAGTCCCCGGTATCCTAATGGGCGGGCCGTCTCCCTGCTCTAGCCAATCCTGACAAGCTAATGCAGTGTCTGGATTGGCTGCGACACCGCACAGCCTGAGCCTGAGGGCAGGCATTAAAGCATTGGGCGCTGTGCGTGGGTGGTGGCACTGCTGCACTGAGATTGGCCCTTTTGGTGGTAGTGGGTCTACGTTCTTCACCATGTGACACGCACCAATTTCAATTTCGAAGTGGTGGATAGTAACTTCGACCTGATGGAGTGGAACTACCAGAAGCAGGTAGGTGTGGAGCCAGACCGGCTCAAATTGCCGGGCAACGCTTCGAGGCATGTCATTCACTGCATGGTGCGTGCTTTATAAATCGTTACTATCAAGCGCGAAGCGTTTAGCTGGCCATTTTGGTGGGAATGACTCTGATGAAAGCGCTTCTGTCAAGGCGCTTGAGCGTTATTAGATGTGAGGGCTCTGGTGGCGAGGCTGTTCGTCATGGACTGGTGTGTGTGCAGCCTCCAGGCTTTGCCTGACCCCTTCACACACCATACTGCAACCCACCCCCCCTACATGCCAAGATGACCCAAGCGTCTGGATGGGAGCCGTGAGGGAGGGCCTGTTTACTGCCGCGCACCAACGCATCTCCCAGCCATTATTGGAAAACAGGGAAAGGATTCCTGGCACGGGGAGTGTACGAATCAACCAGAAATATATATTTTCCCAACAGCTTGATTTTCAACATGGCATTGTGTGACAAACAAGTGTTTAAATATAAAAAAAGGACCTGCCACGCCAATGATAAATTCAGTATAAGGCAACTTTCACATCAACAGACACATGTAGGGACCTTGGTGCGAACCAAGGACTCTTTACTCGCCCGCCCAATAGAGTCTGGAAATTCATATTTGCACCTTTTTCTACCCCATAATTTAAGCATTATTTGCTTACATTGCTAATATGTTTACTAATGTTACGTTCTTAGCAGAGTACGTGAGTTTATAGACGTCCGTCGCTGGTGTCTGCCTTCTCCAGCCTCAGAGAGCACAGACTATTGGCAAGAGGACGCACATTTTCATGTGGTGAGAAAAACCTTATTTTAGCGTGCCTTGATGCTGTGTCTTGAATATTTTATTTCAATCTAGCGACTCGAGTAATCCGGCAACATGTGCTGGTGTAACTTTAGCATTTGAACAAAACAAGGGAACCCAGGGCGCAATAAGCTAAGGACCTTGGGTGGATACTTAATTTTTAAAGACAGCGGTCCTTAGACAGTAGGGGGATTTTTGGAAAAATAAATATAGACCAAATGGAACTATATTATTAGAAGAAATGCCCAGCTGGACAATTTATTATCTTGATAGAAACAATCATGAAGCAATAAAACACAGAGTGTGATAGAAGCAGTACACCAGCCGATGTCTGGCTACCACACTAGGGAACCACAAACAAGGGAAACACTTTTTAAGCAGGCAAAAAATAGGTCCTCTGAATATTGTAAATCATACAACAGACAATCCACATTAATACACATATGCATGTAAAATCAGTGTCAGCTATGCATTTAGTGCATTTCAGGTCGACGACGTTTCGAACCTTAAACAATATCGGTTCATCCTCAGGACAAGAAATAATTGCCTAAATAGTTAGCAATCAAGAATTTTTCACAAGTGAGTGGGGCTGTGAAGGATTGAAGCGCAGAGCGCAAGATAGGGCTGTCTTCGGTTGGAAGAGTCCAATTCTGTATGCCGCAGATCCGTGAGGAAAATGCCTTCGTTTGAATATCAGGGAGTTTCAGGAGCAGGTCCGCAATGGGGTTCCTTGCTAACGTGCAAAATAAACTTTAGCAGTCCGCCAGCCTCGCTTGTACCACTCTCTCGCAAGTCATCATTTGTAGTAACTTAAAGGAAACACAGTAATGAAAAGAGCGCGCAGCCTCAAGTGGGATTTGTAAACTGAATGACTATAAATGGTATCAATCATTAAGATGATATCTCCGGTATAAGAGGTTGCGCTTTATGTAGCAAAAAGGGCAGGGTGAGCTTGTGTAAAATGAACTGCATCACTATGTAACGATGATACCATCTCAATTTGTTAGCTAAGCTGCTTAAAACCAGGAGTTTGATTTTTTTTTTTTTACCAGCAAAAGTAGACGTGAGTGATGTGTGAGAGAAAAGAATGAGGAGGGAGCTGCGTGCATTTAGTTAAATGATTAATGTACAACACTCATGGCGAAACACTGCAGAAATTTCGAGTTATTTTTATTTCTGCAATAAATTAAACTGTTTAAAAAAAAAAAGTCAAAAAGAAGTTTTCTGTGCTTTTCCGAGAGCTAGTGCTGCTGCGGCTGCTGCCCAATGATATTCAACTCTCTTTCAGACGTCTGGAGTTAGTCTCTATCTGGGGATCTCTTTTTTTGTAAAATAAAACATCTTGAAGGTTTAAATCGGTTTTCTTTTGCTCCCCTTATTAGTTGATCTATAACAGCAAGTCATGTCATTTACTTTTCGCCCGCGAGGTACAAATATTGCAGCTTATTACTTTCAGAAATGTTTATATTTGACCCTTATTGTTTTTGTTTAGGTAGTTCAGTGGGTTACTGTTCCTGTTGCTATGGTCATAGTTTGGCCGCCAGAACTGGAAGAATTAGGCTCACTCGCCTCATGACATCCAAAAAAGGCATTTATGCCTCACCACTTTAAAATGTCACCAGCCGCCACTGGTGGGGGATAGCTTAACCCTGTGCTGCCAGCGTCCAGATACCCCTAGGGGTGACAGTGTTGCTCTTTACAAATGCTGTTTGATGATTGATTCAAAACTTCCTGTTGCTCATTTCCCTGCCTCATCAGCAAATAACAATCCGGATAGTCATGTATCTCCTCTGTATGATGGTTTCATGTTTAGCCACAGTACCTCATGCCAGAGTGAACATGCGTCCGCTGCAAGAGGGCTTATAGCACCAGTGGACTCAAGAGGAGGGTCCATGGTGTAGGAAGCTGGCTCTGTATATACTATACCAAAGTAAGGTATAGTGTGCACAGTCCAGTTGATCACCACAGGTTTGCAGAGGTTTAAGTAGATAAAAGCTCTATTTATAGCAGTGTGTTCGAGCAGTTAGGCTTATCAGATGGCTCTGTTAAGAATTTGTTGTACACACAAGAAATGATAACTCAAAGACTGACTCGAAGACCAATTGTTTTGCATAAAAAGTTAACTATTTTGTTTTTATTTTACTACCAATAGGAACTCAGTTGTAGGTAAGTAACAGTTTCGAGACTAGCAATACTTTCCAATTTTTATGGTAGGTATTGTGTTTGTGATGATACATCTGCCAGTGCATTCCTCACCTTGTGAATATCCCCTTGCGTCAGCAACATTCGGAAATTCTTTTTGTAGCTTTGAGCCGACGTGGACGACGTCACAGAGGCACGGCTCCGACTCCATAATAGGCCCAAGCCAGCGTGATGACATCAGTTCCCTTTTTTTTTTTTCACGTCGTCGACGCTAACGGTTTTCGAGGGATCCTCTGTAGCTGTTTAGTAACTTTGTTACTGTTTGTTCTTTTCGGTGTCTTCTTGCTTCTTTGTCTCCTGTCGAGATGTCCACGAAGAAGATTCAAGCCGTGCGGAGAATGCGGCAAGATCATGTCGATTACGGATCCGCACGAGTGCTGTGTTTGGTGTTTGGACCATAACGTCGAAGAATGTTCTTCTTGTAGGAAGATGAATCCCAAGGCACTTTGTGAGAGGGAGGCAAAGCTCCTTGTTGCCAAGTTGAAGAACAAGACGGACAAGAAGAGGTCACGGACTCGACGGTCGAGGTCTCGTTCGAAGTCGCACTCGAGGTAGTCTTCGGCGCATGCTTCAAGGTCATCAAAAAAGAAGCACAAGAAGAGAAGTCATGAGTCTCGTCATCACTCTGGGAAGTACTCGAGCGCGAGACCGAAGTCGCAGGTGAAGTTGCTTCGCAAGGATGAGGTGACTCCGACTCCGGAAGTTCAAGATTCCGAGGGTGAGGCTTCGCCTGTGGATTCGCCGGTTCATTCACCGAAGCCGGTGTTGAATCCTTCTCCTGCTCCATCTCATTCACCTGTCCAGGAGGATGAGGGCGAAGAAGGTGAAGAGGAGGCTCGGTTGCCTGCGGGTTCGTCGACCCCGGTGCACCAGCCTGAGGTAGAGGTTGAAGTCGAAGACTCTGCTCCCTCGAGAGCAACCTGTGGGCTCTTATCCAGCTTTTCCGGCTCCAGGTCAGGACCCTACTCAGTTCCTGAATGCTATGTATGTAGTGTATTCCAGAGCTATGTACCTCTCTGGTGCACCGGTCAGTCCCACGGGTCCATTGGCATACAATCTGGGTATTCCACAGGCTTACGCTTCTGCGCCATTCATGCCGGCTCCGACGCCGCTTTGGCATTTCTCGACGCCTTCGACGCCAAGACAATCGACGCCGATACCCTCGACGCCGAATTCGATCCGACCTCGTATTCAGCGGTCTAGACCTCCGGCTTAGAGTTCGACTCCGGCTCCGGCGGAGTCTGTTCCGGATCCGTCCACGTCATTCCTGAAGGAGAGGTCGAGGCTGAGGCCCAGAGGCTTCTGGAAGAGCAGCTGTACCATGATGCAGATATAGAAGAGGGTGAGCTGCAGGATTCTGAGGATCTTTTCGACGATCTAAGAGGCCAGTGGTCTTGAGCTGTCTCCTGATTGGGAATTGGCCTCGGTTTCTGACGCCCCTTCTAAGGATGTGACACCTTATCACGTAGTTATAAGGAAGGCTGCAGATTTGTTGAATATAACACTACCTACTGCAGAGTATAAGTCCAATATACTAACAGAGGTCCTTCATTCACCTTCCTCTGTTGTCGAGCCTATGCTCCCTTTCAATGATGCTTTGGCGGAGCCTATATCTGAGGTGTGGAAAATACCGCTTGCAGCCCGTGCTGTTTCGAGGGATTCCAGTATTCCCTTATCTGGACGATTGGCTAATCAAGGCGGAATCTCCAGAGAAAGTGCTCCATCATTTGAAAGTCACAACTCAGTTGTTGTACAGGTTGGGTTTTTCGATAAATGTACCCAACTCTCACCTGGTGCCCTCACAGCACAACCTGTTCATTGGTGCGGTACTGGATACAACTGTATGTCGGGCATTCCTTCCTCCACAGCGGATTCGCGACATACAGGAAATTATTGCTTTATTCTACAATGGACCGGTCGTTCCAGTCCTGAAGGTCCTCCGTCTGCTCGGTCTGATGGCTTCCTGCATTCTGCTGGTCAACCATGCACGCTGGCACATGAGGGTACTCCTGTGGTGCCTCCGCAGGCAGTGGTTTCAACACAACGGAGATCTCAGGGAGTCTATCAGGATCTCCAGAGAAACTGCGGTGGATCTGTCTTTGTGGAGCGTGGAGGGCAATCTGCCTCAAGGAAAGCCTTTCCAACTGCCTCCATCGGTGGCCACAGTGATAACGGATGCATCCACTCTAGGGTGGGGTGCTCATCTGGGGGATCTGGAGATCAAGGGTCTTTGGTCTCCAGAGGAAAGGTTGCTTCATATCAACCTTCTGGAATTGCGGGCGATTCTTCTGGCACTCAAGGCCTTCCTCCCTTCCCTTCGCGGTCATTTGGGTCAGGTCCTGATGGACAACACGACTGCGATGTGGTATGTCAACAAGCAGGGAGGAGTGGGGTCGCAGTGTCTCTGCAGAGAGGCTCTGCGTCTCTGCAGAGAGGCTCTGCGTCTCTGGTCCTGGGTTCAGGACCATCAGATTTGTCTGATGGCAAATCATCTGGCTGGAGTTCTGAACGTGCTTGCGGGCAGTCTCAGTCGGCCATTTTCCGCCGATCACGAGTGGAGGCTCCATCCAGGATTGGTTTGTCACGTCTTTCGGACGTGGGGGACTCCTCAGGTGGACCTGTTCGCCACTCACGAGAACATGCACTGCCCGTCATTCTGCAGTCTCCAGTTTCCGATGCAGGGAGCTTTGGGGGACGCGTTTCAGTTGAGTTGGGACTCAACTCCTTTACGCGTTTCCTCCCATACCCTTGATTCCTCAGATTCTGAGGAAGATACGCCAAGACCGGGCCCAAGTCATATTGATCGCCCCGGATTGGCCAAGAAGGGTGTGGTACACAGATCTTCTCCACCTCTCCTCGTGCCCTCCGCTCCGTTTCCCTCTCAGGGCAGACCTCCTCTCTCAGATGGAGGGGCAGGTTCTAAACCCCAACCTCCAGACCTTACACCTTCATGCCTGGAGATTAAACGGGGCAACCTGAATTCATTTTTTCACCCGCACGATGTGGTGGATGTCATTTTATCGGCCAGGCGTGACTCCACCAAGTCCATTTACTCTTATAGAAGGTCTAAATTTGTTGCTTGGTGTGGGGAGAAGTCCATCGATCCTTTGAGGGCTCGTTTATCTGATATACTTCAGTTTGCGCTTTCCTTGGCTCAGCAAGGGTTCGCGGTTGCTACTATCAAGGGTTATTTATCGGCATTATCTGCATTTCTCTGTTTGCCGGATCAGCCGTCTTTGTTTAAATCTCATATTGTTTTGAGGTTTTTAAAAGACCTTTTGAATAAATTCCCTCCTACTCCCTTTATTGTTCCTCAATGGAACTTGAATTCTGTGCTCACCTTTTTAATGGGTTCGCCTTTTGAATCATTGCACAAGTGTCCCTTGAGGCTGTTGTCGTTTAAAACGGTCTTTCTTGTTGCAGTTACCTCGGCAAGGAGGGTAGTGAGCTTCAAGCTCTTAGTTCTAAGCCCCCATTCTTGTCCGTTCATGCTGAACGAATGGTACTCAGGACCAGAGCTGCTTTTCTGCCGAAGGTGGTAACTCCCTTCCATCTAGGGCAGTCCATTACCCTCCCTAACTTCTATCCTCCCCCTCACCCTTCCAAGGAGGAGGAGAAATTTCACCGCTTGGACCCGAAGAGGGCGGTGAGCTTCTACCTCGATAGGACTAAAGACTATTGTGTGGATGACCAGCTCTTTGTTGGATTTGCTGGCTGCAAGAAGGGGAAGGCGGTGCACAAGCGCACGCTATCGAGATGGATTATCCTGTGCATTAAGGTCTGCTACGCCCTGGCGGGTACGGAACCTCCAGAGGGTATAAGAGCTCACTCTACTAGGGCAAAGTCTTCTACATCTGCTTTGTCCAGGGGTGTACCTGTAGAGGACATTTGTAGAGCGGCGACTTGGGCCTCCCTCCACACTTTCGCGAAGCATTACTGCTTGGATTTCGAGGTGCGGAGGGGCGGCCACTTTGCGCGCTCTGTCCTCCAAGATTTTCTAGTATGGGAGAGTGGACACCCTCCTCCGGGAGTGGGGTCTGCTGTGAGACTCTATTCACAAGGTGAGGAATCCACTGGCAGATGTATCCATCAGAAGAATACGTTTCTTACCTTCTGTAACGCTTTTTCTGGTCGATACAGTATCTGCCTGTGGATTCCTCACTGACCCACCTACCTCCCCATTGTCCACTCTTCTATACCTGAGTTACTGTAATGTTAATATTTTTATTGTCAAAGGAAATGTTTTATTTCAATTGCTTTCCTGCATTGATTTCACACTATGTGTGTTATCTTGACATTTATGTACTGTGTATACTGTGTTTATGTCTACTGTTGTCGGTCCGTCCGTGTGCCTGGAAGGCACGGAAAAAGGGCGGAACTGATGTCATCACGCCGGCGTGGGCCTATTATGGAGTTGATGACGTCAGCGGAGTCGCGCGCGATGCCGTGCCTCTGTGATGTCATCCACGTCAGCGCGAAGCTACAAAAAGAATTTCCGAATGTTGCTTGCGCAAGGGGATATTCATAAAGGTGAGGAATCCACAGGCAGATACTGTATCCACCAGAAAAAGCGTTACCGAAGGTAAGTAACTTGTTCTTTAAAGGCAAAGTCAGGAGTATTACAAATACTTAGGTAATGTTAATCAAACCGTTTCAAACTTTAGCAAATTTGAGAGGCATGTAGTGCAATAGGCAAAAATGCAATGCAATCCTATTAAAGGAAAACAGTTATGTACATTTACTGGTAAGTACTCGACTTACACATCCAGTCTTTGGGGGTTTAGAACCACACTGGCCAAGGGTCAAAACAAGGTAGGTCCTGCACCACCAGTGGCACTGGGGAGGGTTGCGGGTAGTGGCAGAGGTCACTGGGCCCAATGTTAGTCAGTAGAGAGTGGGGGCACCCACTAGAGGTGCCGGTTGCAGGTAAGTACCCATGATTTCTTGGCACAGTCTCTGGGGGTCAAAGCAAGCATGGAGGGGGTACAAGGCAGCTCTAACCATACACCACCAGCGGCACAGAGCAGGGTGCAAATCAGTGGCGGGCACCAAATGCAAGCAAATGGGTATCTCGGCCGCACGATGAGGCTGCAGGCTCAGACCAGGAGGCTGTACGAAGTTGACCAACATTTGGCCAGGTAAGTAAAGGTGTTGGACGCCCGGGCACAGTTGGCAGGGTTCCCCAAAGTCAGGGGCAGAAGCGGTGCCTTTAGGTGTCGGATTTTCTTTACCGGAGCTCGTCGCGGTCAGTGGGGTCCAGGAGAGGTCAATCATCGATGGTGTTGAGATCAGGATGGCTGGGGAGACTTCACGAGACCGGTGAGCCACTCTGACTCGGGCGGTGGGCTTCGGGTGCAGAGTAGGCAGGAGACACTGATCGGGCTGTACCCGGAGTTCTTGTAGTTGGATTCTTCTGGACAGGGCTGCTGTCCTTGGGAGATCTGGTCTTTGTTGAAGAATTGCAGTCTTCCTTGGGTTAATGGAAGTTGATGGCCACAGGACAGGTGTAGTAGTCTTCTTCTGAGGTACTTTAAGCTGGAGACAGGCCTGTAGGGCTGGGTCAAGTCAGTAGTCGTCTTCAGGCTTTGCTGCACAGCGTCACCTTCGTCCTTCTTCGTAGGTTGACTGAATCTGATTATCAAGGTTCAGGGGTGCACCGAAATTCTAAATTTAGGTGTGTTACAAGTACTGGCAGATGCTAGCCAATAGGCTACTTGCCTTTAGGGTAACTACAACCTTTGTATGCGCCCTCCCTTTGGGGAGGGGGCATCCCCTAACCTGATTAGCTAAAATCCTTCCATTCAAGTTGGATGACTTCCTAAGGTGGAAGTCCTCTCGGTCCAGGGCACCTTAGTAGTCAGGAGAGGTGTGCCCCATCTTTGCCAGGATAACCCCTAATTTTCTCTCCGACCTTGTTGCCACAAGTGGGGCTTGGTCAAGAGGGTGGGTATCTCCACTAGCTGGCGAGGACCTGGCTAGCATATCAAATGGCAGGAAGCCTTTGAGGCTCACTGCCTTGAATGATGTTCCTGCTTGGGGGTAGGTGTTAAGCACCTCCAGCCTAAGCAGTATTTGCCACTGACCCACAAGATCACAAGGGCTCCTACCGCAGGGGGTCTGAAACGTGTCTGTGTTTGGTAGGCTGGTGCAGACCAGTCAGCTGAACACAAGGGATACCCTCTGAGTGTATTTTGTAATGAATTCAGCACTGGCATTACTGTGGGTTTATTATGCTGAGATGTTTTAGTCCATCATCGTAATGACAAACTCCCAGCCCATATACTCAGTATGGCTTCACTGCACTTATAATGTCTAAGAATGGACATAGACAGAGAAGGGGCATATTGCTCATGCAGCTATGTACTCACCTGTGGTAAAGTGAACCCTGCTTTAGGGTTGTGAGGCATGCTGGAGGAGTGACTTACCTATGCCACAGGCAGTGTTTGTGGGCATGGCACAGAGGGATGTGT
The DNA here is from genome assembly GCF_964263255.1 of Lissotriton vulgaris. Lineage (NCBI taxonomy): Eukaryota > Metazoa > Chordata > Amphibia > Caudata > Salamandridae > Lissotriton > Lissotriton vulgaris. The sequence goes on along the minus strand of NC_141686.1, from coordinate 67,864,106 downwards.
GCTGTGTTGTCTCTAAGTTTGATCTGCACCAAAACAGTCTGCAATGATTGGGTATATGTGTTAAGTGAGGGGCCTCTGAGGGCAGCACAATACATTCCTCATCCCTTAGAGACCCTGTCTGTCACAAGGCCCTTGGCACCATGGGTACCTTTAAAAGGGACTTGTATATGGGCCAGAGGACTGCAGCACAGTTTTGGGGAATGAACACAGGCACTGGAAACCTGGTTGACATAGGACCCAACGTACATTCAGTCAAAGTGCATCAGATATCAGGCAAAAAGTTGGGAAGAACCATGCAAAAAGGGTACTTTCCTACAAATGGTAAAATCTAGTGTTGGTCGGCCGTCAAGCTTACCGCTCTATGCATTGGGGGAACACCAACAATCTAATAAAAGTACGGCCTTTCCTAGAGACAATTATGCAGAGAACCTTAACAGACGCCTTCCTAAGGAGTTGGTGGCACATTCACAAGATCGGACTATCTAAGGCCACACGACCGCCAGCCAAACACATCTGCATATCAATCCATTGGAGTTGCTAGCTGTTCATTTAGCGCTCAAAGCCTTCGTTCCCGACCTGATTGGCAAGGAAACAGACCGTATGACTGCCATATAATATCTGCAAAAGCAAGTGGTCACCAGGTCCCGTCAGCCCTCTCATCTAGCTCATACTATCTGGAGGTGGGCTCTCAGATACAACATTAACCTGTTGTCTCCATTACACCTTAATCTATTGAATTTCCCGGGGGTGGACGACTACTTTGCAGAACTTCTTACCAGGAGACACCGGCAAGTCCACGAGTGGGAGCTCTACGCACAAGTCCTCCTCTCATACTTCCAGCTTTGGGATTATCCAGAAAGACCTTTTCACCACAGCAGAAAACACCAAATCCCCAAACTTTGCCTCCAGGTTTCCACACCCACATTCCAGGGGCAAAATACTATGGATGAGTTGGTCTGGGATATTTGCTTAAGCTTTTACAACTCTCCCACTGTTTCTGGTTCGCAATCTTTGGCAAGCATCTCTTACCTTCCTCCTAAGGCTCTCACATGGGCACGACAGCCATGGTTCTCCACACTCCTAGAACTGTCAGTAGTTACCCATGGTGTGCTGCCTATCCGGCAGGACCTTCTTAAGCAGAGCCAAGGAGAAATCAGACATCCAACCCCTAGATCCCTCAACCTTGCAATCTGGCTATTGAAGTCCTAGAGTTTGGTTATTCTAATCTACCATAACCTTGTTTGGACATTTTTTAAGAAGCATGCTGCAAAGTGGAAAATGTTTGTTTACTATTGTCATTCCAAACACTTTGATCCTCTAATAGCTAATGTTCAAGACATTGCATATTTATTTCACTTGCATACCTCCGGTCTAGCTTTTACATTTATGGAGCTACACCCAGCGGCAGTAGTCACATTTCTACAAAACAAACAACACACTCCCCTATTCAGGATTCTAGTCATTAAAGCCTTCCTGGAAGGTCTTAACACTCATTCCTCCTAGGGTGCCACCAACTACCACTTGGAAATTAAATATTGTATTAATAAGATTAATGGACCCTCCATTTGAAACCCTCCACTCCTCCCACCTCCAGGTCTTATCCTGGATGGTAACATTGCTAGTTGCAAACTTTTCACTCTGACGTGTCAGTGAGCTTCAGGCATCAACTTTAGAAGAACCCTTCTTCCATCTAAATAGAGATAGGATGGTACTCCTAAATTTCTTCCAAAGATGGTGTCTCCATTACACCTTAATCTATTGAATTTCCAATTGCAGAAAGGGCTTTTCACACCAAGATTTAAAGAAAAGCCCTCATGCATTATATTGATAAAAGAAAATTATTTAGGAAAACGCAGGTTCGAGGCATGTGGGCTGCCAGAATTCATATCTGTGCATAGATCTCCGCCTAGTGTTGGGTCCGGATGATTGCATGTTGTTGTCCTGGAAGAGTCTTCGAAGTATCACGAGATAGGTGGCTCCTCCCTTGGACTACAGTGCGCATGGGCATCCTCTCCATCCTCAGATTGTTTTTTTCCGCCATTGGGTTCGAATGTACTTTCCTACACTCCAAGTTCGGAATTCTCTAACTTTCTGTAAAGGCCAAAAGGCCTTCGGTTACGTCGGATTGTTTAGCGCTCGGTACCAAGACACTTTGGAAACATCTATTGCACTCGGTCGTCGAATCTGGGCCGTGAGGCCTTCTCGACACCACGTGGACCGACCTTCGATGGAACGAAGTCCATTTAAATACTGCCCGCAGTGCAACTCAAAGTTCTCGCACACGGATAAGCATCCCGTGTGCAACAAATGCTTATCTCCGGATCACAAGGAAGATAGTTGCCTAGCTTGTGCCCAGTTCCGGTCGAAAAAGACTATCCGGAATCGACGGGCAGCGAGGCAAGAAATGCAGAAGTCGGCGCCAGAACCAGACAACATCTTCGACGATGAGGAAGAACTAGGTAGCGCCGAAGAATCGGATCAAGACGAAGAACAATACTCGGAACACGACTCCGAAAATTACTTCGAAGAGGACGAAGAAATCGTCCATCTCGAAGAATACGATCAAGACGACATTGTAGCGGTTTAAGACGACTCCGATACCGACGAGGGGCGAACCGTGAGTACACCGCCCCATATAGACACTACACCAATATCAGAGACTCAGGTCGAGGCATCGCCAGTGGGCCTTAGCCAAGATATACACTTTCGTTCTACAGCCCCGCAGTACCGCCCGGCTAAGAACATATTCGAAAAGTTCTCTGAGACACGTCATACGCGCCGGTTTCATTGAAACCGAAACTAGTCGACAACACCGTATTCGGACCTAATGTCGTCGATCCAAAAGTAGTCGAGCCGAAATCCGTAGTCCCAACACAACCTTCAAGGCCAAAGACCGTTGAGTCGACATCGAAGATCAAACCTGTCGAGTCGAGCTCGAAGCCGAGAGCCGTCGAGTCCACCTCGCGGCCCAAACACATCGATCCGACGCCAAGGCAAAAGCACGTCGAATCAACCTCTAAGCCAAAGCACGTCGATTCGAGCAAACCAGCCTCAAATATCAACAAAGGGAAAAACACCATCGACGAAAGTAAAAGGCCGATGCCCAAGACTAACGTCAAACCAAAAGTGAAACCTACTGTGGACTAAAATAAATCGGTCGAGCCGAAGCCCCACGATCCGAAAAAAGGCATCGAGCCAAAACCACATACACCTAAAGAGACTGTCGAACCAAACAAACCGCTCGGTCCGAAAAAGGTGGTAAAGCCAGCTAAGGACATCCAGCTGACAAAAAGTGTCGAGAAACATCAAAAACGCGTCCAACCACCAAAAGCGGTCGAACCAAGTAAACCTACAGACCCAAAATCTGGCAAACTAAAAGCTACGGCACCAAAGGCAAAGACTGTGGAGGAAGAGCTTATTCACCCAGACCCCTTCACAGAGGACCAGTCAAAGCTGTACATTGACCCAGCAACTGGCAAAGTGACTGTGTATACAAAGAAGAAAAGGCCTCTGCCAATAGCAGACTTTCCTAGAATACCACTCAAAAAGAAACGTAACTGTGCTACCTCTCCTATCCTTTTTGAACCTATCAATCCAGCCATGCCTACAACCCCATATGACCCGGCATCACCTGACTACAACCCAGATGAAGATCAGGATGCAGATGTGGGGTTTGGTTATCCACAAAACCCAACTGGAGACCCCAACCAACAGCCATGGGGTGCAGGAGGAGAACCAGATAATGAGGGGACTCTGCCCATTACAGAACCAGCAGTTTACCCAACTAAACCATCACCCACTGAAGATACAGTGGCCTTTAATTCTTTGCTTGATAGAGCAGCTACCTACCATAACGTAGATATGCACTCTGATGCTATTGAGGAAGACTTTCTCTTTGATGCACTCACAACATCTGAGAGACATGTAAAAGCACTCCCCATGTTAAAGGGCGTCTTAAAACATGCACATGACATGTTTAAAGACACTGCTAGGGCACGGGTCATTAACCCTAGAATTGAAAAGAAATATAGGGCTGCACCTATTGATCCTACATACATAAAAGGCCAGCTACCCCTGGACTCCCTAGTGGTGTCCAACGCACGTAAAAGGGCTAACTCCCAGACTACCGGAGAGGCTGCTCATCCAGACAAAGAGTCAAAAATCTTTGAGGCAAAAATCTTTGAGGCATCAGGCACAAGAGTAGCTCATGGAGAATTGCCAATACACAGGCCCTGCTGGCCAGATATGACAGGGCGCATTATGACAGCTTAGAAGAAATTCTCCAACACCTACCTGACCCTTATAAACAGCAGGCAGATGAACTGATACAGGAAGGGAAACTCCTCAACAATGCCTCAATTAAATGTGCCCTAGACGCGGCTGATACAGCTGGCAGATCTATCAATACAAGCGTAATGCTAAGGCGCCACGCATGGCTTCGCATATCAGGTTTTAAGAATGAGGTCCAATCCACTATTCTTAATCAGCCCATCAACCCAGACTTTTTATTTGGTCCAGCAGTTGACTCAATTCTGGACAAAAGGAAAAAGGATGCGGATACAGCGAAGTCCATGGGAGCTCTCCAGTCCCAACAACACCGGGGCTCCTTTCGTCGCTCCAATTATAGAGGAGGAGCCAGAAGTAATACCTCACAGCAATCCTCCACCTACAAGACTAACACGCAATCCACGTACAACAAAAATACCAACAGGGGTGGATACAGGGGCAATAACACCAAAGGAAGGGGTCGTGGAGGCAATGCAAATAGATCCTCCACTAACACCAAACAGTGACTTCTTGGCACTACCCCCAGACCATATAACACCGGTTGGGGGAAGACTACAACATTTTCTGCCAGTCTGGTTAAATATCACTACAGACAAGTGGGTCAGGCAAATTATCCAACATGGCTATTGCCTCGAACTCACTTCAACACCTCCCAACATACCACCCGTGCACCGTCCTATGTCACAGGAACATATAACAGTACTTCAGAGGTCATCAGTATGCTGCAAAAGGGGGCCATAGAACCAGTCCCATTACAACATCAGGGAACAGGAGTATTCTCCCTATACTTCCTAATTCCAAAGAAGGACGGGTCTCTCAGACCAATATTGGACCTCAGGCCCCTCAACCTGTACATTTTGTCAGAGCATTTTCATATGCTCACTCTCCTGCAAGTCCTACCATTGCTTCGCACGGGAGACTTCCTAGCAACTCTAGACCTCAAAGACGCATACTTTCATATTCCAATACACCCTACTCACAGAAAGTATCTCAGGTTCACCATTCAAGGACAGCACTACCAGTTCAAAGTCCTACCATTTGGTGTCACAACAGCCCCACGAGTCTACACCAAATGTCTAGCTACAGTGGCGGCACATCTCAGAAGGCAAAACATCCATATGTACCCATATCTGGACGATTGGCTAATAAACGCGCCATCGGCCCAGCAGTGTGCCAACCCCATGTCAAAAACCATCCAGCTCCTGCACAGTTTAGGCTTCTCGCTAAACTACCCAAAATCACATCTGCAACCCTCCCATGTACAACAATACCTGGGAGCAACTATAGATACACTGGCAGCAAAAGCATATCCAAACGCAGCACGGATCAATGGAATGCAAACACTGATCCAAAGGTTCAGACCTCAACACTCATTACCAGCTCGAGTGTTTATGCAACTAATAGGCATGATGGCCTAGTGCATATTCATAGTCCCTCATGCCAGGCTACATATGCGTCCGCTCCAAGAGTGCCTAGCAAGGCAGTGGAATCAGGCTCGGGCAATTACAGGACCTAGTGTTGGTGACCAGTCGTGCATACAACTCTCTGCATTGGTGGAATCCACAAAACCTTTGCAAAGGTCGACTGTTCCAAGAGCCTGTCCCACAAATAGTGTTAACCGCGGACGCATCCCTACTAGGGTGGGGAGCCCATGTCCTAAACTACACAGTCCAGGGACTCTGGACTGTACAACAAAAGAAGATGCACATAAACCTGCTGGAGTTGATGGCGATCTTTCTAGCCCTAAAAGCGTTCAAGACACACTTATGCAACAAAACTGTGTTGATCCGACGGACAACATGACAGCTATGTACTATATTCAAAAACAGGGAACAACACACTCACCACAGCTGTCGCACCTAGCTCAAGCAATGTGGAAATGGGCGGCTGGGCCATTCAGAGGAACATGTTTCTCATGGCAGAGCACCTCCCAGGCAAGGACAATCAAGTAGCCGACCTGCTCAGCTCAGCAGGCACAGTCAACAAATGCACGAATGGGAGATTCACCCCAAAGTGCTCCAACCATTCTTCCGGAAGTGGGGACATCCGGAGATAGATCTGTTTGCCACAAGCGAAAACGCAAATTGCCATTACTTTGCCGCCAGGTTCCCATATCCAGAGTCGCAAGGCGACATGGATGAACTGGTCAGGCAAATTCGCGTACGCTTTTCCCCCAGCTCCATTAATACCGCTAGTGGCATGCAAACTACGTCAACTTTCACTGACGCTAATCCTAGTTGCTCCCACATGGGCAGTGGTGCCTCATCAAAGACTGAGACTCGCACCCAATCTCCTAACTCAAAGCCATGGAGAAATCCAACATCCAGATCCGCAACAGCTGAACCTGGCGATCTGGCTCCTGAAATCCTAGAGTTTGGATACCTAAACTTGCCTCCAGACTGTATGAACATTATCAAGGAGGCAAGAAAACCCACTACCAGGGCATGTTATGCAGCTAAGTGGAAATGTTTCGTCATTTACTGCAGTAACAATGATATAAACCCCCTTGATGCTTCAACTCAAAACATCATTTGCTATCTCTTGCACCTACAACGCTGCAATTCAGCATATTCATCCATCAGAATACATTTAGCTGTGTTAGCAGCATATCTTCAAAACAGGCAACACCTTTCACTATTTAGGGTGCCAGCAATTAAGGCGTTTATGGAAGGACTCAAACGCGTAATTCCTCCAAGACACCCACCTTCACCAGTCTGGAATCTGAACATTGTTTTAACCAGACTTATGGGACCACCTTTTGAGCCACTACACTCTTGCGTAATACAATTTCTTACTTGGAAGGTGGCTTTCCTTATTGCCATTACTTCGCTTCGAAGAGTTAGCGAGCTCCAAGCCCTAACTATTCAAGAGCCATTCATCCAAATGCATACAAATAGAGTAGTTCTCAGAACAAACCCTAAATTCATGCCAAAGGTGGTATCCCATTTCCACATAAATCAAACCATCGAACTGCCAGTGTTCTTTCAAAATCCACCGACAGTAGCTGAAAGGGCTTTGCATACTCTAGATGTCAAAAGAGCTCTGCTATACTATATAGACAGAACTAAGGCATTTCGAAAAACAAGTTTGTTGCTTTCTCACCGCAACATAAAGACAACCCTATTTCAAAATCGGGTATAGCCAGATGGATCGTTAAATGCATCCAAATATGTTATTTAAAAGCCAAACTCACCTTAACAGTTCCCCCTAGGGCGCATTCCACACGCAAGCTAGGGGCATCCATGGCTTTCCTGGGTAATATTCCTTTACACAAAATTTGTAAAGCAGCCACATGGACAACCACACATACATTTACAAAACACTATTGTGTAGATGTACATTCAAGACAGCAAGCTGCTGTAGGACAGGCTGTTCTCAAAACTCTTTTCCAGACTGCTGCGACTGACACAGGTAGCCTCCGCTAAGGGAGATACTGCTATACATTCTATGCACAGATATGAATTCATGCCTCGACATGCCTCGAACGGAATATGCTACTTACCAGTATGCATCCGTTCTTAGCATGTAGGGCTGCTGACATTCATATCCGGACCCAACACTAGGCGGCGATCTATGCACAGATATGAATGTTAGCAGCCCTACATACCAAGAACAGATGCATACTGGTAAGTAGCATATTCCTTTTGTTGCAATTTCAAAACCACACAAAGGAAAGTCTGTTTCTAAATCAGGCATTGCACGTTGGATTGGCAATTGTATCCAAACATGCTACGGTAAAATTACTTTACCTATCCCTCCTAGAGCTCACTTCACTCGTACAAAAGGAGCTTCAGTGATCTTCATGTGTAATATACTTATCGCTGACATATATAAAGTAGCTTACATGGTCTACACTTTCGATTTCCAGAACATTACTGTGTAGATGTGCTGGCTCGCCAACTAGCCAATGTAGGAATAAGCAGTTCTACATACACTATTTCACACAATTGCAACCCCCACGTTAGCCACCGGTTAGGAAGAAAGACTACTTTACATTCTATTCTAAGCATGTGTATCTACAGCCACATATCCCTTTGAACGGAAATGTTTACTTACCCAGTAAGCATCTGTTTGTAGCATGCAGTGTTGTAGATTCACATGCACCCATCCTCCTCCCCAAACACCTGCATTTGTTGCAGTTACTTTTATAAATTATCACAAATTCATTTAGCTTGGGCATCTCACTACCTACGCTATATTTCACATTCCATCTTCACCCGACTTGCAGTAAAACAATCTAACATTGGAGACGGTGGCCATGCGCAATACCAGCAAGAGGATGACTCGCTCTTCCTTGTGACTCATAAGTCTTTCTCCAAAGAAAAACAACTTGCAAGCATTTGAGATGGCAGGGTTATGCTAAGCATGTAATCTACAGCACTACATGATACAAACAGATGCTTACTGGGTAAGTAACATTTTCCTTGCTCAATATGGCCTAGTCACATTTGAGGCAGACTTGCACATTTTTTATGCATTAAACACATTGTCTGACTAATTATGCTTCTAATGGAAATTCAATCTTGATGTACAGGAGGGGAAATACAAACAGGCCTCTCTGCAATATAAGAAGATAGTATCCTGGCTAGAGAACGAATCTGGTCTTACTGGAGAGAATGAAGCAAATGCCAAAGCCCTGACTCTTGCTGCCTTCCTCAATCTGGCCATGTGTTATTTGAAAACAAAGGAGTATTTGCAAGCTTTGGAAAACTGCAACAAGGTACAATGTTTTTGTGTGTAAAGTCTCTACTTGGCCTATACCTTAATAGCAAAATGTTTGCTTTTTACGGTCTTGCCTGTGCAACACTTGTATGCATGTATTATCTTTTGCATTACTAAATGTATAATGAGCACGGTCTTTTCTAGTAATTTATTAGGGGTGACTTGACGAATTGAGAAGATTCAAGCATATGTTTTATTTTTGTTGTATGTTATTTACACGTTTATATCTTCTAAAGGAGCAACACAATAGTAAATGGTTGCAATAAATATATTTTGTTGTGATGTTTTGCTGAAATGCACTAGTATTTCATTAGGTTGATGGAGAGTGGTCTACATTACAACAAAAATCTTCATCGTTGTACTCAGATTTATTGACCTCTATAGAAAGTTAGAATAAGCCTTGCAGGGATTCAAACACATTTCCTCCAGTTTACAGGTACATCTTTCAAAAAGTTGTGGAACTCGCCCTATTGCAATTATTCAAATCTTGCAGCCACATTACATTTATATGATATGATTAACCTTGAGGTATGCAAATTTCACTATCTGCAGTTTAAGCCTTAATACATTCTTATAACTGGATTCATTGAGATGGCTCATTGGATTACTAGTGTTCCTTCTTCAATTATATTGTTGTAGACAGCTTAGCATTACGTTAAAATTGATAACTGGGCCCACCGGGTGGGGGTTGCCGCGAAGTGGCAAGGCACCGCCACATGACTTCCAGCTAAAGGAACTGATTAAAAAGGCAAGAGGCTCACACCCTACAAAATTCCGCGATAACGCACCAACATTTTTTCAAGACCTGTCGGCTAGCACCCTGTTCAGACGACATGAATTATATGTGATGAAGTATATGTGATGGTATAACAGCTGGCTTAACACGCCCTCTAGAGTTTAGCCCGAAGACTGCTCGTATCCATGCTACTAGGATAGCTGGTCTAAAAAGGTTGACTTACAACCAATCATCAATAAGGGTTGTTTGGACTGATACAAAGTGCTCACTAGAATAGTGAACATTATATATCAGGCCAACTTCTCACAGTGAAACGCATTTCCGCATTGGAATATAAATGTGATTTATAAGCAATCGGCCTGGTTTCTCCTTCATTTAATATTACCTGTGTAACCACTAGAATCCTCCATTTTGCGGATCGCTATATTTAAATTAGTAGTGTTAACGTGAGTATATAAGAGTTTAGACTTGAGCAAATCTGTGAGCATCAGTATTTTCAGTAATCCAATGTTTATTAGAAAAATTTAGACAAATTAAATCGTATAACGGTTTAACCTGTTGTGCATAATCTGATACTCATGTTCTACCAAAGTTAAGAAATCTTAAAAGCGATTGAAGCTTTTTCAAGATATTTGGTATTAGCAAGAGAGCACATTTCTTTGAGAAATGTGGTTATAGGCTTTTGCCTTCATTTGATAATTTGTATCCCAAGAACAGGACACTGAGAGAGGCAATTTTAGAAACGCATGGTCAGCGAATCCAAAAATAATACAATCCACTCTGGCCAAATGTGTGTTGAAATCATGATCTGTTGAGTCGATTTCTTGTCAAATTGATGCTACCTGGACAGCAAACAGACCTGGCCTGTTCTTATACCCTTTGGGAGCCTTTGGGAGCCTACAGAATCTTCATTGGGCTTCTATCGCTGAGAATGTGTTCAAATTGCAGCCTTTAGGTCAGTGGTCTCCAAACCGATCCTGGAGGACCGGATCCATGCCAGATATTTTGGATATCCCCATTGAGATGCATGTAGTTATTTTAAAAATCTGGCATGGATCCGGCCCTCCATGACCGGTTTGGAGACCCCTGCTTTAGGTGCTATTTTTTGATAGAAAAAGCCATTAGAAGTGTCAATTGACGTTTATTTTTTGTGAACAAAGTGTGTATTAAGCCAGTTCCCTAACTGTGGGCTGGACCTTTTACGTTTCACATAATGTTAGTTTTTATCTGAACCCGCCTGATTGTGATATAATTCTGGGGCTTGCACAAAAGCCTATTCTGCAGCATATGCTGCTTTAACTTTCTTTGAACAAGAACGGAAAAGGAAGGTATTGTTATATCCTCGTGTTAAAATACTAGGAGTTAAGAGGGATTTTTAGGACTAGGTAGCCCTCCACTCATTCAATCACAAATCACAGAAACCTAGTCCCAAAGGCAATAATTATTATAAATCTATGGGCATACTTGGATTTGTCAACAGATCATTCCAATGGCTCTCCTAAAAATAGAAGTAGGTGTCATGCTCAAGATACTTGCCAAAAAAAGGTAATAAAAGTAGCCACTCTCTGATAAGTCTAACACTAGACAACACAGTACAAACATTCACTAGAAATGTTATGTTATATGTTGAATGTTGTTAGTCCTTGTCACATATAAGTTTGTGTACACTGCACCATTCACTGTCTCTTTACTTTTGGGAGTCGGACACGTTTGCGTTAAGCTAGTTGACACCGATGATGAGAACAGGGCTAACCTGGTGAGTACCAACCAGGAGCCCCATTGGTGGTGCGCCCGTGAGGTGTCTTCTAGCTATTCACACATTTTTTCAAATGTTGTCTTTCTAGTGAATGTTTGTACTGTGTTGTCTAGTGTTAGACTTATCAGAGAGTGGCTACTTTTATTACCTTTTTTTGGCAAGTATCTTGAGCATGACACCTACTTCTATTTTTAGGAGAGCCATTGGAATGATCTGTTGACAAATCCAAGTATGCCCATAGATTTATAATAATTATTGCCTTTGGGACTAGGTTTCTGTGATTTGTGATTGTTATATCCTCCCCTGGTGAAAGGTTTCTAGCAAACTCCGATGGCTTATAAGTTTCAGCCAAGAAAATATTCATTAGTTACATTTTGCCAGAATATTTAATAGTGTGCGGTATGTCCCCTCAATATGTATATCCAAAACATAAAGTCTGTCAGGAGGGCTTAGCCGCTGATATGGAGTTTCCACCGGTATGTAGTCATTAGTCAGTCTTGCTACCAGAAACTCCTGAAGAGTATGAACGATTGTGACCTCTTCTGCGCTATCGAAGAATTCTGGCCGGTGTCTTGTCCTGAAGAAGCGCTGTGAGTGTTTGTGACATATTTAGCAGGAATTCCTGCCACTTATTTTTTTTAAAGTGTGCTTTTTGTTGCAGAAGTTTCTCTAACTTTGTGTAGAGGTCATAAAAATGCTCAGGCTGTTTTCACTTTCATATACTCCTGTCTGCGATCGCCTCACCCCCCTTTCTCTGACCACTTGTCTGTAGAGTTCTGAAAGGAATGAGAAGGACGCATATCAAAATACAGATACCCATCAAGTTGTTTAATTGAATCCCGGTTCACTAAATTGTAATGTTTGTTCTAAGACTCCGGTTGCTGAGATCCAGTTAGTATTTTACTCTTAGCCCTGTTTTTACTTTTATCCCAGCATATTTTAGAAGACACTGGTATTTGCTTGGCATTATCAGCATCAGATTTGCCTTTAAGTTTGTGGCTTACTAGGCCCGGTTCTCAAACTATCATAACCTATATAGAAGGATAGGTTTCAGAAATTATTTTAGGTAGCTTGCGTTCCTGAGCCGCTACAGTAACTAATTCAAGCCATTGCTGTATCACAAAAGAAGAAGCCTCTTGCCCCAGTATTGGAACTTTCATAGATTCCCATGCTTTTGTATCATTCCCCGTCGTCGGAATCGGAGTCTTGGTAACAAAAATACCATAGCAGTAGGTACAAAAGAGAAAGAAAGGCCTAGGCCTCATTCCCTTTTGTAGCATATCACCCTCTTTTTGTAAAAGAGACCAAACTTCGGCATCAGCCAATCAGAAGTGCCTCACCCCTTAGAACCCTCCTGAAGGAACCTCGGAGCCTCAGAGTTTCTACCACACGTTGTGCTTAGGGGGTCTCCTTTGAGCTCTGCTCAACTTCTACTCTTCAAAGAGTTTCTTCAAGTTTTTTTTAAGATTCTTTTCAGATTCACTTCAGATTGTTAGCTGCCTTCCAGGATGTCTGACAAGGAAAGGAAGAAGGCCCTTTTCAAGCCATGTTCCACTTGTGGCAAGAAAAGGCTTTTCATTGAGGATAAGCATAAGGACTGCATCTATTGCCTCTATCCTGACCACAAGGCTTCAGACTGTAAGATCTGTCGCACCTTTTCAACCAAGACCCTCCGGGACCGTGAGGGTAGGCTTCTGACATGGCTCCAGAAGTTGAAATCCAGGAAGGATACTGTCTCCAGTGACGGTGAGGATACGGCATCGGCATCTTCTTCAAGAAGGTCAGTGAAAAGGGGTAGTGGTTCCCCTTCTTCTTCTGTGATGCGTCCTTCTAAGGCCTCTAAAAAGACCCCCAGTGAGTCTGAGAGCCAGGGTCCAAGCAAATCTCCTCACCGAGGTGAAAAGGAGAGGGTAGGACCATCTACGCCTTCCAAGGGTGAGAAGACTGACCCAGCCTTCAAGAAACCCTCTTCCCAGTCTTCTGAGAGGAGTTCCAAGTCCTTGGCGTCGACGGCAGAGTTTCCGTCGAAGAAGAAATTGAAGACTAAATTAAAATTGGTTTTGTCGACTAGCTCATTGACTGGGGATTCGTCGACGAAGGGATCGTCGTCTAAGAAGGAAGCGCCGACGGCAGGTTCATCAGCGTCGACGGGTGGTTTGACGACGACTAAGGCGTCGACGAGTACCACAGCATCGATGACGAGAGTGACAGCGTCGTCGACAATAATGATGTCGACTACGACTGTGTCGACGAGAGCATAGACGACTTTGACGACAACAGCTGGATCGTCGACATGTGTGCAACCATCGTCGACTGAACCGTCGACGATATTGTCATCTGAAAAAAGGATTACAATTTCAGTGACTAGAATAACGCCGGAGATTACATCTCCTAGGAGAATGACTCCCTTGCCACCAGCTTTGCTCTTTGAGGAAGGGGAGTCGGATGAGGGTGACCAGGACTCATATAGCTATGCCAATAGTCCCTCTCAACTTCTGGTCAAATGTCAAGAGACGGACTCTGAAGGGGGATATCACCAGGAGGATGGTGGACATCATCAGGCGGCCCAGTCACAACGTTATTCTGGGCAGGATATGGTTACATTACCATCTTCATTCCTACCTGCATAAGATGCTACAGGACTACACATCTAAGGCTATTGGGCCAATTCTGGTTCCGGCAGCGCCTCCAACGCCTGTCTTTGTTTCTGCCTCAACGGCTACTCCTCAATTACCTGCTCAGGTGTCCCCTCAGCCATCTTTTCCGCAAGATCCTTCCAGGCCGGCAGATGCCCATAATAATTCCTCGGATGAGGATCAAAATTTGGATCATGACTCTGTACATACGACTGAATGGGATGAATACATCATTCCGGATCTTTATCTCCAGTTCCGGATCCAGTAGATTCTCCGCCAGCGGACATAGGAGGTTTCCATCAGCTGATAGAAAGAGCAGCTGGCAGGTTCAAATTGGCCATGCCTGCGGTGACCACGGATTGTTTCTTGTACGACTTCAAGGAACCCTTCAGGAAGACAACAAGGTCTATACCTATAGTAGATCATCTGTGGAAGGAAGGCCTGAAGGCTATGAAGAACCCAGCGACGGTGGTCCCTGTGATACCGCGTCTGGATAAGAAATACAGAGCACCTGACGATGGGCCGGCGGCCTTAACGGACCATCCCAAACCAGACTCAGTTATTTCGCAAGCAGCGCAGAGGAAATCCCGCAACCCCTCTGCTCTCTTAACAACTCCTCTGGACAAAGAAGGGCGCAGATTGGATAATGCTGGGAAAAGACTCTCGTCGATGGCGAGTCTTCCGGTGCGAGCTGCCAATGCCCTGGCGATATTGGGTAGATATGACCGCCAACTTTGGTGTGATGTTGCTCCGTTCCTGGACCAGCTACCTCCAGAATCAACAGCAGAGGCAAAAAAGATCTTGCAGGAGGGAGAGGCGACGTCAATGGAGATCATTGACTCTGCCATGGAAATTGCAACGACAGTGTTTCATTCCTTGGCTGGGGCGGCAGTCCTCCGTCGCCAGGAGTGGCTGAAGGCTACCTGGTTTCGACCGGAGATTCAAAACAAAGTCCTGGATCTTCCCTTTGATGGGGAAGCATTATTTGGAAAGCTAATCGATGACACTCTTCAGGAGATAAAAAAGGACACGGAAACTGCCGGATCCTTGGGTACCTTTCAATACCGCAAGTCTCCTTTTAAGGGTTCCAGAGGCAGAGGTAATAACTTCAGGGGATCCTATCAACAGCAGCATTATTCATCCACGGGCTCAGGTTCCCAGCAGTATCGCCAGCCTTATCAACAGAGACAAGGCCAATCTTCTAACTACTCCAGGCCTTACAATAAGGGGAAACACGCTAGCCGAGGACGGGATTTGTCCAAGCTCCAATAGCGGCCTCCTGGCTCTTCGTACTGGACCTTCCTCCAAGAAGTCATCAGTTGGAGGCAGGGTAACCAAATACCTTCAGAACTGGTCCAAAATAACATCGGACCGTTGGGTGCTCAACATCATTCGGAAAGGACATACCTTGGAATTTACGCAAGTCCCTCCACCCAAGCCCCCGGCAGCCATTCCATCGAACCACCTGCGGCTCGAAGTCCCAACAGATGCTCTGGAAGGGAGCGATAGAGCCGGTCCCCTCCAATCAAAATGGACAAGGATTCTATTCCAGGTTCTTCCTGATAAAGAAGACGCTGGAGAAATGGCGCCCCATTTTAGATCTCAGGGAGCTCAACACCTATCTCATCTCCCTGTCCTTCCGGATGGTCTCTCTCCAAGACATCCTGCGGCTCATCAGTCCGGGGGATTTCATGGCCACACTCTATCTCGAGGACGTGTACTTCCATGTCCCGATTCACCCAGCACACAGAAGGTTTCTACGATTCACAGTAGCCAAGAGTCACTTTCAATTCAGGGTTTTACCCTTTGGTCTTCGCTCAGCCCCGAGGATTTTCACAAAGGTGCTGGCGCCTGTAGCGGCATTACAACGAAGAAACCATTTTCAAGTCTTCCCCTACCTGGACGATTGGTTGCTGAAGGCCCCGTCCAGGGACGCAGCGCGGTACGCTGTTCGGGCCTGTACAAACTTGTTTCAAAATCTGGGACTCACTTTAAAGAAGGAAAAGTCATCTCTAGTCCCGTCCAGAAAAGCGCAATTCTTGGGAGCCATCCTGGATTCAAAGCTCTCGAAAGCCTTTCAGACCCTGGAAAGGAGGGAGAAACTACAAGCCTTGGCTCGGGACTTACAAGAAAGAAGGTGTCTTTCAGTACGCCGCTACAAATCTCTGCTGGGGGTAATTTCATCATGTATTCCCCTGATTCCTCACTGCAGACTGAGGATGCGTCCTCTACAGGAGCAACTAGACAACCAATGGAAACCGGTTCACGGATCGTTCGAGGACAAGGTGACCGTCACTCCAATGATGAGGGAAGCGGCCTTAAGGTGGGCAGATCAAGACAACTTGTCCCAAGGTCTATCCTTCGTAAACGACCCGTCTCCTCAAGTAGTAACAAAGGACGCGTCATTGGAGGGTTGGGGAGCAGTGATGCAAGACCTATATGTCAGCGGTCATTGGTCTCCTCAGGAGCAATGGCTCCACATTAACCTTTTGGAGCTAAGAGCAATAAGACTGTCTCTGCAAGCTTTTCTTCCCCACTTAGGAGGTTCGCAAGTGCTTATCAGGACGGACAACAGCACGGCCATGCACTACGTGAACAAGGAAGGAGGAACCAGATCTCGTCCGTTGTCGCAGGAAGCTCAACAGATCTGGGAATGGGCGATCCTTCAGGGAATATCGCTAAAGGCGGAACACTTGCCAGGAGATCTAAACGAGAACGCCGACAGACTGAGCAGGTCATCCTCAGTCAGCCACGAGTAGGAATTGAACCAGCGAGTTCTGAAAGAGGTCTTCAGCCAGTGGGGCAGACCGGAGGTGGATCTCTTTGCCACACCGACCAACAAGAAATGCCGGTCTTACGCAAGAAGATTTCACCACCGAGGGTCACTGGGGAATGTGCTTTCGATAGCCTGGTCAAGGACATTTGTCTACGCCTTTCACCCCATCCCTCTGATCCCGCGGCTCATCAGGAAGATCAAAGTGGAGCCGTGCAGGATGATCTTGATAGCCCCTGCTTGGCCGAGACAGTTCTGGTACACTGAACTCCATCTGTTGTCGCAAGTTCCTCCTCTTCCTTTGAGGATTATACCAGATCTCCTCACAATATCCAAAGGACAAGTTTGGCACCCAGATCCACAGTCATTACACCTGACTGCATGGCTCCTGAGCAGCGAGAGTTTATGAATCTCCCCATCTCATGCGAAATTGAGGAGGTCCTCTCCCAGGCAAGGGCTCCTTCAACGAACAGGACTTACCGTCTTAAATGGAAAAGATTTTGTTTCTGGTGTAGGAGAGAAAAGATTGACCCCTTTGCTTCCAAGCCTCATCAGTTCCTACCTTATCTGCTGTCCCTGGCTAAGTCGGGACTAGCCCATTCGTCAATTAAGGTTCATTTGGCAGCCATTTCGAGATACAGAAGGTCTTGCTTGTGGTCTTCCAGGATTGTCAAACAGTTTCTTAAAGGCTTGTTCAGAGTCTATCACCTGTGAGGCCTCCGCCTCCTACTTGGCATCTAAATCTAGTCCATTCTCAGCTCATGAAAGGCCCATTCGAACCAATTCATCGTTCTGACATGAAGTTCCTTTCATGGAAATTGGCTCTCCTCCTCGCTCTCACATCGGCTAGACGTGTTGGAGAGTTGCAGGCCTTTACTATCCAGGAGCCTTACCTACAATTTAAAAGGAACACTGTAATCTTGAGAACTAACCCTAGGTTTATGCCCAAGGTACCCTCGGACTTACACTTGAACGAGCCGGTTTTCTTAAAGCAGTCTTTCCTCAACCGGCTACACCAGCGGAAAAGACACTGCATTCTTTGGATGTACAACGGTGCTTGAAATTCTACTTGGAACATACTAAGGGATTTCGGAAATCCCTCAATAGCTTGTTGCCTTTGTGGGTCCTAGCAAAGGCCTCCCGCTATCCAAACAGGGGATATCAAGATGGATCACAAGTGCCATTCTGCATTGCTACACTGCGGCAGGAAAACCTCTGACTGGCAGGATTCGTGCACATTCCACAAGATCTGTGGCATCTTCAACGGCCCTCTTTGCGGGGGCACAGATTAAAGACATTTGCAGAGCTGCTACCTGGAGCAGCGTTCACACCTTTACTAAGCATTACTGCTTGGAGTCCTTACAACAAGAGGATGTGGCAGTGGGCCAGGCTGTCCTGAGGAACCTCTTCCAATAATTGGTGAAACTCGTAATTGTCCCGCAGGTGAAAAAAGCCAACTGGCGCGGCAGGAGTTTTACTGTCAATGCGGCCAAATCTTAAAACGCCTTACCACTAGCCCTTAGAAACATGTCCAATCTTTTGCCTTTTAGGAAAGCACTAAAACATCGCTGTTTTCGAACTGATCCGTTGTCTTTTCCTTTCCCTCCCAGCCCTCAGCAGGTCTTCACATAGCGCCGGGACACCTTCGGGTAGCAGTTTGCGCTCTATAAGCATAACTAACATTAACATTAAGCTCTGCAACAGTGGCCTCGACCGCTACTGTGGAACTGCGCTGGTCCGCTAAAGCTCTAGAGCTTTTGAAGTTTTTGCTTGAATATGTTTTTAAGTCCTGAAATAGAAAAAAAAGCTTTCGGTGGGGAAGGGGAAGTGAGGAGGAAATCTAAAATTCTATCCTGCGCTGAGGAATTGCTGGTTGGGTACTTTTTTCAGTAGGTCTTTTGCTCCTGAGCCAATATTAAGACATTTCCTGGTGCCCAGGCAACCACAGGAGTAAACCCCTAGGCTTCCAAGGACCTCCGGGGATTGGACTGATGCATAGAGACTCTCACGGTGTCAGGCAGAGGCCACCATTAAAGTCCAATCCATGTTGCAATTCAGTCGCGCCCGGCATGAATCGCCGGTGGTGGGGAACGGTGGGGTTAATTTTAAGAAGAAAATATATAACTTACCTTCGCCTCCGGTCCCGAGGTTGCGGCTCCTCTCTGCTCCTCACAGGAAGCAAGCAGCCTCCCTCTCCTCCCCTAAGCCAATCACAATGCTGCAATGGCAGTGTTGTGATTGGCTGGGATGATGACCGAACAGGCATCTATGGGGAGGCAGTTTTCTCCATGATGGTGAAAAGGACAGAGTGCGTATAACTGGTTTGTTTGGCCCTGGGGCCGACCAACAGTCCGTGTCCATAACAGTGGGCAAGCCAATCCTCCCCTGCCTGTGCAGGACCAATTGCCCCCAACCAAAACCTTCTGCTTTCTCGCAGTGAGAAGCAGAATTATAAAATTGTATTCATGATACCATTTTATGTTTCTGCTTCTCGCACTGTGAGAAAGGATGGGGTGACGCTCCTCCGCCCACGTGGAGGAGCCGCCCCTGTTACAATTGCTATTGGTCTACTGTGAATTGTAGGGAAAAGACCTGTTGCAGAATTGTGTGCCCCTGTAGCTGCAAAGGAGTTCACCTGGCTGACCTTTCAGGTCCACTTGTTTGTTCTGGGTACAAAGGGGCGCAGTTCAGTCTTTTAGAGCTCCTCACAGGTCACAGACTGCATGACCATTCCTCTTTTCTTCCCCAGGTCCAGAAAGTGTACCGGAGAAGACTGGGTTAGGATCCAGCTTTGTAGATTCCATTAGTCTGTGAGTGGGGAAGACTCTTTTGCCCACTCTAACCAATGGAGGAAATGTTACTGGGGGCAACCCTACCAGCTTTTATTGCTGCAGTTCCTGTTTGTTTTACGGCAAACAATACCACAGTGCCCCTCATCTTCAAAATCCAAGCTGGGAAACCCTTCTCTCCTTGCATCGAGCCTGTGTGCCCAATCAAAGCTGTGGCTGGGATAATAAGCAGTCCTTTCCTGTTGTCACCCAAAATCAATTCCATCTCCATATACATGGGTGTCAAATCTAGCTCAGTTTCGGGGGGATTGATCTAGCCCACTGGGGTTTTATATGTCCATACATAGTGCATCATCAGTATAGTAAGACGGAAGCAGCCTACCCCATTCCCAGTTATCACTAATTTCTTCTTAGACTGGTTCAGACTCAGAGGAAAATAACCCAATGGCATTGAGGAAAAGGTCTCGATTCAGATTCAGTTAGAACTGGTTGTGCTTATGTGATCTCTTGGCACCAAATCAGTCTCAATCAGGCCCATTTCAGGGCTGGATCTATCAGCAAAAGTACTTGTGCTGATATGAAAGGAACCGTGGTGGACCTACCTGCCAGTGAGCAGATGTTTACTAGAATCAACGTGGATCATGTAAACCGATCTAGATTAGACAGACTGCTGCAGGGGCAGATTAATCAGCAGTAGTATAACTGGAGACCCGAGCGGTTTCTTTAGGCCCTTAAGGAGGGCCAGATGGAGCGGGAGTACACTGAAAACCTGCATCACGGCCTCTCTGAAGTCCTTCAGATGCTGCTGGTTTGATGACGGCCCATGGAACTCTGCCAAACAGGGACCAGGGGTGCAGCCTCTATCTTGATGTCCTTGTGCTTTCTCTCCTGACTTTGACTGGCAAGACTGGGATGGGTCCTGCTTCACATTTCATGCTTATATTCGGAAAAAGACTTTGAGTGGGAATATTCCCGAGAACAAGTACACAACTGGGCCTGCGACCTGGAGCACAGCTGTGACCTGCACTTTGACCGCCACCTCTTTTTCTGCTCCGTGATGTAGAGTTTCACCTCTGTCACAGATAGTCCTCCAGTCCTGCATTGCGCCAAAACATCAGTAGCTGACCTCATACAGGTTTGTGACCAAATTCGGGTTCCTGTATTCTCGGTACAGCTTCAGACTTGTAGTTTTCAGTAGGTACATGGTTTTCTGGCATACTATGAAACAATTTAAGACTCGTCGGAAGACTTACATGGGAACAGAGATTCGGATCAGTAGCGAAAGCCATGGAAAGAAAGGAAATGGCATCAGAACGCAGGGATGGTGCCAGATACGGCTCTATTCCCTCACTTTCACGGTGGTACAGAGCATTGCAGAGCCATATACCATATCAAGCGCTGCTAGAAAAAATCTCCAGTCTGACACTTGGGGGTATTCTAAAAGGGAAGAACCTGCAGTTAGAAGTATCCATCAGAAAGGACTTTTTGTGAAATATTCTCTCAATTGTGCACTGCGGCACAGGGACATTTTTATTTTTCAGGCAAAAAGATGATTGCTAATAAGAGTTCTTACATGATTATGTGGCCTGGTGGAAGCCCACTTGCCTGAAATATCTAGGAGTGCATGTTTACCACACAGCGGCAGACATGCTGGAAGGCAATGTAGGTCGTGGCATACGAGCACTAAAGGGAAGCATGGCCTTTTGGGCCACCCTCCTCTTGTCAGTAACAGGCCGGATAGCCCTATTAAAAATGATAGCCCTCCCGCGCTTCCTGTATTACTTTCGAACACTGCCAATATGGATACCGGGCTCAACCTTCAAGCTGTTGAAATCGCTGGGGGTGGCCTTCCTCTGGGGATCGGGTAGGCGTAGAATTGCCTGGGCGTCGCTGGTCCGGCCCAAAGCTGAAGGAGGCCTAGCAATCCCGGACTTCGAACTATACTATCTGGCATCCCAGCTGCAGTTTTTCACACAGGCAGTAGCGAGGGAATTCAGGGGACCGGAACAACAAAGAGGTAGGGAAATACCACGCCATATCCTATCATTCATAACATTACAGCAGAGGCTGGGCGTTAAAGATCTCACACTGGAAGAGAGAACGATCAGACTCTGCTGGAACCGACCCCAGCGCAGAGCGGGAGTCCTACACCCATACGCACCTGAGATACCACGGGGAATGATAACAGCATTGCCTCACGGCGGGGACTGGTCACCGTTGCAGGCCTGGGAGGAGGCGGGGCTCCAAGTACTGGGAGACCTGTATGAAGATGGAACCCTGTTGCCCTACCGAACGCTACAGGAAAGATTTGATCTACCCAGAGGGGGTTATTTGTTACACGCAGCTTTGACGGGGGCGATACAAAAACACTGGCGGGAGGGGATCGTGGAGCCCAAGACTACGATGGCCTGCCAATACACAATGATGGCGGCTGGAACCTTCAAAGCGGTCACATGCCTCTACTCGAGAATACTTAACGAAGGATTAACTCCCCTAGACACACTGAAAGGGAAGTGGGAAGTTGACATAGGGAAAACAATCCCTGAAGCCGCCTGGACTTAAATAGTACGGAGAGCGTGGAAGAGCTCGCGAAATGCGAGATTCCAATTAATGCATTTTTACATCCTGCACAGAGCATATATGACGCCTTGTAAGATCTGTAAATACTTTGAAGTTGAGGATGCGGCATGTCCGAGGTGTTCACGGGCCGGAGTCGAATTAGGACACATGCTGTGGTCTTGCCCAATAATAGGAACCGGGTCAGACTGATTTGCATATAGCCATGTCTGAACTGGGGTGGCAGAGTGGGCTAAAGAACGGTGATGGATTAAACCCAGATCTTTTGACTGGGTGTGAGTGTTTGATTGGTTCAGATGCTCCGTCCATTACCACCCCCTTTTGTACCGCAATAATAGGAACCTACTGGAGGGATGTGGGAGACACACTGAATGAGATAACGGAGAGACAATTAACGTTTGACATGGCCACTAGCGTCCTACACTGGTTTCCCCACACACACAAAAACAAAATAACATGCAAATTCATAGACATGGGGCTCATACTAGCGAAAAGGGAAATCACGAGGCATTGGAAAGCGACAATGGGCCCTAACAGCATGAGATGGAGAAAGGAGCTTGCTAAGTGGGCGACTGGTGAGAGCGCGCTATGATTCCAACAAGCGCGAAGGCGAGGGAGTGACAAAGTGTTAGACACAGCATCGGCGTGGGAAGCACTAGTGCAGGCATTACGGGAGTACAAGACACAGGATGACTAGATGGGGTTTGACACAGGAAAGGGAGGCCTCCTAGCACGCCAGGATCATCATGACTGCTACTACACAGTGGAATCCTGAACTCAACTGATCTGAGGGGTCATTACAGCAGACGCATCGGTGGCGAGGGTTGGGAGGGGGAGGGGGGATAACAGTTTGTCCAGAGAGGGAATTGTGGGCAAACTGCCTGGCTTTGTTGGTTTTATTGGGGATAATGCCTGAATAACGGTTGACATACGAATAGGCTATAAGGAGAGCGTTAGATGGGAGATCCGGCCAGAGGAACGATAGCATAGGTTGGATCGTCGTATATCTGTTTGTGTTGTACAAAGACCAATAAAACTATGTTTAAAAAAAGATTGTGGCCTGGTTAAAAATAAAAATTGTTTCCAGTTTTTTTCCCCTGCAAATTAAATGGTACTTTTCCTTTTTTGATGTAGTAAGTTCTATTCTCAATGTTTAAATGGGGTTGGGTGGGGTCATACATTAACGTTTTATTATTAAGGTGGTGTGTTTTTGGCTTATGTAGATGTTGAATGAATACTCTGGTGCAGTCCAGAAGTAAACAGAGGAAGTAAAGGGCCAAGAGTACAGAAGACAGTGAATCGAGTCAGAAAATATTGTTGCTCTCCCACTTAGATATTCATGTTTGAACACAAGACAAAGAATGATGTGCTGTTCTTGTATGATTGCGGTATTAGGGGTAAGAATGCTTCCTCTCAAGTCCCTTTGTACTTTTAATTCCTAGGCACTTGAACAGGACAAGAACAACGAAAAGGCACTGTTCAGACGAGGTGAGGCCTATCTCGGCATGAACGAATATGACTCTGCAAAGGAAGATTTCCACAAAGTTCTTGATCTATATCCAAGCAACAAGGCAGCAAAAGCACAGCTGGCTGTTTGTCAGCAAAAAATACGACAGCAGCATGAACTGGATAAGAAGACCTACGCCAACATGTTCCAGAGGTTTGCAGAGAGGGATGCCAAAGTAAGTGTTCAGCTCTGCTATCTGCAAAGTCGTGGTGACTACTGTGCAGCTTGCAGAATCTAGCATGCCAGCTTCCAGGCTACTCTACAGAAGGCCCACGGGCAAACATTTAAAAGCTCTAATTCTCACAGTCTTGTTTCCCAAAAGTGTTGTTCTCTTCAAATATGAAAAAATATGAGGCTGACACAAATTCATAACGGCTAGGGCATCTGGCACCCATTAATTTGCAGGAAAGGTGCCAAGATGAAGGCAAAACCTTTTTATTGCTTTCGTCTTTGCCTCCGTTTAGCTTGCACACCCTTAAAGTCTGACAATACACCACTTTGCTCTTCAACATGTCCTTAACTTTATCCTATTCTAGCAGCATCATTAAAACAATCTGTGACCCTGTATACTAGGACACCCTCCTTTAACTCTCGCCCTATCACCCCATTTTTAGTTTTCTTTCTAGTTGGCCTTCACTTTCCGAACCACAATATACTTTATTTTATTAAGGGATTAGAAGTACCTTTTATTTGTAATAGCGCCAAAGACACGTGCGAAGGATATCCTTTTTTTTTTTTTTTTTTTTTTAGTTGTTGGCAGCATTCTAGGCTCAGTCTCTCAGACCTGAGTTAATGCTGTATCACACTGGAAGTTCATTACATAATTACTTCTATACCTGCTACTGCCTGACTGAACAGGTGCTGCAGTCAGTTTTCGCACACTTTTGTGCGAGTGCCTATTCTGCCACACCACTATTCCTTCACCAAAAGATGACTAGACTAACTTTCATAACTTCTTTAAAGAAACAATGGACAGATGCTTCAACTTCTTTCCCTCACATATATCATTTTTTAACCATTTTCAATTTATGTTCCTTTTGAAAACACTATTCTTTAGAAGATGTGCCAACTGCATTGTGAAAGCCTGCCCTTCATCACCAGACAATTGGCATCAAATTTTTGTTGATCTTCCATACAGTGCAAACAAAAATAAACTGAATATACAATATATTACAAATATAAATTATCAGTAAACTCTTACATATGTAACTGTATGGGGAACCAATAATGTGCTCAATGTATCCATCTATCCAAATGATAACCAATCTAAACTTTAGACGCTGGTAAAAAAAAAATGTAAACTATAACCATGGGCATTCAACAGAATCTGGCACCACAATGCAAACAAGTAAAATATTGTTAAGCCATATGAATCAAACGTGTTCAAATGTAAAGGACTTGGTGACTTTAACACATTGTTTGAAGAAGCTGGTCTTGAGGAGGTGTAATACTCCTGCCAGAACGGCATGGTTTGAAAATATATAAAAAGTCCGCTGTAAGCATGAACTTTATGAAGGCATTATGACTTGCATACAGATGAGCAGCGGCCACTAAGTTAGGGACAGTGTACATACATTTAATTGTATATCTTGGGAGCCCACATGAGTACAAAGATGTGCAGAGACAAAAAGCTGAGCGTGAGAAGATTCAGCGAGGGTTTACCTGTTCAAATAAAGTGGTCTGCAACAGAGTCTCTTGTTAATGTGATAGCGTAGATGGTTAAAGTGCTACAAGATAACTACAGAATGATACACCATTACTACAATATTGGTTGCATGTAGGATTGTGTGTCAAGGGCCAAGTGCTGAGAGTTGACAATCAATGTCTAGAAAACACCGAGGGCTGTGGTGGCATTTTGAAAAGCTCTTGAAGGTGGGAGAATAACATAAGATCCCTATGGGAAAAAATGAGCAGCGTTTTCTGATGGATACTTCCACCTTATTAATTCCTCCCGGCGCCAGTCTTTAACAGTTCATGAGCTCCAAAAAGTGGTGCACTTGGACTCTGCAGGTACTTGCCTAGGATTAAGGTGCCTTTTTTTGGCGTCCCTCCATATGGATTCGTAACTCGTAGCTCCTCTCGAACGATCACTGACTCCTTAGAAGACTATTAACAGAGAAAATGTCCTCTTGAAAGGCTACATGTTTTAAACCATCCTGGCCTGCAGAAAATCAAATGTTCACAGATCTGCATTAGGCCTGCCTTTGGTGCCTAGGTTCCAAGCATGACTATCAAGTACGCACTGATGCACCATAAGGCTATTGAGTTCAATAATGTACAGCTTCGTTTCACGCTGCAAGCAACAACGATGGTCATGTTTGAACTCCTGATCCCACTACACCTTCCTCTGGTAAGTCCAAGAGGAAATCAAAAGGCAAGTCAAAGAACAAGTACAACAAAATCTACTACAGGGAGAGGTTATGCAGTCTTTGCTCTAAGGATCTGGTTCTGCTGCTATTGTTTGACTCCGATCCCATTCCTCAGTTAATTGATGCAGCTGAAATTTCCTGGGCCATCAACTCTGCAGCATGTGGAGACCTTCAAGGAGTCAATGTTGCAGCTTTTTCAGATGATTCCAGGTCCCCCAGGAGTGCCTTTCAGGCCCACTACCCCAACAGCATTCCGCGCCCCTATTCATTTGGTCACAGCCACGCAGATTCACACCTACCTCTGCTCCAGAGGCGCCAGTTTCAGATGTGGAGCACATCTATATCTTGGCAGATGTCTCACTCCAAGATCCACAAAACTCAGCCCTTACTATAGGAAGATTTGTTCTACAAAATATTTGCCTCAACACATTTCCATCTACCGTACACTCCCTTCCCAGACAAACTGGTTCTGCTGACACAAGCATCATTTGAGCAGAAAGTTGTGATGTTGTTACTCAGCAGTCAAACTGTCAACCTTCTAAGGAGGAGAGGCTCCATCCCTTGGTTCCCACAAGCTTTCAGCTTTTACATGGACGATCAGCTCTTGGTGAGAGTGAGAAAAACGCAAGTGTAACGAAATACTGCTTTTTGTATGGTCACTCCCAAGTTTTAGGCACTGATGCTGCAGGAGTTTCAGTTCGGAGTGCACTGAGGCCTACTAACCAGACCTCGGTTCCTGACCCTAAAGTGTATGTCAATTTGGCTATACCAAATTGGAAATGGCTAACTTACCTGTAAGTGCCTAGTAATTGTCCGGTGACTGGAGGATTAATTCTCCACAATTACGTTTATTTGCCAGGATAAAATAACGAGCTGCAGGGGGCACACAGTAGGCAGCAAATGACAAGATGTTCAAATGAACGTTCCCTTAAGGGAACTTGGAACTCACTCCTATGGCAACGTTCCAGTTCCCAACCTACTACTACGAGATACTAAATGGGTTTCCCCTATTTAGATTTTTAAAAGTACATGCTTTAATACTACTAAAATAAATAACTAAACCTTATGATATCATCAATTTTATATATAATCTACACTTTATTTCACGTAGAAATGCCAGAACAGGAAGACTACAAACATCCAACATAATATTGTAACAACACACTAAAAACTAACACCACACTCAAAAACGCAAAGGTACAGTCCCTAATCTACTGCTTCGTCTTATACCCCCACCAACACTCATTCCTTAACTACCTCTACATTCCCCTCCCAATCTTCATCTACACCACTCCTTTCTTCCACTTGCTTCACCATGACTACACATCAGAAATTCCACCATTGACAATTCTCAACCCGTATAAGGGTTCAAAGCCGACACAACTCCTTCCCAGCACCCAGCAAGCTGCTGGGCCCACCGTGTCATCGGTGTCTGCACCAATGGGCTCTTCGGAGCTGAAAGAGTGATTGTCGTTGAAACTGGCTTCAAAGCCAAAATAGTCTTCGGCGTGCAGTTATAGATGCTATTTAAAATGTGCTATTTAAACTAACCTTGGGCATAGTACTACTCTACGCTAATGAAGCATACGTAGTTTGTACTAATTCGCACTCTGCAAATTGCACATAGCACAGTACAACAACTGTGCTTAATCACTTAGCGTATCAGCTAAATCAACAACATCCTCAGATGCTTTGATAAAGTAGTTTTCACATGCTAAAAAACATATAACCAATTCACAAAAGTGAACTTTTTCATTTAAAACCTTAGGCGATGAGAGAGGTGATGATTTTGAGGTCCCCCCCCCCCCCCAACCTAGGGGGAGGACCAAGCAGTTGCCTTGAACACAGAGAGCATAAACAAAAAGCGCATCTTGTTGAACTTCGGTGGTGGTCCCATCCTCTTAGGACCACCCCAAGCACAGTTATTGGCAAAAAAACAATCCCAACCAAAGGCCCTGCAAAGCATTATGGGACGAGATTAGCAGTGGGCAGGGAATATTATAGTATCCAATATCAAAATAATTCTACAAAGAGCTGCAGTTCAACTAGTCATTACTAGGTGTCCCTCACGAGTCAAATGCAAAAGCATTGAAACCCTTTCATCAAGCATTTGCATTTGACTCGTGAGGGACATCTAGTAACAACTAGTTGAACTGCAGCTCTTTGTAGAACCCACTGCCCTGGCATAGGTCAGCCACCCCTCTAGCTGGGTGCACTTTACAAGTGGTGAGGGTGCAGGTGCGAGCGCCCTGTACCCCACCAGTGTCTAAGCCAATTCGTAGGCATTGTAAGTGCAGCACTGCCACTACAAGTATATAGTGCTGGGAGTTTGTCATTGTGAAGTAGTGTGGCTCACTGGTTAGAGGCGGCAGACCCGAGAGCAGAGGACGGCCCGGGACCAGGGTTCGATTCCCGGCGCGGCAGGTTTCTGGACCAGGGTCATCGGACTCGATAATTCTCTCGCCTCGGTGCCCACTCTGATCAGCGATCACACTCGGCAACTCTGGGCATTAGCTTGCCTCATCTTCACTAACGGCCCCACCAGACCGCCGGGGATGCCTGGTCTCACCCTGGAGATACCCATTAAGGGACCATCTCTCAGGGAAGCCAGGAAGGGTTTCGCAGCGGTCGAAGCGCCTTGGGACCCTACGGGTAAGTAGTGCGCTATATAAATGCCAATACATACATACATACATACATACAGCACCGTAATGACTGTACTGAAAACTGGGATGTTTGATATCAAACTTCTCAGCACATTAAACCCACTCTGATGCCAGTGTGGGATTTATTGAAAAATGCACTCAGAGGGCATCTTGAGATTGCCCCCTGAAAAACGACCAACTTCTGGTGGGTTCGCTGACTGGTACCCAGCAGCCTGTCAGCACTAGACATGTTCTGGACCCCTGGGGTGGGAGTCTCTGCTCCCTGAGCACAGAAACAAAGCATTTCCGGGGCGGAGGTGTTCACACCTCCTCCAGGCCAGGAAGAGCCGCCTGTGGCAGGGGAGCTTCAAAGGCTTTGCACACTTTGTAATGCGACCTCCAGCCTCTCCTGCTATCAGGAGCAGGCCCCCTTCCTGCCTCCCCTCCTTTTCGGCGGGAAGTCAGGCCGGAAAAATTAGCCAGCCCAGAAGGTGTACCCACCCCTCAGGTGGGGGAGGCGAAGCTTATTGGCTACTACCTCAAGGCCCCTAAATACAGTATTTAGGGGGCAGCCCTGAACCAAGAAGACCGATTCCCGCAACCTACGGAAAAGGATGAAAAAAGAAGCCCAGCAGAGGAGACTGCAGAGAAGAATTGACTTGGCCTTGGCCACAGCCCTACTGGCCCGTCTGAAGTATCCAGTGATCCTGCACCAAACGTCACCTTGTCCTGCAGCCAGCGACCTCCAGAACCCCTGGGAGGACAGACTGCCTTCAACAAAGACCGGATCTCCTGTGAACAGCAGCTCTGTTCAAAAGAAACAGCCAAGAAAAACTCTGAGTCTGCTGAGGACAAAGAAACCTGACGCCTGGAACCACCACTGCAGCCGACACCTATGGCCCGAATCTGAGTGGCCCACCAGTCCCTGCGAGGTCCCCCAGCGCTCCAGAGCCCGAGTCCACCTTGGGTTGACCCCTTCAGGACTCTCCTGCAGCCTCTGCACGGAGATCCCTCCAACCGCAAGTAGCCCGGTAAGGTGAAATCTGACCTCAAAAGACACCCCTGCAACCGGAGGCCCCCTTTTGAATGACATTGGGCCTCAGCACTCTGCACCCGGCCGCCCTAGTGCTGCTGAGGTTGCTTTGAGAGTGCATCCTTGACCCTGGGGGTATCCTTCTAACCCCAAAACGCCTCAGCCAGACTCATATTGGACATCCCTCGGCATGCTCTAATTTCTGGCCTCCTGAAAGACCTCCATTGGCTCCCTGTCAACAAGAGAATAACGTTCCATCTCCTCACCCACGCACACAAAGCCCTCTACGACCTAAGACCCGAATGCCTCAACAAGCGTCTATCCTTCTACACCCCCTCCCGCCAACTACGATCGTCCAATCAAGCCCTCGCCACAATTCCGCGCATCCATATCCTTCTCCTACTTAGCGGCCAAAACCTGGAATTCTCTCCCCACCCACCTCCGCCTCACTCAGAACCACCTCTCTTTCAGAAAGCAACTAAAAACCTGGATATTCGATAAGTAAATCACCTCCCTCCCTCAAGCGCTTCGAGACCCTCTGGGTGAGTAGTGCACTATACAAATTTTGGAACTTGAACTTGAACTCGCACAACAAAGTACTTGCCTGTTAACCAATAACTTCATTTCTCTCTATAGGAATACATTGACTGCTTTTCCTTCAAAAATGTGTGGAGTTGATTGGAATGAAAACCTGAAAACTACAACTGTGCAAAACTGATTTTACTTAACTTTTCTCTAGGAAATGTGTTTATTTCAACTGTCTCATCCTGTTATAGCACTTCTGAAATCACACAACTGCACTAATGTATGTTGTGAACAATGAGAATAAAATTAACATTTCTACCGTAGTGAAAGTATCATCTAGCAACCGAACACCCTAAACCTACTTGTATGCACTATACTATGAGAGCATGGAATAGCGTAACTTGCATCTAGACTTTCATAGGTAAAATTGAAACACTCCATACCTGTTTACATCAAAACGCTGTAGTCCTCAGCAGCTAGGAGAAAGTGTTTCTCAAAAGGGAAGCGTGCATCAGCTCCTCTCCTCTTGGACTTGGCTCAGTAGTAGTTTTCAGCACAGAACTTGATGCTGCAGCATCAAAGCAGTATGGCAGTTTCTGTCAATATCTTCTAGCAGTACCTTGCATGATAATCTGGGGTGAGGTGAAGGATCCAAACACCAATTATCCTATCTGGAATGGAACCTCCTCCCAATCCGGATTCTGTGGCAATCATAACACTTAGCTAGACCTCATAGCGGCTACTGACAACATCCAAGCCTGCCTCAACCGAGTGGAGACTGTAGCTCTGATCCTCTTAGAACTCTCGGCAGCCGTCGACCCGAATATGGTCTTAAGCCACACACTCATCACAAGACCCAACAACATAGGCATCCAAGGAGCTGCTCTCAGATGGATCGCCTCTTTCCTGACCCGAAGAATGCAAAAAACCTGCTCCCCACCCCTCCTTCACTTCCGAACCCAGGCAAATCCTCTTTGGAGTACCTCATGGATCCTCGCTCAGCCTCACCCTCTTCAACACTTATGACACACCTGGCCGGTATCCTCAAATCTCATGGACTCCATCATATCCTACGCAAATGACAGACAACTCAACCTCTCCCTCTCCGAAGACTCCCTCTCCGAAGACCACCAAGACCAGCTTCCAGAACTGCTTATCTGAAAGAAACAGGTTAGTGTTAGATTCCTTACCTTAGAATATCCCCAGGCGTCTGACTGGATCCAGAAAGTTTTGCGTAGCAGTACCCCTGCGCGGCGGGAGGCGTCGTCTGCAGCTCCGCGCCCATCGTTGGCATCGTGGTCGCCGGGATGACGTCGTCGAAGTACTTAGACGACGCCCTCGCGCGCTGACGCCAGTTCTTGTTTTTTCCGCACCAGCAAGCGCAGATCCGGGAAGAGCAGTACTCCTAGTCAATTTTTGACTAACTTTGTCTATCTCCTTTGGATCTTCTCGAGTCAATTCTCGCCTCCAGTGCCGATAGACTGTAACCGCATGATGTCAGTTACCGACTCCCACCGTTGGTGCCTTTATTGCCTCTGGGCTGACCACAAGTTGTGCCGCGATTGCCGGGCCTTGACGTCGAAAGCTAGACTAGAGCGGTCCCGTAAGCGCCTCGAGATCCAGCAGTCGGCCGACGCCGCTCAGGGGCCACAGTCATCACAGCTCGGCGAGTAAACACCACTCGTCGGGCTCCAAGTCCTCAGGTAAGTCAAGGCACAAGAAGTCGAAGAAGCGACATCGCTCTTCTGATCCCCCCACCCCCTGCCCCCCCCCCCCCCCCCCCCCCCCCCCCCGACGCTCGCGCGACACGGCCGGGGGTTCGGGCGACACTGCCCACGCGGCTCACCGGAGCCGCAAGCGCTGCGTCCAGCTCCACGTCCGCCGGTCCCTGGGCTGCACGCGATGACCGAGATCAGCGTCTTCCTCACGGCCATGAGGTCGCGCTTCCCTCCGTCTGAACCCGCCGAGCCGCCTTTGGGCCCTGTGGGTCCGTCTGGGAGCACAAGGGGGCCGCAGGGTACCTCAGGATCCAGTCCTGGATCCGTGACGACCCCGGTCGACCTTACGACCCTTCCGCTGGTGCCGTCACCAAGAGTGTCTCCACCGACGCCGTCTTCGACGCCGATCGTCACCAACGACCCGGCTCCATCATTTATTCCTGACTATCAGGAGATGGATGACCAGGGGGATTGGAAGGGGTCTGAGGACCCTCTGGCACTGCACTGCCAGTTAAGCCAGGACTGGGCAGACTAACTGGGTGAGGCCAGTGGTCTGGACACTACGCCTGACACTGATTTTGTCTCCCCTCCCACCGTGGCTACGGAGGAGGGGGCTGCTACAGCATGGTGTTGACTAGGGCAGCCACGGCCTTGGCCCTTGAGCTCCCAGTCGCGGCCGTGAGGAGTAACCTCCTCACTGAGGTGCTCAAAAGGCAGGCAAGCTCCTCGGAGCCTCCCCTGCCGTTCAACGAAGCCCTCCCTGACGTTTTGTTGGGCACCTGGTCCAAGCCCTCTACAGGCCTCCCTGTAGATCGGAACGTGGCCCGACGCCACCGCCCGGCGACCCCAGTTTCCGGTCTGTTCACCCCACCCCTGAGAGCCTGGTGATCCAGGCCTCAACTTCTCAGTCCGCATTCCCAACCGCCCCTCTGGATCGGGAATCCCAAAGGTACGACCAGTTTGGTAAGAAGCTGTTCTCACTAAGTTTGGGGTTGCGGTCTGTCAACACCGCCTGCCTTTTGGGCCGTTACTCCCACTCTTTGTAGGATAAGGTTGCGGAAGTGCTGCTGCAGTGCCCGGCGGAGGTCCAGGCAAAACTTACCCAAGCCCTTTTGGAGGGAAGGGATGCAGCACGATGTTCTATTCGGTGTGGACTGGATACCACGGACTCGCTAGGCAGGGCGATTGCAACGACGGTGGTGGTTCGCCGCCTCGCCTGGCTGAGGTCGGCTAACTTTTTGGTGATGTCCAAGCCTCTCTTATGGACATGCCCTTTGATGGCCGTCACCTCTTTGGCGACAAGGTGGACAACACGCTGGAGCGTTTCAAGGATTCCAGGGGTACGGCCAAGTCCTTGGGCCTCGGCCAACGCCAGCAGGCTTCCGCCTTTCGTGGCAAGGAAGGGGCGCCCCCACACGTCCAGCTAGCCACAGGTCGCAGAACCAACATCAATGCAGTCGCGGATGTGGTAACCGTCGTGGCGGTGCCGGGGGACACCGGCAAGGTCAGTCCACACCCGCCCCCGCAGCATCTGCCTCAAAATCCTCATAGTCCAAGTTTTCAGGCCCATTCAACGCAGGGTTCACCATCACCTCCTCCACTGGCGTTCCATCACATCAGACAGGTGGGTGCTGCAAATTGTTCGAAGGGGCTACTCCCTCTCCTTCGAGGCGACCCCTCCAGCCATGCCACCGCAGTACCACCGCATGTCGGGGGATCACTTGCTACTTCTACAGGAGGAAGTTATGGCCCTCTTGGCCAAGGGGGCCGTCGAGCGCGTTCCTGGGCCAGAAGTAGGACGTGGTTGCTATTCCCACTACTTTATGGTACCCAAGAAGGGCAAAGGGGGCCTACGCCCTATCTAGGATCTAAGAAGCGTCAACTGCTTCCTCCGGAAGGAGAAGTTCAAGATGCTGACTTTGGCTCAGGTCCTAGCTGCCCTAGACCCAGAAGACTGGATGGTAGCGTTGGACTTGCAGGACGCTTATTTTCACATCCCCATCCTGCCGGCCCACAGGCATTACCTTCGGTTCACGGTAGGCCACGAGCACTTTGTTTACCCCTTTGTTTATCCCCATCGGCCTTACCAGCGCCCCACGGGTGTTCACGAAAGTGATGGCGGTGGTCACAGCTCATCTGCGCAGGTTAGGGGTTTCAGTCTTCCCCTATCTTGACGACTGATTGTTGAAGGCGTGCTCACCCCCAAACAGTTGTCTCCCACCTCCAGACTACGGCTGACCTCCTGCACTTTCTGGGGTTCTCCATCAACGTGCCGAAGACACACCTGTGCCCCTCGTAGAGGCTCCTTTTCATCATAGCGGTTCTGGGCTCAGCGCAGTTTCGGGTTTACCCCCCCCCCCCGAACAACGGGTTCTGGATATTCAGGCTCTGATTCCGGTCTTTTAGCCTTTATCCCGAGTCTCGGTCAGGTTGACGTTGCGGCTCCTGGGGCTGATGGCCTCCTGCATCCTTCTGGTGCATCATGCCCGGTGGCGGATGTGGGCTCTGCAGTGGGACCTTAAGTTTCAGTGGGCACACAATCAGGATAACCTGTCCGACTGCGTCCGGATTTCGGAGGGCACTGCAAAACAGTTGCAGCTCACGAACCGCGATTGGGTAAGAGGCACATCTCTCTGCCTTCCCCAACCGGAGCATATAGTAGTGACAGATGCATCCCTCCTGGGATGGGGAGGCCACATGGGAGAGAGGGAGATCAGAGGCCTCTGGTCTCTGGCGGAGTCCCAGCTCCACATCAACCTTCTGGAGCTGCGGGCGATCCGGCTTGCACTGAAAGCATTCCTTCCCTCTGTCCCGGGAAGTGTAGTGCAGGTGTTCACGGACACACCACCGCCATGTGGTACTGCAACAAACAGGACGGGTGGGGTCGTGGACCCTTTGTCAGGAGGCTCTGCGCCTCTGGACATGGATGGAACACCAGGGCGTTACCCTGGTGGTTCAACACCTGGCAGGTTCCCGGATCGCCAGGGCTGACAAATCTCAGCCGCCAGTGAAAGATGGATCACGAATGGCGTCTGAACTCCGGCGTGGCGCAAGGTCTCTTTTAGCAGTGAGGAGAGCCTTAGTTAGATCTATTTGTCACCGAAGAGAACGCGAAATGTCATCAGTTCTGCGCGTTGGTATTTCCAAGGAGGCACTCGCTCAGTGACTCTTTTCGACGTGAGTAGAGATGCGGTCTGTTGTACGCCTTTCTGTCCATACCACTTCTGCCGAGAGTGCTGAAGAAGATCAGGCGAGATCGGGTCCAAGTCATCCTTGTGGCTCTGGACTGGGCACAAAGATACTGGTATCCCGAGCTACTCAGCATGTCAGTCGATCCCCTGATTCGTCTGTCTCTTCAGGAGGACCTCCTGTCGCAGCAGCAGGGGACGGTCACCACCCGAACCTGTTCAGCCTCCACCTC
The DNA here is from genome assembly GCF_964263255.1 of Lissotriton vulgaris. NCBI lineage: Eukaryota > Metazoa > Chordata > Amphibia > Caudata > Salamandridae > Lissotriton > Lissotriton vulgaris. Next base: position 67,828,612 of record NC_141686.1, on the reverse strand, counting down.
CATGCGTGGAGATTGAGCGGCGGCAGTTGAGGCCATTTGACTTGCCTCCTGAAGTCTATGATGTGATTCTGGCAGCCAGGCGTCCCTCCACAAAATCGGTATACGCCTGCAGGTGGAACAATTGTGTGGCATGATGCACAGCAAAGGCTGTGGATCCTCTCTCTGCCCCCCTTTCAGAGGTTCTCCTCTTGCCCAGCAGGGTTCTGCTCTGGGCACTCTTAAGGGCTACCTCTCTGCCATTTCTGGCTTCTTGAGGCTTCCTGATCAGCTTTCTCTTTTCAAGTCTCCTGTTGTAAATAGATTCCTGAAGGGCATCACACGCATGTTTCCTCCTCATCCTTTCGTGATGCCTCAGTGGGACTTGAACCTTGTTCTAACCTATCTGATATGCGCTCCTTTCGAGCCACTTCACAATTGCCCTCTTCGTCTTCTGACTCTCAAGACTGCTTACCTGGTTGCCATCACCTCTGCCAGTAGAGTGAGTGAGCTCCAGGCTCTATCTTCTAAGCCTCCTTTCCTTTCTGTCCATCCGGACAAGTTTGTTTTAAGAACGCGTCCTTCTTTCCTGCCCAAGGTGATTACGGCCTTTCACATCGGGCAGTGCATCACCTTGCCCACCTTCTTTCCGCCTACGCATCCCTCAAAAGAGGAAGAGAGGCTCCACTGTCTGGACCCAAAACGTGCACTCTCCTTCTACCTTGATCGCACAAGCCAGTTCCGGGTGGATGAGCAGCTCTTTTTGATGGTTACGTGGGCGCGAAGAAGAGACGGGCGAAGCGCAAACGGACAATCTCTCGGTGGGTCGTGTTGTGCATCAAGGTCTGTTTCTCCTTGGCTAAGAAGGAGCCCCCGGCTAGACACTACTGCCTGGACAGCCAAGTCCGGAGAGATAGCTTTTTCGGCCGTTCCGTTCTCCAGGACTTTCTGGTGTGATCTTGGTCCGCAGACCCACCACCGGGGTTGGTATTGCTTGGGTATCTATTCTAAGGTAAGGAATCTAACACTAACCTGTTTCTTTCAGATGCACATGGTTCGAGGCATATGAGCTGCAGATCATACACTATGCATTAGATCGCTACCTGGTGTTGGGCTCGGATGATTGCAGGTTGTTGTCTTCTTGGAGCGGTCTTTGTAGTCACGATATAGGTGACTCCTCCCTTGGACGATACTGCGCATGGGCATCGGCTCCATCCTTAGATTGTTTTTTTCCGCCACTGGGTCGGATGAAAGTTTCTCCGCTTCGGCTAGAAAAACGTTTCCAGCAACTTTGAATCGCAAAACTTCCACAAACTTCAAGAAACTACCTTCGACATCGAAGACAAGGCTTTTCGACTACACTACTTTCATTCTGGTCATCGAAGTGGGCCGTTAGGCCTATCGACGCCGTACGGCCTACACCACATAGAAAGAACTCCGTTCAAGAAATGGCCGAAATGCCAGGCAAAATTACCGAATAGCAATCATCACAAGGTTTGCAACCTCTATCTATCGCCGTATCACAACGAGTCGACCTGCACAGCTTGTGCGTCCTTCCGATCGAAGAAGACCATCCGGGATCGGAGCGCCCGTCGACACGAGATAAGGAGATCAGCCCCAGCACTGGAGATTATCTTTGATGACGAAAAATGCTCGTTCCAGAAGAAGATGATTCGCCAGATCTCCAGATCATATCAGAGGCAGAGAACTCGTACGACTCGATTCCATCACGTCAACCCGTGAGTACCTCTGCCCCTGCACCCCATACACTGCCCAAGCCAAAGGTCAGCACTCCGCCCAAGGGGCCCAGTCGAGACCAAGCGCTCCCTCTTAAAGCCCAGACTTCGAGCTCGGCACCGAGGAAGACAACTACGCCTTCAGGTGCTTCCGCACCGAGCAAACCACACGTGCCGATCCCACCACCTCCAACGGCATCGAGGCCAAAAGACTTTTCGGCACCGAAGCCAAGAGAATCTTCGGCACCGAAACCGAAAGACTCTTCGGTACCGAAATCAAAAGATTCTTCGACGTCGAAAGCAAAAGACCCTTCGGTACTGAAATCAAAAGATCCTTCAACGCCGCAGACTAAAGTAGTACCGAAAGAAGCTTCGGCTCCGAAGCCGTCGACTTCCAAAGATAAAGATGGAAAGTCAGCTTCCACTCCGAAGACTGCCACTCCGTTGACAACACCTGCAAGGCCGGATCCCGAGGTTCCGAAGCCCTCGGACATGCCTGTCAAGCCGAAAGCAACACCTTCGGCACCAAGAACTTTGCCACAGGACACTGTAACACCTCCCAAGGCAAAACGACAAAAACAACCTCTGTCGGAACCGAAAAAATCGATGCCGAAGAAGGTTGTAGAGTAAGAAGAGGAAGAATTGTTCAGAACAGATCCTTAACGAAAGAGGACCTACATAAACCCAAAGACTAGACATGTGGGTGCTATACCTCATAAGAAGAGACTAGCAGAAACACCACCTACACCTGTGGTTCCTGCCAAAAAGGACTGTGCAACTTCCCCTATGCACCCTCCCTCTCCTGTATCTCCTTCCTCTCCTATCCATCCTATCCCTCCTTAGTGGTGTGTCTCACTGGTTAGAGGCGGCAGACCCGGAAGCAGAGAACGGCCCGGGACCAGGGTTCAATTCCCGACGCGGCAGGGTCGTGGACCAGGGTCAGCAGACCCGATAATTCTCGCCTCGGTGCCTACTCTAACCAGGGATCACACTCTGCAACTCTGGGCATTAGCTTGCCTCATCTCTGCAACGGCCCCCCACATTCGCCGGGGATGCCTGGTTTCACCTTGGAGATACCCAGTAGGGACCATCTCACAGGGATAGCCAGGACGAATCCCCCAGCGGTCTACAGCGCCACGACGCCTCAGGGCAGCAGTGCGCTTTACAAGACACATTCATACATTCATACATACATTTCACCTCAAATCTCTCCTGTAGCCTCTCCTGCATCCTCACATTCACCACAAACTGTTGAGGAGTATGACTTAGGTGGTGGGGAGGATCCGAATGCCAACCCAAATACATATACTTTAGATGACAATATCTATACTTTTCCACCTCATAATGTGCCTGATATCCCGGATCCACAGTTATACCCATCAAAGCCCTCTCCTCCAGAGGACAGCATTGGCTTTAATCACCTCTTACACAGAGCTGCTATCTACCACAATGTTACAATGCACTCTGATGACATTGAGGAGGATTTTCTGTTAGATACTTTTGAGCCATCACACAGATCCACTCACATTCTTCCCATGATCAAAGGAGTCATTTAACACGCTCCAGAAATATTCAAAGATCCTTTATGTGCTAGGGTACTGAATCCAAGGATAGAAAAGAAATATAGGCCTGCACCCTCTGACCCAACCTATATTAAAGGGACTTTCTCCTCTAGACTCCTTGGTGGTGTCCAATGCAAGAAAAAGAGCAAATTCAGACTTCTGGTGAAACGCCCCCACCTGACAAGGAATCCAAAGTTATTGATTCGTCAGGTAAAAGGATTACTGCACAAGCTACAAATATATGGCGCATTGCGAATACACAAGCCCTTCTCTCACGTTAGGATGTATGACGTTACAACGCATACTTTTACTCCGCATACCATTACAATGCGGTATTTACAACGCATACCATTACAACGCCTAGCGCTTTGAGGTGCTGGATAGTGGTAAGTATAATTTACTATTCTAACTCCAGTCCCCGTGGACCCTAGGGAAGGTGTTGGATAGTAAATTATACTTATTCCCTATCCTAGAGCGCCCCCCAGCGCAATGCGTTGTAATGGTATGCGTTGTAAAAGATGCGTTGTAGTGGTAGTGCGGAGTAAAAGATGCGTTGTAACGGGTGTATACCCTCACGTTATGACAGGGCTCATTACGACCAAGAGACACTAATACAGGACCTTCCAGATCAATATAAAGATCAGGCAACTGAGCTCATTCAAGAAGGCAAATTAATCTCAAATGCCTTAATAAAATGTGCACTAGATGTCTCAGACACAGCTGCTAGAGCTGTAAATACTAGCGTGATACTCAGGAGACATGCATGGCTGCGCATTTCCGGGTTCAAACAAGAGGTGCAAACCACAATTTTGAACCTGCCTTGTAACCAAAACCAGCTATTTGGTCCAGAAGTAGACACTAAATTGGAGAAAATGAAAAAAGACACAGATACGGCAAAGTCAATAGGAGATCTACAGTCCACACAGACTAGAGGTTCTTTTCGTCGCTCCTTTTATAGAGGAGGCTGGGAAGACACAAACACAAACATCCTCTAACAAAGGATATTTTTATAGGAGGATACTGGGGCAATAATAACCAGGGAAGAGGTCGCGGTAACAACAGCAATTGCTCCTCCTCCACAACTAAACAGTGACTTCCCTCTGCTCCCCCAACAGCATTTCACTCCTGTGGGGGGCAGATTAACACAGTTTATCCAACATGGCTAATGCCTATAACTTACAGCAACCCCCCTACCCCACCCCCCTTACACCCCCCCCCCCCCCCCCCCCCCCGAAACATACCACCCACCCAGGCAGCGTCCTATGTCTACAGATCACCTGACTCTGCTTCAACAGGAAGTCCTAGCACTTCTACAAAAATATGCTATTCAACTAGTCCCATTAGAGGAACAGGGGACGGGGGTTTACTCGCTGTATTTTCTAATTCCCAAAAAGGACGGGACACTGAGACCAATTCTCGACCTCAGGCCTCTCAACCATTACAATCAGATCATTTTCATATGATCACTCTGCAACAAGTGCTCCCACTGTTGCAACAAGGCGATTTCCTTTCAACGCTAGACCTAAAGGTTGCCTATTTTCACATCCCAATACATCCTGCTCACAGGAAGTTCATATGGTTTGTAATACAAGGACAGCACTATCAGTTCAAAGTCCTTCCATTTGGTGTCACAACAGCTCCACGGGTGTTCACAAAGTGCTTAGCAGTAGTAGCAGCACATCTCAGAAGACAACAGATACACGTCTTCCCTTACCTGGACGATTGGCTCATAAAAGCCAAATCATTCCACCAATGTTTACAACACACTCGGCTGACAATTCAACTGTTGCACGACTTCAGGTTTACGATCAACTACACAAAGTCGCACCTAGAGCCTTCGCACGTCCATCAGTATCTAGGAGCTACTGATCCAGCGGGTCAAGAGAAATTCAGTCTCATATGTATAACTCTACACCACAATACTCACCATTATTTATAAATTCATCACTAGGCCCATAAATTACTGAGACATGAATTTTGACCTACTGAATCTTATGACCTAATTAATCTAACATAGCATTTCACTTTAATTAAGTCACAAATATAGGCAATGGATTAACTAATGGTAACTCAAGGAAACAAACAAGACCAGCTTGTCATTTCAAAAACTATTTTTATTAACTTTATTTATAGCATAATGCATTTTAAGAAAAACTCTTTAATTAGCATTTTCATTAAGAAGAATTATTTATTTAAAGGCACATTAGCCTTAACAAGTTCGAACCAAAATCAGCATGAGTAAATGCTCAAACACTTAGATTATTTCTCCATCGCCTATTTACCTAATTTAGCTAAAGAAAACCTGAAAGGAAAAAGTAAAGTCTCTTAAGATCTTACGTGAAAGGAAAATCTGGCAGCGTCCTTGGAGCACAGGAACGATCGAACAGTGCTCTTAGCGAGGGGCAATTCTTATGGTATTTCCCTATCTAAAACTAACTAAAAGAATACAAATATTCAAGCAAGACAAAACTTGATTGGTCAAAGGATGTCTCCTGATGCGGTCATCCGATTCTCGCATAGCCAGAGTCCCGTTCTTTCAAGAGCGGCATTGTTTATTATTTAATGTCACTAGCAGCTTCCGAAGGTGGTTACATTTGACAAAAGTCAATACTATTTCCTTCGTCCACTCAAGCTTTTCTGTCGCTGAATGTCAAGCACGGCCTTGACCATAAAGAAATCTGAACCAAATGTCCTAAGCTTCCACACAGCCTTGTTTGCGAGCCATTCTCCAAGAATTAATGTAGAAAAACATTTCCACATTCCATCATAGCTGTGCAAGGCCCACTTTTGGTAAAGCTTTTCGGACATCCATTTTCGAAGTAGGCCACAGGCCTTTTTAGCGTGAGTCTAGTATGCAAGGAAACGCAAGACAATAATTAATTCGAGAAATGATAATTATTCTGTTACCCACCCCCTTTACTAAAATTAACCCATTAATTTATGTTACCTAGTTTTGCATACAAACGAATAAACAAACACTAACACATGAGACGACAAAACATAAACAGAAGCACATTAAAAGAATGCACATGCTATTATTTTTAAAACAGCCGCAGTTAATTTACGACAAAACAAAATACAAAGTAAATTTATTTTTCAAAGCAAAATGACGAACATTACAAGAGCACAAGTGATTAAATCCGCGTGTTGGTGTTGGTGCATACTACTCTAGGTTGAATCAGTACAACGTGCAAATCATGCAACACTCATTAGTAAAAATAAAAATCATGAGTTTCATTTGTCACGAACTATTATTCAGAAATAATTCTGAAAGTCCGCTCCATCACTACCATAAACACATCTACAGCTCTAGCGTATCCCAGTCCAGCCAGGATACAGAGCATTCAAGCCTTAGTCTCAACTTTTCAACACCAACAGTCTCTCCAAGCAAGAGTGTTCATGAGATTAATAGGCATGATGGCAACTTGCATCTTCATAGTGCCACATGCAAGACTACAAATGCGTCCATTACAAGACTGTCTAGCACGACAGTGGAATCTGGCTCAAGGTCAGCTCACAGACCTGGTGTTGGTAGACAGCCGTACGTATCGCTCTCGGTGGAACGGTGGAACACCAAAAACTTAACCAGAGGACGGCCGTTCCTCGAGCCTGTTCCACAAATAGTGCTCACAACAGACTCATCCCTCACAGGATGGAGAGCCCATCTCTTACACCACACGACTCAAGGTCGATGGAACAACCAACAAAAGCTGTTGCATATAACCATCTAGAGTTGCTAGTGATATTCTTAGCACTCAAAACTTTTCAACTTCAAGTACAGAACAAAGCTGTATTAATCCGGACGGAAAATATGACAGCAATGTACTCTATACAAAAACAGGGGGGTGGGGGGGGGGGGGGACACTCTCTGTAACTGTCCCAGCTCGCACAGAACATTTGGAGATGGGCCGTTCCTCAAAACATATATCTGTTAGCGGAACACCTTACAGGAGTTCACAATCAGATAGTGGGTCTGTTAAGTCGGCAGTCACAACAGATTCACAAATGGGAACTACATCCACAAGTTCTTCAACCATTCTTCCAACATTGGGGGCACCCACACATAGACCTGTTTGCCACCCACGAAAATGCAAAATGCCCAACCTTCGCCGCCAGGTTCCCACACCCAAGGTCAGAGGGCAATGCAATATGGATGCACTGGTCAGGCAGATTTGCGAACGCTTTTCCGCCTCTCCCCCTCATTCCACACGTGGTGCGCAAGGTCAAACAACAGTCTCTCAAGCTCATTCTAGTAGCTCCCACATGGGCACGCCAGCCGTGGTTCACCACACTACTAGATCTCTCTCTGGTTCCACATCAAAAGTTACAGCTCACACCATCGATGTTAACACAGAACTATGGAGAAATCGGACACCCAGACCCGAACCAATTGAATTTGGAGATCTGGCTCCTGAAGTCTTAGAGTTTGGTTATCTTAACCTACCACCAGACTGCAGGAAAGAGGCGAGGAAACCCACTACTAGAGCGTGTTATGCCGCCAAATGGAAAAGATTTGCAACATATTGCAAACATAATCACATTGATCCACTGGATGCTTCCATCCAAAATATTGGTTAAGTCAGGGCTCGACAAATCTAAAAAATCTCACTTGACCTGCAGGTCGAGTAAGTAGACTTTTCTACTCGACCTAACAGCAATGCACTCGACCCACAATTGATCGCATAATGGACTTTTTTTCAAAACATTTGCAGCGCCAACAGCCCAGGAAAACGTTGGCCAACCAACCCCAATTTGGAATGCGCTCTAATCAATGGTACAACACCAGTGCAGCTTCTGAAATAACTCACTATCGAGACTAGTCTGCTCTTGAGTATTGCGGGTTCTGATATGGGGGAGGGAGGGTTATACCTGTTCAGTAAAACTAAAAGGTCTGCCTGACGCTTCCCCCTCCCAAAGCCTAACTCTGGGCCTAAACTTACTTTTGGGAAACTGGGTGGTAATTAGTGGTCACACAATCTGCACAATCCGCACCTTAGAGGTGATGGTGACACTGTCTTGCGAGCAAAATCAAGCAATGAAGGTGAGGAAACATACAGATATTCACAAACTACACCCAGAATAGTAAACATGTTCTAGTAATGCAACTTGCATAGCAGTATAAACTCTGGGAAGACATTTAATTTCCTTTGTACCTTCAGATAATAACTGACAGAAGTTCGGACATTTATAAAAGTGCAAGTAGAAACCCTATGGTGCAACACAGCCCAATCAAACTCTCCACATGCGCTTCATCCGGGAAAAGGCAAGCAAACTTTTTTAAACAGTGAGTTTATATAGGCACAGCACAGACAGTCCTGTAAACAAATTGCACATGGTCTGGCTTGACAACGTAGCTGTCACCAGGCAATTAGAGTGAGCATTACTAGAGAGGGACTTTGGCTCTGCCCACATGTTGGGAGCCATTTGAGTACATGTTTTCAGAACAAGTGCCTCCACAAAAAAGTGCTTTCTTTGCTCTACAGTGATCATTTTGTTTTCTTATGCAGCAGCCTGAGATTGCATTTTCAAGGGCACAGTTAGGACTTGCTTGACAGTGCAACTGTCATTTCTACTTAGTACAGCACCAATGTCATTCTAATTCGTTGCTTCCACAATAATGCAGCATATAATGCTAATTTGCACGTAACGCTTTACTGAATATTACAACATTGACATTCATTTTCAACTGACATGCACAATATATCGAATCTTATTAAGACCAAAGCGATAAAAATTCAGTGCAGCGTAAGCTAATTACACAGATTACCAAATCAAATGTGGACGGTGCAATGCCTCGGTTAAGCACTAGCATAATCCAAAACCAGAGAGGTAACATAACATAAATAATTTAGACAACGAAACGAGCCAAGGAAAAACCGCAAAATAAAGGAAGTTGCTACCCATTCAGTTCAGAAAGTGGCAACACCAAAAACCCGTTTGAAAGAGTAGTTTACATCATGTAAATGTCAACGTTTTAAATTTCACTCGTTTCACTGCTAATCGAGTGGCCCTGTCTTTCCACAATGACCGTGCTGCCATCTAAGTGGAAATACAAGCTCCTTTATGTCTGTGAAGCTAGCAGCCTAAATACTTTTACAAAACAAGTGAAACATTTTCAGCAAGAGTTTTCCAATCGCCCTCACAAATAGGGCTGCAACATGTCACACCGAAGAACAAAGCAAATGTTTAAACATATCACATGACAGCCCGCTCCTTGTGAGCAAGGGGTATCTGGAACTGCAGCAGTTGCAAGTGAGGCTGGAGACAATACATATGTTTTCAACACGAACATCATTGCTTTCTCGAATTTTCACATTATACCACCAGTGGCATGAGCTGTTCCTTCTAATGACGACGGCTCACACGTGTGCACATGAACATGCTACCAACTGCCCAGCAGGCGCACCAGTCCATAAGGCGGCACCAAGTGCACCCTCACTTGGAGGAAAACAGTGAACAAAGCATTTTATAAGCTTATATTTTTCTATTCACGGTTCTCACTCTCAAGCTAAGGTGTCCACGTCTTCGAAAGAAAATCTATAAAACCAATGTAATATTATGCCTCTTTTATTATTCTACGACTTGTATGGCACAAGGGCAGTGGCGCGCCGTTCACCTTCAGCAAAGGCCGTCACACCAACTGCAGCTTTCCCGCCCCCACAAGATGGCCCTTAAATTTATCTTTATTACCCCGAATTACAGTGGAAGGGGAAGTCGTGGCATTATTAATGGACAGGATGCCTATTGCGACCAGCCTCAAATTATTCACAGGCAGTGTCGAGGAGCAGACCATTCTCGTAGGCCTTGGGGAGTGGTAATTACAGGAGGGATGGAGCCGGAGCTAGGCTGGGGAAAGGGTGAGACATGACGGATCAGTCAGCTCAGCTCAGCCTCGTTAGATGAAAAGAAATTTAACCGCAAGTTGTCAAAACTGACTCACCTCTGCCAAATCGCCCTGCACTCTGTCCCGAGTCCCGACTCCACCGAGGAGAGCGCGTGGTGGCGTGCTACGTCACTGCAGTACTTAAGGCAGCACAGCGCGGGGGTAGGCCAGGGCCGTCATTGGTAGCGCTTTCGCGCGCTACAAGATTGACGGCCCTGGCACCCAAACAATAGGCAGTGCGTGCATGATGCATGATGCCCATCGTGCGTGCGTGCATGATACATGCTGCCCCCTAAAGCCTTTCACCGCACACCGCATCGCAATGCTGCCACCTAAAGCCTTCCACATGCTACTGCACCTACCAGATAGCACTCGCCAGGCCGGTCAAGTAGGCCTTGAAACTGACTCGACCTGCACAAAATTCACTCGCATTTGCGAGCGGGCGAGTACATTTGTCGAGCCCTGGTTAAGTCTGTGGGTAGGTTTTTTAAGTGTTCAGAAATTTGGCGCTCAACTTCTTATGGTAAAGTATTAGCTTGTCGTACCATCAAGGTAGGTGCTTCTTGGTCAGAGGAAAACCTTAACCTCTGTAAAGAGAAGTGGTACAACCACCCCCCTCTTATTTCAATTTGGCAGGGAACCAGAGCACACTATACGTTTTCAAAAGTGACAGGTACAGTGATTCCCGAGAGGTGGACACTGTTTACAAATAAAATCTTTTGAAAAAATCTCCATTTGGTGTGATCTATCCCGAATGAATGAACACTTGATGAAGAAAATATCATTTGAAAACGTATAGTGTGCTCTGGTTCCCTGCCAAATCCATCCAAAATATCATTTGTTACTTTTTACATCTACAAAGGTCTAATTTAGCATACTCTTCCATACGCCTACATCTTGCAGCAATTGCAGCCTATTTACAAAACAGACAACACTTGTCTCTTTTTAGGGTACCTGCAATTAAAGCATTTGTGGAAGGATTAAAAAGAATAATCCCTCCCAGGCTGCCACCTTCTCCAGTATGGAACCTAAATTTGGTCCTTACGAGACTCATGGGACCCCCTTTTGAGCCTCTGCATAAATGTGAACTGCAATTTCTCACATAGAAAACTGCTTTCCTTGTTGCCATCACCTCTCTCAGAAGAGTAAGTGAAATAATCAATCAATTAATCAATGCATTTATATAGCGCACTACTCACCCGGAGGGTCTCAAGGCGCTAGGGGAGGGGGGGTCCGCTACTGCTCGAACAGCCAGGTCTTGAGCTGTTTCCCGAAGGCAAGGTGGTTTTGGGTCAGGCGGAGGTGGGTCGGGAGGGAGTTCCAAGTCTTGGCGGCCAGGTAGGAGAAGGACCTTCCTCCTGTGGTGGCTCTTCGGATCCGGGGGACGGTGACGAGGGCGTGGCTGGTCGATCGAAGCTGGCGTGTGGTAGCGTAGAAGTTGAGGCGGCTGTTGAGGTATGCTGGTCCTTGGTTGTGCAGGGCTTTGTGTGCGTGGGTGAGGAGACGGAAGGTGATTCTCTTGTTGACCGGGAGCCAGTGCAGATCTCTCAGGTGTGGCTGTGACGGGGGATGTCCAGGATGAGTCTTGCTGAGGCGTTCTGGATCCGCTGGAGTCTCTTCTGGAGTTTGGCGGTGGTTCCGGCGTAGAGGGAGTTGCCGTAGTCCAGACGGCTGGTGATGAGGGCCTGGGTGACCGTCTTCTTGGTCTCGGTGGGGATCCACCGGAAGATCTTACGTAGCATGCGCAGGATGTTGAAATACAATTGTTCACTATACAAGAACCATTCTTTCAAATACATACTAATAAAGTGGTTCTCGGGTCTAATCCAAAATTTCTTCCAAAGGTTATTACACCTTTTCATTTAAACCAATCTGTAGAGTTACCTGTGTTTTTCCAAAACCCAGACTCTGTAGCAGAAGGGGCCTTACACACGTTAAATGTTAAAAGAGCTCTGCTATACTACATAGATAGAACCAAATCCTTTAGAAAGACAAAACAATTGTTTGTATCTTTCTCTCCTCCACACAAAGGCAACCCTATCTCTAAGGGAAGAGTGGACATTTTAAACAGGGGTAACATACTGAAGCTGATCAACTCAATCGACAACCTAAAAAATATACAGACCACAGACCTGCTTGAACTTGAATTTCTTCCAGCTTCTCACACATGTGGTAATGAAACAATAAAGACCAGATGGGCAACACAAGACGTTGCAAATTCAATTATGAAGGAAACACTTAGATTCTCCCAGTGGGGAATTAAGTTAGAAGTGGAAATCAGGCCCGCTTACCCGACTGCTTCTTGAAGAAATTAAACAAGAACGCCCTAAAATGACCAAATCAATCCTGAAAGGTGCACGGAGCCACTAACCGGGGCCGGGTACACATCAGCCACCCCTCCAACACCCAAGCTTCTCCCAGCTAGAACCACACAGAGCACAACTATTAACACGTACGATACTCGGTGTAGACACTAATTGACGAAGAACATCAGTCTCAACCGTCAACCCTACAGCCACTCCCAAAATAAAAATATGTAACTGGAACATCAATGGCCTCCTAGACAAACTGGAGGACCCGAGATCTTAAATTACTTAAGATCCTTCGATCTGATCCTCCTTCAGGAAACATGGGAAACAAATTACATCCCACTACAAGGTTTCACAACTCAAACGCACCCGGCAATCAGAAGCTCTCAATATGGTCACAGTTCAGGAGGCTTGGCAATCGTTGCCTCGACATCAACAATCGGGGCAACGGAAACGATAAAAGTAAGACTCACTCCTCCAAACATGATACAGGCGCTATCAGTAACAATCACAAACAACCAGGCAACCGAACAGCTGTATACATACACCCAAAGCATGGACATTTGGGCTCCAGAGAACTTACCAAAGAACTGACAAGACTCATGGTGGACAGGGAAATGGAGAACACGCTAGTGGCAGGAGATTTTAACCTTCACCTGTTTGAAATCAAACCAGTAGACAAAATGATCAAGGAAATGGACACCGTTTGGGCCATCCCAAGCCAAACAACTCCGTTTCCCAACAAACACATAAAAACCTCAATCGAACTACTGAAAGACCTTGAGCAGCTAAACCTTAGAGTCCTTAATGGACGATTTAAAGACGACATCCCACCAGCACCAACAGACTTCTCCACGAGTACGACTTCTCACCTTGACTACATGCTGATGACACTCCCGCTGTATGGAAAAATCAGTTTGTTCAAGATCGGGGAAAGTGCTTCAAGCGATCACCAGCCTTTAGAAGCCACACTAGGCGTGTCTAGCGAGAATAAAATCATGGTCAATTGTAACATTGGTACAGAATACACTGCCAATTACAAACGAATAAGGTGTAAGACCACAGAGATCGAGGAACTATCAACTAGTGCAAATACAATCATGCAACGGGCATCCTGCTCAAACAGAAATCCGCTAGACGCCTGGGAAGGCTTTACAACAGAACTGGGAGCCAAACATGCTACCGAGCTGAAAACCCACAAAGGGACCACCATTTGGTCTTCACATGGAAAAAGTACAACACCAGAGATAAAAAGCATAAAACGCGAAATAAAAAAGACATTGAAACAGCTCCGAAATGAGCCCAACAACGAAGGTACTCAAAAGGAGCTTCGGACTCTAAAAAAACAACTAAAAAAGATGATCTGGGAATTAAAAAGACAACAACGTTGTGAGAAGGTGGCCTGATATGCAGTGCTCACTATTCTAGTGAACACTATGTATCAGTCCAGCAACCCTTATTGATGATTGGTTGTAAGTCAACCTTATAGACCAGCTATCCTAGTAGCGTGGATACGAGCAGTCTAAGGCTAAAGACTCGAGAGGGCGTGTTAAGCCAGCTGTTTACCACACATATACCCCTTGAACACCAAGTGAAAGGACACCACACAAGTGTTATGAAAATAAACAGTTATTTATTAAGTATCACAACAGCCCTGTACTCTTTATGAGGACAGGGTACTAAGCCCAAACCAAAACTCTTACAAAAATACTTAAGTTAGCACAGTATATACAAATGCCCGAGGGGCACGGAAAACCATATACTTGAAAAGTGGAATGCGAAATTACTAGCAGGTAAGTACAGTACTATTAGCTTTTGGAATCGCTAGGACTTGACTAGGGAATCGTTAGATTACTTCTAGGAGGCCTAGGGGACTCAGGTGCAGTGTGTGCACTCTCACGCGAGATGCGGACAAAAGTCTATGGTAGCTAGAAATTGCAAAGTTAGTGTTCTCGGGCGAACCCGACCTGGTAGGGAGAAAACAAAAGTAGATTCTGACCCTTGGATAGTGAGGCTATGCTGGGGCACCGAAATGCCGAAGTTACCTAGCCCAGGGGCTGCAGCTGCATAGGACTCAAAAGACGTTGGGAATCCTCGTTGACGGACCAGGAGCCTGGAAGAAAGAAGTTGCTGGCAGGCGACCAGTGAAGAAAGTTCGGTGGATCCAAGCCTGGATCGATGGAAGATGACACCTGAAAGCAGAGGGGACCAAGTTCGAGACTACTAGCCAGTAGTCAGTGGGCACCAGGAGGGCACCGGATGGTAGCCACCTCGACTAGGTGAGTGGGTGACGCTGTGCTCGAAGATCTCACGGACCAGGAGGCGTTGTCGGCGACCAGGATGGAGGATCGAGCTGTCCCACGAAGATAGAAGCTGTCGGCGTCGCTGGACCCAGGATTGGGCAACAAAGCCTTGGCAAATTCAAGCCCACGCGGTGGACTCAAAATGGCGTCTGGAGTGGACCAGGAGGGTCCGGGGTGCCTCTCTTCAAGAAGGAAGCAAGGGCCAGTCTGGAGCAACCAGACCAGCAGTAGTGATGTCGTCGGGCGTCGTTCAGAAGGCCACAAGCCAGCCGGCTAGTAGCCAAACAACGCGGTGCACAGCAAACAGCAGAAGGGCCCCACGCAGATCGTGCAGATGCAGGGAGGCTGACCTTGGGTGCTGGAGCTGCGCAGGGTCGGGGCTTCTCGGACCCCAAAGCACTCACCAGTGGAGGACACGGTGGGCTTGCAGTAAAGATGTCGTGCAGTCTTGGCGATCGTCGGTCCCTCGAGGTCTCGTCGCACTCACGGTTCTCAGCTTTGCTGTAGAGGTGAGTAGAGGTCAGAGGTGCCAGGGAAGCCGGGTCTCGTCGAGCTGGGTCGTCGGATTCGTGAAGAAGGACTTGCAGCAGACCGCAGTGTTTCTTAGGATGGTGCCCGCTTGATGCAGGGTGACTACTCCTTAGCCACAAGGGAGAATCTTGATGAAGAAATCGTGAAGTCCTTTCGAAGAAAGTCGTATCTTGATTCCAAAGATGATCTAATTTGAACAGGGGGCCCGCTCCTATCTTTATACTAAAAAAGGGGGCTGACCCGGTGACTAGGTCCTGCCTATGGGTGGGACCAGGAGGGGGGTGGTTACACCCCTCTCCCCTGCCGGACTTCCCCAGGCCAGGGGCTGGTGTGCCCCTGGAACTGGTTCTGACTGGCCTATGCGTAGTGAGCACCGGGGTGCCACTCAGCAGACACCTTCCTGAAAAGCCCTGCCTACCCAGGATACACAAAACCATGTCTGGGACGGTGCTAGCACCGCCCCTGACAGGAAACCCTTTGTCCAGGCTCCCCTCGCTGGAAGGACTCCCAGCTGCAGGGGGTCAGACTCGTGTCTGTGGTGGCAGCATCCATTTTGTGGAGCTGAGGCTTCAGTTAACTTTAAACGGGGCTCACAGTTACATACATGTCGTGTCCCTCTAGAAGGGTGGAATGCTAACCCCGTCGCCAGAATTGGCGAGGGGTTAGTATTCCAATTCGTATGACACCTTACTCGACATGTTTTGATAAAGCAATACCAAAGATAGCATTTAACCGCGAGGATTATAATGCACTTAAGAGTATATGGTATGCGATATCATGGAACAGCTATTAGGACTTGGTTCTGCAAGCTGCAGACAGGCTCAGCTCATGCCAGAGCACCATCTCACACGATTCCAAGCACTCTGCCTTAAGGATTGTCAAGGCCTGCCATAGGAGTGACTGATAGGAATCTGTGTGTCCATTTTAGGGTTAGGTATAGGTATTCTACACCTACAGCAAAGGGTGATTACACGACTTTGCCCCAGCTGTCATGCAGCCAGTTGTGTCAAATTTAGGAGGCCAGCCAGGGGTGGCATAATACATGCTGCAGCCCCTGGCAGCCCTGGGTACACCCATGCCCTGAGTTACAGGGTCTGATAGGGTGGCCCAGTACCAATTGGAAATGTACCTAGGGTACATGTAATCCATTTTAAAGAGAGAGCAGTAGGCCTGGGGTCCTGATTGGCAGGGTCCCAGGTCGACTATGTCCAAAACCAGCTAAAACACAGGGCAAAAAGTTGGGGGCAACCATAGTCAGGAGGTACCTTCCTACACACCCCCCCCCCCCCCCCCCCCAAACGAAAGGAGATAAGGCTATCCTTGTCCAGGTAAGCCTCTATTACCTAAGTGGCCATATAAGGAAGGACCAGCTTTGGCTTGGTTTCCCCCTGTGTCATGGTCCACTAGGCAACCCCTCACCCTAAGGGTATCTGAGGGTCTCCACCATAGGGAATCTCTGTCTCTGGTGTGTCTTGGGAAAGTAAAAGGCTGATGCTGGGATGGAGTACTGAAGTGAGGCTCCTCTACCTTTGGGCTCAACTTCCTCCAATCACCATTCATCATGTGTGCCTTTCTTTCTTTAGCTGAGATGCACTGAGCTCTCAGGGTCAGCCTCTGGCTACCTAAAGCTGGAGGCTGAGTCCCTCTGTTTGGCTTACTGGAGGGACAGGTCAGGTCTGGGGATTTTAGGCCCCATGTTTGGCTGTGCCCAACAGTGTCCAGCTGTGGGAGTTCCCTAACTACTTTTAAGGGGGATCCCTCAGGAGTCTGTTCTATTTTCACTTGGCTAGGTTTACCAGCTTCAGTGATCCTAACCTGCTGATTAAGGGGTTCTTTTGGACAGGGGGCCCTTTGGGGTCCACCACTGGCCTCCCTGATCTCTTCAGCCCTGGGCTGACTGAGGCAGGGTAGAGAGGTGCAGGTTACCTGCTCCAGACTGGGTCCCACCTGGGAAGGGTCCACTGCCATCAGGGGTTCTGCCAGGCTAGGCCTGACTACCTCTGGGGCAGTTCCTTCAACAGGGGTAGGGTCAGTTCCCTGAGGAGGCTGGCTCTCACCTAGTGTCTGGGAGGGGGAAGACTCTTCTTCCTCCTCAATGCTCTCTGTTTGAGTGGAGTGATCCATTGTTTCAGGCTTCACAACCTCACTATCTGTTTGAGTAGAGGCTGAGACCATTTCAACCTTGCCAACCTTTTCAGGAGGGCACTCAGTTTGTGTTTGGGCTGTGACTGTCACAGCCCTCCTATCCTGTTCTGGAAAGTCTGTCTGAGCCTGGGCAGTGGCTACCACTGCCCTTCCAACCTTTTCAGGGAGGAATGGTGCTTGGACTGGGGCTGTAGCTATTACTGCCCCACTAACCTGTCTGGATAGGCCTATCATTCTGGAGTGAGTTTCTTGCTCCACCTCAGCCCATGCTGAGAGTTCCAGGTCATTCCCCAGTAAGCAATCTACAGGTAGGTTATCTGTCACTGCCACTCTCATGGGCCCTGTGACATTACCCCCAACTGAGCTTGACTACTGCCATGGGATGCCTTCTCTTCACTCCATGAATGTCTGTCACCTGATAAGTAAAACCAGGGGTCAGTTGAGCAGAGGGGACCAGATGGTCACTCACCATGGTGATGCTGGCCCCTGTGTCTCTGAATGCCTCAACTTTCTGACCATTCACTAAAACTTCTTGTCTATACTTTCCCAAAATGTGGGGTCCAGTAGTGAAGTTGGCAAACCCCATGCCAGTCTCACAGACAAGAGTGTGGTCCGGGAACCTGGCTAGGCCATAGTCCTCCTGATTGCCCAAAGTAATGCCCACCACATTCTTGGGGGCACTCCCACCACCTGGGGGATTACCACTAGTGGTAACAGGAGGTCTGGGAGTGTTACTTGGGGGTATGTTTTCCTTATTGCTATTTTTAGGGCACTTGGCATCACTTTTGTAATGGCCCACCTGTTTACAGGTATGGCAATAAGGTTTCTTCTGTTCTGAAGGAGTGTTCTGGGACCCCCCACCCTTGTTGGAGTTTTGGGGCCCTTGGGAAGTCTTCTCTGTGGATTTATCCCCACCCTTCTCTTGAGGCTTGGTTGATTCCTTTTTCTGGTCACCACCCTGGTTTTTAGGCCTAACCCTGGTTCTGACCCATTTGTCTGCCCTCTTACCCAATTCCTGTGGAGAGGTCAGATCAGAGTCTACCAGGTGCTGGTGTAATAACTGGTTCTGACAATTATTTAAGATTTGCTCCCTCATAATTAGATTGTACAATCCTTTAAAATCAGTAACCTTACTACCCAGTAGCCAGCCTTCAAAAGCCTTAGTGGCACAATCAACAAAGTCAGTCCAATCTTGAGACTGAGTTTTCTGGGTGTCTCTGAACAGCATCCTGTATTGTTCAGTGGTTAAACCAAACCCATCAACCAGTGTATTCTTCAAGATTTTGTAATTGTTAGCATCCTCCACCCTTGTGGTGAGGAGCTTATCTCTACCTTTACCATCAAAGGAGAGCCACAAGATAGCTGCCCACTGACTTTGGGGAACACCCTGCACAGTGCAGGCTCTCTCCAAAGCAGTAATCCATTTGTGGATGTCATCCCCTTCTTTAAAGGGGGGCACTATCTTATTCAGGTGCTTTGTATCAAAACTCCTTTCCCTATTGCTAGGTATATTGCTGCCACCAGTGGGCTGTAGCCCACATAATTTTTGCTCTCTAGCAAGGGCAAGTCTCTCTTTGGCCAGGGCAAGTTCTTCCCTTTCAATCCTCAGTTTGACTGCCCTTTCTTTAGCTTCATACACTCTCCTCTTAGGGGAAGACATCCCTCTGTGAGAAGAGTTGAGAGAGCCATTGGTTCTAAAAGATCTGTTAGAGCCTCTTGATAGAGACCTAACTCGTCCATTCCCAATGTTAAGCTGACCTGAGAGTGGGCCCAGGGGTCCCCCAGTACCAATCTCATGTCTGCTTAAGTTGGACCTGGTTAGTCTTCTGACTTCTACCTGTCCCTTATCTGCCTCATCCCCTGACAACTGGTCATCATCCTCATCCTCAGCATCATCTGCTTCCTGGAGGGGATGGTCCTGGCTATCAAAGGGTCCCTGTAAGGAGGGCAAACTTCCTTCTGGATTAGAAGGGTCTGGGTTACCAGCCCTACTGGCATCATAAGCCTCTAAGAGACCAATCAGAAAGGAAGTGGTGGGGTTAGACCCCTGTTTTAGTTTCCTGAGAGTACACACTTGTCTCATCTCATGGAAGCTAAGAGCAGCATATTTTGAAGTAAGGACCTGTGGAGGGTCCACTGACACAAGGGGATACTCAGAGTTTCCTCCTTTGTCTGACATGCTGATTCTAGTGTGGTGTAAGTGATGCACCTACCTACACTATGTGTTACCTACTGATCCCTTGCTAAGAGTTGCAGCCAAGGTGTGCTAGGCCTTGAGGAGCTACAACAGCTGGTTCAGTAGAACTCAGAGTATTCTAAGCTTTAGTTATATGTACCTAGCAGTACTTATGTGATCTTTCAACAAGATATTCTTAGGATACGTGTGGTAAAACAACAGCAAGCTCAAATCCCAACCGCTGCTCACCAATGTGAGAAGGTGGCCTGATATGCAGTGCTCACTATTCTAGTGAACACTATGTATCAGTCCAGCAACCCTTATTGATGATTGGTTGTAAGTCAACCTTATAGACCAGCTATCCTAGTAGCGTGGATACGAGCAGTCTAAGGCTAAAGACTCGAGAGGGCGTGTTAAGCCAGCTGTTTACCACACATATACCCCTTGAACACCAAGTGAAAGGACACCACACAAGTGTTATGAAAATAAACAGTTATTTATTAAGTATCACAACAGCCCTGTACTCTTTATGAGGACAGGGTACTAAGCACAAACCAAAACTCTTACAAAAATACTTAAGTTAGCACAGTATATACAAATGCCCGAGGGCACGGAAAACCATATACTTGAAAAGTGGAATGCGAAATTACTAGCAGGTAAGTACAGTACTATTAGCTTTTGGAATCGCTAGGACTTGACTAGGGAATCGTTAGATTACTTCTAGGAGGCCTAGGGGACTCAGGTGCAGTGTGTGCACTCTCACGCGAGATGCGGACAAAAGTCTATGGTAGCTAGAAATTGCAAAGTTAGTGTTCTCGGGCGAACCCGACCTGGTAGGGAGAAAACGAAAGTAGATTCTGACCCTTGGATAGTGAGGCTATGCTGGGGCACCGAAATGCCGAAGTTACCTAGCCCAGGGGCTGCAGCTGCATAGGACTCAAAAGACGTCGGGAATCCTCGTTGACGGACCAGGAGCCTGGAAGAAAGAAGTTGCTGGCAGGCGACCAGTGAAGAAAGTTCGGTGGATCCAAGCCTGGATCGATGGAAGATGACACCTGAAAGCAGAGGGGACCAAGTTCGAGACTACTAGCCAGTAGTCAGTGGGCACCAGGAGGGCACCGGATGGTAGCCACCTCGACTAGGTGAGTGGGTGACGCTGTGCTCGAAGATCTCACGGACCAGGAGGCGTTGTCGGCGACCAGGATGGAGGATCGAGCTGTCCCACGAAGATAGAAGCTGTCGGCGTCGCTGGACCCAGGATTGGGCAACAAAGTCTTGGCAAATTCAAGCCCACGCGGTGGACTCAAAATGGCGTCTGGAGTGGACCAGGAGGGTCCGGGGTGCCTCTCTTCAAGAAGGAAGCAAGGGCCAGTCTGGAGCGACCAGACCAGCAGTAGTGATGTCGTCGGGCGTCGTTCAGAAGGCCACAAGCCAGCCGGCTAGTAGCCAAACAACGCGGTGCACAGCAAACAGCAGACGGGCCCCACGCAGATCGTGGAGATGCAGGGAGGCTGACCTTGGGTGCTGGAGCTGCGCAGGGTCGGGGCTTCTCGGACCCCAAAGCACTCACCAGTGGAGGACACGGTGGGCTTGCAGTAAAGATGTCGTGCAGTCTTGGCGATCGTCGGTCCCTCGAGGTCTCGTCGCACTCACGGTTCTCAGCTTTGCTGTAGAGGTGAGTAGAGGTCAGAGGTGCCAGGGAAGCCGGGTCTCGTCGAGCTGGGTCGTCGGATTCGTGAAGAAGGACTTGCAGCAGACCGCAGTGTTTCTTAGGATGGTGCCCGCTTGATGCAGGGTGACTACTCCTTAGCCACAAGGGAGAATCTTGATGAAGAAATCGTGAAGTCCTTTCGAAGAAAGTCGTATCTTGATTCCAAAGATGATCTAATTTGAACAGGGGGCCCGCTCCTATCTTTATACTAAAAAAGGGGGCTGACCCGGTGACTAGGTCCTGCCTATGGGTGGGACCAGGAGGGGGGTGGTTACACCCCTCTCCCCTGCCGGACTTCCCCAGGCCAGGGGCTGGTGTGCGACCTGGAACTGGTTCTGACTGGCCTATGCGTAGTGAGCACCGGGGTGCCACTCAGCAGTCACCTTCCTGAAAAGCCCTGCCTACCCAGGATACACAAAACCATGTCTGGGACGGTGCTAGCACCGCCCCTGACAGGAAACCCTTTGTCCAGGCTCCCCTCGCTGGAAGGACTCCCAGCTGCAGGGGGTCAGACTCGTGTCTGTGGTGGCAGCATCCATTTTGTGGAGCTGAGGCTTCAGTTAACTTTAACCGGGGTTCACAGTTACATACATGTCGTGTCCCTCTAGAAGGGTGGAATGCTAACCCCGTCGCCAGAATTGGCGAGGGGTTAGTATTCCAATTCGTATGACACCTTACTCGACATGTTTTGATAAAGCAATATAGCATTTAACCGCGAGGATTATAATGCACTTAAGAGTATATGGTATGCGATATCATGGAACAGCTATTAGGACTTGGTTCCGCAAGCTGCAGACAGGCTCAGCTTATGCCAGAGCACCATCTCACACGATTCCAAGCACTCTGCCTTCAGGATTGTCAAGGCCTGCCATAGGAGTGACTGATAGGAATCTGTGTGTCCATTTTAGGGTTAGGTATAGGTATACTACACCTACAGCAAAGGGTGATTACACGACTTTGCCCCAGCTGTCATGCAGCCAGTTGTGTCAAATTTAGGAGGCCAGCCAGGGGTGGCATAATACATGCTGCAGCCCCTGGCAGCCCTGGGTACACCCATGCCCTGAGTTACAGGGTCTGATAGGGTGGCCCAGTACCAATTGGAAATGTACCTAGGGTACATGGAATCCATTTTAAAGAGAGAGCAGTAGGCCTGGGGTCCTGATTGGCAGGGTCCCAGGTCGACTATGTCCAAAACCAGCTAAAACACAGGGCAAAAAGTTGGGGGCAACCATAGTCAGGAGGTACCTTCCTACACACGTGAAGATCAATGGATAAAAACCGTCCATAGCTCAAAACAGAAGAATAGCTCCAGCTTCTAGAAAATAATCCACTCCCTTCAACAGCCAGGCCACAAGGGCATTGACTCTAACATATCTGAATCTGACTGGGCCAATTACCTATTTGCACACTTTAACACAGCTGACTCAAAAACAAATAGCCCCAGAGGGGGAGACTGGTCAGACGACGCTGACCAGAACCTCAAACATCTCGGTACACCCGGAAAGGACGAGATCTCAGCCTACAAAAGGAAATCTTCTCCGCCCCACAACTCATACGCGTGCACAGACTTAAAATCAACCACCAACTTAACGGCAGACACAGAGATTAACCCACACCTAGAAATAGCAGACCGGATCAAGAAAAAAATCCTAAAAGGCAAACTCGAGGGGTCCCCTGGCCCAAATGGGATCCCGCCAATACTGTACAAAAATTACGCTGGCTACTGGAGCAGCACCTTGGCACCGGTCTTGGCACCGGTCTTTCTCAAAATAAGGGAAATAATAACAACACCAACATCCTGGAGAGGCTCGATAATAAGTCCGATTTACAAAAAGGGCCCCAGGAACGACCCAAGCAGCTATCTCCTCATAGCTCTGATGGATACAGAGGCAAAGTACTACGCGGGCCTCATCCTAGAAGATCTGACAGCTTGGGCAACCGCAAAGAACATCATCCCAGCAACCCAAACTGGATTTTGCAGTGGTCAGGGCACTACGACGAACATCATGGCGCTAACCCTCCTGGCAGACGCGGCAAAAGCCAGCAAGACTTCTCTTTGTCTGTGTTTCATCGATTATAGCGCTGCATTCGATCACTTAAACCGTCACAAACTCTGGCTGAAACTGAGCATTTGGGGTATCCCAGGCCCACTCCTACAGCAGTTAATACTGCTATACAGTAACACCTGGGTCAGGATAAAACTGGGACCCTGGGCGCACCTTTCAAGAGAAATTGGGACCAACAAAGGACTGAAACAAGGCTGCGTTCTAGCCCCAATGTTGTTCAACCTCTTCCTTGCAGATCTCCCCGGAGAGCTAGATGCAGTTAAATCTCACGGTCCACGGCTGGGCAACACTACATTGTCCAATCTTCTTTATGCAGACTATTTAGTTCTCATTAGCCGGTCCCCTATAGGCCTTCAACACCTGCTGGACAAAACTAATACGTTTTCCAAAAATAACTCACTGACAATTAACTTAAACAAAACAAAAATCATGATAATTAACCACCACAGAAAACAGAACTTTACATGGCTATTGAATGGACAGACGTGAGAGCAGGTAACCTCCTACAAATACTTAGGCGTCATACTAGATAGCAATGGCTCATTTAAACAACAACTAGAGGCTATCCGGCGGAAGGGCACGACATTCCATCTGTCGATAAAGCTGTTGCAGAAGGCTCTTCCTGACTGGACACTGGGTCCCCTCCAACAGGTAATAAGAGCTCGCCTATAGCCAATGCTTACCTACGCCAGCGAACCCATGCATGGTAAAGACGCATCGACATTAGACAACACCATCATTCGAGCCTACAGGGCAATATTCCATCTGCCCACTTACACCTCGCCTGCCCAAATCCGCCTTGAATTTGGGCTGCAGAAACAAACGGTGGAGAGAAGAGGCGCACACATTAAAAGCTGGCGGAAAATCAGAGACGCAGAGTATGGATCCCTAAACACCCACCTGTGGACTGAACTATCCATTAGAGAAAATTCACCAGCAAGAAAATATCTAATGGAATCATTGGAGACCCTAGGACTAACAAACTTATGGGAGTCCGCAACTGATCCCAAGACTTTTTTTAAAAAAAATGGTATCGAAGGTCACCAAGATGGTCTCATCTATCGAGGACAAAGCAACTCTTGCTAAGAGAGCACATGGATGGGTGGTACTGGAAGGCTACACAGCTCTCAAGCCACAACCGTATTTAACAACGGGTCTTACACAGACAACAAAAAATAAGTTCCTCAATATGCGTCTTGGCAATATACCGATAATGCCTCACTTAGCACCCTGGAAAAGAGAAAACGCAGCAAACTGCTGCCGACTCTGCTCTACTGGAAAAGAGGACTTGACGCACATAATCTGCATCTGCACAAAACTTCTGGACATAAGACGCTACCTGCTTCAGCCCCTATGGATTCAGAAGGGAATAACTAGCTGCAGGCAGGCTGTGATGCTCTGCTTTAACCCTGGTGAAACCCAGTTAAACTGTAGAACAACAAAATTCTTTGACATTGTGGCTAATAGACTAAAAGAATCAGCTGCCGGGCCAACTGGAAGCACTGCTTAAAACAAAAATCTGTTAGCATCCAGTCGCCCCAATGGACAGCAACATACCAAAATGTGTTTTATTAACTATCAAGGAGAACTCACCTGTTATTTTAATTACAAACACTTTAGTTGTCTTATAAATTTGCTTGTTTTAATAATTGTGAGTTTTTATTAACTGTGCAATAAATCTTTACCTTACCTTACCTTACCTATCTCTAAGGGTGGGATTGCCAGGTGGATTGGTAAGTGCATACAGATATGCTATCAAAAAGCTAAACACATGCTAACAGTTTCTCCTAGAGCACACTCCACTCGCAAGCTAGGAGCCTCTATGACGTTCTTAGGAAATATACCATTAGAGGACATATGCAAGGCGGCAGCATGGTCTACACCACACACCTTCACTAAACACTATTGTGTTGATGTGCAAGCCAAGCAGCAAGCTGCAGTAAGCCAGGCTGTCCTTAGAACATTATTTCAGACTACTGCAATGGATACAGGCGTCCACTGCTAGTGGAGACGCTGCTGCACAATCGATGCATAGTGTAAGATCTGCAGCTCATATGCCTCGAACGGAAAATGCTACTTACCAGAATGCATCTGTTCTTGGCATGTAGAGCTGCAGAGTTGTACACGCCCTCCCGCCACCCCGGACCTGTAACCATTCCAGTTCTCATCTTACTTATATGCGCACGCATGGACATCCTTTTTTTCTTACTGAATCTTTACTAACTCCATCATTTCCCATCATGGCGACAAACAATCTAAGGATGGAGCCGATGCCCATGCGCAGTATTGTCCAAGGGAGAAGTCACCTATATCGTGACTACAAAGACTTCTCCTAGAAGACAACAACCTGCAATCATCCGAGCCCAACACCAGGTGGTGATCTAATGCATAGTGTACGACTCTGCAGCTCTACATGCCAAGAACAGATGCATACTGGTAAGTAACATTTTCCTTACTTACCTTCGGTAACAATATATTTGTAAGAAACAGTAGTTAGTGTTAGATTCCTTACCGCCCCACCATCCTCCCCGTTCTGCGGACCGATATCTAGGCTTAAGGTATTTCCCTTTGAGGGCCCTAGTTTCATGGCACCAGTGTCGGTCTCTGGCAGGGCTCTGCGTTCCTGGCGCGGAAAGCTATGTACAAGAAATGACGTCTGCGTGCGAGGGTGGCGTCTATGTACTCCGTCATGCCAACGACGGACGCGGAGTCGCGGACGACGCCTCTGCTACGCAAAACTTTCCGGATCCAGTCTGACGCCTAGGGAGATTCTAAGGTAAGGAATCTAACACTAACTACTGTTTCTTACAGATATATAGTTACCGAAGGTAAGTAACTTGTGCGACAGACGTCGCCAACTGGATGAAGGACTGCTACCTGAAGTTCAACATGGATTAGACTGAGGTACTGATCTTTAAAACCTCTATCTGAAAGAAACACGTTAGTGTTAGATTCCTTACCTTAGAATATCCCCAGGCGTCAGTCTGAATCCGGAAACTTTTGCGTAGCAGTACCCCTGCCCGTCGGTAGGCGTCGTCTGCAGGCGTCCCCTGCGGCTCCGCGTCCGTCGTCGGCGTCGTGCGCCGTGATGACGTCGCTGGAGTATATAGACGCCGCCTCCGCGCGCTGACGTCAGTTCTTCTTTTTTCCGCGCCAGTAAGCGCAGATCCGAAGAGCAGTACTCCGGTCTTTTGACCAACTTTGTTCAACTTTCTAATCTCTTTTTGGTGCCTGGTAGGATGCCCGGTTTCAAGAATTGTGACGGTTGTGACCGCACGATGTCGGTCACGGACCATCACCGACTCTGTCTCCGGTGCCTGGGCCTCGACCACGACGTGGACGCCTGCGTCGACTGCCGGGCTCTCACTAACAAGGCTAGGCGGGAGCGGTCCCGCAAGCTGCTTGAGCTCCGGGTGTCGGCCCCGCGTCGGGAGCGGTCCCGGTCCGGCCGAAGGTCCAGGGAGCGTTCGCGGAGCCGCGCCGAGCGCTCCGGAAGTCGTCATTATTCGTCGGGCTCTTCAGGTAAGAAACATAAGAAGTCGGGGCGTCGTCATCGTACCCCCGACTCCCCCCGACACTCGCGCGACGCGGCCGGGGGTTCGGGTGACCCCAACCCCGCGGCTCCGCGAGAGTCGCCGGCGGCCATCAGGGCGCTCAGTTCTCCGACGAAGCCTACGGCGCCTTCGGGCCCAGTGCTTCCGTCTGGGGGCCCTAGCGGGTCGGGTGTCCCTGACTCAACGCCATCGGGTGCTCCTGCCCCGGTGCCGCCGACGGCTCCGACCCCGACGCCGCATGGGCCTTCGGGGTCGGCGCCGGCTGGCGTACCGGCCGGTTCGGCGCCGATTCCATCGGGGTTACCCCCGACGCCGTCCCCGCGCGGCGCCGGTTCTCCTGTGCCGGCTTCGGCCGGGGCTCTGGCGCCGGCTCCGGGCGGCGTCGTCCCCATACCCTCCCCGAATCCGGACGCGGAGTCGGACCGACGTCGATCGACGCCGGGCTCGACGCCGATGGGACCTGTGAACCCCGAGGAGCCGGTCTACATCGTTGACTCCGAGTATGGAGATGATGAAGAGTACGGGGATGGTTGGGAGGGGTCTGAGGACCCTCTGTCACGTGAGTGCCAGTATGACCCGGACTGGACTGGTGATTTGTGGGACGCCAGTGGTCTGGACGACTCTCCTAACCCTGGCTTTGTCTCTCCTCCTTCCGTGGCGTCGGAGGAGGGAGCTGCATATTCAGTGGTGCTGATGAGGGCTGCCAAGGCCTTACACCTTGAGCTCCCCGTCGCGGCCGTGAGGCCTAACATCCTCACTGAGGTCTTCAAACCGCAGTCATGCCCACAGGAGCCACTGCTGCCGTTTAACGAAGCCTTGTCAGACGTTCTGTTGGGCACGTGGTCCAGGCCCGCTTCAGGTTTGCCTGTTGATCGGAACGTGGCCAGACGCCACCGTCCTTGTCCTGACGACACCAAATTCCTGTCCACCCATCCCACCCCCGAGAGTCTGGTGATCCAGGCCTCTACCTCCCAGACCGCATTCCCGTCGGCCCCGCCCGATCGGGAATCCAAGAGGTATGACCAGTATGGTAAGAAGGTCTTCTCGTCCCTGAGTCTGGGACTGCGGTCTTGCAACACCGCATGCCTCTTGGGCCGCTACACCCACTCTGTGTGGGACACGGTCGCGTACCTGCTGCCAGAATGCCCCATGGAGGTGCGGGCGAAGCTCGGCAAGGCTGTGGCTGAGTGCCGAGACGCAGCTAAATATTCCATACGGTGTGGTCTTGATACGACCGACTCGCTGGGCAGAGCTATGTCAACGACGGTGGCGATTTGTCGCCACGCCTGGCTGAGATCCGCCAACTTTTCGACAGATGTCCAAAATGCTCTGATGGACATGCCGTTCGATGGCTGTCGCCTCTTTGGTGACAAGGCGGACCACGCGCTGGAACGCTTCAAGGACTCCAGGGTCACAGCCAAGTCCTTGGGTCTCTCGACCCAGCGCCAGCAAACGGGTTCGTTTCGCTCCTTTCGTGGCCAAGGAAGGGGCGTCCCCACACGTGCTGCCAGCCACGCGCCGCAACAATCCTTTCAACGCGGTGGCGGCCGTGGAAACCGCCGTGGCGGCGGTCGGAGTCAACGGCGGGGTCAGGCCACACCTCCCCCCGCAGCAGCTGCCTCCAAATCCTCCTAGTCCGTGCTTTCGGCCCCATGTGACGCCAGTGGGTGGCAGGGTTCGCCATCACCACGCTCACTGGCGCACAATTACGTCGGACAGGTGGGTGCTGCAGCTCGTCCGAAGGGGCTACTACCTCCCCTTCGAGACCACTCCTCCAGCCATGCCACCGCAGAACCACAGTGTGTCGGGGGACCACTTGGCACTTCTGCAGGAGGAAGTTACGGCCCTCTTGGCCAAGGGGGCCATCGAGCGCGTTCCTGGGCCAGAAGTAGGGCGTGGTTGCTATTCCCACTACTTTCTGGTACCCAAGAAGGACAAGGGGGGCCTACGTCCTATCTTGGATTTACGGAACGTCAACGGCTTCCTCCGGAAGGAGAAGTTCAAGATGTTGACATTGGCTCAGGTCTTGGCTGCTCTGGACCCGCAAAACTGGATGGTAGCGTTGGACTTGCAGGATGCGTATTTTCACATCCCCGTCCTGCCGGCCCACCGGCGTTACCTGCGGTTCACGGTAGGCCAGGAGCACTTTCAGTTTATCCTGCTCCCCTTCGGCCTTACCAGCGCCCCACGGGTGTTCACAAAGGTGATGGCGGTGGTCGCAGCCCATCTGCGCAGGTTAGGGGTTTCAGTCTTCCCCTACCTAGACGACTGGTTGTTGAAGGCGGGCTCGCCCCAGACAGTCGTCCACCACCTTCAGATGACGGCAGACCTCTTGCACGACCTGGGGTTCTCCATCAATGTGCCGAAATCACACCTGTGTCCCTCTCAAAAGCTCCTTTTCATCGGAGCGGTTCTGGACTCGGCGCAGTTTCAGGTTTATCCTCCGGAACGGCGAGTCCGGGATATACAGGCTTTGATTCCCATCTTTCAGCCGCTATCCCGGGTTTCGGTCAGGTTGACGCTGCGGCTGCTGGGGCTGATGGCTTCCTGCACCCTTCTGGTGCATCACGCCCGGTGGCGGATGCGGGCTCTGCAGTGGGACCTGAAGTTTCAGTGGGCCCAGCATCAGGGCAACTTGTCCGACCACGTCTTGATCTCGGAGGGCACTGCGAGACAACTGCAGTGGTGGCTTACGGACCGCGATTGGGTCAGTGGCAGATCCCTCTCCCTTCCCCAACCGGAGCACGTTGTCGTGACGGACGCGTCCCTCCAGGGCTGGGGTGGCCACTTGGGAGAGGCAGAAATCAGAGGCATCTGGTCTCCGGCGGAGTCCCGGCTCCATATCAACCTGTTGGAGCTACGGGCGATTCGTCTAGCACTGAAGGCATTCCTCCCCTTTGTCAACGGGAGTGTGGTGCAGGTGTTCACCGACAACACTACCGCCATGTGGTACTGCAACAAACAGGGCGGAGTGGGGTCGTGGACCCTTTGCCAGGAGGCTCTGCGCCTCTGGCAGTGGCTGGAACGTCAGGGCGTGACTTTGACGGTTCAACACCTGGCAGGTTCTCTGAACGCCAGGGCGGACGAACTCAGCCGTCGGTGCTCGATGGATCACGAATGGCGTCTGACCTCGGACGTGGCGCAAGGCCTCTTTCTGCGATGGGGAGAGCCTTGGTTAGATCTATTCGCCACAGAAGAGAACGCGCAATGTCATCAGTTCTGAGCGTTGGAGTTTCCAAGACGGCACTCGCACGGCGACGCCTTTCGGCGCGAGTGGAGTTGCGGTCTGTTATACGCCTTTCCGCCTATACCACTTCTGCCCAGAGTGCTGAAGAAGATCAGGCGCGACCGGGCCCAAGTTATCCTTGTGGCTCCGGACTGGGCTCGAAGGTACTGGTATCCCGAGCTACTCAGCATGTCAGTCGGTCCCCCGATCTGCCTGCCCCTTCAGGAGGACCTTCTGTCGCAGCAGCAGGGGACGGTCCTCCACCCGAACCTGTCCAGTCTCCACCTCCATGCTTGGAGATTGAGCGGCGGCAGTTGAGGCCATTTGACTTGCCTCCTGAAGTCTGTGATGTAATTCTGGCAGCCAGGCGTCCCTCCACAAAGTCGGTATACGCTTGTCGGTGGAACAGATTTGTGGCATGGTGCACAGCAAAGGCTGTGGATCCTCTTTCTGCCCCTCTTTCCGAGGTTCTTCTGTTTCTCCTCTCTCTTGCCCAGCAGGGCTCTGCTCTGGGCACTATCAAGGGCTACCTTTCGGCCCTTTCTGCCTTTCTACGGCTTCCTGTTCAGCCTTCTTTGTTCAAGTCCCCCATTGTAACGAGATTCTTGAAGGGCATCACACACATGTATCCACCTGTTCAGTTTGTGATGCCTCAGTGGGACTTGAACCTGGTTCTGACCTTTTTGATGTGTGCTCCCTTTGAGCCCCTTCATTCTTGTCCTCTCCGTCTCCTGACTTTAAAGACGGCTTTCCTGGTTGCCCTCACCTCTGCCAGGAGAGTGAGTGAGCTCCAGGCTCTTTCTGTCCAACCTCCTTTCCTGTCTATTCATCCTGACAAGGTGTTTCTACTGTTTCTTACAGATATATAGTTACCGAAGGTAAGTAACTTGTGCGACAGACGTCGCCAACTGGATGAAGGACTGCAAACTGAAGTTCAACACGGATTAGACTGAGGTACTGATCTTTAAAACCTCTGTCATGGGATGCATCCTGGTTGTCCTCAGAACTCTGACCTACTTCTACCCCCACTGATAACGTTAGGAAACTAGACTTCACTCTGGACAACAAGCTACCCAATATTTATATGGCTGCCCCAAAGCTCAAGAAGCACAACCACCCAGGCCCTCATCTCCATCTGACTGGTCTATGGCAACGCTCTCTAGCAGGGATCGCAGCTTGGCTCCTCTGACGACTACAGACTATCCAGATGCCGCAGCCAAGCTCATACCAGACTCTACCTAGATGAACCCACATCATCCCCTTTCTCTGGGAGCTCCACATGCTCCCCGTACAGAAAAGATGAAAGTTCAACCTCCTGACCCAAGCATGCAAGGCCCTACACAACTGTCGACCAGCCTATTTGAACCACCTCCTGAACTTCCATCAGTCCACCAGACACCTCCACTCCGCTTTCTCTAACGCTCATTATCCCGCCACAACCCTCACCCACCCCTTTGCATCAGACATAGAATATAACGAGGTCACTCCTTCTCCTACCTAGCAGCGAAGACCTGAAACAGGCTAGCTATTCATCTCTTGACTTCCCTATCTCTTCCAGAGTTTATAAAGTCCCTGTAGACCTGGCTATTAGGCTCATGAACTGGACTCTGCCACTGCCTGGATACCCTCACGGACGAGAAGCATTCTAGAAATATACTGATTGATTATTAAGGATCTCTCCTGACAACTAGTTGATTGGTGGGCCTTTTATACTATATTTTATTTGAGCTGGGAATTTCTGACATAACCGTAGGAATATCTGACATAGTCTGTGTGCATCAATATGCTAGTCTTATATAATCTTATAAGGTAAAAACATGTCAATTCAGGCAACACTGTTTGTTATTATTATCTGACCTTGAAATCGAGAAACAAGGCACTTGTCCCAGTCTAATAAATTAGGTGTCTTATCGAGCTCTTTGTATACACATCAGGTTTCTTATCAATGTTTTTTAATGACTTTACACTATCTCAGATTCTTGGAAAGATAAGGACTGACAACATCCTAGACTAATGCAAAATTGGAGAAAATTAAGTCTCTGCCTGTTCAATTGGACTCGGGGCTTAGCGAATTTAACATCACCTCTTGAACCGATACTCCCACGCCTTGTGGGTCAAAGTCACGCAATTGCTGCCCTTGGTCTAAGAAGAGGCCAGAGCAATACTGAACCCTGCCATTATTGATGGCAAGGACTCCGCAAAGTTCTCCTGGACTCCACTGATTTGCTCTACAGGGCTATTGCCTCCACACTATTAATACGCTGCCACACTTTGCTTTGATCAATTGGCTTCTCATGAAATGTCCAGCCGGCTATGACTGAAATCCCCTTACGCTCTCGCCTCTTAGGTGGTAACGCAGACTCAGCGATTGAGCACTGATAAAGGAGTCTGTTGACCACCAGATATTTTGGTTCCTCCAAGGCATTGGCCCAGTTGCACTCCTCTTTTCGCCCCCTTTGTGATCACAGTAGGGGTTCCCAGCTGTGTCCACATTACCAGCCATATCCCCAAAGTCACCAGGCCTACGCGCCTTTTCGTGGACTTCGGAACCACAGCCAGCATGCTGTACAGTCCCCCCTCCTCTCCAGCTGCTGCAGCCTCTTTGCCCCTTTGGCATGCCCTCCACACAACATAGCCATGCTGTTGGTGTCAGAATCAAGCACTATCTACCCTGATGGCAAGCAGTAACCTCAGACAAGTACTTCAAATTGTCCAAAGGGCTTCCCTTCACGGAAATCCTTCTTCCTTTTCCAGCTTACCCAGAACATCTGAAGGAAGGCCATCAATTTTTGCTCCGTCAGAAGGTGTAGACTGTTAGCTAAAGGAGCCATTGAGCAGTGCCATAGGAGGCCTCTGCTCCTTATTAGTTATGTGCCTCCCTCAGCGCCTTTCCAAAATAAGAGAAATTTAAGATTCTCACCTTCGCTCAGGTCTGGCCCGGCCTGGAGACTGTATTGTTGCATAGTTTACTGCATGCTTACTTTAAGATCCTCATCCTGCAGCGGTTACCTGCGGTTCACAGTGGGGCACAGCCATTTCAATTTAGCTGTGCTTCCCTTCGGCCTCACCAGTGCCCCCGCATGTTCACAAATGTAATGGTTGCTACTCACTTTTGGAGGTTAAGGGTTCCAGTCTTCCCCTGTTTCAACGACTGGCTCCTGAAGGAGGGCTCGCCCCAGCAGTCATCACCCACACCTAGATTACGATGAACCTCCTACGTTCGCTGGGGTTCCCTATCAACCTGCTGAAGGCACACCTTACTCCTCTGAGATGAGCCTTTTCATCTGAGCTATTTAAGACACAGTGCAGTTCTGTACTTACCGTCTGGAGTGGGTCCAGGCCATTAGGGCTATGACCCTGATGTTTTAAACTCTGTCCGGCATTTTGGTGAGACTGACTGAGTCTGCTGGATCTGATGGCTACCTGCTGGGTAAGCATGCCCAATGCCACATGCTGACTCTGAAGTCCCAATGGGCGCAGGACATGGGGAATCATTCTGACCTGCTCCAGATTTCAAAGGAGACTGTAAAGGATATGCATTGGTGGTTCATGAACTACCATTGAAACAATGGCAGAACTCGGTCCTTTCCCCCACCTGAAACGGACAGTGGTGACTAACGCATTGCTTCCCGGTTGGGGAAGCCACCTAGGGGAGGTGGAGATCAAAGGACTCACATCTCCACCAGAGTCCCAACTCCACATCAACCTTCTGGAGCAGAGAGCGATTCGCTCGGCATCAAAGGCCTTCCTCCCATCCATCCATTGAAGGTTGTTTCAAGTGTTCAGACAACACCTACACAAAGTAGTATTGCAGCAAACTGGGCAGAGTGGGGTCATGGACGTCTGGACCAGGCTGAAGCGACAGGACATCTCCCTAGTCATGCCGCATCTGGTGAGCTATCTTGATGCCAGAGCAGACAATTCAGCCGCTGCTGCCGTGCAAATCACAAATGCTGTCTACACCCAGAGGTGGTGCAAGGTCTATTTTGAGAATGGAGAGAACTTTCGCTTGATCTGTTCACCAGTGAGAATGCGCAATGTAAGCACTTCTGTGTTGGACTTTCTGAAGCGGCTCTTGTTTGCAGACCCATTCAGTTTAGACTGGAACCTGGGGCTTCTGCCTGCCTTTCTGACAATACAGCTCCTGCCCTTTGTTGCGAAGAGGATCTGAAAGAGACACGTTAGTGATAGATTCCTTACCTTAGAATATCCCCAGGCGTCAGACTGGATCCGGAAACTTTTGCGTAGCAGTACACTTGCGCGTCGGTAGGCGTCGTCTGCGGCCCCGCCTCCGCGTGCTGACGTCAGTTCTTCTTTTTTCCGCGCCAGCAAGCGCATATCTAGAAAAAGCAGTAACCCTTAGTCAATTTTTGACTAACCTTTTTGATCCTTTTGATCGTTTTTCGAAGTCTACGACTCCGATCGGTGCCTAGGGATGCCTGGCTTAAAGCACTGTGAGGATTGCGACCGCACAATGTCGGTCACGGATCCGCACCACCTGTGCCTAACTTGTCTAGGCATCGACCACGACGACAAGGCCTGCTCCGACTACCGTGCCCTCTCCTCGAAAGCTAGGCGGGAGCGGTCCCGCAGGCGACTCGAACTCCGGCAGTCGGTCCCGTGCGAGGACCCGGTCCCACGGTAGGTCGAGGGACAGGTCGCGGGCTCGGAGCCACCACAGCTCCGAAAGTCGGCAACATTCCTCCGGGTCGAAGTCGTCGTCCGGTAAGATGCACAAGAAGTCGAAGAGAAGTCATCGCTCTTCTGACTCCCCCTGACGCTCGCACGATGCGGCCGGGGGTTCGGGTGACACCGCCTATGCGGCTCCTTCGGGGTCGCCGGCGTCGCGTCCCGCCCCATACCCTCCGGTCCCTGGGCGAGACACGACGCCGGAGATCGAGCGCTTCCTCATGGCCATGAGGTCCCTCTCTCCTCCAACGGGCTTTGCGGCGCCTTCGGGCCCAGCGGACCAGTCTGGGGCCCCTGGCAGGTCGGGGGCTTTGGCTCAGACGCCGCCAGCGCCTTCGGGTCTGGCGCCGCAGGGTCAAGCGGTCCCGACGCCGCCGGCGCCTTCGGGCCCGGCGCCGCGGAACCCTTCTCCTCCCTCGGGACCCGGATCGTCGCCGGTGGACCTTACGACCCCCCCCGGCGTCGTACCGTCAGGTGTCGCCTCCGGCGCCATCCTCAGGCGGCGCCGTCCCCGATGCCTCCTTCATTCCTGTTCCGACGTCGGAACGGCGCCACTGGGCGCCGCTTTCGACGGCGTATGGAGATTTTCACTGCTATGAACAAGCCCCATTAATTGAAAACCCTGAGTATCAGGAGATGGGTGATGAGGAGGATTGGGAGGGGTCTGAGGACCCTCTGACCCGTGAGTGTCAGTCTCAAGAGGACTGGACAGGTGGACTTGGGGATGCCAGTGGTCTGGACACCTCACCAGACACTGGTTTAGTCTCATCTCCTACCGTGGCTTCGGAGGAGGGGGCAACCTACAGTGTGGTGTTGATGAGGGCAGCCAAGGCCTTGGGCCTTGAGCTCCCCGTCACGGCCGTGAGGACTAACCTCCCACTGAGGTCCTTAAACCGCAGTCATGCTCGGCCGAGCCTCTGCTGCCCTTTAATGAGGCCTTGACCGACGTTCTTTTGGGCACTTGGTCCAGGCCCGCTACGGGTTTGCCTGTAGATAGGAACGTGGCCAGACGCCACCGCCCGGCCTCGGGCGACCCATGTTTTCTGTCCACACCCCCGAGAGTCTGGTCATCCAGGCCTCCAATTCCCAGACCCCATTCCCGTCGGCTCCGCCGGACAGGGAATCCAAGAGGTATGAAAATTATGGAAAGAAAATATTCTCCATCCTTAGTTTGGGACTGCGGTCTTCCAACACCGCGTGCCTCTTGGGCCGCTACACCCACTCTCTGTGGGAGACGGTTGCGGAAGTGCTGCCTGAGTGTCCGTTGGAGGTACTGGCCAAACTCGGCCAAGCCCTTGTGGAGGGCCGAGATGCAGCCAAATATTCTATCCGGTGCGGGCTGGATACCACCAACTCCCTAGGCAGAGCGATGGCAACGACGGTGGCGGTGAGACGTCACGCCTGGCTGAGGTCCGCCAACTTTTCGGCAGATGTCCAAAACACTCTGATGGACATGCGGTTCGATGGCCGTCGCCTTTTTGGCGACAAGGCAGACCATGCGCTTGAGCGCTTTAAAGACTCCAGGGCTACGGCCAAGTCTTTGGGCCTCTCGGCCCCGCGCCAGCAAATGGGTGCCTTTCGCTCCTTTCGTGGCCAAGGAAGGGGCGCCCCCACACGTGCTGCCAGCCACACGCCGCAGCCTAACATCCAGCGCGGTGGCGGCCGTGGAAATCTCTGTGAAGGCGGTCGGGGACAACGGCGAGGCCAGTCCACACCTTCCCCCGCAGCATCCGCCTTTAAACCCTCCTAGTCCATGCTTCTCGGCCCATGTGACACCAGTGGGGGGCAGGGTTCGCCATCACCACTCTCACTGGCGCACTGTCACTTCGGACAGGTGGGTGCTGCAGATCGTCCGCCGGGGCTACTCCCTCCCCTTCGAGACGACCCCTCAAGCCATGCCACCGCAATACCACCGCGTATCGGGGGATCACTTGCGGCTTCTACAGGAGGAAGTTTCGGCCCTCTTGGCCAAGGGGGCCATCAAGCGCGTTCCTGGGCCAGAAGTAGGACGTGGTTGCTACTCCCACTACTTTCTGGTACCCAAGAAGGGCAAAGGGGGCCTACGCCCTATCTTGGACCTACGGAACGTCAACGGCTTCCTCCGGAAGGAGAAGTTCATGATGCTGACTCTGGCTCAGGTCTTAGCTGCCCTGGACCCAGGATACTGGATGGTAGCGTTGGACTTGCAGGACGCCTATTTCCACATCCCCGTCCTGCCGGCCCACCGGCGTTACCTGCGGTTCACGGTAGGCCACGAGCACTTTCAGTTTACCGTGCTCCCCTTCGGCCTTACCAGCGCCCCACGGGTGTTCACGAAGGTGATGGCGGTGGTCGCAGCTCATCTGCGCAGGTTAGGGGTTTCAGTCTTCCCTTACCTCAACGACTGGTTGTTGAAGGCGGGCTCGCCCCAGACAGTCGTCAGCCACCTCCAGACGACGGCAGACCTCTTGCACCAGCTGGGGTTCTCCATCAATGTGCCGAAGTCACACCTGTGCCTCTCTCAGAAGCTCCTCTTCATCGGAGCGGTTCTCGACTCGGCGCAGTTTCGGGTTTACCCACCCGAACAGCGGGTTCGGGATATACAGGCTCTGATTCCCATCTTCCAGCCTCTATCCCGGGTTTCGGTCAGGTTGACGCTGCGGCTTCTGGGGCTGATGGCTTCCTGCATCCTTCTGGTGCATCACGCCCGTTGGCGGATGCGGGCTCTGCAGTGGGACCTGAAGTTCCAGTGGGCCCAGCATCAGGGCAACCTGTCCGACCATGTCCTGATCTCGGAGGGCACTGCGAGACAGCTGCAGTGGTGGCTCAAGTACCGCGATTGGGTCAGCGGCAGAACCCTCTCCCTTCCCCAACCGGAGCACGTTGTTGTGACGGACGCATCCCTCCAGGGCAGGGGAGGCCACATGGGAGAGGCGGAGATCAGAGGCCTCTGGTCTCCGGCGGAGTCCCGGCTCCATATCATCCTTTTGGAGCTGCGGGCGATTCGTCTAGCACTGAAGGCATTCCTCCCTTCTGTCAGAGGGAGTGTAGTGCAGGTGTTCACGGACAACCCCACCGCCATGTGGTACTGCAACAAACAGGGCGGGGTGGGGTCGTGGACCCTCTGCCAGGAGGCTCTGCGCCTCTGGCAATGGCTGGAACATCAGGGCGTGACTCTGGTGGTTCAACACCTGGCAGGTTCTCTGAACGCCAGGGCGGACGAACTCAGCCGCCGGTGCATGATGGATCACGAATGGCGTCTGAACTCTGACGTGGCGCAAGGTCTCTTTCTGCAGTGGGGAGAGCCTTGGTTAGATCTATTCGCCACTGAAGAGAATGCGCAATGTCATCAGTTCTGCACGTTGGAATTTCCAAGGCGGCACTAGCTCGGAGACGCTTTTCGTCGCGACTGGAGTTGCGGTCTGTTGTACGCCTTTCCGCCTATACCACTTCTGCCCAGCGTGCTGAAGAAGATCAGGCGCGACCGAGCACAAGTCATCCTTGTGGCTCTGGACTGGGCACGAAGGTACTGGTATCCCGAGCTACTCGGTATGTCAGTCGATCCCCCGGTTTGTCTGCCTCTTCAGGGGACCTTCTGTCGCAGCAGCAGAGGACGGTCCTCCACCCGAACCTGTCCAGTCTCCACCTCCATGCTTGGAGATTGAGCGGCGACAGTTGAGGCCATTTGACTTGCCTCCTGAAGTCTGTACAATCATTCTGGCAACCAGACGTCCCTCCACAAAGTCGGTATACGCCTGCCGGTGGAACAGCTGTGGATCCTCTCTCTGCCCCTCTTTCCGAGGTTCTTCTCTTCCTTGTTTCTCTTGCCCAGCAGGGCTCTGCTCTGGGCACTATCAAGGGCTATCTTTCTGCCCTTTCAGCCTTCCTAAGGCTGCCTGATCAACCATCTTTGTTCAAGTCCCCAATTGTAAATAAATTTCTGAAAGGCATCACACACACATTTCCACCTGTTCCCTTTGTGAT
Organism: Lissotriton vulgaris; assembly: GCF_964263255.1. Classification (NCBI taxonomy): domain Eukaryota; kingdom Metazoa; phylum Chordata; class Amphibia; order Caudata; family Salamandridae; genus Lissotriton; species Lissotriton vulgaris. Next base: position 67,789,782 of record NC_141686.1, on the reverse strand, counting down.
GCCTCAGTGGGACTTGAACTTGGTCCTTACATTTCTGATGTGTGCTCTCTTTGAGCCGCTTCACAACTGTCCTCTTAGCCTTCTCACTTTGAAGACTGCCTTCCTGGTAGCCATTGTGAGAAGTTGGCCTGATATATAGTGCTCACTATTCTAGTGATCACTTTGTATCATACCAAACGACCCTTATTGATGATTGGTTGTAAGTCAACCTTATAGACCAGCTATCCTAGTAGCATGGACAAGAGCAGTCTTTAGGCTAAACTCTAGAGGGCGTGTTAAGCCAGCTGTTATACCATCACATATACCCCTTGAACACCAAGTGAAAGGACACCACACAAGTTGTTATGAAAATAAAAGAATATTTATTTATAACAAGTCTACCCTGAACTCTTTATGAGTCAGGGAGCTAAGCACACAACAAAACTCTTACGAAAATACAAAAAGTTGTACAATTTACACAAATGCCCGAGGGGCACGAAAAACCATATACTACAAAAGTGGAATGCGAAATACTAGCAGGTGAGTAACAAGATCCAGAGGCTTCAGGCTCGCTAGGACTACACTACTGAACCTTCAGGTTAGGAGCAGGAGGCCTAGGGAGATCGGGTGCAGAGTGTGCACTCTCACGCGGGATGCGGGACAAAGTCTTTGGATGCTAGATTTCGTAAAGTTACAGTTATCGGACGAATCCGACTAGTTAGGCTGAAAACGAAAAAGGATCTGGACACTTAGATAGTGAACCTATGTTGGAGCACCGAAATGCTCGGGTTACCTAGCCCAGGGGCTGCGGCTGCATAGGGTTCAAAAGACGTCTGGAGTCCTCGTTACAGTCTATGGAGCCTGAAAGAAGAAGTTGCTGGCAGGCGACCAGTGAAGAAGTTCGATGTGATCCAAGCCTGGATCGGTGATGGAGATGACCTGAAAGCAGAGGGGACTCAGTTCTTAATCACTAGCCAGTGATTAGGTGGGCACCAGGATGGCACCGGATGAAGTCACCTCGACCAGGTGAGTGGGCGACGCTGGGCTCTGCAGTCTCTCGGACTAGGAGGCGTCGGTGACCAGGATTGAGGTGCGAGCTGTCCCACGAAGATATCTGCTGTCTGCGATGCTGGACCCAGGATTGGGGCACCAAACCTTGGCAAAGGCAAGCCCACGCGATGGACTCAAAATGGCGTCTGGAGTGGACCAGGAGGGTCCGGGTGTTCCTCTTTTGGAGGGGAGCAAGGGCCAGTCTGGAGCAACCAGACCAGCGATGGAAGTGTCGTGGTTCGTCGTCAGGAGGGCTACAAGCCTGCAGGCAAGTGGCCGGACAACGCGGTGAGCAGCAAAGAGCAGAAGGGCCCCACGCAGATCTCGTGGATTCTGGGGGGCTGGACTTCGGTGCTGGCGCTGCTCAGGGTTAGGGCTTCTCAAACCCCAAAGCACTCACTCGAGGATCCCTCGGCGGTCGTGCTGGATAAGCGTCGTGCAGGTCTTGAAGATGGCCGGTCCCTCGGGTCTGTCACACCCACGAATCTCAGCTGGGCTGATGATGCAGGTAGAGGTCAGAGATGGCAGGGAATCCGGGTCTCGCGAGCTGGGCAGTCTTGATCCGGAGGATGGACTTACAGCAAACCGCATGCGCTTAGATGGTGCCCGCTGGTGCAGGGTGGCTACTCCTTAGCCACAAGGGAGAGTCTTCAGAAATGTTAGAGTTCTTTCGTGGAAAGTAGTAAAGATTCAGAATTATCTAATTTGGGAATGGGGCCCGCTCCTACCTTTATACTAAAGAAAGGGGCTGGCATGCGACTAGGTCCTGCCCATGGGTGGGACCAGGAGGGGGGTGGTTACACCCCTCTCCCTTGTCCGGACTTTCCCCAGCTCAGGGGCTGGTGTGCTCCTGGAACTGGTGCAAGCCGGCATATGCACAGTGAGCACCGGGGTGCCACTTGCAGTCACCTTCCTCTCAGCCCTGCCTACCTGGGATACACAAAACCCTGTCTGGGATAGTGCTAGCACCGCCCCTGACAGGAAACCCTTTGTCCAAGCTCTCCTAGCTGGAAGGACTCCCAGCAGCAGGAGGTCAGACTTGTCTGTGGTGGCAGCATCTATTTTGTGATGCGAGTTAACTTTAACCGGGGTTCACAGTTACATACATGTCGTGTCCCTCTAGAAGGGTGGAATGCTAACCTCGTCGCCAGAATTGGCGAGAGGTTAGTATTCCAATTCGTATGACACCTTACTCGACATGTTTTGATAAAGCGATACCAAAGTTGACAAATAACCGCGAGGATTATAATGCACTTAAGAGTATATGGTACGCGTTATCATGGAACAGCTATTAGGACTTTGTTCCGCAAGCTGGAAACGGGCTCAGCTCATGCCAGAGCACCATCTCACATAATTCCAAGCACTCTGCCTTCAGGATTGTTAAGGCCTGCCATAGGAGTGACTGATAGGAATACATGTGTCCATTTTAGGGTTAGATATAGGATACTATATCTACAGCAAAGGGTGTTTACACCACCTTGCCCCAGCTGTCGTGCCTGTCAGATTTAGATGGCCAGCCAGGGGTGGCATAATACATGCTTCAGCCCCTGGTAGGCCCTGGGTACACCTATGCCCTGGGTACAGGGACTGAAAAGGTGGCCCAGTACCAATTGGTAAATGCACCTAAGGTACACGTGTCAATTTAGAGAGAGAACAGCTAGGCTGTGGGTCTGATTAGCAGGCCCACAGCCAGGGAAAGTCGTAAACCAGTGAAGCAAAAAGCAAAAATCTGGAGTGATCATAGGATTGCAGACCCTACTCTCCTACAGCCATCACCTCTGCCAGGAGAGTGAGTGAGCTCCAGGCTCTATCCTGTAAACCTCGTTCCCTTTTAGTCCATCCGGACAAGGTTGTGTTAAAGACAAGACCTTCTTTCCTACCCAAGGTGGTCACGGCCTTTCACATTGGGCAATCCATTACCTTGCCCACCTTCTTTCCGCCTCCGAATCCCTCGAGAGAGGAAGAGAGGCTCCACCGTCTGGACCCAAAACGTGCACTCTCGTTCTATCTGGATCGCACACGCCAGTTCCGGGTGGATGACCAACTCTTTATTGGTTACGTGGGCGCTAAGAAGGGGAAAGCGGTACACAAGCGGACCATCTCACGGTGGATCATCTTGTGTATCCAGGCGTGTTACTCCTTGGCAAAGAAGGAACCCCCCTGTTGGCCTGAGGGCTCATTCCACTCGAGCCACAGCGACTACAACTGCCTTGGGCCAAGGTGTGCCCTTGCAGGACATCCGTCAGGCAGCTACGTGGGCCTCGCTGCACACGTTCGCAAGACACTACTGCCTGGACAGCCAAGTCCGGAGGGATGGCTTCTTTGGCCGTTCCGTCCTCCAGGACTTTCTGGTGTGATTATTGGTTCCCAGACCCACCACCCGGGTTGGTATTGCTGGGGTATCTATTCTAAGGTAAGGAATCTATCACTAACGTGTCTCTTTCAGATGCACAAGTTACTACTTGTGTAACGATATATCTGTAAGAGACATTAGTTAGTGATAGATTCCTTACAGACTCACCCATGCTCCCCGTTCTGCGAACCGATATCTAGGGTTAAGGTCATCCCCTTTCAGGGCCCTAGTTTCAAGGCACCAGTGTTGGTTTTTGGCATAGCTCTGCGTTTCTGGCGCGGAAAAGCTGTGTCTAAGAACTGACGTCAGCACGCGGAGGCGGCGTCTAAGTACTCCGACGTCGTCAGCACAGCGCCTACGACGGACGCGGAGCCGCAGACGACGCCTACCGACGCGCAAGGGTACTGCTACGCAAAAGTTTCCGGATCCAGTCTGACGCCTGGGGATATTCGAAGGTAAGGAATCTATCACTAACTAATGTCTCTTACAGATATATCGTTACACAAGTAGTAACTTGTGCATCAGGATCGACCAGACCCAGGTCATCTTAATGGCTCCAAACTGGGCAAGGAGAGTTTGAGCATCTGCCCACCAATCAGGCTGCCTCTTCAGGAGGACCTCCTCATGGAGCACCAGGTCAGGGTCCTGCTGCTGCCTCATCAGGAGGACTTCCTGATGCAGCAGCAGATAAGGGTCCTGCCCCTGAACCTCCAAACAATGCACCTTCATGTGTAGAGATTGTGTCCACAATTGAATGCCTTTGATGTTACTTTTGAGATTTTCAAGGTCATCTTGGCAGCCAGGCATCCCTCAACAAAATTTTGTATGCCTGCCGTTAGGACACATTTGTGGCTTGGTGCTTTTCTCGTCCTGTCCATATGCTTTCACCTGCCTTGTCAGAGGTTTTGCTGTTGGTGCTGTCTTTTGCCTGGCAAGGCCTTGACCTAGGTAGCCACTAAAGATGACCTTTCAGCCATATCTGCTTGTTTCTGGTTGCCGGATCGCCTTCCACTATTAAAGTTGCTACCACCGCCCATTTTAAACTGAAAATGATCAGGAAGATTCGCCCCTTTCTACCTGAGGCAGCAATTAAGACACTGGTCAGTGCTTTAGTCTTGTCATCACTAGACTATTGTAACGGGCTATTTCTTAATGCCCAGGCCAGGGTCATACAAAAGTTACAGTCCATTCAGAATGCAGCTGCACCACTGATTTCAGGAACTGCTAAGTTCAGTCCCATTTCAGATACGATCAGGCAGTACCACTGGTTACCGATCCACAAAAGAATAAAGTTCAAGTCCTTGTGCATAGTTTATAAATCACTTAACAACCAAGGACCGCATGCCCTCAAAAACCAATTAACTCCCTACATACCCTGCAGACAGTTACGCTCTTCCACCTTACACCAATTAGTAATTCCTCGAACAAAAACAGTGTCCTGGGGTGACCGCCGCTTTTCAGTGGCCGCACCCAAACTCTTGAATGCCCTTCCTCAGTACATCAGGACGAGTTCGTCACTCCAACAATTTCGAAAACTTTTAAAGACATGGCTCTTCAATCAGTGAGGCGGTGACTACACATAGGAGACAGATGATTTTTAGCGCCGAGACGCCTACGGGTATTTGCTGCGCTCTATAAATGTCAAAAATAAATAAATGAATAAATAAAGTCCCCCATTGTTACTAGTTCTCTTAAGGACTTGCAACATTTGTTCCCTCCTACCCCTTTCATAATGCCCCAATGATACCTTAATTTGGTCTTAACCTTCTTTATTGGTTCACCATTTGAGTTCCTGCGTAGATGGGAGCTCAAACTTCTAACTCGCAAGACTACCTTCTTGGTGGCAATTGCATCGGCCAGGAGGGTCAGCGAGCTTCAAGCTTTTTTCAATTAACCCTTTATACACCAGCTTTTACCAAGACAAACTGGTTCTTCGGACACATGCCTTCTTTTTGCTGAAGGTGGTCACTCCCTTTCATATCAACCAGAACATCATTCTGCCCACACATTTTGTCTCACCTCATCCTTCTGAGGAGGAGGAGAGATTCCACCGCCTGGACCCAAAGAGACCTCCATTTCCACATTGATCTTATCAAAGAATATCAGGTGGACATTTGGTTCACTGGAGCGAAAAAGGGCAGAGCGGTGCAGAAACGGACCATCTCTTGGATGATTGTACTCTGCATCCAGATGAGCTACACATTTGCGGAAAAGCAGCCTCCTGTGATAGCTTGCGGGTGCCTTCCACTAGGGCCAAGGCACTGCTAGTGCGTTAGAATGTGGTTACTTATTTTGTCCATCTGCCAAATTGCAAAGTGGGCGTCCTTCCAGATGTTCACAACTCACTACTGCTTGGGCAGTCTGGTCTGTCAGGACAGGCATTTTGCATATTCGGTCCTCCAAGAGCCATTAGCAGATCCACCTCCTGGGAGGTTTTGCTTTGATATCTATTCTAAGGCGAGGAATCTGCAGTTAGAAGTCTCTATCAACAAGTTATTTACCTTCGGTAATGGTTATTCTGGTAGAGACTCTAAAAGCAGATTACTTAACAGCCCACTCATCCTCCATTCTGATACCTGGGAAATATTCCAAGTTTAGCAGTTTGCGGTTAGTCTCTACCAGAAAATGTGATACTGTAGGTAAGTAACCTCTAGTAGGGTGGCTGCAGATTAGTTCAAAATGTAGTAAATATGGTTCTTTTAACCAGACCAGAGGGGAGGATTTTGGATCAAATGTCAATATTTATAAGTACTGGTAACCAGGTATATAATCAGGCGGAACAGGAGATATCGAGTAGTACAGAACGTGAGGAACAACATATCTGGATATGGTGATATGATGGCTTAATAATGGACATGTTGAACTTGGATTATAGTGGCAAATACTCTGATTTGCATTGATTACTTTTGCTATCGTAACATAAGGAATATTAATCTATTTTGGAAATACTATTATAACTTTGGAGCCCTGATGAAGTCATGGATGCGTGGAATTAATGCATGACAAAACACGTGTTGGCTGCTAAGAACGACTATTAAAGAACTTCTGGATATACTTTCTAAATTGGACACCAGAGTTTTGTGTTTTTCAAATTGGATATTACCATATGAACATTACACTGCATTGAAGGAAGAAAAGAATACATGGACTGCTTCTGCACTTACATAACTAGTTTTGTTGCAAAACATGCGAAGAACAATTTATATTTTTGAAGAGCTCAGGGAGAACTTCTTGGATAATATTGGATCAAATGTCACTTTGCCAAAAGCGCCAGAAATCTTTGCATGTGTCCCGAAAGGATAATAAAACTCTAGAAATAAGTGCTTAATTATCTTGTCATTTTGGTGTATGCAAGAAAGAGTAGCATAGAAGTGTTGCACTATAGTATGGTAGCATGTCTAGTAAACTTAAAATAGGCATATGGCATGTGCCAAGTAAGGACATTTTTTTCTTCAAATTGAGACATAGATTTCAGTTGCAAGCCTGCAAATATGCTCTTCAGAAGATGTATGGAGAAGTAAAGAAAAATGTAGATTGTATAAAAATTAACTGCAATACTTATTTTTGTTTCCTTAGCTGGAAGCTGAAAAGGGGCACGGAGGCAAAGGGGACCACAAAGAAGTAAAGTCTGCATTGGAGGATGTAGAAATGAAAGAGGCGGAAAAAACACCATTATCTGAGCAGAATAATGTTGAGAACACAGAAAATGTCGACATGGAAGGATGAAAACTGACTGGAGATCTTAATTTAGATGGATTTAAACCTTTTATTTTTCTAGCTGATTGGGTGAAGGATAGAAGTCCAGTTAATGGTTGTGGTGAAAGATGTTGCATTACAGCTGCTTGCTATCGTTTGTGGAAATTGGTCATGGCTGGATTCGGCACAATTGTTATCTGTTTGTTATTGCTCTCCTGTCTGCAATTGTTTCCCATCCATCCCAAGTCATTCCTCACTGGCAGATGTGTTCTGTGGCTATCTGCACTGTTCTTTAGTGAGCAAAGGTTTTGAATCTTAGAAATGTATGTTTTACTTGAAATGTCAGAAAGTCTGTCTGTTTTTCTTAAGAAGGAAGTCGATTGGGGAGGGTGGGGTAGGGGAATAAAATCTGTAACCAGACGTTATCCAAACATACAACCTTTTAAGCAAACTGTTTCCCTTGAAATCTTCATGCTGTAAAAACAGAAATAATGTGCACGAAGGGTACCGGTTTAAAATACTCATTGTTTTTGTATATACAGGTTGTTGGAGGTGGATGCCTTCCCTCAAAGTATCTTTTTTCAATAAAGTTAATGCAGAAAAACAAAAAAAATCAAACTTGCTATACATTTTAGGAATGCTTTGTACTACAAATGAAAACAATTTCTACTTAGAATAACTTTCTGGCTTATGTTTACATGTGCAGTAAATCTGAATAGATGTTAGAAAAAGAAAAAGGTGAGCTTTTTTTCAAGTAACATTTTGCTTTACTTTTTGCCTTGTATTTTTAAAACTGTATATTCTGATGGATAATTCCAGCCTAGTACTTCCTGTGCTGTAGACTGGATCTGGAAACATTTTCCAGCAATGTTCTTGGCACCGTTAGATGTCACCATGTGCTGGCATTGTGCTGCCGCAGAAGTAAGAGTGGACCCGCATATAAGTGTCACCCCTACGTGCTGACGTCAAGTCCTTTCTTTTCCGCACCATCCAACACTGATTTGGAGCTCTGATCCCAACTTCGTCAGCCTACTGACGTCAAACCATGCCATGCCTGTAGAAAATAGATGTCGGTCACCAAGTCGCACGAGGTGTCTCTGGTGTTTGGGCTCAGTATGCCCTTTGCACCCAAAGACAATTCAGGGCTGAAAATGGATGATGTATGTGTAGGAAGGTGGATACCTGACTATGGTTGCCCCCAACTTTTTGCCTGGTGTTTTGCGGGTTTTCTGACTTAGTTGACCTGGGGCCCTGCCAATCAGGACCCCAGGCCTAAAGGCCAACTTCTCACAGTATGTCGCCAAGCATAAGGAAAAGTTAAGACCCTTGCGTAAGTCCAACTCTAACTCGTGGACCTGTACTCGCTACAGGGAACATTCCCGCCAGATATAAACCTTTCAAAGTCCTCCATTAAGTTTAAAATATAAGTCAAGTGCTAACAAAAATAGTGAAGTGGACTCTCATTGAGATTGGTTAGTGCAATCTGTCGGTTGCTACACACATGGACTCTTGACTTGGCCAGCAAGATCTTGCTGGCTATCCTGGAAGTTCTTGGAGTCTCTCTGCCTCAAACAATTCATGATGTTCAGGAAGCGGACAAATAAGTGCTGTGTGCTGTATTCAATACTACTGACTTGCCTCGGATTGGTTTTTGGCACTAGCATGGCGTTTCATCACCACTCGTGGTTTCATTCCACAAGATTTTCTGGAGGAGTACAAGCATCTTTCATGGGTATGACCTTTGATGGCTCATATGTTTTCAATGAAAAAGCTGATTCTGCCCTGAAGTGTTTCAATGGTAATAGAGCCGTGGTGCACTCCCTGGCTCTCTTGACCCTCTGCCAAGCAAGTTCCCACATCAGTTCAGAAAATTCAGAGGCTACTCCAAGGGGCTGCTGTATAGATGGTGACAGTCACCCCAACCCCTATAGCAGTCACCTTAGTCCTTTTGAGACCAGATATGGGTCAGGCAAGCATCATGCAGACCAGAAGGGGCACCAGTCCTCCTAGTTCTCTTCCCCTGCAGTAACAGCCACTAATCCGCTTTAGTTTACCAGTACTAGCGCAAACTCATTCCATTTGGGGCAGGATTCAGTACTTGACCTCGGGTAGTGATCCATCACTTCCGACAGCATGGCTGTCCCTACCCTCCAGCAAGTGTACCCACACATCAGCCAACATTCAAAGGAGCCCCTCTCTCAGCTGTTACAGGAGGTGCAGCTGTTGCACTCAGGAGTTCTACTGGATGTGTTTTTGTGTTTTGACCTCTGAAAGAGAAGATTTCCGTATGCCAAGAGGGTGGTGGCATCTAGCCTCTATTGGACCATCAGCCTCTGAATGCCTACCTGCAGAAAGACCAATTCAAAATGCTTGTGCTAGCCCAGATCTTGGCTGCCATGGGCAAGAGGTACTGGATGGTGTCCGATCTGCAGGATGTATTTCATATGCCCATCCTACAGTAGTTGCCTGTGGTTCAAGTTCGGCTAGGTTCATTTTCAAGTTTGCAGCTCCTCCCTGTGCCCTTTTGGGTGTTTACAAAAGTGATGTCGGTGATTTAGCACACCTTTGGAGCTAGGAGATGTTAGTTTTTCCCTATCTCGATGACTGGCTGTTAAAGTTAAGCTTGCCACAGTTCATTGTAGGCCACCTGCAGGCAACAGCTAACCTCTTGTAAAAGTTGACGTTCGTGATGAACGAGCCAAAGTCTCATCCGGCTACTTGGCAGAGGCTAACATTTATTGTAGTGCATCCTGGATAATGTGTAGTTGAAGGCCCTCTCCAACACAATTAGTCCAGTACATTTCGGCTAAATATCCCAATGTTTCAGCCTTAGACCTGGATCTCGTTGAAAGCAGCTCTGAGTATTCTTGGCCTCTTAGTTCCAGGGGACCCACCACCGAGGAAGTCTATTCGATGCCATCCAGATTTTGGAAGCGAGTTCTCGTTTAGCATTGTGGCTACTTGAACACAATTGGTCCAATGGTAATGGACCTTCCTTCGCCATTCAGAGCTGATTCCGGTGACTGACACATCACTTCTGGTTATGTAACTGAGGGACCAACCTATCCTGGATTTTTCTATTCCCCAGGTGTCTTGCTAAGGGTCATTCATGAGGCAGTGACAACAGGAAGTTCCTGTGCACTAACAGAACTACTAGCTTCTTGCTAGTTCCTAGCTCAGGATTTACTAGTTCACCAGTAGACCATCTTTCCAGTCAACTTAGTGTTTTCCGACCATTCCTTTGCTGACCTGATCCAGGGCTTCCTATGGAACGCTCAGAAGTGTAGGGCTCCTGCTTGGCCTTGCGGAAATCTTCCCTGCGGTCCTCCAGCAGCTAACAAAACCTGCAGCTCTGGAAGTGACTTTGACTCCAGCAAATGGTCCTCTTTATGAGCCTCCTTCTCCTCTCCCTCTGGAGCAGAAGCAATGACCTCCACAGCCTCTGCATTCCCGGTGTCTGCTCTTTCCTGCAAACTATTTTTTCCTGGTCCCTGCTAAATGGAGATGATCCCAGCCTCACACTGAGACTGACGTGCAGCCTGTGCTCTGTTCAGCACAGCCGTACAAGCCATAAAGGCTTCTGGCACCAAGCCAGGAGCAATCAAATTATTGCCCAAGAGACATCCAGCCCCTTGCTTTTTCCTTACACCCCACATCAGTCATGGCTGCCATGCTATTGAGATCAGTCTCCATTTTGGCAAGTGGATACTCCTTGCCCTCTCCACTGACTCTTATTGCTGTATCCTTGGTTCCAGAGAGTATGCCCTCAAACTTAAGATACTTCCCCCTCAACCATAGTGCGGAAGACTCCAGTATCCCTGAGGGCAGGCACTTTCCTCCTTTGATACTAACTTCCTGCACAAATCCCATTGTGTTAAGATGATTGTGCTTCAGAGCATCTAGGTCCCTCTCCCAAACGTCTATAGCTACTAGCTTGAGCGCAACCTAGGCGCAGTTCCATCCAGTCGAAAAGCCAGGTCTTGAGGCTCTTCCTGAAGGTGTCCAGGGAGGAGGGGGTGCATTTGATGTCGATAGGGAGTTCGTTCCAGGTATTGGCCGCGATGTAGGAGAAAGCTCTTCTCCCTGTTCTGGCTCTGCGGATGCGCGGGGTTTCGGCGAGGGCCAGGTTGGTGGAGCGGAGGCTTCTTTTGGGTACGTGGAATTAGATTCTCTTTTTGAGGTATTGGGGTCCTGTGTTATGGAGGCATTTGTAGGTGTGGGTATCTTGAAAGTGGCTCTCGACGGGGAGCCAGTGGAGGTTCCGTAGGTGTTGGCTGATGTGCTCGTGTCAGGGGATGCCGAGGATGAGTTTGGCTGCAGTGTTCTGTATCGTCGTGAGCTTGCGGAGTAGAGACTTGTTGATGCCGGCGTAGAGGGTGTTTCCGTAGTCCAGTCGGCTGGTTATGAGTGCAGGGGTGACGGTCTTCCTTGACTCGGGGGGCGGGAGGGATCCATTTGAAATTCTCTCCCACCCCCGAGGATGCGCAGGGTTTTAAAGCAGCTGGGTGCAACGACATTAACCTGCTTGCGGGTGGAGCGGGAGGAATAGAGTAAGATCCCAAGGTTTCTGTCTTGGTTCGTGGGGGTTGGAGGGCTGCCGAGTGCGGTGGGCCACCAGGTGTTGTTCCGTGCTGACTGGGAGGTTCCGAGTACAAGGACTTTTGTTTTCTCTGAGTTGAGCTTCAGGCAGCTGTTGCTCATCCAGGCCTTGACATCCTGCATTCCTTCCTGGAAGTTGGATATGGTGGTGGTGGGGCCATTGGTTGAACTGGGTGTCTTTGGCGTAGGATACTATGCTCAGGCCGTGCTGTCTGACGATGGCTGCGAGGGGGGGGGGGGGGGCACGTAGATGTTTAAGAGGGTTGGACTCCGTGAAGATCCCTGGGGTACTCTGCAGTTGGTTTCAGTGTGTTCGGAGATTAAGGGAGCCAGTCTGATTCTTTGAGGAACGAGTGGATCCAGTGGAGGGTGGTTCCTTGTATGCTGGTGTTATGTAGTCTGGTGGCGAGTGTGTGGTGGGAGATGGTGTTGAATGCTGCTAGCAGGTCTAGTAGTATGAGGGCTGCAGTGTCGAGGAGGGCTGCGGTGCCGTCTGGCATCGAGTAGGGCTGTCACTGTGCTGTGGTTGCTGCAGAATCTGGATTGGGAGGGGTCAAGCATGGAGTTGTTTTCGATGAACTTTGTTAGCTGTGTGTTAACGGCCTCTCAGCGACTTTTGCCGTGAAGGGGAGGAGAGAGATAGGCCAGTAGTTCATGAGGTCTGTGGGATGAGCTGATGGTTTCTTCAGCTGGGGACTTTTGCACGTTTTCAGTTGTTGGGGAAAGAGCCGGTCCTGAAGGTGGCGTTGATTGTGTGTCGTAATTTTAGTGCAGTGGCAGGTCTGTGGTAGATGTGGGGTGGGCATGGGTCCGTGGGGGACCCCCGAGCGGATGCTTTTCATGGTTGAGGCGGTCTCTTCGGTCGCGACCGGTGTCCAGCAGGCTATGGTGGGGTGGCTGGTGTTGGATGGTGCACTGGTTGCGGGGTCAGGTGTTTGGTCGTTGAAATTGTCGTAGATGTCCTTGATTTTCAGGTGGAAATTTGTTCCGAGTTTGTCGCAGAGGTCCTGGGAGGAGGTGATGTCAATGATTTTGCTGGCAGGTTTGACGAATTCCTGTATGATGCTGAAGAGCTGTTTGAAGTTTAAGGTGTTGGCAAGGATTTTGTTGTGAATAAAGGTTTTACAGCGTGACTCTTTCTGGATTCACTATGCTGTACATTATTCCGCGGTCTAGTGGTTGGGTCTGGAATCAGTCTTTTCTTTCTTTCTTTTTTTTTTTTTGTAGCCAGGGGGGTGTCGACGTCCCATCTTCTGGTGTACTTCTGTGACGTCTGCACGCTTCCTGCGGAAGCTCCCACCTTTGGGCGCCATCTTTAGATTATTTTTTTCGCTGTTGAGTCTGGATCGTCACCGAGGGGCTCCGAAGTTTTTGGAGGAAAAAGACGATTTTACAAGGAAAAGATTGGAGAAGATACCGAGGAACAAGATCACCAAGCCGGGACGACGAAGAAGGCTCTCCAGCTTGTCCAACAAGTATCACAACCCACCCATGTAGGAGGCCATATTTTGGACCCCTTTTTTACTAATCTGATCGAGGCCAGTATTGTATCCGTCTCCCCATTAGGGTGGTCAGACCATTTTCTTGTGTCCATCCGGTATTCTTTGCCGGAGACCCCCTCTAGTCCATCATTCAGGCGGGTTGTCAAGCGTCATTGGAATAAGCTTAGGATGGAATACCTGCACCGGCTTCTGCAGGAAGTACCGTTGAGCCCATTGGATGACGTGGAAGCGGGTTATGATCAGTTTTGTAGATGGACTGCTAGGGCGCTGGATTCTCTGATTCCCATCGTCTCGTGTAAACTGAGCACCAGAGATCCGAGCCCCTGGTATGACAGGGCATTACGTGCCCTGAAGGGGATATGCAGACGGGCGGAGAGAGTCTGGCGGAAGACATATGATGCTGGCATGAAAGCCGCATACGTTGCTTCCATCAAGACCTATCATCGAGCTATTTGTAAAGCCATTTGCGGCGTTCTATGCACTGGAATTCCGCAACAGCTCGAACCCGTCTAAGACGATATTTAAAGCCGTCAAAGATCTCTTGGCGAAAAGGCCCACCTCCGTGGCAGCTGGTTCCATCTCCCACTGTGAGGCACTGGCTTCCTTCTTTTTGGAGAAGGTTCGAGCTATTTACCAAGCTTTTCCGGGTATTGGGCCCGATCCGGGATTTCATGATGGTACTCAAGGACACATTACATTGCACTCCTTTCCCCCGCTACTTTCGGAGGGATTTAATACACTTGCCTTGCAAGTTAAGTCTGGCTCTCCCTCTGATCCGGTAAGATCAGCTCTCTTTAGAGACCAGTCCGCGGTGTGTTCCTTGATTAACCTTTCGCTGACCTCGGGTGTGGTTCCTATCAAATGGAAGCTGGCGGTAGTATCTCCAATTTTGAAGAAACCCTCGATGGATCCAGTGAAACCCGAGAGCTATCGCCCGATTTCATTACTCCCTTGGCCGGCGAAGGTGGCAGAGGCTGATGTCAACTTGGCCCTGTCCGAACATCTCGCTCGGGCCGATGTCCTAGATCCCACGCAGAATGGCTTCTGTGCTGGGCACAGCACGGAAACGGCCCTTCTTGCGATGGTGGAACACCTGCGTACGGTGCTAGATGCTGGTCAGACGGCGGCGCTGGTATTATTAGACCTCAGCGCCGCCTTTGACACCGTCTCTCACAGCATTCTGTTGCACCGGCTGGAGGAGATTGGTGTTGGGGGACAGGCCCTGCAGTGGTTCCGCTCCTTCCTCGACGATCGTTCCTTCTGCGTGGCCATTCCTCCCTTTCAGTCCAAACTCCATCCTCTGGCCATGGGGGTTCCGCAGGGTTCCTCACTGAGTCCCACGTTATTTAATCTATACGTGAGACCGCTGGCTGAGGTCGCAAGGCAATGGGGCCTAATCATGGTCTCGTATGCCGACGACACTCAGCTGGCGGTTACTCTGTGGGGATGCGGAGGTTGATGCCCCCAGGTTTAGGAATGGACTGAAGGCGATGGCTAGCTGGATGACGGCGCACTGTCTCCAGCTTAACGCATCAAAGACCGAGGTTATGATTGTCGGAAAGAGAGCGGAGCTTTGGGGGGGACAGTTGGTGGCCCCCGGAACTGGGACCATCGCCTACTTCGGTCTCAGAATTAAAAAACATGGGAGTATGGCTGGACAGTAGCCTTAACTTTGTTGCCCACACCAAAAAAACTGCGGCCTGCTGTTTCGGTGTTCTCCGGGGCCTTAGACCGGTCCTAAAAATTTTTTGATGCCCCGACCAGGCAACTGGTGATTTAGGCAACGGTAGTTTCCCGGCTTGACTACGCTAGTTCTCTCCTGGTGGGGGCTAATCAGGCAGAAATTACCCGTTTGCAGCGGGTTCAAAACGCTGCAGCTAGAGCAATAGTAGGCTTGCCTAGATGCTGCTCCGTTTCCAATGTTCTTCGCTCCCTGCACTGGTTGCCGGTGAAGACGAGGATTTATTTTAAGGTTTTATGTTTGGCTTTTAAAATCCTGAAAGGTACCTCCCCTCAGATCCTCTCTGATCTCCTGTCTTTTTATGTTCCGGCACGCTCTCTTCGATCTTTGGGCCAGGCTCTTGCCGTGGTCCCTCGGTTTAAGTTGTGTCGTGCCGGGGGCCGATCCTTTCGTGTGAAGGCTGCGGCCATTTGGAATTCTCTTCCGGTTGAGATTTGTATGCTGGAGGATCTTTTACAATTTCGGAAAGCCATTAAAACTTTTTTATTTTAATTCCCCTTTAGCTGTTCCTTCTCTGCTTTTCTGTTAGTAGTGTTATGTTTTACCTTGTCGGGCGCCAGGACGCTCCTTCGCTGGAGCAGCTGTGCGCCTAATAAAAAATATTCCGTTAAGAAAAAAGGGGTCCCAATGAGGGAGGAGAGCGTATTGTTAGAAACAATTAATTGAATCAAATAAACAAAAAATGCATCTATAATGTTTAATTCACATTATAGGAAAGAAGCAACCAAAAACAAATTCACAGATTGCAGTTGTATTAGTGCCCCTGGGGGTAAGGGGGACATGCAATGTAGGATAATCAGTAAAGCGATCACAAATCAAAACAGTAATTCAAGGTACACATGCCCCAATGTCCATAATATGCAGGAATAGTGGGTAGGAGGAGGCTGTGTTTATAGGTCAGGGAGCGTGTAGACGTTTCGACCCAAATGAAGCAGGAATCAATGAAATCCTTGCACGTGGGTCTTCATCAGGACGGGAGAGGGGTAGTGGGGCAGACAACCTAGTTTAAGGAATAATAGAACCAAATTATTGTCATTCTCAAAGCTGTCCGAATCGCAAGATAAAATATAGTGGTAGACACACCATATTAAAAAGCATACCTGAGTAAATCAGTGTTGGTAGGTAATAATCTGGACAAGAATCGATGAGAAACATTCAATCCTGAGAAAAATCATGAATATGCCAATTAAAACTATATTTTAAAGAGGGCATCATAATGTCAAAAACTAGGAAAAAAATCAGACTTACTTGGTAAGTAAAGTCCGATATCCCGTTGGGATAAGGCAAAGGATCCGGGCACTGAGCAAGGGGGACCACTCTACGTATCTGTGTAAAGGGAACAGTATTCAGCCAAGGGCCAACCAATGTATAGTTACACAAGACGAGAGGTCAGTGGTCGGCATAGCTTACCGAATTGCGTGGAGAATATCATTGTGTCCCCGATGTTCGAAGGATTACGTCCGTATAAATCTGGATACGTATCCTGAGGGGGAAATGGGGTGCACCATTATTGTAACGTGGGAAGCGCCATTGTCATTGTTATTATTGCCTGAAGCCGATGTCAAGCGGGCTTACCGGTCGGTGAAGATTCAACGTCTCTCTGCGGCAGCCTCGAGGAGAACGCCGAACTTCCTGATGCGGTCGTTGTCATAGCAACGGGAAGGTCACATGGGCAATAGTAAGGGAAAAAAGACTATGGAAGTCATCGGTTGCCGAGGTGATCAGATTAGATACTAATCTGTTATATTTTCAAGGAGTTATAGAGAAAATATTTAATATCAAAACGAAAAGACTATCATCACGTGTGTGATGTTATTGGGAGATCGGGAATCATTATGTGGGACCCGGGGGAGACGTGTTAAATCCGAGTATATCGGCATACCTGGAGAGAGACTCCGGGTTATAATATATTGTCATAGATCGTAAGAAATAGAGGGAACATGGTCATAGTCGGGTAAGTCCTTCGAAGTCTGGACAGGCAGAAACAAATTGGCATGGCATACCTGTTACATGATAATAGGGTCATGTTATTAAGCAAGGAAATGTTTAAGATTTACGATTTGCAAAGCATAGTGGTGAATGAAAAATGCGTGAATATACTGCGTACCTGTCCCAAGATGGTAAAAGCAGTATCAATTAGTCAAGGACATGAATATATTAAACAATCATAATTTATGTCTGTAGGAAAAAGGTAGAAATCAACCATGTATATCAAAAAACAATCAGGTAGTATGTAATCAAGAAATGAACTGCGTACCTGTCACATGATGGTAAAGGCAGTGTCAGTCTATCTAAGACTTATATGGTTACCAAAAGTAAACAGAGTCAAGTCATATCTTCAGTTGAAGAGGTAGATTACATTGTTAAGGCAGAGTAGCAAGCTGAGAGAAAGAACTATCCTGTTCATTTAAACCTGATTGGATGGAGTCAAAGAAAAACATCCATTTAAGTTCCCTAATGTTCAGAATAGTAGAGACATTACCTCCCCTGGGGCCCAAGGTAGCTTTCTCAATTACAACCCATTTCAAGCTCTCAGGTGGGTGTGCTGCTGATCTAAAATGGTCTACAGGGGGTGCACCTGCCACTTCGCATCTGATTCTGCTCATGTGTTGTAAGATACGTTGTTTGATCTTTTGTTGGGTCTGGCCAATATAGATGAGGTTGCATGGGCAGACGATGGCATATATCACGACTGAAGTGTTGCAGTTAGTTAGAGCTTTCAGCTGGATTGTACTTTGGTTGTGTTGAAACTCTTTGGTCTGTATAGTGTTGTTGCAGGCTTTACATTGGCCACATTTATAGTGGCCAGTAACTGGTTGAAGATTCCAGAGTGATCTGATGGTGGGTTCCTCCTTTGTGGGAAGGAGAGAGCGCACAACATAGTCCTTCACACTTTTCGATTTTCTGAAGGCATGGAGAGGGTTGCCAGGGTGTTTAATGTCGTCAGCAATCAGTTGCCAGTGATGGTTGACAATTTTCTTAATTTGGTTACTCTTGGTGGAGAATGTGGTGACGCATACAATGCGATCCACTTGGTTGGTGGTGGAGTCCTTTCCTTTTAGAAGTTCCTCCCGGGGATAAAACCAGGCTCTTTTGCGGGCTTTCGTGACCAGTCTTTTGGGATATCCACGTGCTTTCAAGCGATCAGATAGGTCTTCTGATTGTTGTAAGTAATGCTCTTTGGTGGAACAGTTCCTGCGGATACGCAAAAACTGACCAAAGGGAAGATTGTCCCTTAGAGCACGGGGGTGGTGACTGTTGTATTGAAGTAGGGAGTTCCTTTCGGACGATTTTCTATACAGTGTTGTTAAAAGTTGACCTTGATGGTGGTAGATGGTAATGTCCAGGAAGTCTATACTTTGATTGTCGGATTTGATGGTAAATTGTAAATGGGGTGATTGTTGGTTCAGCCAGATGTGGAACTCAGTAAGTGTAGTTAGATCACCATTCCAACCCACAGGTTTAGATGGTCTCGGAAAGGATTTTGGATGTTCAGTGTGTTGTTGTCTTCAAAGGCTGCCATGTATAAAATGGCTACATCTGGGGCGAAAGGAGCCCCCATTGCCACTCCTTGGGTCTGTAAAAAGAATTCATTTTTGAATGTAAAAAAATTTTTGGTCATTGCAATGCGAAGTAGAGCTGTAATGAATTCCGTTGGTACTTGCATAGGTGCCGGTCTTAATTGTAGATACCTAGTGATGACTGCTAGAGCTTCCTCTTGCGGGATGCAGGTATAGAGAGATACCACATCACAGGTGGCTAGCAGTTGTGTAAGTGGATCAAATGGTAAGTTTTCAACCAGATTGATTGTTTGTAGAGTGTCTCTCAAATATGTTTGTGTAGCCTCTGCCAGACGTTTTAAGAAAAAATCAATATATCTTCCCAGCGGTTCTAGTATAGAGCCACAACCCGAAACAATCGGGCGTCCTGGTGGGTCGGTCATGTTTTTATGAATTTTAGGTAGTGTATAAATCGTTGCCAGGCGAGGATGTTGTTGATTGAGATATTCAAATTCATTTTTGGAGAGAAAACCTTGGTCTAATCCTAGTTGGGTTATTTCCAAAATCTCCCGTGCTATCGCCTGTGAAGGGTCAGAGCGTAGTTTATGATAGCTGATCCCATCTGTTAGTTGTCGTTGAATTTCGGATTCATACTTTTTGACATCTTGAATAACAATTGCGCCGCCCTTATCAGCAGGTTTAATCACAACCTCTGTGTTATTGGCCAGTGATTGAAGGGCAGCTTTTTCAGTTTTACTGGTATTGTACTTAGTATAGGTATGGTTAAGTAGTGCTGAATTTACATCTCTCCAGACAACTGCCTCATATGCCAGAATTTTGTTGGTCATAGTGCAAGAGGGTGGGACGAAAGTGGATGGAATCCTCAGGCCAGTATTGGAGGGATTTTTGTATGGTCCAGCGTCCCTGAAAAAATATTTTAGCCTCACTTTCCTGAAGAATTTGAAGAGTTCCGTGCGGACTGTGAAGGGGTCTGGTCTTTTAGTAGGGACAAATGATAGCCCTTTGCTTAGTGCGCGTAGTTCATGTTCGTTCAAAGTATACTGAGAGATATTAACAATGGGATTAGTGGTGGATGTATCCCTTACCAACGATAAGTCTTGTTCCGTGTGGTTCTCTCTCCGTGTTGTTCTTGTTGGAAGTGGACCTGTTTTTGAGCTTGACCACGTCCGGTATCCCAGTTGGTGGTGTTCTGGTTCTGTCCGCGTGTTTGGCCTCTGTTGGAGTAGTTCCCTCTCCCTCTCGGAGGACGCCATGGTGCGGGACGTTGTCCTAAAAAAGGTACGTACTGCGGTGACTGATATCCGTAGTCTGGATATAACATAGCATAACATAACAAGGAGGAGAACTTAGAGATCTTCGACGTCCAACGGAGAATGCGCACACAGTGGGCCCACTGAGCGCAGGAATGGACAAAGCACCTTTAAAATTCTGCCATAACTGCCACCACAAATACGCGCAGAAGGACAAGCACCCGGTCTGCAACCTCTGCCTGCCGGTCGACCACGAGAGCAAGGATTGCAACGCCTGCTCCTTCACCCCAAAGACACTCCAGGTTAGAGAGAGATAAAGAAGCTAACTACACCATGCAAGGAAAAGACCAACCTCCGTCGCTTCGGGACCTTGGTCTCTTCAGCGACGAAGAGGACAACATCGCTCAGGGCCCAGATGACTACACGGTCGTAGAGACCGATAAGAAAACATCTAAAAACGTAGGAGAGACGTCGACCCCTAAACCCCGACAGACTCTCGAAAGTCTGAGTCAGACTCTCGAAAAACAGAGTAAGTCCTTGAAGGGAGCACTGGCGCCGAAAATCTCGACGGCCGCAGCTGCATCCAAGGACAAACAGCCCAACGTATCCTTCGAAAAGGACTCCCAGGCGGCGAAGACCGGCGAAAAGCCATGGTCGTCGAAGCACATCCCCGAAAAGGACCGCTTGACTTTGAAGGAGAAGGAGCCGAATGTTGCTTTGTCGTCGAGGACTACGTCGAAGAGATGGGCCGAAACGCTCGACGCCGAATATGCCGCTGAGATGGAGAGAAGAAAGAGAAGGCTCGAGGCAGAAATGGAGAACATCCTGCAAAGGAAGAGAGAGTTCGGCGCGAAAAAGAAAAGGTTCACGATTCCGTCGAAATAGAAGAGGAAGAGCAGTTTGAAGCCGAAGAACCACCGAAAACTCCTGAGCCCCAGGAACACCAAAAGGAAGAGGGCCTATACTACGAGGAAGAAGGCGACAATGACCAGCAAACAAGTTTTGGCTCAGCATCCTCGATGGCACAGGACCTCGACGCCGGAAGAGGCCATGGGCACGTATCCTTCGAGGCCCTCTCCGGCAGATGATATTGGGGCCTATAACATGGTCATCAGAAACGCGGCATCAGCTTATGGAGTCAAACTGGAGGAGGAAAAACCAAAGGCATGCTTCCTCTTAGAGACCCTGCTCCCCACTCAAACAAGGAGTCAATCCCTCCCCATGCTTCAGAGTGTCATGGACCAAGGGAGGGAGGCGTTCAAAGACCCAGAGACCTGCAGGTCTGTCACGCCTACGATGGAGAAGAAATACAAGCACTCATCTAAGGACCCTCCCTACATCCAGGGATCCGTCACGGCGGACTCCATTATTTCGGCAACAGCCAGGAAAAAGGCAAACGTCCCAACAACATCAGGCCCACCACCAGACAAAGAAAGTAGGAGGATGGACCTAACTGGGAGTAAAATAGAGAGGAATGCAGCAGTACACTGGCGCATGGCAAACTCCAATGCCCTACTAAACAGACACCCGTACCAGCATTGGGACGAGGTCGGACAGCTGCTCAAGCACCTCCCCGAGCAATACCAACAAAGAGCGTCACACCTGGTGGAGGAAGGAAAAATATAGCAAATTCTTGCCTGAAAACAGCCTTGGATGGGGCTAACACATCCAGCAGGCTTATGATGATAGGAATCACAGAAAGAAGGCATGCCTGGCTCAGGATCTCAGGCTTCAAGCCGGAAGTACAGAACAACATTCTGAGCACCCCTTTCAATGGAGAAACACTGTTCGGGGCACCGTTGAATGAAAAACTCACCCAGCTCAAGAAAGAAAATGAAACTGCAAGGTCCTGGGGGCCTTACAATTCAGAGGGATGTGAAGGGGTACCCCGACACGAAGACCAAACGGAAGGGGAGGAAACCAGCTGGTTATCCAGTATTAGGGGTGTCTTTCATAGATTCACATGCCTGATTCATTCCCCGTCGTCGAGACGGGAGCCTCCGGTACATAGAAAAGTAATGTCCTATAGACATACATAGAGAAAATAGGCCTAAGGGCCTCACCTTAGTAGCCTATCCTTGTCCTTATGTAAAAAGGACCAAACTCTTAGAGCCAGCCAATCAGCTATGACCTCCCTCTAGAACCTTCCTGGCAGGAGCCTCAGTCCCTCCGATTTTCTACCGCACGTTGTGCTAGGCAGTCTCCAGCCTGAGTTCTCCTCAGGATCTCTTCAAAATACAACTTGTTCACTTTTAAAAGTGGTTTCTTTCTTCTACATCTCGACAAGGATTACTTCAAACCACTTATCACTGCAGTAAGTGATTTATTTCTTTTGAGTTCTGATATGTCTGAGTCCCAGAAGAAAGCCCTTTTAAAGGCCTGCTCTTCATGTGGGAAGAAAAGACTACATGCGGAGGATAAGCATGCCCTGTGCTTATATTGCCTTAATCCAGACCACGTCCCTAAAGACTGTAAAATATGTAGGTCTTTCCCCAACAAGACCTTGAGGGACAGAGAAGGTCGCCTGCTCATCTGGCTTGACAGGCTCAAGGAGAGGGAGAATGTGGAATCTTCAGAGGGTAGCATTTCAATGACCTCAGAAGTCTCCCTTAAGAGGCCAAGGGTAACTTCCCCTGGCCCCTCAGACACTCCTCCTATGAAGGCACAAAAGAAGTCTTCAGAGGCAAGATCAACGACATCTTCAGTGTCTGCCAAGGACCCCCAGACTTTTAAGAAGCCTACACAGTCTTCCAGCAGGCATGCGACGTCCTCCTCATCGCAAAAAAGAGTTACCACAGCGACAATGACTGTGTCGACGACGACAGCGTCGTCGGTTTACCCATCGACGATGACAACTCCTTCATCGTCGTCAGCAGGTAGACCTATTCCATCTATAATCCTACTAAAACCGTCGTCGACGTCTAAGACCTCGTCGACGACGAAGATTACACCGTCGACGGCGTCGTCGATGAAGAGCCCACCGTCGACGGATCATGTTGACGACGAAGGCGTCGACGACGAAGGCGTCGACGACGAAGGCGTCGACGACAAGCTCACCGTCGACGAGGAATGAAACGTCGACGAGCGCATCGTCGACGAGCGCATCGACGCCGAAGACATCGTCGACAAGCGCATCGACGTCGAAGATATCGTCGACGATAAAGGCTCCGTCGACGAGGACACCGTCGACGGGGGATTTGTCGTCGACTTTGGCCATCTCTGAGCCGTGGAAGAAATCCAAGCTGGTAGAAATGTCGTCTCTGACGCTGCCACCGTCGACGACACCAGCAACGACGGCAGGGGCTCCTGCAACAGGTTCTGCGTCTGGCAAGAAAGCCAAGCAGCAAATTACACCGGAAACAACGTCTCCAAGTAAAGTGCAAACTCATTTGCCTTCAGAGATTTTCCAGAGTGAAGACTCTGAAGAAGAAGAACTCCTGGATCAGGCTACTTCCATTTCAGACCTGCATGTGAAATGTCAGAGCACGGACGAGGAACAGGAGGAACTGTGTTACCAGGAACACTCTGTCCAAACTCATGTACGCACGGAGGTCACCCCGATGGTATGCCTTCCCGTTTCTATTGTTAATGACCTTAAATACCTTATCCAGGATTACAAACAACGTTTCCCGGAAACACCGACAACTGAGACAGGGGGCCAGGCGCCTGCTATAAATACTCCAGCGGCAGCCCCAAAACAGACTCGGCCAGTTACTCAGGTCCGCCATGAGAAGGTCCAACCTCAGGTGATAGTGTCATCAGATGACGAAGAGGATGAGGAACTGGAAGAGGGAGAAGTCCAGGAAATCCAGTCGGACCATGAAGAGGAGGAAGAGTATGTAGCGTCTTCACCCAGCTTCACCCCAACCGCGCCAGGCAGATTCACCACCAGTGGATATTGGCGGTTTCCATAAAATAGTGGAAAGGGCGGCAAAGCGATTTCATATGGTGATGGAATCGACTGAGACCGAGTGCTTCTTACATGACTTCAAGGAGCAAACACAGAAAACAACGAAGTCTATACCAATAATAGAATTTCTCTGGGACCAGGGAAAGAAACTAATGCTGACGCCAGCCTCTGTACCTGCTGTTGTTCCGCGCCTGGATAAAAAATACAAGGCCCCATTTACAGCGGCAGCTTGCCTGAATGGACACCCGAAACCGGATTCGGTTGTAACCCAGGCGGCCCAAAAGAACTCTCGCAACCCTTCCTCTCCTCTGTCGGCCCCTCCGGACAAGGAAGGCAGGAAGTTGGACACAATCGGTAAACGGTTTACAACATCGGCCATGACCATCAAGGTGGCCAACTCCATAGCTCTGTTGGGGCGTTATAACCGCCAGCTCTGGGAAGATATAGTCCCATATTTAACGGAACTGCCTGACACAGTTCAGGGGGAAGTCAAGGCACTGCTTACGGAGGGTCAAACCTCGGCAGCTGAAATCATTGATTGTGCCATAGATGCAGCCATGACTGGCTTTCGTCAACTAGCTGGAGCAGCAATCCTGCGCCGTCAAGGATGGCTTAAGGCAACGTCGTTTAGACAAGAGGTGCAGACGAAAGTGCTGGACATGCCCTTCGACGGCCAGCACCTTTTTGGTGACAAGATTGACGAGGCGCTTCAAACGATAAAGAAAGACACTGATACGGCTAGAGCACTGGGTACTCTACAGGCACGGAACCAGTCCTTTCGAGGCAACAAATCTAGGGGACAGTCCTCTTACAGAGGATCCTATCAAAATAGGTCCTCGTATTCCTACCAGAATAAATCTCAGTACCAACAGAAGCAGCAACAGGGTCGTCAGTCTTCTTACGGAAGATCAAACTTCAGGGGTAAAAACCAGAAGAGGGGCACTGGCGGCCGCCAGTGACCAATTACTCCAGCCAGTCCAGCAACTATTTCCCTCATTAAAAATTGGAGGAAAATTGACCCATTTCCTAAACAATTGGCATCTCATCACCACAGATCGGTGGGTACTTCAATTTATAAGATTCGGCCATTCCCTAGAATTCACCACCATCCCTCCTACAACACCTCCCCGCAGACTGCCACACAAACATCTACGCCTGCTACTCCAGGAAATATCTGCGATGCTGAAGAAAGGAGCAATCGAACGAGTTCCCTCGTCTCTAAGAGGGAAAGGATTCTATTCCCACTTCTTTCTTATACGCAAGAAGGAGAAAAAGTGGAGGCCCATTCTAGACCTCAGGGCCCTCAACTCTTTCCTGAAAAGTCAGTCGTTCAGGATGGTGACGATCCAAGAAATACTAGGCAGTCTGGAAAAAGGAGATTTCATGACATCTTTGGATCTCCAAGATGCCTAATACCACATCCCAATCCTCAAGTGTCACAGAAAATTCCTGCGATTCGAAGTGGCAGGACAGCATTACCAATTCAAGGTCCTACCGTTTGGCCTCAAATCCGCTCCGCGGATTTTCACCTAGTGCCTTGCACCGGTGGCAGCTTTCCTGCGTCAAATGGGTCACCAAGTCTTACCCTACCTCGACAACTGGCTGGTAAAGGCACCTTCAGCTGCAGGCGTGACCGAATCCTCCAACGCCTGCACCACTCTTTTTCAGCAGCTAGGATTAACTCTCAATCTTGAGAAATCCTGCATGATCCCTACAAGAAACATCACCTTCCTCGGGGCAACCTTGAACACGGAGTGCGCAAGGGAATTCCCTTCAAAGGAGAGGACAAACAAAATAATATCTCTGGCCACGGCTGTGGCATCAAGGAAGTCCCTAAAAGTTTGAACCTACAAATCACTCCTGGGAATGATGTCTTCTTGTATACTCCTCATCCCTCACTGCAGACTCAGGATGCGCCCATTGCAAGAAGCCCTCACGAACCAATGGACACAGAGTACAGGTTCCTTCGAGGACATTGTGAAGATAACACCACAAATATCCAAGAGTCTGGACTGGTGGAGGAGTCACAAGAATCTGTCTATAGGACTGCCATTCCTACTTCCAGCAACACCTCTGGTGGTTACCACGGATGCCTCCCTGGAAGGCTGGGGAGCTGTCCTCCAGGACCTTCGAATAAGCGGCAAATGGACAAATCAGGAGAAGCAACTCCATATAAATCTTCTGGAATTGAGGGCTGTGTATCTGGCACTACAAGCCTTTTTACCACGCATCCAGAACTCCCAGGTGCTCGTCAGAACGGACAACACCACGACGATGCACTATCTCAACAAACCGGGAGGAATGTGTTCGCTCACTCTATCACGCGAATCGCAAAAGGTCTGGAACTGGCTTGTACTCCAGGGGATCACGCTAAGGGCGGACTATGTCCCGGGCAAAGACAACACCATTGCGGACGCCCTAAGCAGACAAAAATCCCTCTCCCACGAGTGGGAACTCGACAAGAGTACGCTGGATCACATATTCTCAGAATGGGGAGTACCAGGAATCGACCTGTTTGCAACCAAGTAGAGCGCCAAATGCCCAAACTACGCAAGTTGGCGTCCCCAACCAAGGTCACTCGGAAATGCTTTTTCCATCAGTTGGTTCAGCGTATTTGCGTACACTTTTCCACCATTTCCGATGATTCCCAGGGTCCTCAGGAAGATGAAGGCGGAGCCTTGTACCCTGATCCTAATAGCCCCGTTCTGGCCGAGGCAGCACTGGTTCTCGGATCTTCATCGCCTCTCCATCAGGACTCCGATTCGTCTGAAGCAGCACCCGAACCTTCTGACAATATCCAACAGGCAGGTACAACACCCGAACCTGCAATCGCTCAGGTTATCGGCCTGGCTCCTGAGCACAGAGAGTTCTGTAGTTTGAACATCCCGCAGGAATGCAGGGACGTGCTGGCAAAAGCAAGAGCGGACAGTACCAACAAAACATACTCTCTAAAATGGAAATGATTCTGCATATGATGTTCAGAGCAAGGCTTGAGACCGCTACATATCACACCCGAACAGATATTGCCATATCTACTGCATTTGGCACAGTCAGGACTGGCGCATGCATCCATAAAGGTGCATCTGGCGGCCATTTCCCGGTTCACCAGGACTTTCAAACGACCATCTCTCTGGTCCAATAAGCTTATCAAACAGTTCCTGAAAGGACTGTATAGATCCTTCCCGAGACCTAGAAGGGTCCCTCCGACGTGGCACCTCAATTTGGTCCTCAACCAACTCATGAAGCACCCTTTTGAGCCCATTCATCGTGCATCCATCAAGTACATCTCATGGAAGACGGCTCTGCTACTCGCTCTAACATCTGCCAGGAGAGTAAGCGAGCTACAGGCTCTATCCATTCAGGAACCCTTCATGCAGTTCAAACAAGACAGGGTGGTGCTGAGGACAAATCCTAAGTTCATACCGAAAGTGCCTTCGGACTTTCACCTCAATGAACCGATGGTTCTACGTTCTTTCTTTGCCAACCCTACCACCGCAGCAGAAAGGACGCTACACTCCTTAGACCTCAAAAGGTGTCTAAAGTTTTACATAGACAAAACAAAGGCTTTCAGAAAGTCATCACAACTATTTGTGGCCTACAGTAGGCCAAGGATGGGTATGCCTCTAACCAAACAGAGCATCTCAAGGTGGATCTCCTCAGCGATAGCATTCTGCCATGACAGGGCCGGACGGCCTTTGAGTGCTAATGTTAAAGCGCATTCCACCAGAGCGATGTCCACATCAGCAGCGCTGTTCGCTGGAGTGCCGATTTTGGACATATGCAGAGCGGCGACGTGGAAGTCTCCGCACACCTTCTCCAGACACTACTGCCTGGATGCTGAACTTCTGAAGGATGCAGCAGTAGGCCAGGCGGTGCTTCGCCATCTATTCCAGTGAGGGGTGCCTTCCAACATCCCGCCATCCTGGTATGCACATCTCTTGTTTTTTATGACATATTGATATATGCTATTGCTTCAAGGTTGTATGGTAATATGTGTATTATCTAAAATGACTGTGTAGCATAATTACATCAGAAATGTGCATAATGTATTGCTGACTACTCTGATTCAGGCATGTGAATCTATGAAAGACACCCCTAATACTGGATAAGAAACGCGTTACTTACCTGTAACAGCAGTTATCCAGTATTGGTGTCTTTCATAGATTCACATGCAACCCTCCCGCCTCCCCTGGAAGGACTCACATCTCTCTCTAACTGTATTACGCCTACCTAGCTGGGTGCGTACGAAAATCTGAGGGACTGAGGCTCCTGCCAGGAAGGTTCTAGAGGGAGGTCATAGCTGATTAGCTGGCTCTAAGAGTTTGGTCCTTTTTACATAAGGACAAGGATAGGCTACTAAGGTGAGGCCCTTAGGTCTATTTTCTCTATGTATGTCTATAGGACATTACTTTTCTATATACCGGAGGCTCCCGTCTCGACGACGGGGAATGATTCAGGCATGTGAATCTATGAAAGACACCAATACTGGATAACTGCTGTTACAGGTAAGTAACGCGTTTCGAATGTCACACCAGACATTCCAGCAGGCCCACCAGGGCGACAATCAAGCACAGCAGGGACAGCAAAACAAACCTGGCAGTACCAGCCTCTGGGCTAGTCCTTTCGCAGGAGGGTGAATGGACGAGGGCAGACAAGAAGAGGGGTCCAACAACCCACCTCAAAGTGACTCTGTCCCACAAAGCGTGCCCACCCACATGACTTCTCCGAGGGTGGAGCACAACAAGGTCAACAAGAGAGGGTTACACAGATCAAACATCAACAAACATGTAACACCAGTAGGAGACAGGCTAAGGCATTTCTTCCAGGAGTGGAAGAAGAGAACTACAGACAAATGGATACTCAACAACATATTTTTCCGAGCAGATAGAGAGGGTGAACTCATCATCTAGAGAACTGTTCAGGACCATCACTAGACTGACTATCCCGACCAAGCCAAGCACCCATAGTAGCCCGGCTTTGTGTGAGTCACTAGCCTCGTTCTTTAGGAATAAGGTAGAAGGGATCTTTTCCTCCTTTTCAAATATCCCAGGAGAGGCGGTGGTAGCAACCATCAGCAAGTACTGAATTAAAGTTAAGGATGCCGCAGGATGGATTAGATGGGTTTAGTCCTTTACAGTACACGGAGGTCTTAAACTTACTGCGTACGGTTTGGTCCGGATCTCCTAATGATCCATGTCCGGCTGCAATTCTTAAGATCTGCCCTGAGGTCATTGCATCCACTCTTACACCCGTGATTAATATGATTATTGACATGGGTGAGTACCCTAGGAAGTGGAAATCCACTTTGATACTTCCCCTAATAAAAAAAAACAGTTTGGATGAAAAGGATCCTAACAGCTACAGACCAATATCACATCTCCCGCTTCCTGCTAAGTTACTAGAGAAGGCTATTAACCAACAGCTTAGCACGTGCTTTCAGAAGACTAATGTCCTAGACCCTACGCAATTTGGGTTTCGTGCAGGACATAGCACAGAGCTGGCTCTTATCAAGGCCGCTGAGGAGGTTAGAGCGGCTGTGGACCAGGGAGGGGTTGCTGTGCTGATTCTGTTGGACCTGTCGGCAGCCTTCGACACGGTCCACCATGGAGTGTTGATGGACCGGTTGTCGGGGGCAGGACTGGTGGGCTCGGCGTCTCCTGAAGTCCTTCCTGACCGACAGATTACAGACAGTTGACCTGGGGTTGGATAAATTGAAGCCTTTTGCCCTTCCCTGTGGGGTGCCGCAAGGGTCCTCTCTGAGCCCAACGCTCCTTAATATCTATGTCAGCCCACTGGCGACCTTGATGAGATCCTTTGGTCTGCAACTCACATTTTATGCAGACGATACTCAAATTGTGTTATCTATACGAGGGTCTCAAGTGGATATGGCAGCGAGATGTCACGATTGTCTAAAGAACGTGGCAGAATGTATGGCCTCCAATTGCCTCAAATTCAACGCCGGGAAGATCGAGGTCATTATGTTTGGAAACAATCCTAACATATGGACCCCTGATATTTGGCCTGAGGCCTTGGGAAGTCTACCAATCCCTACTCGGAAGGCTAAAAATCTGGGTGTGATTGTGGACCAAAATTTGGACGGGGAGCAGGTTAGTGGAGTAGTGTCGTCCTGTTTCCATATCCTTAGGATATTAAGGAAAATAAAATGCTTCCTTCCAGCCGAGGGTTTCAGGACAGCAGTTACTACCCTTATACTGTCACGCTTGGACTACTGCAACAGTCTGTACCTGAATTTGAGAAAGAAGCATGGATACAGACTGCAGTTGGTTCAAAACGCGGCAGCAAGACTTCTGCTAGGGATCCCTAGATATGCATCAGTATGTGAGGTTCTTTGGCAACTACACTGGCTGCCGGTAACAAGACATCCTCAGTTTAAAGCTCTGTGCAGTCTTCAAAGCGCTGATGGGCATTGGTCCAGAGTTTTTGAGCAGCTGTATGAAGTGGTATGTGCCGGGCATAGTGCTTCGATCAGCCAAAGGCAGATTAGTTGCGGTTCCACGAGTAAAAAAAAAGGCCAGATGGGGAGGAAATAGCTTCTCCTTCAGTGCTGCAAAAGCCTGGAACAATCTGCTGGTGCATCTTAGTAATGCCTCAGAGCTACTTTCATTTCGAAAGGGGCTTAAAACCTCGTTATTTATGGAGTAGACCCCCCCCTTCCTGTTCAGGAGTCAGTAGGTAGCGCCAGGACGCCCTTGGGCAAATGTGCACTTTATAAGCTCATAAATAAATAAATACAGTTTGACTACTGCATAGAACTGGAAAAGAAACCACCAAACAAAACCAAAAAGGAAGGCGCATTCAGGAAAAGTTCTAGCGCTACTCCTAGAGGAAGCACAAGAACTCCTCCAAAAGGAGGCCATCGAACCAGTTCCATTCAGAGAAAGGAAAAAGGGAGTGTACTCAAACTATTTCCTAGTACCAAGCCAAGCACCCATAGTGGACGAAACGCTAAGGCCCATCCTGGATCTAAGGTTCCTAAACAAATACATAAAGACACAAAAATTCAAAATGACATCCCTACAAGAGGTCATCCTCAGATAAGGGACGGAGACTTCATGTCCACCATAGACCTCAATGATGCCTACCTGCACATTCCCATGAACAGGCTGCACAAACATCTACTAAGATTTACCATCAACAAAGAACACTACCAGTTCACAGCCCTAGCTTTCGGACTAAAATCCGCACCAAGGGTCTTTACCAAATGTCTTGCGGCTGTGGCAGCGTACCTGCGGAGGGAAGGGATTCATGTATACCCTTACCTCGACGACTGGCTTATAAAAGCAAGTTCTCACAGGGCATGCAAGGAACACGCACAGCGAGTCACAGAAACGCTGACAGACCTGGGATTCTCCATACACTGGGGGAAATCCTCAATGAAACCAGAGCAAGTGAAGATCTTCCTGGGTGCACAGATCAACACCATACAGAGCAAGGTGTTCCCCAGCGACAAGAGAACACTGGCCCTGCTGAAGGAGACACGCCAGTAGTAGAAGGGGCGAGCTCGGACAGTGAGGACAGCGAGCAAGATCATGGGGATGATGGCGTTGCATACACCTGGTCCCCAATATAAGGCTCCACATGAGACCATTCCAGGAATGGCTGCAACAACGATGGTCACAAGCTACAGGAAGTTGGGAAGATCTAGTGGTTGTAACGCACGCAGTGCAGGAGGAGATAACGTGGTGGAATAAGGAGAACATAACAAGAGGGAAGCCTTTAACACCACCAACCCCAATGGTGACCATCACCACAGACTCATCTCAGATGGGATGGCAAGCGCACACGAACAAGCTCAAGGTGAGAGGTCTGTGGACTCCAGAAGATGCGGTCAGACACATCAACTACCTGGAACTGAAGACCGTGTTCCTCGCCCTGAAGGCCTTCCAGAAACAACTGTACAACCAGAGAGTGTTGATTCAGACAACACAACAACGATGTTCTACATCAACAAACAGGGAGGAACACAATCAGTCCCACTATCCAACCTAGCGCAGGAACTATGGAGATGGGCCATACCACTCAAAATAGACCTGCTAGCCATACACCTACCAGGGAAGGACAATGTGGAAGCAGACTGGCTCAGCAGACAGACATCAGCATCCCATCAGTGGGAGCTCTATGCACAGGAAACTCAAAGGCTATTCAGTAGGTGAGGAACACTGACGAGATACCTATTTGCAACACACCAGAATGCAAAATGCAGATAATTCGCAACCAGCCAACCAGCGGAACGATCCCAGTTGGATTGCTCTATGGATAAGGTGGTCGAAAACATTTGCCTATGCTTTTCCCCCGATACCACTGATACGCAGGGTACTCAACAAGTGCAGAACCAGCAACATGACACTGATCCTGGTGGCTCCACAGTGGGCAAGGCAGACCTGGTACTCACTAATAATGGAAATGGTACAGGGACCACCCCACAAGTTCAGGATAAGAAAAGACTTACTCTCCATGCAGAACGCAGAAGTACTACACCCAGAGCCAGAGAGCCTCAGCCTAGCTGCATGGCTCCTGAAGACTTAGAGTTTGCACACCTAAGGCTACTGGAGAGCACTCTGCGGGTGCTACGAGAGGCAAGGAAACCTACCACACAAAGGTGCTATGTGGCAAAATGGAAGAGGTTCACACAATGGTGCAGCCAGAAAAGAACTACACAAGAAGATGACCAGGGCATCAACGGTGCTAAGATATCTCACACACCTGCTGAAACAAAACTTAAGTTCATCCTCACTAAGAGTACACCTAGCAGTGATAGTAGCCTACTCAAGAGGAGATATTAAAGAGCTTCTTTACATCAAAAGTAGTAAAGAGATTCCTCGAAGGGGCAAAAAGGATCGCACCACCTAAGAAGATGCCGCCACTGGCATGGAACCTCAATTTAGTCCTAACAGAACTTATGAAAGCACCCTTTGAACCCATCGATAAGACCGCACTACAAATGCTAACAATGAAGACATCCTTTCTGGTGGCAGTCACCTCGCTGCGCAGGGTAAGCGAGCTGCAAGCACTAAGGCTGCAAGAACCCTACATCCAAATACACAATGACAGGGTGGTAATGAGAACGAACCCACACTAAGGTGGTTAAGAAAAACAGTGGTCCTCGACTATCGATCAAAAAACAGACATTACATGAAACACATTTTTGATTTCGAAAATGCAGATTAAATCAGCATACTTTGACTCAAGCTGGATAAGGGAGATATATGTCTTGTCTCAATTGGTTCTATATACATTAAATGAAAAAGAAATAGTACCCTAGCAAATCAACACGATCAATAAATTGTCACCACACTCTGAACATGTACTTCAAGAGAATTTACATATTTATTTACAGTTGCTTATAAAACAATAATGAACAAAAAACGGCACAAGGACTATTAGATATAGTCAGTGAAAAGATAGAGGGTGCTCAAGTGTTTAGAAAAGGAGAGGAAAAAATCAGGTAGATAATTTAGATATTTACAATAGAACAAAGCGGGCAACCTTCCGCTATTACTGTCTTTATCCAGATCATAAGGCAGCAGATTGTAAGGTATGTCGTACCTTTTCAAATAAGACCTTGAGAGATCGTGAGGGAGGGCTACTGATCTGGCTTCAGAAGGTCAAAGCCAGGAAGGAAATCCTCTCAAGTGAGAGTGAGGAGGAGTCTGTGGCGTCTAAGAGATCTAAGAAGAGAAATAGATCTCCTCAGACACATTCCTCAGGGGAAAGACCTGAGAAGGCCCCAAAAAAGACCACTCCAGGGTCTTCAGGGCGCAGTACCTCAAAATCCCCTTCAGCCTCATCTAAGGGGAAGAAGGGTTCTGCTGCTGAGGTGAAAGGAGCAAAATCCACCTCAGATCCGCCACAGTCACCTCAGAAGATCAAGATTACCATCAAACAGTCTTCTTCTACGCCTTCTGAGGAGAAGGATGCTGTTTCAGCTCCGTCGACGGGACCGTCGACAAAGAAGGGACCATCGACGACGACAAAAACACCTCCGTCGTCGACGAAAAAGGATAATGTTAAGGCTGGTGAGAAAACAGCGTTGACTATTTCACCGTCGACGGCGATATCGTCGACGGCGATATCGTCGACGACCGTGTCAACGGCGGCGGCGACGACGGCGGCACCGACGACGACAGCGTCGACGAGGACTGTGTCGACAACGGCAGCGTCGACAAGGACGACAACGTCGACGAGGACAGCGTCGACGGTAACTACAACGTCGACGAGGGAAAAAACACCAGAAAAAAGGTTGGTGCCTTGGAAAAAACCTATAACACCGGAGGTTACAACTCCAAGCAAGGTCTCCCCATTGCTGCCATCCCACCAACTACCAACTACCAAGTCCACTACCAAGAAGACGATTCTGAGGAGAAATATGGGGGTTATCAAGAACAACCCCAGGAACAGCACCGATATCGCCAACAGCAACGGGAGGAGATAACAAGTGTGCCATCCTCGTTGTTGAGGGATCTCCAGGGAATGTTGGAGGATTATAGGAAGAGATACCCAGCGACTCCAGTCCCTCAACAGGCCCTAGAGGCTACTCCACTTCCACGATCGGTTCCAGGGATGCCGATTCGTAGGAGAGAGATTGTACCAGAACCTACTGCTAGGTCCCCACCGCCGACGACACACCACAATACCTCGGATGAGGATCATGAGGATGGTGAGATTGCAGACACAAATGCAGAATGGCATGGCTATATCGCCCCATCACTTTCAACTCCTACGCAGAGACCAGTAGAGTCTCCACCGGAGGACATTGGTGGACTTCATAATTTGATGGAAAGAGCCACTAAGAGATTTGCACTGACCATGACAGAAGAGAAAACTGAATGTTTTCTATATGACTTCAAGGACTCATATCGGAAATCCGTACGATCCCTGCCTATAGTGTCTCATATTTGGAACGAAGGATTCAAGGTCATGGAGACGCCAGCAACGGTAACACTGGTTCTGGCCAGACTGGAGAAGAAGTATAAGGCACCAGCTGGTGCTCCATCTTGCCTTTTGGGTCATCCCAAACCGGATTCTGTTATCACTCAGGCGGCACAACAGAAATCCAGGAACCCTTCTGCTCCGATTGCAGCACCTCCAGACAAAGAGGGCAGAAGGTTGGATAACGCGGGAAAACGGTTTTCATTAATATCGGCTCTGCTTGTGAGAGCTGCTAATGCCCTCGCTATCTTGGGGAGGCATGACAGGCAGATGGGGTGTGACCTGTCCCCATACGTTAACTTGGTGCCGGACCCAGAGAAGGAGGAGGCGAAGAAAATTCTCATGGAAGGAGAGAGGACTTCGGCTGAAGTCATAGACTGCGCTATGAATATAGCTACCACGGAATTTAGATCATTGGGAGGAGCAGCGGTCCTGCGCAGACCAGGATGGCTGCGAGCAACAGCTTTTAGGCCGGAGGTGCAAAACAAGATTTTAGACCTCCCGTTCAATGGCGAAGAATTATTTAGTAAACATATTGATGATACTCTATAGAGTATCAAGAACGATACTGATACGGCAAAATTCTCTGGGAACACTGCAGTACAGGAAAACCCCTTTTCGTGGCTCTAGGGGTAGAGGATAGTCCTCGAATAGAGGAGGATATCAACAGGGGAGATATTCTTCTTCCTATCAGTCCTCTTCGCAGCCTTACCGTCAGCAATACAACCAACGTCAATCAGGAGGATATACAAAATCAACTCCGAGAGGAGGGGGTGGCCGAGGAAAGGACAACACCCGTCGACAATGACAACCTCCATCGTCCGGCTCTGTCAGATGCTCCCCTGGGTGGAAAGATTGCCCACTATCTTCACAATTGGCGGAAAATAACAACGGACCAATGGGTCCTCAAAATAGTTCAATTCGGTCACACCCTAGAATTTCTTCAAGCGCCCCCTTGTACGCCACCGATGCACCAGAGAGCCAACCATCTGCATCAACTCCGGCAGGAGATTCGGACAATGCTCAGAAAGGGAGCAATAGAAATGGTACCGAAATCCCAGGAAAACAAGGGGTTTTACTCCCGGTTTTTTCTTATCAAGAAAAACAAGCTCCAGTGGCGCCCCATTCTGGATCTCAGATCCTTAAACGCCTATCTCAAGAAACAATCTTTCAGGATGGTATCTCTGCAGGACATCCTTTCGTTATTAAACCCAGGACTCGTATTTCACGTGCCGATACATCCTGCACACAGACAGTACCTTCGGTTCTGGGTAGCCGGAAGACATTACCAATTCAGGGTACTGCCATTCGGCTTAAAGTCAGCGCCAAGAGTGTTCACGAAATGACTGGCTCCAGTGGCGGCTGTATTGATGAAGCAAAAACATCAAATATTTCCTTACCTCGACGACTGGTTAGTCAAAGCACCATCAAAGGTGCAGGCCAGAGCGTTGACGCAGGCCTGCATAGACTTATTCGCCGATCTAGGATTGACTCTTCACGAGGGAAAGTCAAACCTCCGCCCAACAAAAGTGATCACATTTTTGGGGGCAATATTGGACACGGAATGCAACAAAGCGTTTCCCTCCGAGGAAAGACAACTGAGGATTGTGTCCCTCTTCCAAGACTTAGTAAAAATAAAGTATCTTTCAGTCTGCAGGTACAAATCCTTGCTGGGCACAATGTCCTCTTGTATTCCCCTGGTACCTTACTGCAGGCTAAGGATGAAACCATGGCAGGAACAGATCGATCTCCAATGACGTCAGACGGAGGGATCCTTCGACGATACAAAGGGTGACACCAGTGATGCTACAGGCAGCAAGGTGGTGGACACAAAAAGCAAATGTGTCTCAAGGACTGACGTTTCTGGCAAGAGCGGCTCCGCTAGTGGTAACGACGGATGCGTCATTAGAAGGATGGGGAGCTTTCCTTCAGGACCTTCAAGTCAGCGGTCGTTGGAAAGCACAGGAGCAGCAATTACATATAAATCTGCTGGAGCTCAGAGCGATCCGCTTGGCATTACTTGCTTTTCTGCCAAGGATAAAAGGTTCGCCGGTGTTGGTAAGAACAGACAACACCACGGCGATGCATTATGTGAACAAGCATGGGGGGATGAGATCTCTCTCCCTGTCTCAGGAAGCCTAGGAGATATGGAAATGGGCTCTTCAGCAAGGAATATCATTGGCAGCAGAACAGCTCCCTGGGGATCAGAACGTCAAGGCAGATTCTCTCAGCAGGCTAAAATCCTCCTGCCACGAATGGGAGCTAGACCAGGGGACCCTGGACAGCGTCTTTCGAAGATGGGGAACACCGATAGTGGACCTCTTCGCTACAAGGGAAAACAGAAAATGCCAGTACTTCGCAAGCTGGCTTCCCCAGAAGGGATCTTGAGGGAATGCGTTTTCCATGGCATGGTCCGGCATCTTTGCCTACGGTTTTCCTCCAATTCCTCTTCTCCCCCGTGTACTGGTGAAGATCAAGAAAGAGCCGTGCAGGCTGATCCTAGTAGCCCCTTGGTGGCCCAGACAACACTGGTTCACGGAACTACTGCTGCTGTCGGAGGACCGTCCAATTCGGTTGCGCCTAATTCCATCGCTTCTGACAA
Source organism: Lissotriton vulgaris (assembly GCF_964263255.1). NCBI lineage: Eukaryota > Metazoa > Chordata > Amphibia > Caudata > Salamandridae > Lissotriton > Lissotriton vulgaris. Next base: position 67,752,629 of record NC_141686.1, on the reverse strand, counting down.
TGTCCAAGGGGCAGGTGGTCCATCCGGACCCAAAATCCTTGCGATTAGCAGCCTTTCTCCTGAACACTGTGAGTTTAGCAATCTGAACATCTCACACGAATGTAGGGAGATCCTGACCAAGGCCAGAGCAGGGAGTACCAACAAAACCTACAGGATGAAATGGAAGAGGTTTTGTCTGTGGTGTAAGAGACCTGATGTTCACCCTCTTACTGCTGCACCCCATCAAATTATACCTTACATTCTGCTGTTAGCAAAGTCGGGATTAGCACAAGCCTCCATCAAGGTGCATTTGGCTGCGTTATCCCGCTCAGGAGGTCATCGTCAGGCCCATCTTTATGGTCCTCAAGGATTATCAAACAATTTATGAAAGGGATATTCAGAGTCTTTCCACCAGTAAAACCTCCACCACCATTATGGAATCTGAATATTGTACTCTCTCAATTGATGTAGCCACCATTTGAACCTATACACAGGGCAGACCTGAAGTTCTTGTCCTGGAAAGTGGCTCTTTTCATTGCACGGACTACAGCGAGAAGAGTAGGTGAACTACAAGCGCTCACGATTCAGGAGCCTTTCTTGCAGTTCCAGGAGGATAGAATGATTCTCAGGACCAACCCGAAGCTCATTCCTAAGGTGCCAACTGATTTTCATTTGAACGAACCATTGGTGTTGAAACGTTTCTTTCCTCATTCATCAACAGCGGCAGAAAGAGTATTGCACTCGCTGGACGTTCAGAGATGTATGAAATTTTACTTGAAAGAAACTAAGGCATTTCGCAAGACATCTCAGTTCTTCGTCGCCTTCAGCGCACCCAGGAAAGCGTTCCCACTGTCGAAGAGGGGAATTGCCAGATGGATTTCCAGTGCAATTATCTACTGTCATCAAGCTGCTGGAAAGCCTTTGAATGCACGAGTCCGTGCCTATTCCACGAGGGCGGTGGCAACATCCACTGCACTGTTTGGAGGAGTGCCAATCCAGGATATCTGCAGAGCAGCAACCTAGGCATCTACGCACACCTTCACCAGGCACTACTGCTTGGATGCAGCCGCAGAATCGGATGCGGCGGTGGGAGAGGCGGTACTGCGGAATATCATCCAGTGACGGTGAGCCTTTCTTGCATCCCTCCATCCATAATTTCTCTTGTTTACAAAGTCACATTTTATATAAGTGTGGATATATGTATATAAGATTATGCTTCATTTCTAATGGTATTGCATGATTGTGTAATGTATCAGGAAAATGTGCTTTGTTTATTCACTGCTCGCTATTCTGATTCAGGCATGTGAATCTATGAAAGTTCCAATACTGGAGTAAGAAAACAAGTTACTTACCTGTAACTTTAGTTCTCCAGTATTGGAATCTTTCATAGATTCACATGCACCCACCTTCCTCCCCTGAGAGGCTCACCTCGGATTTAGCACAGGAAGTGTGTTATTTGCACAAGTGCGCGAAATATTTGAGGGGCAGAGTGTTCTAGTGGTTAAGGAGCTCTGATTGGTTCAGGGAAAAGTTTAGGCCTTTTTTACATAAAGGCTATGGGTTGCAAAAGGGAAATGGGCCTAGGCCTCTTTTCAGTTTGCTATACTACTAAGCACTGCTTTTTTATATACCGGAAACTCCCGTCTCGACGACGGGGAATGATTCAGGCATGTGAATCTATGAAAGATTCCAATACTGGAGAAATAAAGTTACAGGTAATTAACTTGCTTTCTTATTGCAGTACTGAAGCACATTGGAGATGGGCATTGCCACCTCTGTATCATTGGCTGTGATAAAGTGCCCTCTTTCTTACATGAGTATGCCCACACTTTTTGTGCTTTAACTGAGTGTGACCTGGGCTCCTGCTAAACAGGTACCTAGGGCCTGTGTTCCTTCCCTAAAACTGCATTAAAGCCTAAACCCAATTGGCATCTGTGCCCACAGGTAAGCCCCTGGTAAATGGTACCACAGATACCCAGGGCACTGTGACCAGAGAAGGCCCTAAGGGCTGCAGCACTCATTGTGCCACCCTTAGAGGCCGGTACCTTGACACACTCACACCCTGCTCTTGCAGGCTGCGTCTCTTGGTGCAGACCAAAGTGAAGAGTCCACATGGCACACATCCCTGTGTGCCATGCCCACAACCCACTGCCCTGGCATCCATCAGTCACCCCTCTAGCTGGATGCCCTATGCCAGTGGTGAGGGTACAGGTGCATGAGTCCTGTACCCCTACAGTGCCCAGGTCCATTCCTGGGCACTGTGAGTGCAGTGCTGCCATTAAGAGTATACGGCTGCACTAAAGAAGTTTGGTATCAAACTTCTCAGTACATTAAACCCACACTGATGCAAGTGTGGGATTTAATGTAAAATACCCAACAGAGGGCATCTTACAGATGCCCCCTGAAACTCGACCAACTCCCAGTGACCTGACTGAGTGGATGCCGAGGCTGCCACCCCACACATGTTTCTAGACCCCTGGGTCGAGAGCTGCTGCTCTTGGGGGGCCTGGAACCATGCACATCCTGGTATGAGGTGCCAAGCCCCCTCCCCCAGGATTAGCAGGGTTCATGAAGGAGAAGCTTCAAAGGCATATCGCCTTTGTGAGCCTCTCCAGACCACTTGCTGTACTCAGCAACTGGTCCCCACTGGTTCTATCCCCCCCCACTTTGGGCGGGAGACGAGGCGGGAAAAACAAAGAAAGGAAGAGAGGTGTGCCTACCCCACCCCTAGGGTGGGGGAGACGAGGTGAAGCACAACCTTGAGTCCCTGCCATCTTGAGGATGGGGGACCCAGCCAATCAGGACTAGGTTCCTGCCCCCATCCCACTGGAGGGTGGCAGAATAGGTGGTGTACTCATCCCAGGAAAGGGACCCAATGGTCCCTGCCCTTGCCCTACCTGCAACACACCTAAATCCAGTATTTAGGCGCACCCTGAAGCTTGCTTTAACAGATCAAGCAACGACAAGAAAAGAAGGACGAGAAGCAGTGCAGGGCGAACAAGAGGACAACGCCCATAGACTTGGGCCCAGCCCTACAGGCCTGTCTCCCCTCGAACCTGCTCCTGCGAAATCCCAGCGTGTCCAGCGGCCAGCAACCTCAAAAACCCCGGAGAACCTGCCTGCATCCACTTTCCAAGCTGTTTCTCCAGAGAGCACCGGACGTGTTTAAACTGCAGCATCTGGTGCCAGCCAGGAACCGCGAATCCAGCAAACTGCACCCGCGGAGCCCGGCCTGTATTTGAGTGAAGAAACGCCATCAGAAGGTCCCCCTGGCGATCCTGACCCGAGATCCGGCAACCCCTGACCTGCCTCCAGACGACACCTGCAGCCTCAATCCAGAGGACACCCCCACTGCGACCAGATCAGGTAAGAGAATCCGACATCCAAAGGCAACCCTGTACCCGACACCCCACGGCTTTGTGTGCCCAACCCAGCGGTGCCTAACCATCCCTCTACATCCCAACTTACCCCTCGAAGTGGTGTTCACTCCTGGAAGATCCTCGTCCCCGAGCCTGCAGTGTTTCTTTGTCCCGGAGCATTCTCATTGAAATCAACAGGGCACCGACCTCAAAACAGCTCCCTGCACCCGGCTTCACCAGCGCCGCTAAGGGTTTCCCTTTGGTGCTAACTTGGTCCCCAACTTGCCCTGAGCTTAACCCTTGGAGCTTTGCTCCCTCAACCCTGTGGCCTGCTTGCCAGCCGCCACTAACCAAAACCCCCCCTATACTCCATAGTATAACTTTGGGTCTCAACATTCTGCACCCAGCCGCCCGAGTGCCACTGAGGGTGAAACAACAGTGCATCACGGACCCTTGGAGATCCCGGAGTCTAACCCCAGAACCCTAACTCAAAAGACCGACTACTTACCTTGAAACCGATATCTCATTTTTCCTCATAGGATAACATTGACACTTTTTCTCCCCAAAAATTTGTAAGGGCCGACTTTTAAAAACTGCAAATATTCCTTAAAAATCAGCCGATTAACCAAAACGCATTCTTTCAACTGTTTTCAGGAAATGCCCCAGTGCTGAATCAAGGATCCACCACTGAGTAAGAAAAAGTATTGATAACCTAACTTACCTGCTAAGTGAATTTCCTTCTATAGGATAACATTGGTGACTGTGGAAAAAGTTTCTAAGTGTCGAGTTTTGCAAATTACAAATATTCTTTAAAAATCGTGCGAGTTACCAAAACAAATTTACTCACTTGTTTACTAAAGATGTCCCAGTGCTGAATCTAGGTATCCAGCACTGATTAGGAAAAGTAATCACAAATGTAATTTATCAAAGATAAAATTTCCCTCCATAGGAAACTATTGACTGTCTTCTGTGAAAATCCTTCTAAGTGTCAACTTTTGAAATACAAGAATATTCTTTAAAAATTGTACCTCTAACCAAAACGCATTTACTCACCTGTTTTCAGGAAATGTCCCAGGGCTGAATCTAGGATCCGGTCAAAGTAATCTGAAAAGTAATTCACCACATTTTTATGAAAAAGCCCATTCATTCAAATGCACTATACCTGCAATGTGTTGCAAACTGCTTACTTAAACATGTACTCAAAACCAGCACAAGTGACACCACAATTCTGAACTGTTGTCCTGCAAGTAGTTTACCACTGAAAAATATTTTCATTCTTACCTTTACTAGGCTTACTTGGTTCTAGGAATGAGACCACAGTATATTTTTTTATACAAAACCATTGACCTAGAGTTCAGTTATTGGGTGTGTGAATTCCTTTGCTGACTAGGTGGGTACATCAAATGCTTTACTCTGTCCACTGAAACTGCCTTACTGCTCGACCAAGCTACCAATTAAGAGTAAGGTTCTAGCTAACTTTAACCTCTGCCAAACCTCTAGTGATCCTTGGACTCTAAACACCCTGTACCTCACTTTAATGCAATGTATATAGAGCCAGTTCTCATCCCGGGGATACTCATCAAAGTCATAATCTATTAATAATCCCAGCCCATGTGCGGGATCCGGGAGCATATAGAAAATACATATATATATATATATATATGCATATGTGAAAACCTATACATGCAGCCTAAAATATTTCCAAAATGGCAAAGATGCTGAAAATTACATAGGTTTGCATAGTAGCAGCTATACTCTCCCAACCCCTAAGGAAGAAAGAGAGCAGTAAACATTTGCATACAACAATACTTTATGGCCATAGAAAAACCTGTAATTGCAGGTATTTGCCAGTAGGCTGCAGTAGAGTATAAAGAAACAAAGAAAGACTGACACCTTACCTTTAAGGCATTAGAGTAGGGGTACTGTGCCTTTAAGACCTGAAGGAGACCCCTGGTCCCATGATGCACCACAGGTGGCAGTTAGGTCAGTTCTTTTTTCCGGCTCCTTCTGAGAGGATCCTGGAGCTTGAGCTCTTCAGTTTTTGACTGAAACTGTTTGTTGAAGTGAATCATTCCAGAAAATTCGACATTTCCTGGTTTATTAAGGCTTCTGCTACGGTTTCTATTGTCAGAACCTTACGCGACAGAGAATGGATTAAACTCCATGCCATGCTAGAAAAGGACAAGAGTCAGCAGGTGGGTGGCCATGGAGGCCCCAGGACATCGTCTTCCAGCAAGCAAGGCCAAAAACGGCGACGTACCACTTCTCCAGACCCCAGGAAGAGGAAGGTGAGAAGAGGTTCACGTCGACGTCGAGAGTCTCCGCCGCATCCAAGTAAGTCGGCGTAGAGGCACCACACTTCGGGCTCGAAGTCTGTGGCTTCTGACAAGACCAAGTCTCCGTCGACGTCGAGACACTCTACGCCACCCTCGAGGGGGTCAGCGTCGAGAGGACTGACGGCTGACATATCGCCACCGGCTGGCAGGACGCCGTGGAGAGGATCGTCGAGATCCCACAATTCGACGTTGAGGAGATCGACGTCGATACGGCGCCAGGGAAGGTCGCAGTCGACACGACGTCGGAGAAGATCGACGTCAAGATCACCAACTCGACGTCGAAGATCCCCGTCGAGGTCACCAAGACGTGGACGTTCGACATCGAGACTTGGCTCAACGCCAATGGTCACCCAGACATCGTCGACGTCTAAGCACTCGATGTCGAGAGACGAGGTCACAGGCATTGCAGAGTCACCGAGTCAATCAGATCCCGGGTCCAGAGTATCATCAGAGGACTGGTCATCATCTCCTGGGCTACATATTGTGGAGATCTCTCCAGAAGTCTCCCCCAAATCTGCGATGGGAAAATTCCGCAGTTTGTCTCCTCACCATCCACAAGGTGCTGTATCTGGCGGTCGCAGTAGTCCGGGCTCTGATTACTCCCACACATACTCGCCATCTGGTCCAAGGACAAGCACTCCAGCCAGACCATCAAAGTCTCCTCTTTGGAGGCCAAGATCTCCTGCCAGGCCAAGATCTCCTGCCAGGTAAAGAACACCTCCCAGGTCAAGAACACCTCCCAGGCCAAGATCGCCTTCTAGACATCGGTCTAGATCCAGGGGTCGGCACAGCCGTCATCGCGACAGGCCCCATAAGAGTAGGCGCACAAGATATCCTACATGGTCCTTGTCATCGAGATCTACTGTCCGGGACTACTCTCCGACCATCTCCTCCACACCGCCTTCTCGGTTTTCACCCATAGACGACATCTCTACTTTTACTTTTAGTTCTGGGTAGGGGGGAGGTGCAAAAAAACTTAACATCAATTTGCATACCTCGGTGGTTCCCACATCAATCATCTTTGATACACTGCATCACCGGACAGCTCCCAGACCTCTGCTACCTCTGGTGCCCTGATTCCTGGAACCAGCTTTCTTACTCCTGCGACGGTGAGTTCTGTACCCTCCAGAGTCACTAAGCAGTTCAAGGCTCCTGTGGAGGACCCCTTGTTCCTCAGGACTGATCCACCAGCTGATTCGGTCATCGTGGCGGCAGCCATGAAATCCCACTCTGCTTCCACCTCATCCTTGTTGCCCTCGGAAAAGGATATTAAGCAGCTAGACTCGTATGGGAGGAAGATATGCAACACTTCGGCTTCATACATGAAGGTTGCCAATGCTTCTGCCCTTCTCAGGAGATATGACAGGTCTCTCTGGGACTCTCTCACTCGTTTCACCGAGAAGCTTCCCAAAGAAGACAGGCAGGATTTCACCAAGATCCTGCAGGAGCGAGGGCTCGTAGCCAACCAGGTCATCAGTGCCACAACGGATGCTTCCGACCTCGCCGCTCATGGCTACTCCGATGGAGTTTGCTCACGACGTTCGGCTTGGCTACGCCTCACAGGCCTCAAGCCTGATGCTCAAAAGAAGATACTAAACCTTCCTTTTAATGGTACATCTCTGTTTGGGTCTCACGCTGACGACGAGATGACTAAGATGAAGGCGGAGATGGACACGGTTAAAGCTGTGGGTTTGGAGAAACGTAAGGAGTTAAAAAAGCGCTTCCGTCAGGGCGACCTCCCAAACACCGCAAAGGTCTCAGTTCCAGCAGAGACGCCCGGTAGAGGCAGAGGCAACAACATCAAACAACAGTCCACCTCCAAGCAGCCTCCCAAACCTTGAGTCGTTGCTTCCTCCTCAACCGTTCGCCACTCCGGTGGGAGGGAGTGTAGCTTGTCATCTGGAAGAGTGGAAATCCATAACAAAGGGCAAATGAGTGCTGAGTATTGTGCAGCATGGTTACTTACTGAGGTTCAAGTCCCCTCCTCCGCAAGTGTCTCCTCAACTCAAGCACCTTCCTCGAATTCAAAGTCAGCCGTTAAGGGACAAAGTGTCTTCACTTCTCAAGAAAAAAGCCATAGAGGAGGTACCTCCCATGTGAAGAAATCAAGGAGTATATTCCTGCTATTTTCTAGTCCAAAAACGAGGAGTAGGCACGTAGTACAGACGTATCCTCGACCTACGTCTGCTGAACAGGTTTATCAAAAAAGAAAAGTTCTGCATGCTAGCCCTGCACCAGATCTTTCCACACCTTCATCAGGGAGACCTACAGAATGCGTACTTTCATATACCTGTCTCAGTGAAGCATCGGAAATTTCTCCGGTTTCAGATAGACCGTCACCACTACCAGTATCGAGTGCTTTCGTTCGGCATCAAATCCGCCCCATGGACATTCTCCAAATGCATGGCGTTGGTGGCGGCCCTTCTCCGCAGGAGGAAGATCTTCGTCTATCCCTATCTAGACTACTGGCTTCTAAAAAGCTCCACGCCTGTTCTGCTTCAGAGCCATCTATCTTATTCCTTGGGGTTGCAGGTCAACTACAAAAAGTCAGCGCTCAATCCCACCCAACGAATACACTACCTGGGCGCCTCCCTGGACTCCGCAGAGGCAAGCGTGTGTCCTTCGGAGGAGAGGTTGTCTTCCATGCTTCTGAAGTGTCGCACCCTGCTAGACGCTCCAAAGTCCCACAGCCAGGCAAGTGTCGTCTCTACTGGGATCGATGGCCTCGTGCATCTACATCATGCCCAATGCACGCCTTCACATGAGGCCTCTGCAGCAGGCTCTCGAGGACCAATGCTCTCAGAGATCAGGCCACTGGGAAGATCGTGTTTCTCTCCACCAAGTTGCCAGAGACTCCATCAGATGGTGGATGAAACGTTCTCACCTTCTGCAGGGATTCTCATTTCATCATTCGCCCCCATTGCAGACAGTGGTCACGGATGCTTCAATGCACGGCTGATGTGCTCATATGGACCAGCTTCAAGTACAAGGTCTCTGGTCCGAAGTAGAAAGAAGCTACCACATCAACTTCTTGGAGCTCCGGGCTGTCCATCTGGCACTCAAATCCCTATACCCGTCTCTGCGCACCAACTACATTCAAGTTCAGACGGACATCACAACAACAATGTTCTATCTGAACAAGCAGGGAGGCACAAGGTCACGAGTTCTGTCTTTGGAAGCTCAAGCCATTTGGCGCTGGCTCCTGGCGAGAGGTCTTTCCATTGTGGCGGTTCACCTACCAGGAATCCTGAATGTTCAGGCAGACGGCCTAAGCAGAGACTTCGTAGAAGCGCACGACTGGGTGCTCAACGAAGAGGTCACACAGGAGGTGTTTCAGCAATGGGGCGTACCAGACATAGACCTGCTTGCAGACGCGGCAAACGCAAAGTGCCCCGTCTTCGCGTCCAGATTCCCCCAGCAGGGATCACGGGGGAATGCACTTTTGATCAGCTGGTCCCAGACATTGCTGTACGCTCTTCCTCCCCTGCCTCTGATTCCGGCGGTGATACAGAAGTTCTATAGGACCAACACCTGGATAATCCTGATAGCGCCGGAGTGGCCACGCCAGTGGTGGTACCCGGATCTCCTCCAGCTGTCGGAGGTTCCTCACCGGAGACTGCCCTGCCGCCCAGACTTGCTGACCAAGGACGAGGGGAGGGGGTTTCACCCCAACCTTCCGTTCGATCAACGGCATGACTCCTGAGGTCATCCAATATGGCCACCTAGACCTTTTAGCAGATTGCATGAACATTCTCAAGGAGGCAAAGAGACCTTCCACTAGAAAGTCTTATACTTTCAAGTGGAAGAGATTTTACATTTGAGGTCTAGACAACTCTCTTGATCCTTTCCACGGTCAGGAGCAGGTGATTCTTCCCTACTTGTTACATTTGGCAAGGTCAAGCCTGAAGTATCCCTCCATCAGGGTTCCCTTAGCGGCAATCACAGCCTATAGGAAGTCGCCTTCTCAGACCTCATTCTTCCTCATGCCTGTGGTCAAAGATTTCTTGGAGTGGCTTAAGAAAGTGTTTCCACCAGTGAGGTCCCCCTCTCCTCCCTGGGAGCTTAACATCGTACTCACCAAATTGATGGGTGCTCACTTCGAGCCTATCCATATGGCTTCTTTGCAGCACTTGACCTGAAAAGCTGCCTTTTTGGTGGCCATCACCTCTGCCCGTAGGGTGAGCGAAATCCAGGCCTTGTGTTGCAAGGAACCTTACACAGTGTTCCATGCCAATAGGGTGGTGTTAAGGATGCACCAGGCTTCTTGCCCAAGGTGGTCTCAGACGTCCATATTAATCAGTCTATCACTCTGCCTACCTTTTTTCCTACACCAACCACTCCCCCGGAGAGGACTCTACACTCTCTAGATCTCCGGAGGGTTCTGAAATGTTACCTGGCTAAAACTCTTCCACTTAGGAAGTCTGACCGGCTCTTCATTAATTATGGGTCAACTAATACTGGTCTGTCAGCCTCAAAAAGATCTATTTCAGGATGGATCGTCTCCTGTATAGCGCTGTCTTACCAATTAGCTAACAAGGCTTTACAGGGCAAACCTCATTCACACTTTACTAGAGGGAAAGCTTCTACTACAGCTCTCCTTCAAAACATTCCAATATCTGAGATTTGTTAGGCGGCTACATGGCTTTCAGTACATACCTTTACCCGCCATTATTGCCTAGATTCAGATGCACAGGCCGATGCCCAAGTGGGACAGGCCTCTGAGTAATTTGTTTGCATATCTGCATTATAAATGTGATGTTGATTCATGTTTTTGCTGTATACTTGATTGCCCGTCTGCGAGACTTTGGGTATGGGCTTGCTAATCTATTCATAGAATATGACTATTGATGAGTATCCCCTGGATGAGAAGGATTAGTTACTTACCTGTAATCCTAGTTCTCATCCAGGGGTATACTCATCAAAGTCATAAGCGACCCACCCACCTCCCCGGACGAGCATTATTGCACAGTCATGATATGTTACTATGGATCTACTCAGGTGTTTATGCACCTACAAAAGGAACTGACCTAACTGCCACCTGTGGTGCATCATGGGAGCAGGGGGTCAGCTTCAGGTTAAGGGATGGTACTCCTACTCTAATGCCTTAACGGCAAGGTGGCAGTCTTTCTTTGTTTCTTTATACTCTACTGCAGCCTACTGGCAAATGCCTGCAATTATAGATTTTTCTATGGCAATAAAGCATTGTTGTATGCAAATGTTTACTGCTCTCTTTCTATCTTGGGGGTTGGGAGAGTATAGCTGCTACTATGCAAACCTATGTAACTTTCAGCATCTTTGCCATTTTGGAATTATTTTAGGCTGCATGTATATGTTTTCACATATGCATAAATATATATATCATGTGATCAAGCCTCTGGCTAGAGGCGAAAAGCGTCATGCGGGGTTGCTGGGTTTTATTTGTTAAACTGGGTTAAAACCACTGCAATTTACCTTGGGTCTGTCTTATTCATTTGTGGACAGTCTGGACTTGACTGTGGATGCTGCGAGTGTGGTATCGAGCGAATTGAAAGCAATATATATATATATATATATATATATATATATATATATATATATATATGTATATGTATGTATTTTCTATATGCTCCGGGATCCTGCACATGGGCGGGGATAATTCATAATTATGATTTTGATGAGTATACCCCTGTGTTGGACCTAAAGTTGTCAGGTCACCTAGGGTAGCCTGGCCTAGGGTAAGACAGTCACTAATAGAGGCACATGTGTGAAGGTTGCATACCACCCAGCAGTAACTCAATGAAATTCCACTCAAAAATGACACTACACCAATCTTTGTGTAAAAAATACAAGCTGTTTTATAAAAATATTCTTGTTGTTTACTCTCTCTCTCTAGTTTACAATTAGATACACTGTGCAATTTTTATCAGATCTTCCCACATTTCCAATAACATTAGGAGAACCCAGTTCAGCAGTGTTTAATCCTTCCACATTTACATAAAAGTTATGCATCTACTTTTTCCCAGCTTAAGAAGATACAGCTAAACAGGCTCAATGACAGAATGTATGCTACTAGAATTTCCCAGAGGGATTTTCACCTTGGCTAAAAGGTTTCCTACCACCTTCTCTCTAGGCAAATGACACAGACCTTGATTCCTCTAGAAATTAGCAGTTAACATTTTCTCTACCACCTAGTTTGAACCTTATTCGTTTCTCCGGCAGAAACTTGGCATGAGAAAGTTCCGCTTTCATCTGTACATTCTCCCTCAGGTCGCCTGCTCAACTCTGCCCGAGGCTTCCCCAGTACGTTTTACCCCCAGGCCCAGTTAGAGACTGACAGAGGGGCCTGTGATTCGATAGGGTGTCTAATGAACACTTGACCCCTACTTCCCAGTTCAGTGCACTGTCAATCTGTTACTCCCCACCGGGACTTTTCCGGACTTCTCGGCAGTTCACACTCCTGGGAGGCAGCGCTGCACGCTCTGAATGGAGCCAGGCTCCGCTAGGCACTCACCACAGCAGTCCCCGCCGAACAGTACTCTGATCGGGTGCAAGCTCACGGAACAGCCGCCTACGCCGGGACCGCCCCGCCCTTCTCACCTCAGCGCTCCACAGGGACAGTGGCCTCTCAGCGCCGTCCGATGCCTTCCTCTCGATCAGCACCAGCGGACCTGCGCACTGATCCAGGACACCGAGGCGCCGCTTCCGACGCCCCCTCACCCACTGCTACTGGGCCTGCGCTCTGCACGTCGCGGAGACACTTCCTCTGACGCTCCTCTCCGGGCAGCTTCTTCCACGGTGCTCTCACTCACTGACGAACCCGCCTCTTCCGACGAGCTTCCTCAGACGTCGCTCCCCCGTCCTCTGCTATCCACAAGACAACTCAGCGCCAGGCAGGGCGCCCACGAGCGCACTAGACCCCCGACACAGGGAGACCACAATGAGAGTCCAGTCTGCTGCAGACAACGAGATAGGGTTCAATTGAGGCCCACCGCTTACAGGTTTGGTCCTGCAGGATTGAGGGGGGGGGGGGTTTCTCTTCCCCTCGAAGATGACACTTCAGTCACAATCACCTGGGCCCATTACCTTAGGTTCTCTAAGGGGTTGTTCAGGAGTTTCCAGGTGGGGTCTTTTATGGCAGGGATCGGTCAGCACTGGATAGGGATGGGTCAGTACAGGAGATCAGCTGGCCCACAAGTCAATCCTACTCTCTGTAAGCTCTATCCTCCACCTCAGATTTGCCTCACTCCACACCAGTCCCACCCCATGGAACACTGGGTACCAACAAAATGGTTGCCTTTTATAGGCTGACCCTCTAAGGTCCAGAAGGGGCCAGAAGGTTCTGGAATGCTCCTATTCTATCATATGGATCAGGTCTAGGCAGTGGCAGTTATGGCAGTTGTTAACCACCATTTTGTAGATCTGGATGAATTCCTGTCAGGAAAGGCACCTAGGCCTGAGGTGAAAAATCATGAGGGCAAAAGAGCATCTATCCCCCAGGCCAACATATAAAAATCTGGTGGAGTCAAAAAGATATAAAAGGTATGGGGGGCAGAAAGGGGACAAAATAAATAATAAATAGGAGGGACTACGCAAAAGGCCAGACAGGTCTAACACCCTGGATGAGAACTAGGATTACAGGTAAGTAACTAATCCTTTCTTAGATTGGCTCCTAAACATTAAGTGCCCCATCCCTTGATGCCAATTGTCAGAACCCTTTTTTGAGGCCACTGGGCACACAGGGGTTCCTGGACCCAACTGTGGTAGTTGAGGCCTTTTACTCCCCATGTGCTGGAGCCCGACCTTCTATTGATCCTGAGCAATTGTGCCACAAACCCCTTCTGCACTTTACTCTCAGTGGTGGATGTGGTTGAGCAGTCACGGTTTCCTCAGAGAGGGGTTAGATACAGGTCAGTGAACACCACTCATAACCCAGTGTGCCAACTGAACAAGAAATAAATCAATGTCCAGTCCAATACTACACAAAAAGCCATTTATGGAACTGGCCATCAATACCTACAGAATAAAATGAGATGGTACTCTCCCAACAGATGTCTGCGTTTAACTCAATCTAAGACTATTGTAGTGCCTAGGATCCATAAAGCCTCTTGGGGCGGGAGAAGCTTTACAAATGCTACAGCTATACTGCAGAATCAACTGCCATGGAATCTTAGACCTCTGTTGAACTTGGTTGGTTTTAGAAAACAGATAAAAAACAGGCTTTTCTCCTCCCATTGCTAGTTTTTGCTTTTCTTTTGTCTTTTGCCTTGGTGACCCTTGCTGTTCTACTGCTAGCACCAAGACGCCCTTTGGGCATTTGCTAGGCTTTATAACTGTAATCTAATACCTACTTTTATAGAGGCAAAAGGGTTTTTTTCGGTTTGTTTTTTTATCGTTTACATTTTTTTTTAGAATAATGTAGGTCATATGGTCCACAATTATACAGAAATGCAATACTCTTGAGCGGTGGCACTACACAGTGTCAACCTGTGGTAAACCGGGCATGATCTCAGAGAAGAAGAATAACCACAAAACAATAAGATGAACAGTGCAGCTTCAACAACATTGTGTATTCGCAGAGAATGTGGGCCAAAAAAACCATAAGAGTGGAAGGCTATTACACTTTTCCATGGGGGAGAGAGGGGGCAAAGAGGAGACATCAAGAGAAATGAACAAACCCTGTTACAAAGGGAGGAGGCGAGAGTGCACAGAACCAACCAGATAAGTCCCTACAGACCTCCGTATGTGATGGACCACCGAGTCCGGTGCGATCAGCGAGGGGCCCCCTAGCTGCCAGCGATTCCTAGGGGAAAGGTGGGGAGGCATGTTCCACTGACTCCAGTGGCAGGCTTGCTGCAGTAGGGGTGGGTGGACCAGTAGATTCCCCTTGTAATAAACCAGCATCTAATTTCTCATCCAATTTAGTAAATATCATGCCCCCTGACCTCCATGTCCCACTCTTCATTATCGTTGGTGCAGACTCTGTAGTCCACACTCCTCAGCTTTTGCCCATTCTAGCAGGTCTGACAGCCATTTAGTCCACTCCGGGGAAAGTTGGGCCAGTCCAATGAAGCCAGTCCAATGAATAGCTATTTGTGTACAGGCTAAATCAAACCCCAGTCAGGCAAATTTGTACTGCATTTGCTTTCCCTTTTTAAGGAGGGATAACAACCTCAGCAGGCAAATATCGGATCGTGAGTTCCGCGTTCACTTTCAACACCCTACATTTTATAAGCAGTACCTCATCCCAGAAAGATCATAGCCACAGACAAATCCACGTAATGTGCCCATATTAGCTGGCATCGCACCATAGCGGGTGCAGCCTGCTGGTCTCGTTTGATAGACTGTGCAGGCGCTGTGGCGTCCGGTAAGTTCTATGTATATAATAAAACACTCTCAATTTAAACCTGCCATTCCTGGCCACCTCCTTTACTTGTGCTAAAGTCCTTTTCCATTCATCGTCCGTAAGTAGGTCCTCATCCCAAGCTGTGCACTTAGGAGATGTGTTAATTTGCCTATCCTGCTTTGGGGCTGCATTGAATCTAGAAATTAGGCTTTTTGCGGGGCCAGGGTCCAGTATTACTTGCAACACACCCAGGATTCACAAGGCACCTCCAAAAATGTCGCCCAGATGTCCTGAGCCATGCGTATATACGGCACAGGTATTGTGTAAGAATTGTCCCCTGTCTATCCATAGCGGATGCCCATGTCCTCTATGGGACATGAAGCCTCCATTTAAGAAAAGGTCTCCCGCTCGCTGGCATCCCCAGGCCTCCAACTTTGAGCCATCAATGGAGTCCTGTACATGTATAATTTGATAAAGACAAAAATGTTCAGGAGCGACTCCGGTATCTGCCCTTCGATGGGGCCCATTTGTTTGACGAGCATGCCGACTTGGCGGTCCAACGTCTCTTCTCGGGATTCCATAGACTGCATTTTAGTCCACTATGGTGGATTTGTATTTTTGTGTGACGGTGTTGTCACTGGTTTTCTGTTTATGTCTCTGGGTTCTAAAGGGTTTTCCCAGAAAGATTGTATGGCTGTTCAGCCAGGGGTATTTTCCCCTTACTTTGGTGCAGCTGGTCCAGCTGTTTGTATGGTTCTTTTTTTACCTCTGCCTACTTTTTTTTACCTACATGCTACTTCAAGCAAAATCTTGAACTCCTCCAATAAATCCAAAGATATTTTTTCTATAGTGGATGAACTATCTAACCCGGAAAGAGTCGCCCTAGCCCCTCTCCCTTCCCAATCCTTGTGCGACTCCCTTAACCAATTCTTTGTGGAGAAAATCATCAAAATTAAAACCAGTATCTCCATTTCTCCACCTGCTCCCACACCTTCTTGTGTTCCCAGCTATTCTTACACTCACACTCACATTCCCCTTATTTCAAAGGATAACTTTTTGTCACTCCTACACAAAGTCTCTTCTGGCTCTCCCAGCGACTGTTGCCCCCCCTCGGTCCTCCGAGAAGCTTTTACTTCCTGTCCAGACCCCCCCCCCCTTGCTCTTTTGAACAACTCTTTGACCATAGGGGAGGTTCCTGGACCCTTCAAACAGGCCGAGGTGGTTGCCATTTTAAAGAAACCCTCGGCAGACCCTTCCATTATGAGCAACTATCGCCCAATTTCCCTTCTCCCTTTTCTCAGCAAGGTTTTAGAGTCGCACGTCACTCAGATTTTTAGTTCTTTTGTGGAAGACTCTAGTGTACTGGACCCCCAGCAGGCTGGATTCAGACCCGCGCACTCAACAGAAGCCGTCATTCTTTCTGTTATGGAGGAACTGTGCAGGGGAGCGGACGCTAACATCTGCCAGGCTCTGGTCCTACTGGATTTGTCGGCCGCCTTTGACACGGTCGACCATGATATCCTGGTTGACCGTGTCGGGGAGGCCGGCATCCAGGGTTCCGCCCTGGACTGGGTCCGCTCCTTTCTGACCCAACGCCATCAAGCTGTCAGACTATCCCAGTTCTCTGCTTCCCAGGTCAAACTTACCTGTGGTGTCCCACAAGGTTCTTCTTTATCCCCCCTCCTTTTTAATTTGTATCTTTCTCCACTTATTCGCGCCCTCCGACAGTTTAATGTCACAGCGTTCAACTACGCTGATGACATACAACTAATTTTCAACATTGATTCCTCTGCTGATTCCATTTCTACCTTTCAAAACACCCTCTGCTTTATTAGCAATTGGATGAGCTCAAACCATCTGAAGCTCAACCCCGACAAGACCGAGCTGGTTCTTGTCGGAGTTCTTCCAACCCTTGGGACTCTTCCTTCTGGCCGGTCAGCCTCGGCAGTCCACCACGCCCTGCCAACTGTGCCAAAAGTCTGGGAGTCGTCATCAGCAGCGACCTCTCTATGACGCCCCAGATTAGCGCGGTAGTCTCCTCCAGCCATTTTCAATTAAGGAAAATCAGGAAAATCTCCCGGCTACTTACTTCTGAGGCCCTTACCCTGGCCCTGCTTGCGCTAGTAATATCGAGGCTCGACTACGCCAACGCGCTCTATGTTGGCATTCCAGCCTACCAACTTAGGCGGCTTCAGCTGATTCAGAATCAGGCTGCCCGTCTGATCCACTCTCTCCCAAGAGATCAACACGTCCGCCCCCTCCTAAAAAGCCTCCATTGGCTTCTGGTAGCTGCCCGCTGCAAGTTTAAGCTGGGCTGCATCATTTTCAAATCCCTTGCCGGTCAGGGCCCCCTCTTTATTTCTTCCCTCCTTCAACCCTACGTCCCTCCTCGCACTCTCCGGTCTTCCCAACTGGCCTTGTTATCCACTCCTAGATACAAGAGGAAGAAACACGGCGGGCTCAAGTTCTCCTTCCTGGCCCCCACCTTTTGGAATTCCCTCCCTCTGCCTCTCAGATTGTCTACTCCGTACCCCAAATTCAGATCTTCCCTCAAAACTCTTCTTTTTACTGAATCCTACAAATAAATGGTCTCTGTTGCTCCCTCATCTGCTCTCTTCATTATGGCGCCAAGAAACCTAATGGTGTTAGTTGCGCCTTACAAATTTGTTTAACATAACATAACATATGAGCTTGTCTCAAGACGTGCCCCTTGCTTTTATAGGGCTGTGACTTACCCTATGTAGGGTATTCATTTGCTATTGTGTAGCTGCTGTTCCTTGCCAGGACGTTTCAGAGACTCCCATGGAGCTCTCTTTGCTATTGTCGGGCCCCCCTGGGTTTTTTCCCGTGGGCTGTGCTGTGAGCATCTTCCCTTGTTACATGCTTCCTGTTGTCAGACTCAGGTGGCCCTCTCCTGGAGTTTCTGTATTGCTGCCCACGGTAGTTCTGTGGCACTCTCAGGTGTCTGTGTATGCAGTTGGCTCCGGTGTATTGGTGGGGCTCTGCCGTTTCCAACTCGCCCCAGAGGGGTTCTCACGTCCTCCTGCCTCGCTTGGTTCCTCTTTCTAACTTCTTTCTGTCCTAAGCGCTGTTGGCTGTCTTGGGTGTGGATACATGTCCCTGTGAGCGCTCCGTTCCGTTCCGCTCTGGATCGGTTCTGTCTGTCATCACTTGTGATCTGTACGTTGGTGTGGGTTATCATGGGGGACCGATGGGTTTCTTATGCCATTGTCTTTTACTTGCGCTCTCTTGCAGTGGCCAACTTCCCTGGTATTGGGAAAGGCTTGGGCCACCCTGTGGAAGGATGGCCTATAAGTGGTAGGTTTCCACCAGAGCGGGTCTCTGCTTCTTTTGCATTGTGCCCTGACCTCCCTCTGAGGGTCCCCGGTCTGGGTTTAGATTTCTCTGTTCATTGTCGTACATGTGTTAGAAATGGGGGTCTCTAGTTGGCAAGGGCTTGCACCTTTGTCCAAATATGGACCCTCTTTCCTGGTATGGATAAGGGAGTTACACTCTTAAAATAAACCCTGCTCAACCCCTTGGTAGCTTAGCATGAGCAGTCAGGCCTATCTTAGAGGCAGTGTGTAAAGCATTTGCACATAACCAACAGTAATACTGTGTGCACTACAAAAGGACACCACACCAGTTTACAAAAATATCCAATATTTATATACAAGACCAAAAACAATAAAAATCCACAATCAATCAATCAATCAAGGCATTTTTAGAGCGCACTACTTACCCGGAGGGTCTCAAGGCGCTTGGGGGGGTGGGGCTCCGCTACTGCTCGAACAGCCAGGTCTTGAGTTTCTTCCTGAAGGAGAGGTGGTCTTGGGTCAGGCGGAGGTCGGTTGGGAGGGTGTTCCAGGTCTTGGCGGCCAGGTAGGAGAAGGACCTTCCTCCTGTTGTCGCTCTTCGGATGCGGGGGACGGCGGCGAGGGCGTGGTTGGTCGATCGGAGGGGGCGTTTGGGAGCGTAGAAGTTGAGGCGGTTGTTGAGGTAGCTCGGGCCTTGATCATGTAGGGCTTTGTGTGCGTGGGTGAGGAGACGGAAGGTGATTCTCTTGTTGACGGGGAGCCAGTGCAGGTCTCTCAGATGTCCGGAGATGTGGCTGCGTCGGGGGATGTCGAGGATGAGTCTGGCTGAGGCGCTCTGGATCCGCTGGAGTCTCTTCTGGAGCTTGGCGGTGGTTCCGGCGTAGAGGGCGTTGCCGTAGTCCAGTCGGCTGGTGACGAGGGCCTGGGTGACCGTCTTCCTGGTCTCAGTGGGGATCCACCGGAAGATCTTCCGTAGCATGCTCAGGATGTTGAAACAGGACGCGGAGACGGCGTTGACTTGTCTGGTCATGGAGAGGGAGGAGTCCAGGATGAAGCCCAGGTTGCGTGCGTGGTCTGTCGGTTTGGGTGCGGTGCCCAGGGCGGGGGGCCACCAGGAGTCGTCCCAGGCGGAGGGCGAGGAGCCCAGGATGAGGACTTCCGTCTTGTCTGAGTTACAGTTCTTAAAAATCTACAGTTATCAAAATACGCTTTAAAAACAGTTCCTTGATGTCGATAGTTCGGTCCGGGGCTATTGTGACGTCTTGAGCAAACAAATCCAAACAGTTCTGGCTGACCACAGCATCACGGGCCAGCTACATTGTCGGGAATACTCACAAACAGTACCTTTTAGAAATGCAGGGCGCCGGCAACCTCTCGTGGAGTTTCTGAAAACACGGCGTCCGCAGGAGTCTGTTCCAGAGGTCGGTGCAGGAGTTGTCGGGCCCTCGAAGACACACATGTTGCAGGTCGATCTCCTCTCTGATAAAGTCAGGAGCGCTGGCGTCGGCAGGTGTCTTGTGCTGCAGTGCGAAGTACAGCAGTGCGGTGCCCTCAGGTCGCGGTGCGAGCAGCAACTTGGTGGCGGCATCAGATGGCATCGTCGGTGAGACCAAGGTCGCGATGCAAGATCAAGGCTGTGCTCGTCACGGTGCTAGCTGGTCACGTTGCAAGCAGCGTCGTCGGCGTTGCTGAAGTGCTATCAACGGCTGGAGTCGATGGCGTTGGTAGGCCAAGGCTGCGGTGCGGGATGAGGGTGGTGCGTTGTGTAACTTTACGAGCGGTACCCTCGACGGGGCGTCTATTTCGGCGTGGAGCGGCGTCGTCGGGTATACCAAGGCTTTGTCGTGAAGCAAGGCAGTGCGGAGTGTGGTGCCCACAGGTCGCGTTGCCAGCAACGGCTCGGTGGCGGTGTCAGCAGGCGTAGTTGGTGAGACCAGGGTCGCGGTGCGGCATTGTGGTGGTGCTAAGGCGTCGTTGTGAGGCAGTGCAGAGTGCGGTGCCCACAGGTTGCGTTGCGAGCAGCGGCTCGTTGGCGGCGTCAGCAGGCTTCGTCAGTGGGACCAGGGTCGAGTTGCGGCAGTGTCTTCTACTGTGCCGTCAGGACAAGGTGCCGGCAGTGGCGTCGTAGATTTTGCATTGCCTTTCCTCTGTTACAGCACAAAACGCTCAGTCCCTAGTGCTGCGGGCAGAAGAGCTTGAAGTCTTTGTTGTTCCTCGGACTTCTTGAACATGGGGCAAGCTCTACCTAAAGCCCTTGAGGAAACTCACGAAGCAGATTGCAGAAAGTTCAATCCAGTACTTTCACTGCCCAAGAAAGAAGCAACCAGTGCAGGCCTACACAGCAAAGCACACAGCAAAGTGGTAGGTCCTCCTCACAGCTTCTCCAACTCTTCTTCTTGTCAGTCAGGATGACTGAGCAAAAAAAAACCTACTTTCTAAAAGTGGTATTTTCAAACACGGAATGTAAAAATCACCTTCACTAAAAGATGCATCTTTAGAGTTCAGGCATACTAAACTTTATTTTTCCACCTAGTTCCCTTGGCCAGTTAGTGTTAGATTCCTTACCTTAGATTCCTTACCTTAGAATATCCCCAGGTGTCAGACTGGATCCAGAAAGTTTTCATCAGCAGTACCACTGCGCGTCGGTAGGCGTCGCCGGCGGCTCTGCATCCGCCGTCGGCGTCGTGATCGCCGGGATGATGTCGTCGGAGTACTTAGACACCGCCTGTCACCGTCTGATGTCGGTGATCGACCCCCACCGTCGGTGTCTCTACTGCCTCTGGACCGACCACAACGAGAAGTCGTGCCCCGACTGCCGGGCCTTGACCTCGAAAGCTAGGCGGGAGCGGTCCCGTAATCTTCTCGAGA
The DNA here is from genome assembly GCF_964263255.1 of Lissotriton vulgaris. Classification (NCBI taxonomy): domain Eukaryota; kingdom Metazoa; phylum Chordata; class Amphibia; order Caudata; family Salamandridae; genus Lissotriton; species Lissotriton vulgaris. The sequence goes on along the minus strand of NC_141686.1, from coordinate 67,731,448 downwards.
TCCGGCTCCGCGCCGCTCAAGGTCCCGGTCGAGGAGGAAGTCGAGGGACCGGTCGCGGAGCCGCAGTCGTTGCCGCTCGCCGAGCCATCACCACTCGTCAGGCTCTAAGTCCTCCGGTAAGTCGAGGCACTCTAAAAAGAGGTCAAAGAGGAGACATCGCTCTTCCGACTCCCCTCGCGCAACGCGGCTGAGGGTGCTGGCGGCTCCACCGGAGCCGTGGGCGTCGTATCTGGCCCCATACCCTCTGGTCCCTGGGCTGCATGCGACGCCGGAGGAGATACATGATTTCCTCGTGGCCATGAGGATTCACTTCCCTCCGTCGAGGCCTGTTGGCGATCCTTTGCACATTGCGGATCCGACTAGGGGCCCTGGCGGGCCGGTGGCTTTGGCTCCGGTGCCGTCGGGTGCTTTGGCTCCGGCGCCGTCGGGTGCTTTGGCTCCGGCGCCGTCGGGTGCTTTGGCTCCGGCGCCATAGTCTATTTCGGTCCAGAAGCCGCAGGGCCCTGAGGGATTCAGGCCTGGATCCCGGTCGACGCCAGTTGACCTCACAACTCATCCGCTGGCGCCGACCCCGATGGTGTTGCAGCCCAGTTTCAGCCCCGGTCCGGGTTCGGCGTCAGACGGCACTGCTCGATGCCGTCTCCGGCGTGGATTGGTGAGGCCTTCACCTACGACCCGGCTCTGTCATTCCTGCCTGTTTATCAGGACACGGATGAGGGGGAGGACAGGGAGTGGTCTGAGGACCCTCGGGCGTAACAGTGCCGGTTAAGCCAGGAATGGGCAGATGAGCTTGGGGAGGCCAGTGGCCTGGATACATCGCCTGACACTGGATTCATCTCTCCTCCCTCTGTGGGTACGGAGGAAGGTGCTACCTATGGTGTGGTGTTGCGCACGGCGGCCAAGGCCTTGGCTCCTGAGCTCCCTGCCGCGGCCGTGAGGAATAACCTCCTCACCGAGGTGCTTCAGCCGCCAGTAAGCTCTTCGGAGCATCTGCTGCCGTTCAATGAGGCCCTAACGGACGTTCTGATGGGCACTTGGTCCAAGCCCTCCACAGTGCCCCCTGTGGATCGGAACGTGGCCCGACGCCACCGCCCAGCTCCGGGTGACCCCAGCTTTCTGTCCGTGCATCTCACCCCGAGAGCCTGGTGATCCAGGCCTCTACGTCCCAGACCGCGTTCCCGACCGCTCCCCCGGATCAGGAATCCAAAAGGTTTGACCAGTTTGGGAAGAAACTTTTCTCCTCATTGAATTTCCCTTGTGGGACACTGTTGCGGACGTGCTGCCCCAGTGTCTGGAGGAGGCCCGGGCACAGCTTGACCAAGCCCTTGCTGAGGGGCGGGTTCATGGTAGGCCACGAGCACTTTCAGTTTACCGTGCTCCCCTTAGGCCTCACCAGTGCCCCTCGGGTGTTCACGAAAGTGATGGCGGTGGTTGCAGCTCATCTGCGCAGATCAGGTGTTTCAGTCTTCCCCTATCTCGATGACTGGTTGTTGAAGGCGGGCTCGCCCCAGACAGTCGTCTCCCACCTCCAGACTACAGCCGACCTCCTGCACTCGCTGGGGTTCTCCATCAACGTGCGGGGCGGGGTGGGGTCGTGGACCCTTTGTCAGGAGGCTCTGCACCTCTGGACATGACTGGAACACCAGGGCATCACCCTGGTGTTTCAACATCTGGCAGGTTCCCTGAACGCCAGGGCGGACGAACTCAGCTGCCAGTGCATGATGGATTACGAATGGCGTCTGAACTCGGACAAGGCTCAAGGTATCTTTCAGCTGTGGGTAGAGCCTTGGTCATCAGTTCTGCATGTTGGAATTTCCAAGGCGGCACTCGCTCAGAGACGCTTTTCAACGCGAGTGGAGCTGCGGTCTGTTGTACGCCTTTCCGCCTATAGTGCTGGAGAAGATCAGGCGAGACCAGGCGCAAGTCATCCTTGTGGCTCCAGACTGAGCACGAAGATACTGGTATCCCGAGCTACTCAGCATGTCAGCCGATACCCCGCTTAGTCTGCCTCTTCAGGAGAACCTTCTGTCGCAGCAGCAGGGGACGGTCCTCCACCCGAACCTGTCCAGTCTCCACCTACTTGCGTGCAGATTGAGCGGTGACAGTTGAGGCCATTTGACTTGCCTCCTGAAGTCTGTGATGTGATTCTGGCAGCCAGGCGTCCCTCCACAAAAATGGTATATGCCTGCAGGTGGAACAAATTTGTGGCATGGTGCACAGCAAAGGCTGTGGATACACTTTCTGCCCCTCTTTCAGACGTTCTCCTCTTCCTTCTTTCTCTTGCCCAGCAGGGCTCTGCTCTGGGCACTATTAAAGGCTACCTCTCTGCCATTTCAGCCTTCTTAAGGCTTCCTGATCAGCCTTCACTTTTCAAGTCCCCTGTTGTAAATAGATTCTTGAAAGGCATCACACACATCTTTCTTCCTGTTCCCTTCGTGATGCCTCAGTGGGACTTGAACCTTGTACTGACTTATCTGATGTGCGCTCCCTTTGAGCCACTTCATAACTGTCCTCTTTGTTTTCTGACTCTTAAAACTGCATTCCTGGTTGCCATCACCTCTGCGAGGAGAGTGAGTGAACTCCAGGCTCTGTCTTCTAAGCCTCCTTTCCTCTCTGTCCATCCGGACAAGGTTGTTCTGAGGACTCGGCCTTCTTTCCTGCCCAAGGTGGTTACAGCCTTTCATATCGGGCAGTCCATCATCTTGCCCACCTTCTTTCCGCTCCACCGTCTGGACCCAAAACGTGCGCTCTCCTTCTATCTAGACCGCACACACCAGTTCTTGTGGACGACCAGCTCTTTGTTGGTTACGTGGGCGCTAAGAAGGGACGGGCGGTGCACAAGCAGACCATCTCTCGTGGGTCGTTTTGTGCATCAAAGGAGCCTCCTGTGGGGCTGCGCGCCCATTCCACTCGGGCCACGGCGGCTACCACTACCCTGGTTCGGGGAGTCCCCTTGCAGGACATCTGTCAGGAAGTGTTAGAAATGGGATCCCTGGCTGGCCAGGGCTTGCGCCAAAGTCAGTCAGAGACCACCACTCCTAAGTCAGGGCAAGGGAGTTACACGCCAAGATAACCCCAGCTCACCCTCTAGGCAACGTGGCGCGAGCAGTCAAGGCTAAACTTGGAGGCGATATGAGTTAAGTATTTGCGCACGCACCTCAGCAACAACACCCAAGGCCCACCACAAAGGAAACTCCACACAAGGTTATATAAAAAATAGCCTTTGTATTACACCAAAACACATTAGATAAAAACACACACTTTACAGTATTTACAGGGGATATGTACAAGACAGGGCCACATGGACCACTGTCAGGAATCAGAAGTAACACTTTCAGAAATAGCACTTTTTAGATCATAGAATTATCACTGTAGCACAAAAATAACATACAACCAGTCACTACTGGTACCAGGTGAGCACCACCTATGCAACCCTTACTACCTTAGAAGATTACACTAGGGAACCTGGGCCTCGCTAGTACCACCTGTACTAGCAAGAAGGAAACCACCTAAGTATCGCTATACCTGTAGGGGTCTAAGGAAGGAAACACATGATGCAATGCATAACATTCATTCAGAGGTGTAAGGAGGGAAAACACATGATGCATCGCAATACATTCAGAGGTGTAAGCAAAAACACACAGTTGCGCAAAATCCACATTAGCCACCACCTGTGGCAGTCCCTGTGTCCCAATGTCAGGGCCTAAACGTGGCAATTGCCCACAAAGTGCTGGGCAACTGGTGCAACAATGTTTGAGCCTTCCAGGGCTCAAGAACAACAATGGGGCCAAGGTGGGAACCTCGCTGGGCTCTCAAAGATACTGGTGGCGCCTGAGCCCCTCGTGGGCTCTCAGTAAATCAAAAATGTCCCCTTGAGCCTCTCACAGGCTCTCGAACAAGACTGCTGCCTTACTGGGCAGTGGGGTCCCTCACGGGGGACCTAGGAGCACTTGAAGAGCCTCTCTGGGCTCGCAAAGCAAATCGGCACTTCGAGCCTTTCTCTGGGCTCAGGAAACAAATGCGGGTCGTGGGGTCCCTCTCAGGGGACCCGGCGTAACAGGGAGGCACTAGAGCCCTCGAGGCTCTATGGACAAAGCTGCCTGGATGTTGGAGCCTCGACCGGCTCAAAGAAGGAATGCCCCCGGGGCCCCACTCACCGGCTTCCTCCTGGCGGGTGGGGCTCTCCTCCTCCCACGGGAGCCTCGCTCCCTGCAGCACTTCTCTGGCGGTCGCTCTGGGGCCACGGGCGGGGCTCCTCTCGCTCTCCTTTCTCTTCTGGGCTGCGGCGGCAACAACTCCGGTCTCCCTCTTGACCCGGGAGACCGGCACAGCAACAAGGGCTTCCCCCAGGCAGGGGGAAGCGGAAACAACTTCTTTCCGGCCCCGCCCCCAACCAGGCGGCGGGCCGGACATCTCCTTCCTGCCCAGACGAGGCCCGGACTGCGGGGGCGGGACTTCAGAGTCCTCGGGCTGGCAGCCAATCACGGCGCGGCCCGGGGACAGCATCATCAGGAGGCTTGGCCGGCTGGACCAATCCCAGCGCGGCCGGGTGGGGATGCCGGCGGCTATCTTTCTCCGGGGTCTGGGGCCGCGGCGGTGATCACTTGGGCATAACTGAGGGGTGGCACCCTCGAAGTGAAAACCAAACGTAGAGGCGAGGTGGGCACTCGCCAGGGCAGCCACAAGCAGGGTGGCACCTGCAAAGCAAAATAAAGCGCTCCGAGCGCTAGGGAACAACACAGCGCCATCAAGCGCTAGAGGCAGAGCAAAGCGCGCCCATGCGCTATAAGGCAAATAAAGCGCTCCTTGCGCAAGGAGGGGAAAGAAAGGACTTTCAGGCGCTTGGAGGGTAAATACAGCGCTCCCAAGCGCTATGGCAAACAAAGGTCCAGAAAAAGTCCTTCAGGAGTCCAGGGGCTGGGCATAGCCCAGGGGAGGCAAGCCTTCCCCTGGGCCCAAGCAGCAGCACGCCCCTGGCGATTCAAGCAGCAAACAAGAACATTTTCATGGGGTCACAGCCCCTCTTTTATACACCTTTTCCCTTTGTCTGTAGGTGCAGGGTGGGGCAGAACCAGTCGCAGCTGGTCTGTGAGCACTGTTGATGACTCAACCACCCCTTTCTTTCATCAGGCAGGCTAGGGTCATCAGTCGCACCACAGGGGGCGGAGCCAGCATTGTGTGGGGGAAACCCAGCCTCATTCAGGACACAGGCGCAGCCCCTCCCTCACATCAGCATGCTAATCTCTCCATTCACCACCGGGGCAGACCCACACAGACTCCTGGAGCCTGGCATCCCAGCCAGCTCCAGCCAATCACACGCCAGCACCTTCACAGCACATACTCAGCCATGTCTAGAAGTGGCGTTTCCGCACAAGACACATACACGCCGCACATACCATTGCGCAGCATTCACTCTCACGAGTTCGCACATACCAAACTTGACCATGCACGCCTCACGCATCAGGAACTACCAGGGACACAGACATTCCCCATGCATTCCTATGGGAGAGCAGGCCAATCTCACACACGCACTCAGGGAGAGGACGCACTTTACACAGCGCCACAGTGTCAAAGTGCGCAAAGACCAGAAATCACTAGGCAAAAAGTTCAGGGGTGAACCTGCCAGAAGGGCCAAGTCCAACACAACCCCCTTCCAGCCAAAACGCATGGGAGAACAATCACCACCGTGATGGACTTCCCTGCTTGGGGCGATAGAACACGGACGCGGGCCCGCACTGCAGGGACACCCTCCGGTTCTACGCCACGTCTATCCATAAGACAAGCACATACTTAAAAAAAAACAGGCCCAACTAGGCTACCCCACTGGTACTCCGTAGTTGTCCACGGCTAGGACCAGGCCCTAGGCCACCCAGATACCACTGGTCACTACCAATCCACAGAGTGGGGGGTGGTAACCCCTGGCCTACATAGCCATTCTCCACTCCCTTTCTCAGTGTAGTTCCAAACTACAACTGATCCTTCAACCTAGGGTCAGCACCCTCAGGCTGGCCAGAGGTCACGGGCAAGAATGCCCCACCCTACCTCTACTTCTGAAGCACCCTCCTGAACACAACTCTCCCACCAGTTTAGGACCTTACTCCCTCAGCAGCAGTGACCACGGTCAGACCAGCACAAGATCGGTGTAGTGAGGCGTTGCACGTTGCGGTGCCCCCCAGTTGCGGTGCAGCCTATGGCTCGTTGACGGCGTTGAGACGGCGTCGGTGAGCGCAGAGGCGGCGTTGCTCGAGGGGGACGTTGCTCAGTGCGGTGCCTACAGGACACCAGGCTGGTCATGACAGAGTCACAGCTCCCTTAACTGGTCTACCCTCTGGGATTTGAATTCACTCATCCTTCAGCAGCAAGGCAACCACTGCAGGGCAATCCCCCATACAGCTTACCTGGTTCCTTCTCTTCAGGCAGGAGTTCCTTCAGGACACTACATACAGTTGCCCTTACGTCCAGATCCGGACACACCGGCTACTGGCTCCCCAACCGAGGGACGTACCCCTTTGGTCAGATGCCTGGCGCACCAGGACTTCCTTGAGGGTGACACATAACTAATGTGTCGTGTACAAGTCTGCCTGACACTCAGGACAGAAGTGGCATCACCCTGGTCACTGCTTGGCGACACAACCCTTCTGGTTGGCCCCTGACCCACTGGTTACTCCACTGGGGAACCTATCCCCCTCGCACCCCTCCATCTGGACTTCTGCACCCTCCCAACTGGAGCGGTACTGCCAGATAACAGAACTACTAGAGCCCTGCTTACAGGCGCTCCACGTTCTCTCCACACTGGGAGATCTCCCTAGAAGGACGCTCCATACGGACATGCTAGGCTCCCTCACCTGGTGTTCCTAAGAAAAAAAACACCCAGACTACGAAGACCAGGCTTGTGCTCCTCTGAGCCACTTCCACCACACTGGGCTGGAAGACCAGAACCTTTCCTTAGGGTCACTCCCCAACAATTAACACAATGGCACAGGGGCAGGGGAAACTCCCATGAGCTTCAGGCCCACCCATAAAATCATGTTCACTGATGTTCTACATTCTTCAAACACTCTGGGAGATCTTCCTCAAATGACCTCTTGGTACAGCCTAGGCCCCCGACCTGATGTTCCCTTCAGAAACATTCCAGGCCCTGACACTGGGTTTCGGGCACCTGGAGACATGCAGTCCCACCCACTCCTTCTCCTCTTGAGACAGGACGTGAGCCCCTACACCGAGACCTAGCTGGGCTACACTTAACCTCTTCCACCACACTGGGCTGGAAGACACCTCAGCCACTCCTTTTGGAATCACTCCATCCCCTATGCCTCTCTCCTCCCAGAACATTACCAACCCCAAACATCTGTCTCTAAATAGACCACAGAAATCAAAAGCCAGCTCCACTGTCTGCAGACGTTCTTGGGAAAAGTTTAACACACGGAACTTTAGGTATCTGAGCAAAACAAGAGTACACATGCATTCAGCAAGCTCCCCATCCAGAGAACTCACACACACGTCCAGTGCCACACACCATTCATCCACACACACCCCTCCCCAGACTGGTAAGGCAGTTTCTACCACCCCTGATTTCTCAACCTGACCACATGTGACACAGGTACCATTACTCCAGGGCAGGGACGGGGGACACATGCACTGAACACACTTATGCTGCCACCACTGGATCCTACCCTCATGGTGAATCCAGAAAACACACTGCACTTGGGGGGATGATCTACCCTCCCGAGCTAGGGACACCTAACTCAAAGTGCACAAGAAACACATTTCCACAGAAATGACATTTTTAGCAAACTCCATACAATAATCCCCAAAAATGTGGTCATCTAAAATGCAGAGTTTTGTGTGTGGCCAGTTGCCACTGTGGTACAACGCAAACACAAATCCTTATCCTCACCGCTGCGTCCAATGTTAGAAATGGGATCCCTGGCTGGCCAGGGCTTGTGCCAAAGTCAGTCAGAGACCACCACTCCTAAGTCAGGGCAAGGGAGTTACACGCCAAGATAACCCCAGCTCACCCTCTAGGTAACGTGGCGCGAGCAGTCAAGGCTAAACTTGGAGGCGATATGAGTTAAGTATTTGTGCACGCACCTCAGCAACAACACCCAAGGCCCACCACAAAGGAAACTCCACACAAGGTTATATAAAAAATAGCCTTTGTATTACACCAAAACACATTAGATAAAAACACACACTTTACAATGTGGCAGAGGCACGGGCAGTATTTACAGGGGATATGTACAAGACAGGGCCACATGGACCACTGTCAGGAATCAGAAGTAACACTTTC